>NC_056434.1:18448995-19074995 GCF_018296145.1 Oncorhynchus tshawytscha | reverse complement strand
AAGACCTCACACCAGAAAATGCTCACCCAGAGGTGGCGCTCCTAGTGGCCGGTGATTTTAATGCAGGAAAACTGAAATCCATCTCACCTCATTTCTACCAGCATATCATCTGTACAACTAGAGGCAAAAAAACTATAGATCACCTTTACTCCACACACATATCTGGCCATAACTCTATCCTCCTGATTCCTGCTTACAAGCAAAAACTCAAACATGAAATATCAGTGACACGCTCAATATGGAAGTGATCTGATGAAGTGGATACTAAGCTACAGCACTGTTTCGCTAGCACAGACTGGAATATGTTCCATCCGATTAATCCGAAGGCATTCATGAGTTTACCACACCAGTAACTGGCTTCATTAATAGTGCATCGATGTCGTCCCCACAGTGACTGTACGTATATATGTCCCAACCAGAAGCCATGGATTACAGGAGCTAAAGGCTAGTTAAAGGATCGAGCTGCCACTTTCAAGGAGTGGGATGCTAATCCGGATGCTTATAAAATATAAGAAATCCCACTACGCTCTCCGACGAACCATCAAATAGGCAAGCGTCAATACAGGACTAAGATCAAATCCTACTACACCGGCTCTGACACTCGTCAGATGTGGCAGGGCTTACAAACTATCAAGGATTACAAAAGGGAAACCCAGCCACAAGCTGCCCAGTGATGTGAGCCTACCAGATGAGCTGAAAACCTGCTATGCTCCCTTCAAGGCTAGCAACACTGAACCATGCATGAGAGCACCAGCTGTTCCGGACGACTGTGTGATCACACTCTCCGTAGCAGACGTCAGTAAGACCTTTAAACAGGTAAACATTCACAAGGTTGCAGGGCCAGACAGATTACCAGGACGCATACTCAGAGCATGTGCTGACCAGTTGGTAAGTGTCTTCACTGACATTTTCAACTTCTACCTGACCTAGTCTGTAATACCTAAATGTTTCAAGAAGACCACCATAGTCCCTAATGCCATGGTAACCTGTCTAAAAGACTATCGCCCCGTAGCACTCACATCTGTAGCCATGAAATGCTTTGAAAGGCTGGTCATGGCTCACATCAACACCATCATCCTAGATACCCTGGACCCACACCAATTTGCATACCCCACCAACAAATCCACAGATGGTGCAATCTCTATTGCACTCCACACTGCCCTTTCCCACCTGGAGAAAAGGTGAGAACGCTGTTCATTGATACAGCTCATTGTTCAACACCATAGTGCCCTCCACATCCATCACTAAGCTAAGGACCTTGGGACTGAACACCATCCTCTGCAACTGGTTCCTGCACTTCCTGACGGGCCGCCCCAGGTGGTGAGGGTAGGCAACAACACATCCGCTGACCCTCAACACGGGGGCCCCTCTGGGGTGCATGCTTAGTCCCATCCTGTACTCCCTGTTCACCCATGATTGCGTGGCCGCTCACAACTCCAACACCATCATAAAGTTTGCCAACGAGACGACTTTGGTAGGCCTGATCACCAACAACAATGTGACACCCTATAGGGAGGTCAGAGACCTGGCAGTGTGGTGCCAGGACAACAACCTTTCCCTCAATGTCAGCAAGACAAAGGAGATGATCGTGGACTACAGAAAACGGAGGGCCAAGCACGCCCCTATTCATCGACGCGGCTGTAGTGGAGTGGGTCGAGAGCTTCAAGTTCCTCGTGTCCACATCACTAAGGACCTATCATGGTCTAAACACACCAACACAGTCATGAAGAGGGCACGACAACGTCTCGTCCACTTCAGGAGGCTGAAAAGATTTGTCATGGGCCCTCAGATCCTCAAGAAGATTTATACAGCTGCACCATTAAGAGCATCTTGATTGGCTGCATCACTGCTTGGTATGGCAACTGCTTGGCATCCAAACGTAAGGCGCTACAGAGGGTCTCCAGCCACCCAAGTCATTGACTGTTCAAGTCTGGGACCAAAAGGCTCCTGAACAGCTTCTACCCCCAACTCATGAGACTGCTGAACAGTTAATCATATGGCTACCCTGACTATTTGCATTGACCCCCTTTTTATTTGCACTGACTGTCTTGCATCATCAACTTACTGGACTCTACCCACATACTCACACATACTACACAAACATTGACGCTACACACACACACACACACACACACACACACACACACGCATATTGACGCTACACACACACACACATACTCACACATAGACACACTTTCACACTTCACCTATGCTGCTGCTACTCTGTTTATTATCAATCCTGATCACCTAGTGACTTTTATCCTTACCTGCATTACTTCAACTACCTCGTACCTCTGCACATTCACTCGGTACCAGTACTCCAATGTGTATTTTCTCGTTATTGTCATTTTATTGTGATACTATTTCCTTTTTTGCTCTTTTTTTGTACTTTTTACCTCTGCATTATTGTGAAAGGGCATGTAAGTACCATTTTAACAGTATAGTCTACACCTGTTGTATTTGGTGCATGTGACAAATACATTTGATTTGATTTGAAATATGAGTAGTGTTTAGATTAAGACCATCGATCGTCCAGTTTATGGGAGGGTTTGGCCGGCCGGATGTCCTTGTCCCATCGCATTCTAGCAAATCCTTGTGGCGGCTGGGCGCATGCACGCTGGCTTTGGTTGCCAACTGTACGGGTTTCCTCCGACACATCAGTGTAGCTGGCTTCTGGGTTAAGCCAGCAGTATGTCAAGAAGCAGTGTGACTTGGCGGGGTCGTGTTTCAGAGGATGCATGGCTCTCGACCTTCGTCTCTCCCGAGTCCGCACGGGAGTTATAGCGATGGGACAAGACTGTAACTACCAATTGGATATCACGAAAAAGGGGTATAAAATAAAATCCTGTCATATTAACTTAAATATCTCAAAGGTACCCTTTTTGATTTAGTTTATTTTCAGACATATTGTTTGGAACAATATACTCTTAAAACACCTCAAATTTCCAGAATGACCTTTCTGGTACTTTTTAAGATACGACCCATTTTATACATAGAAGTTTACATTATAGACCATTAATCAATCACTGTTCTTGTGAATGTGAATTGCACATTCAGCAAATCACCAGCAGATGGAGTTCCCTTTGAATCCATGTGTTGGTGGTGCTCATAACTTCAAAAGTAGCAAACAGCCCGCTCTGGAAATTTGATATACTTATATAGTACATTGTTTAAAACAAAATGTCTCAAAAAGAATAACATCTAAAAGAGTACTTTTGAGATATTTATGTTTATACTTTTTACTATCCCAAAATTAATATAAATAACTTGTATTCTTAAATCTAAACAGCCATATTTCAGAACCCACAGTAAGGGTTCAGATCACATCACCACTTGGCTTTGTAGCATCTACAGACTCATCGTTGTAGTCAGTGTTTAGGCAAAAAAACTAAATGTTACAACTTGAACTAGTTATTTCTCAAGAATTATTTTGGATACAGATTTCATTTCCTGAATTCATTTCAGGAAAATCCACAACATCATGTATATGATATCAAATAACTTTGGGCCATCCTGGCATGGAATTGCCCCATTGTGAAATGGGTTAGCTGAGTGCAGGGTTGGCATGCCTCTGTCCCCTGGGCCTGGGTGGATGGGTAGATGTGAAAGGCTGTTTCACAGTGGAGGCTGACTGGATTCCATGGCCAGTCAGCTTCCTGGGTGTACACAACATTATCCTGGTGGGTCACTCTCCATTCCCCACATAGCTGACTGACAGCAATTCCTCTTACACACACACTCACGCACGCACGCACGCACACACACACGCACATACACACACGCACATACACACACACTAATTCAATTATGGCAAATTAATACATTAGCACTTTCACGCCTAAACTGACTTGAGCAGCATAGGTGCTAGTTTTACAGTAATTCTTATGACTTCCAGTGACAGTTTAAAACAGACAGTGGAGTGGTCCTATACAAGTGGAGTTGTATAGGACCTGAGCACTGAGACGTGTGGGAATGTGGGAAACACTGCCCTGGGATCTGTAAAATTGAGATGAGGTTTAGTAAAAGGACATGGAATACCTTTGCCCTCATGAAGTCCCTCTTTGTTTTATACCAGTTACGAAGGCATGTCTCCTACACAGAGGGAACACATGTGGCAAAACAGATGTGGCATTCAGCACATACGTTTCCCCTTTCTAAGAATGTGTGTGCATTTGTATGCATGTGTGTGGGTGCGTGCGTGCTTGTGTGTGTGTGTGTGTGTGTGCATGTCGGGGGGGGTTATATACCAAGACGGAAACTGAGTGGGGGAGGTAGCGGACATCGGCATGTAGATTGTAGAATAAGGTTTCACCTATATAACTGCAGCTGTACTGTAGGTGTCTCACTAGTCATAACTAACTCCTAAGGACTGTTCATTCAGCTCACTGTGGACTGAACACATCACTGATTTACACCACTGGTTTACATTGTGTAAGTGGAATGAGGATGAGGCGGAGTAGACTTACAGAACAGTCTGGTTCTTATTAGAGGCCGAACTGGGTCCCCCCTGCAAGGCTCAATGTCCCTGCACTTTACCTACTCTTCCTACACTATAAAGGGGAAACCATACATTTAGAGACATATACACACACATGTGTATATATATATACACACACACACACACACACACACACACACACACACACGTTTAGACACAGACACACACGGTGTCACTCCATACAGTCTCCATAGAGTACACAGCCTGAGGACAGAACATGACCATTTCCTTCATGTCATTTCAGGACAGAGGGAGGAAATAGGAGAGTCATTTTCTTTCTTTCTCGCTCCAATGTTTCTCCATATAAAGGCTTCACAATTCATAAAGGTCATGTTAACTGACTGATATTATCTCATAGAACAAAACGTGAAATAAGGCCACTAATTAGTAAGGAACTCCCCTCACGTGGTTGTCTAGGTCTTAATTGAAAGAAGGAAAAAAAAACATGCAGACACTGGGCCCTACATGGAATGAGTTCGACACCCCTGGTTTAAATGTTGACGCGTGTTTTTTACATTCCAACTCAGCATTCCAACTCAAGGCCTTAGCAGCACCTCAATCTTTTCCTATTGTGTCTTGGTCATGGTGATACGGAGAGCGGCTGGAAATACTACAAACCCACTTTCAGATAAAGAAATCAGCATGCAGGACACATCTGCAAAACAATTATGCTATGTGACTATTTTCACTCAGCAATCAAACCTCACTGTGTTGTGCCTTCATTTCTACTGTAAGAGTCCCTCTCCTCTACCCTCCCTCCCTCGTTCAAGGTCAAGGTCCAGGGCAGAGGGCCAACATGTGTTGGTGTTGTGCCATACTAGGACAGGCAGGCAGGGGTCCCTGTCAGATGGATATACGGGTCGGGGGGCTGGGGTGAGGTGGCAGGTTTAATGTAGGCTGTTTAACGTAGAGGGTTCTACATGGAACCCAACAATTTTCTACCTGGATCCAAAAAGGATTCTCCTATGGGGACAGCCGAAGAACTCTTTAGGAACTCTTTTTCCTAAGAGTGTAGTGTGGAAAAATGCTGAATCCACTGCAGTACATCACAGACAGTTGACTTATTACACATCATAAGACCAAAGAGCATGGACGTACAGCTTGGCCCACAGCTAAAGCAAAGAAGAGATAGAGTACAGCCCCTTCATGTGGAAAGCAAAGTCCTGCAGCCGTTCAGCGCTGTACACACCTTCCTGCTGGCTTCCTCCTGAAACGTATTTGTGTTACGTCGTGCTAAGTAATTAAGACACATTTTGACTTGTTTACAGTTTTCCCACAGCGTATCCAATCTGTGAGTAATCAGATGGGGGTTTAGCATGAGGATGCTGGACACCTTGGCAGTGGGGTGTTTGATGCATTTGGCTCTTTTGAAGAGGGTTCAACAGTTCTTTTAAACAATGGACTGACTGCAAACTCAGCTGGAGGACCTATGTGCATTTGTGTGGTACAGAGAGAGAGAGGAGACCAGATGGAGCAGCATTCACTACCTATAAATGTTTATAATGAAGTATTTATTACTAATGTAAATGTTAGTAATTAATGCTGACATAGCTCGTTGACCTCCTAGACAGAGCTGCAGGCTTTTTAGACTGGAGTTTCTAGCATGGCCATGGCTGCAGTCAAACTATACAGAATAATGTCACAGAATGGTTTGTTGTTGTAGGTCACGCGGCTGTTTTCATGCATGCAAAGAGAACTATTTGCTCTATTCTGGATGTCCGGCTTTTTGGACACAAACGGACAGGAAATTGATCTGTTTTGTCCAGATGCTGTGAACTCACAATGAGCTTTTAATTTCCTCAGCAGAACTCAAGGTCAAAGCCAAGCTAATAAGAGACAAAGGACTGCATGACACCAAACTGTGATATTAGACCTGTACAGACTCCAATACGCCCCCAGCTATCTGGCACTATGTTTGTCTGACTGCTTAGCTCTATATCTGGCTGGCTGGCTGGCTGCTTGGTTCTCTCTGTCTGTCTGTTTGCTTGCCTGTATGTCACTGTCTGCCTTCCTGTCTGTCTGTTCTCTCTCTCACGCTCTCTCTGTGTCTCTGTCAATTCAACTGAATTTAAGGGGCTTTATTGGCATGGAAAACATATGTTTACATTGCCAAAGCAACTGAAATGGATAAACAAAAGTGAAATAACCAATAAAACACGAACAGTAAATATTACACTCACACAAGGTCCAAAAGAATAAAGACATTTCAAATGGCATATTATGTCTGTCTATATACAGTGTTGTAGCGATGTGCAAATAGTTAAAGTACAAAAGAGAAAATAAATAAATATCTCTTCCTCTTTCCAGCTGTCTTCACATGGTGCGACTGCCTTTATTTATCCTCTCTGAAGTGGTTGTTGGGAAATGTGGGTCTCCATGTTAATCATACCAATGAAGACACAAGTAGACTTATCCTCAGTGTTGTCAGGAAACCCCAGGGGTGTGTATTGTGTATTGCACAGTCATGCTTATATTTCTGCCTTATCTTCTATCAATATGCTTCCCCTTGGGCAAAGATGACAACCACAGTGGATAGTCTGTCTGAGATTAGGGAGATATAGGGGGAGCACAGCCAATAGGCATCCTTCTCCTTAATTACAATGTGTCTTCAGTGGGTTAGACATTACAGATCAAGGCTAGGCATCACTCCCATCTAAAACACTGGGTTGGGCACATTGGTAGCCCTAAGCATCAATTACCTTAGTTAGTCATGCACATAACCAGAGAAAATTCAAAGAAACAGTGTGCTATATTTGTAATGAGAAAGCTTATTGAATGATTACCAGAAAAATTGTAGTTTATCCGTGGTTTATATTTGGCCAGCAATGCTGTATTTCCACTCGGAAAATGTCACATCTAAATACAATATGCCTTCCTAAGTACAGAGTTGATATTTCTCCACAAATCTCAGTTTTACTGGTTACATAAGGTGATACAGGGCCAGTCCTAGCCTTTTTTGGGCCCTAAGCACCTCATGGGCAAAACATTTTAATGGCCCCACTTTTAAAAGTAGAGAGAAGAAAAGTTTTAAAACAGGTTTGCTGCAATTCTACAGATTTTGTCATGGGGTGGAGAGAAGATTTAGCAATTTTATTTAATATTTCATGCAATTCTACTCATTTTGTCATGGGGCAGAGCAAAAAAAATTCAGTTTTATCGCTAATTTCCAGCAATTCTACACATTTTGTCATGGGGTGGAGAGAAATTTTTGTAGTTTTAAAGATAAATTCCTTCAATTCTACACATTTTTCCATGAATTATGCCATGTCCTTTATTCCTCGAACAGTGGGGTCACGGCCAGGGTGTGCTATTATCAACAGCAACCCTGGAGCAATTAGGATTAAATGCCTTGCTCAAGTGCACATCGGCACATTTTTTACCTTGCCCCTGGGTAAGTGCCCTGTGTGCCTGGTAGGTAATTTGACCATGATTACTACAAGTTTAGATAGCTGGCTAAACGAATTTACCAATCTAGAAATGTTTTGCTGACATGGGCCAATTGAGTGACTGTCAGTAACTGCCATAACAAGAGAATAACAGATGTGTGCTTATGCACAACCAAATTGCACCTTTTGTATTCTGCTTTTATAGCTCAACAGTAAGTTGAAAATGCATTTATTTTTGGGTCTGGGGCTCGCTTGCTCTACGGGGCCCCAAGTGGTCACTTATCTCACTTATGCCTTGGGCTGAACCTGTCTGTATAAGTTACTGCACACATTAGATACACAGATCCTCCTTAAAGGTCAACTTAGATTCATATGTGGGTACTTTTGTAGCGAGGGCAAAGCACAAAGCCTCCCTGATAAATAGTACTGTACATGTTCATACATACTACTCTGACTACGGGTTTAATCTATTTTATGGCATTTTATTCCTACAGATTCTAAGATTTAGTGAAACAATATTCCTCCAGAGTGAGATCCAGGTTTGACATGTTCTCTATTCAGTGGACAGGATATAGATCAATAATATGACATTATATACGATCAAACAGTACATGTTATTGTTCTCTCATCAAGTTATGTCAAGTTGACCCTCAGGTTAATATGTTTTGCCTGATGTACCAGACAAATGTGGAGGAGAAGACAATTGGCATGCATCACTCTCTGTCCAGACATGAGTTATATACTCTCTGTTCATAACACCAGTCATACTGGTCACACAAATTTCCCACCCACACCACTGCCTGCACTCCCACAGTGTAATTTCAATCTCACAATTTATTGTACATGCAAAAAAAGTTAAAGTTAATAGAACCTTAAAACTGTTCAGCTGCCAACATACTATATGACTATTGTGTTTTAAACATCTGGTTTTCATAGTCCAATTAAATGAGTTATTTGTTGGAGTATGTCAACCCAGTGGGTACAAACATCAATTCAATGTCTATTCCATGTTGGTTCAAGTTATTTCATTGAAATTACATGAAAACAAGGTTGATTCAACCAGTGTGCCCAGTGGGAAGAGACTGCTTTGTGGAGTTTAGTACTGCATAAATTAACATAACGCATTGAAATATGTCCTTCAGAATTTCCACATAGATCTGGTATGCAGGCACACTCACAAGACACTGAGACTGTCTTGTATCATTTGTGAGTCAATCGAGATTTGTCATTGTTTCCAAATTCAGCTGATCAACCAATGAGAGAAGGGGCTTGCTTGCACAACACACCCATTGCCCTTCTCCTTCACATGGGAATCTGGTGTCCACCACGACGTTCTCAGTAAAGAGTGTATTGTTGTCCCTGGGGATGGCTGAGGTATACTTTTATGCCACACATCAATTCTGTAATACCTGTAGGATCAATGCAACATATCTTCGCGTTTAAAGTATAGCTTATTAGGCCTAACGGTTTAGTTGTGGGGGGGTTTTGTACGATATATTTTATAACAAATATGACATTATGCAAGTACATTTCAAATGATATTGACACATTTTATTCAGCACCAATAGTGTCTCTGCATTTAGCAGAATCCTACACACAAAACGTATCACTTTTCGCTATATAGAGATAGATCGAGATATAGTTGGACATACATAAATTACGATTCAAACAATGTCACTGGTTCTTCTCCAGTTTGTTGCATTGTGTCTGGTAGGCCTGATTCACAGAAGAGCACAAAACGGGAGCATGAGATTGTAGAGACTGCATAGCTCACACACCTATAGAAGCCCATTTCTGATGAATAAAAGTTATTATTTTTATTTTACGAAAATATATATTGAAAAAAAGTTTTAAAACGAATTAGGCTAAAGCATTAAATCTCTAAAGAAATAGCAAGTAAATCAATTTGGTGAACATTTTAATCATGACAAGATATTATTCTGAAATGAAGGATTACAAGTGAAAGCTATAGAACAGAAATATAACATTTCCACATTTAATGCGCATTGGTGAAGGCGCAGAGTTGCCAATGATTTTTGTTGCAATTTTGCATTTGGAACCAGCCCACTCATTTCAGACCAATGGAGTTTGTTTATTCAAATGAGCCTCTTATAAAGACAACTTGGGGCGGCAATTGTGTCAGACTTCGTAAGAAAGTTATTAACTCTCTGATCACAGTCAGACCACAGTTTTTAACCGGAGCTGTGATCCTACTGACTTATACAATTGGATCTACTACTCCTAAACCAATTTTCAAGGAACTTTTCATTCGGGACTTGACAGAGAAACGTCTAGATCAACAATAATATGGGAAAAGAAAATACCTATTTGGTCACCGTTTGGATAATTCTTGCAAATATCTGTGCATCTTTTTCAAGTACACCAGAACAAACACTTTTTGGTAAGTAAGGGATATGTCTCCTGTTTGTAGAGCTGACTTTGGCATTGTTAGAGAGAGGTTAAATTAATACATTATTTTCCTGGGGGCTGACTAGCCATCTGGCATTACGGGCAAATGCCAGATGGGTTGGTCAAGTTTTTTGTCCCCTGGGCCTGTCAATTTTTTTTTCTTTTTCACAAAAGTATAATTATTTTGATAATAATGGGTTCCTCAAGGAAAAATTGGTCCAGTGTGGGGGCCTCAGGAAAAATAATGGTCTGGTGTGTTAGAAATGCCAGGGCTGATTTCTGGTCCCAGTCTGCTCCTAGTTGAATTTCTCCCATAAAATAAACACTCAAGCCACCTGGAAGGAGCATAATTGGTGCAGCCATCTCCAACTGACCCATAGTAACCCAGAAAATAGTTTATGAAGTTGTTAGACCCACCTACCCCACCCCTCAGGTATCTTTTGTTTAGGGTGCGCAGTGGGAGCTCTTTCCAACCATTGCAACAACAACAAAAATTGGATCCGAAAGAAAATGAGGAAGAAAATAATTATTTGCAAATTCAAGTGCAATTACAACAATACTTTGAGAACTAAAATATGTTAGCATTTTTTAATGCAAAATAACTATTTTTCATTTGTTTTACACATTTTTGCATAATAACACACACACATATATATATATATATATTATAATTAACATTATATTCAATATTTAATGTGGTCAATAGGCTTATTTGTGATTTGTTTTGTGTGAAATAGCATTACTAGAAAATGTGGAATCATGAATGAATGTTTGGTTGGTAGAAATGCAAGTGGCAAAAGGGGGCGACACTTGACTGTTAAAACTTTTCATGATTTATTTTATCATGCTGTTAATTGGACTAGATTATACCAATTGATAAACTGATAAATTCTGCAGATTGTGTTTTTGTAATTATTTTCTTCCAAGATAGTCAGAGTGTGAATATAAAAAGCTGAATTGCCACCACTTGAAAGATCCAATAAAAAATACTGGAATTTGTTTCCTTGTAAAGAAATTGTAGATGCTGGATTTGGTTTGTCATGCAAATCAGAAGTACATTTTTGGTGGTGGTAAAGGGTTTGAATTTCTAGTGACTGCCTTGTGCAATCATGATTATGACAAACTCTTCACTAATATGACATCTAGAATGAGTTTCAATATGTATCTGGTTGAAAATGTAAACAATCGTATTGACTCCCCTGCATTGTGCATAATAATAACCTGTATGCTATTAGAACAGGATGTTTGTTTAAAGCTCTAACATGCAAGATTATGCACTAGTAGTAAAGCGAGCGGCAGGTAGTGTAGCGGTTAAGAGCATTAGGCAAGTAACCAAAAGGTCACTGGTTTGAATCCCTGAGCCGACTAGTTGACAAATCTGCCGATGTGCCGTTGAGCAAGGCACTTAACACCATATTGTCCTTTAAATTGCTCTAGATAAGAGTGCCTGCTAAATGACAAAAACATGTAAAAATCATCACTCTATGCAGGTAACAACAACTCTACTGAATGGCTTGAGGACCTCACTGACATTGTATCCAAGTTCTCCCTGAGAACCGCTGAGGTACCAGATGATGACCTGTGCTACATTGTTCCTGGCCAGCCCTTAACCATCCCAGAGTGTGAATTCAACCCAGAGACTCAGACGTTCGTGGTTATTCATGGATGGACGGTAAAAAGCTTTGACATTCTATTATGATTGATTATCACTAAAGCATAAATTGTTTACCATCATTTGAATAAGCTGTATTGTTTATATTATGAGCGAAATAACTCAACAATAATTGTCCCTAAAAATAGATTCAGCAATGATAACTAGATGCATGATGAGAAGCCTCCCGCTGTCCCTAGTTATAACGCTCCAGTGCTCATTCATGTGTTAAAGTGCTGACACTTGGCTGGTCTTCAATCAGTGCAGTGAGCAGACAATGGGGGACAGGGCCACATTGGGTCACGCCAGCCACTGACCCTAGAACTGTGTCTCTTCCAGGTCACAGGGCTATTTGAGAGCTGGGTCCCTAAGCTGGTGACAGCGCTGTATGAGAGGGAGCCCAAGGCCAACGTTATCGTGGTGGACTGGCTGACCCGGGCCCAGCAGCACTACCCTACCTCCGCCGCTTACACCAAGCTGGTGGGCAGAGACGTAGCCAAGTTTGTCAACTGGCTGCAGGTAAGTGATCTCAAGGTCACTGTGTACACAGAAAAGAATATAATATTAACTGGGTGGTTCGAGCCTGAATGCTGATTGGCCGAAAGCCGTGGTATATCAGGCCGTATACCAGGGTTATGACAAAAACATTTTTTAAAGCTCTTAATTACATTGGTAACCAGTTTAAAACAGCAATAACGCACCTGACATTGGTAATGAGGCATTGGTAATATACCACGGCTAAGGGCTGTATCCAGGCACTCGTGCTAAGGACTGCCCTTAGCCGTTGTATATTGGCTATATACAACACCCCCTTCGGCCCTTATTGCTTAAATATAAGCTTCACAGAATGGCCTGATTTCTAACTTGAGATCAGACTTTCAGGCAGTAGTGTAAATGGGTGAGTTGAACAAAAGTTGTATCTGAAGTTTGGAATCGATCTAGTTATTAAAAATACACTGAACAAAAATATAAGCGCAACATGTAAAGTGTTTATCCCATGTGTCATGAGCTTAAATAAAATATCCCAGAAATGTTCCATAGTCACAAAAAGCTTATTTCTCCAAAATGTTGTGCACAAATTTGTTTACATCCATGTTAGTGAGCATTTCTCCTTTGCCAAATTAATCCATCCCCCTGACAGGTTTGGCATATCAAGAAACTGCATGATCCTTACACAGGTGCACCTTGTGCAGGGGACAATACAATTCCACTCTAAAATGTGCCGTTTTGTCACGCGGAATTGGCATGCTGACTAAAGGAATGTCCACCCGTGCTGTTGCCAGAAAATGTAATGTTAATTTCTCTACCGTAAGCCACCTCCATCGTCGGTTTAGAGAATTTGGCAGTACGCCCAACTGGCCTCACAACCGCAGACCACATGTATGGCGTCATCTGGGCGAGTGGTTTACTGATGACAACGTTGTGAACAGAGTGCCCCATGGTGGCGGTGGGATTGTAGTATAGGCAGGCATAAACTACGGACAATGAACACAATTACATTTTATCGATGGCGATTTAAATGCACAAAGATACTGTGACGAGATCCTAAGGCCCATTGTGAGGCAATTAAAAAAAAAAGATATCTGTGACCAAAAGATGCATATCTGTATTCCCAGTGATGTGAAATCCATAGATTAGGCCCTAATAAATGTATTTCAAATGACTGATTTCCTTATATGAACTGTAACTCAGTAAAATCTGTGAAATGAATGCGTGTTGCGTTTATGTTTTTGTTCAGTATACTGTATATTATTGGTGATACAATGTTTTAGAAGTCAGAGTTGTGGATGTGTTTTCCTCCTGGTTCTGATTTAGTATGCCTCATAAAGGCTTTTTACTGCCATGTTGTTGATCCGCATCATTACACAGCACATTATTGATAGAAGCAGCACATGTGAAGCATATTGTCTGCTAGAAAAATACTTTAGGGCAAGGGAGGACACATTGGTATGATAAACCGCCTGAAATGGTTACATGTGAAAGCAGACAGTATAACTGACGTAACAGAATATACTTGAAAGGGTGTTAGCATCACATAACCATGGCATAAGAAGTTTCACAGCTAAGTCTTTACACAGTCACACTTGACAGCCTAGGAATTAGGAATAAACCATTTTTGTTTTCCCCCCTTGTCAGAAAACACTGGACTACCCCTGGGAGAGGATACATCTGCTGGGATACAGTCTGGGGGCTCATGTAGCCGGCATCGCCGGTTTCCTCACCAACCACAAAGTCAGCAGGATCACAGGTGAGCAGACAGTCCTTCTCTGCTGAAGAGGTTTTATTGTTTGTCTATCAGTCTGTCACTACATGTACCATGGATGCAAACATACATGCACAGGCCTACATATGCAAGTTCTACCCCAATGAATTTAGCCTCAATAGTCCCTGAGTTTGTCTCCATAAAGTTTACTCAACTATGAAATCTCTTTGACCTGCTTAGAATATTAAAATATTTATCCCTAAACCAGATCAGGCCCTGGAGGCAGCATACCATTAAACACCATAATCACATCCATTGAGTACATTGTGGCTTTACTTCAGTCCTGGAAGCACACTGAGGCTTTTGCCTGCATGTTCTCATGCACAGTATTACAGATGGACTGTGACTGTTCTCTCCCTCTCTACTTCCCCCTTCTCTCTCCTTCCATCCGTCTCCCAGGTTTGGACCCAGCCGGCCCGACCTTTGAGCACGCTGACAACCAGACCACCCTGTCCCCTGATGATGCTCTCTTCGTGGACGTCCTGCACACCAACACCCGGGGCTCCCCAGACCGCAGCATCGGCATCCAGAGACCGGTGGGCCATGTGGACATCTACCCCAACGGAGGAACCTTCCAGCCAGGCTGTGACCTGCAGAACACCATGATGATGATTGCCACCACAGGCATCCATAGTACGTACTATAACTTAACACTGCAATGTAATAAAATCACACTCTGTTATTACAGTGTAGTAAATCTTCATGAGGTGTGTTTCTTTAAGTTTGAATATCTGCATCAGGTACTTTGACTCCATTAAAAGTGTCATTTTCAATGTCTTAACTTTTCTTTAACTTTAAGTCTGAATAAGCAAATGTCACAGACATGGTTGCACAGTTAGTCCGGTGAATATATGAGAATCAGCCAGTGATTTAGTCATCATGGTCCTAATGGTCTTGTTTTATGTGGGTCCTGTGTAGATATGGACCAGATTGTGAAGTGTTCCCACGAGCGCTCCATCCACCTGTTCATCGACTCGCTGGTGAATGCAGCAGAGCATCAGACCATGGCCTACCGCTGCAGCTCCAAGGAGGCCTTCATGAAGGGAATGTGTCTCAACTGCCGCAAGAACCGTTGCAACAAGGTGGGCTACGGCGTCAACAAGGTCCGCCTGCCCCGGAGCACCAAGATGTACCTCAAGACCCGTGAGACGATGCCCTTCAAACGTAAGAGCGAGAGAGATGTAGGGGAATTGCTTTAGGATGAGAGAGCACTCATGCACAAAGGAACAATTGGATTAATCTTTCTCACAACAGAAGGTTCACTCCCTGGCACTAAAATAGATTTTCATAAGTTAAGACTTGATGTACATTTGTGACCAAATCCTCAATGCATTGGTCCAGAAGGCTAAATGTAGTTACTGTAGTGGTGGCATGGAACTAGGCTTAGCTCAAGCTGGCCTTGAGAGCTTTAACTGAACACAGAGTCTCTTTACCAGGCCATGTATGTTACATTAGTACAACGGGGCCCCAGTGCACATACTGTACCAGTACTAGATAACCCTGTTCAAACAGTGTGACTTCTGAAGTCTACACAAGTCCCTCCTTTATCAGTTCCTCCTGACTCCCTATCCATAAAAGATTTCATAACATATGCCCAGCCTGCGTCAATTTTTAACCCCCCTCACCCCACTATTGTAGGATTGGCACAGTCTAACACATCTGATACGTTAGTGGCATCAAGGTCAAACCAAAACAAGCAGGGGGGATAAAACAAGGTTTATGGTGCAAGCCATGAAAGTCACATTAGAGTGAGTCTATTAGTATTTCAGTAGTGGCTGTAGTTTGGTAACTTGACACCACTGCATGTGATTGCTTACAGTGTAAAGTTAGAGGATACTTTACATGCCAATTCTATTCGTTAATGCGTAATCTGAAGTTAAACATTTTCCTTCCCTTAGTCATCCTTAGTCATGGCAGTAAGCAGAGCTATAATATGGGTATGTAAAGACAAGTTATAATCATGGAGGTACTACAGTTCTGTGGGAGCAGAATAAGGATCTTTAGCTTTAACTGTGGGCATCAGTGATGGGACAATGTCCACATGCCACAAACACTTCAAACAGTTGGAGAATGTGTCTCAACTGGGCACACTGCAGGTATTTGCATAGGCAAACATACTCAGGGTTTCAGACGTCTGTGTGGCGTGGTTCTAAATTAAGGTCTCCGTCATTCTTTCCACAGTTTTCCATTACCAAGTGAAGGTGCATTTCTTCAGCAGCGAGAAACTGGACTACACTGAGCAGCCCATGAAAATCTCTCTGTACGGAACCCATGATGAGAAGACAGACATTCCCTACATCATGTACGTGTAGTTTGATATTAAAGAAAATAATAAAATCATTATTATTTATTTTTTATATACTTAGTTGTCTAGAAATGCTTGATATCATTTCTATACATATCCAAACGTACAAATATTATACACTGACATAATTAACCCCAGAGATATCACCTCGTTGCCTCTCCTCAGCTGGGTACTGTATACAGTACAGAAGGTGAACTGACCCCCTAACCTTTGACCTGTGTGTGACCTCTCAGGCCGTTCCTGAACACTAACAGCACCGTGTCCTTCCTGCTGACCACCGACGTGGACATCGGGGAGCTGCTTATGGTCAAGCTGCGTTGGGAGAAAGATGCTTACTTCAGCTGGTCTGACTGGTGGGGTAACAGCAACTTCCACATCCGCAAAATGCGTGTCAAGGCCGGGGAGACTCAGTCCAAGTAAGTTATCATGATAATGATGAACTGAATATTCCAATTGATGAGATGGATCAATCAAAACCCAGCAGTACTGTGGACAATATATGAATATCTTTGACACTGCACATCATCTTTCACATTGCCAGTCTTTGAAGTTGTATGATACATGTTTCAGAAGGCGTTACTGATAGTCTTTACTGTCTGACTCCAGGGTGATCTTCAGTGCTAAAGATGGAGAGTTTGCCTACCTCGTCAGAGGAAAAGACGACGCAGTCTTTGTCAAATCAAAAGAGGACAACATGAGCCGGAAAGAGAAAACGTAAGAAATCTAGAACATTTTGGAAACTTTGTGAAACTTTGAATGCATAAAAATCTATCATATCCAAAGTTAGGATTCAGAACTTCCTTCCTCATTTTCTCTTCTCTCTTATCTTTAGGATGCACAGGCTCAAGATGCAGGGAAGCCTCTTCAAGAAGAACACTGCATGAAGCAGCACTTGAATACAGTCTGCACTGCAGCCCACAGCCAAAGCTGGATGAAGCCAGGGAGAACGTGCTGGAGAGAAGATAAGAGATGTTAGTCTTTGACATGTACCGTTTTCTGCCTTCCATTCTGTCATGTCATCTCCACCCCCAAGCACAATCTATATCACTTTATCCACTGTGCTGGGAGTCAGTTTATGGTATTTTTCTTCTATTAACCATCATCATGGAGAGTGTTACAAATGTCATTCTAAAATCAGCTTTTTCATGGTTTTGACTTTGTCTAACGTTGCTACATTATCTTTGTTATCCTTCATCTGTGTCCATGTATACAAATCACATCAATGTATTTCTAACCCTATACTGGGTAGTTCCGATTCAAACTTTTGATTCAAAGAGATTAATAGCTTCTGCTTTTAAGAAAGCTTTTTGACACATTCGGTATGCACACTATAATAGTCATGTCACTAATGCCATCGTGCCTAAACAACTAACTGCCACCACCACAGGGACCAAAGATGGTGACACTGTCTCCTGAATTGAATATTACAGTGATCCGTGTACATGGCTTTTCAATCAGTGTTATACAGTATATATGAGTTGTTGTAGATTAATTCCCTGCTTGTTCTTTGTGTGCATTTGGTTATTGTGTTTGGCAGGGGTCACTTTAAGGGCGTGAATCCACGTCAGTCAATTTGATCATTCAACAACTAGTCTAACTGGATTGTTGTTTAGATTCATATTTAATTGGCCACTTGACTTGAGAAGATAGAGGTCACAAGCAGAAGTTAGCATTTCCTGAAAACTTGTATAACTTCTTTTATAGGTCAAAAATGATGTGGAAACAATTACCTTAACCCTATTGGTCAATCATGCCCTTTTGAAAGGTCAAACAAAATGCTACACTAAATACAGAACATATCTGTGAGCCTTTGCAAACATTGGTGGACAGCCCTACATTATAGCCATAATGCATCCCAATAATGTTTCATATTCTATTTATTGAATGTACCTGTATATATTTGTATATTAAGCTGTAATATATTTGGGCAAGTTTCCATTGCTGTCTTTGTTTTTATAGATTAATCTTTGTGATTTTACACGTGTGGCTTTGGACAGACTGATCAAATTTGTCTCCATGCCAGCTGATGAGTACATTTACTTTTATGAACTGAAATGCAGTGCACTGTATGAAGGAAAATCATGATACTTTAATAAAGTGAGTACATTATACATCTGGGTATTATTGGATTTACTACTCCCCTGATCTACATATTGTGTTCTTGAATTCCTTATCTTGTTCTAACCCTAGAACATGTAACTAGATACAACATGTAGCTATTCTTAGGACATTATTAAAATCTCTGTCAACATCACTCAATAGTGTATAATTGTTGGCAATACATAATTTACAAGACTGACTATATAAGCATATAGTCGGCAGGTAGTCTGGTGGTTCGAGGCGAACCAGCAGCCGGAGGGTTGCCAGTTCGACTCCTGGGTCTGATGGGAAAAATCTGGCGGGAAGTGAGCTGGCAACTGGAATCTGGTATCAAACCCTAGATGCCATTGCCTGCCATTGTGCCCTTGAGCAAGGCACTTAACCCAAACAACAACAGCCCCCCTGGGCCCAGTATGGCAGCCCCACACACCACTCCAAAACTTTATAAGTACAGTATGTGTGTCTTTAGGAGGGGTTGTGTTAAAAGCGGAACTCAAATTTCGGTTGGACCTTGAGTACAATTGACCAAAAAAGCATTCTTAATCTCTTGATATAATCGCATGCTGAACCTAGTGCCATCAATATAGAGGCAGTTGTCATTCACAGGTATTATCAATATTTGCAAACAAGCATAAGAGAAATAACACTAATATAATTTGATGTGGATGGCTACTGTTGTAATAGTAGTGTTATTACTCCTGTGCTTAAAACACAGTGGTCTCATTGTGCCTAATCTGACACCTGCGGCTCATTAAACCTTACGTCTGACATGTGCTAGTAGCACAACATCCACATTAGAGCCTATCATCAGTACCCTAAAATACCAAAACAAGTTACGCAACACCTAGTGGCAATACACAGAGAAATAGTTTTGGACCCCAAATTCCCTGAGTTGGAAATACATGGTAGAATTCCATGAAAACAGTGAGGTTATTGGGTAATTATTGGAATTTGGACCATCCAAAAAATAAGGAAACATGATAGGATAGATATTTTCCCATGACTCACTACTGTGAGTACTGTACAAAACAACATGAGATAGATGACACATTGTTAACATTTTGCTTTAAATCATTCATTAATACACATTTTTCATGGAATAAGAAGATATGTCTTGAAAGTATGTGGCGAAAACATGGAAACCATCTGTCATCCGGTAAATTACAGTCGGATTGAGGAATGACACTGATGTGTTTAAGCAATCCAGTCTGCCTGTGTTCCCTCAGGGGTGATGGGTCTAAGTAGGTACTGGACAGAGATAGGGTTAGGAAACCTCCTCCCTCCCTTGAGGTCATTGAAATATTTCCTTATTGTGTTTTTGTGTTTGTGTACGACTGTAACCCCTACAAAGGTGTGGTTAAAACCTTACATTTCACTGAACTTATTGTCACCAGAATGCCTCTCTAAGATGTTATTGTCATTTTTCCATTGGACTTCTTATGAAAAGCTCCCAAAAAAAGCAAACAACACGAGACAAATGTTTGCAGTGAAGATGTAATAGTTCTGAAGAATTTTACAGATGTTCCTAATGGGAAAATATCCACTTCTGGCTCATTTAGCTACACAACACACTATACATCACAACCATGATAAATAAACTAGGATATCTTTACACATGGTAAGAACTTCCTGAAGCCATTAGAACCACACATGTCATTCTTAAAAAGAACCCTGGAAAAAGCAGTCCAGAACAATTTATCACTTCCAAAACTTTGGACAGCAGTTGGCTTCCAAACCACACCAATTTACTGGCTCTTGCAAATCTCTACAGTACAGTTTCCAACATTATCTCATCAAAATGAACTACGTCACCATAACACTGAATGAGATGCTTCCCTCCAAAATCGAATCAGCTTCCCTCCAGAATTGCAGCACCGTAGCAATGGGGAGTGATTGCATCTGTTTTTCTAATACTGCTGTTCCTTCTTTACAGGGAAACTCGGTCAAGTTCCTAGAAAAGCAACATTAGATTGGATGACGACTGGAACGCTACAAGAGCTGCTTTTTCTGGGGGGAGCAGCAGGGTATATGTGTGTTGAATCTGGCAACAGTACAATAAGACAACTGCTGTGGGGATTTTCCCCCCTTTGTCCCACTTGTTCCATAACAACAGTGACAAATACCAGCATCAGAGCCAAACTTTGTTTCTCATTCTGAGCGACCAGGGGCCTCTGATAGGTTTGTCAGGGCGTCCCCTCTGGACTTTTCCTTGGCGCTTGACAACAATGGTCCACCATAGAGGCTAGACACACTTACCATGTGCACATTCTTGAAGGAAAGCATGTGACCCTAGCAGGTGACATTATTCTTAGTCCTACGTACACACTTGTGCACTGCTTAGATAATGGAAACACAGGACTGGTCCAACAGACCTCTGAGGCTGACCAACCACAATTCACACGGACTCCAGATCCCTACTGACTGATACAGTATGTCAAATGTTGAGAAGATCAACGGTCTTAAGTGAGGAAGCGGGTTAAAATCAAACTAGGCCTATGTCATGCTGATTGGTTGTAGACCTATTCCTCCCATAGTACAACCAGTGGGTATCCCAGCATAAAGAGTCAAACACCAACTAACTAAAAGCATTTGTTCATTTGTTATTAATCTCCCACAGAGATCACATGATAGTTAGGCTACATCTCTGAATGTACCTAAGCAAATGATCAAACTAAACATCCAATTGAAATTGGCTTTGCAACAGAAAGCAAGTTTGGATAAGCTCAAATGCTGTTTTGTTAGAAAGCAGGGGAGAAATGTTGTTGAAGCGATCTTGCATCATTACTAGACCACAATTTCTACGTAAGTCAAGGGGCTATGGATGTATAACATGGTGAATGGTGGCTAGGGTAAGAGGCTGGGGGAAAGGGGGTAGAGGTGTGGTTGGTTAGGATTGGACTATGATTTATACTGGCCCATCTGGCCTCCTCCACTCAGTGCAGTCTTCTGGAACTAAAGACAGTAATGTTGATGACATCACAGGTTTCGCACATTGCTTCTCATAACATGATGTTCCACTTTAGTTGTGCACCTAAACCCCACATAGCTCACTTAACACATACCTGCTATAGGAAACAGTCCCCTCAAACAGACCTAATGTGGGCTGAGGTTCCCCTTGCATGGAAAAACGCCATAAAACCCTCTGCACTGTGATATGTTGTAAAGGGAAAAAAACATGATCATATGTCCAATAGTTATGGCGTCATCAATCAATAAATCAATTGACAAAATAACTCAAACCCAGCTAGTACATTTGGTTCCTTGGAAGTTGTGGGAACGTATGTTTTTGGTTTCCATTGGCTGTAGAAACGAAGCCATATGTTTCCTGAATAGTGAAACAGATTTTTTTTTTAACATTCTGAGAACAGAAGTGAAAATTTCACCTGTGGTTTTTAGGATGTAGGGAGATTCTGAAAACGTTTTACTCTGGTTCCTTGACATATAGCGAAGGGCTATTCTTAGCACGACGCAACGAGGAGAGCCTGGATACAGCCCTTAGCCGTGGTATATTGGCAATATACCACAAACTAGTTACTTACGTAATTGGAGAAGTAAAAACAAATGTTTTGTCATACCCGTGGTATACGGTCTGATGGTATACGGTCTTTCAGCCCAGTTTATAATTTTAAATAACATTCTTAGAACATTCTCTGAGCGTTACTAAAGGTGTTGTTATGGTTTTTATGGAAAGTTTTCTTAACGTTCTCGGAACAATTTGAGAACAGGACTTTTTAAATAGAGATGTTGTAAGGGTCATGCCACTTCTACGGGCTTCAATTAGTTTACAATTACCCTAGACCACATCCCTTCCCTCCACATCTGTCTCTGCTCCCTTAATCACCCCTACTCTACCCTTTTCACTGTTCCCCGATATAAACCGCATGCTCCTTCCTACCTTACTTCAGATTATGCTTGGTGTTTCCCTATCCTTCACCTGTCCAGTGTGCATGATATGATGAAGTAAGTTCCCCTATGTTATTTTATTGTAGGAGAAATGTAAGTGAACTGTATTATGAGGCCTAAACTCATAGCATGTCCTTTATATCCATGCTATTGCTCCTTTATGTTATTCCTGGCAGTCTCCTTAGTTTATAGATGTTATGTTAAGCCTTTTTCCCCATAGTCACCTGGCACTACTTTGTCATGTCTGCACCATTTTGTTGTGTTCCTAATGTTTCCCTTTTGTATTTCCCTTCCAGACCACCACATCCAATCTATCTCCAAGGCCTTACAAGCCACAACTTCTAACACATCCTTCCCACCGGCTTTATAAAACCATCCAACCCCACCCCCACCCGCAATCTCCTTATTTGCATTTTGACCAATGCGCCATGGTGGCAGCAGAAGTTAGTCCACCAAAAGCCTAGTCCTTTTCTTCAAGAACCATGAGGAAATGTTATGCTGAAGTACTGAAATTCCCACAGAACGTTTTGTAATGTTCTCTGAACTATTTGAGAACATTCCCAATGTCAAATCAATTAGAGAATTACTTGTCCCAGACCTGATGTTTTCAACTCTCTAGAGACATCAGGAGTGGTAGAGATACTCTTTATGATCGGCTATGAAAAGCCAACTGACATTTACTCCTGAGGTGCTGACTTGCTGCACCCTCGACAACTACTGTGATTATTATTATTTGACCATTCTGGTCATTTATGAACATTTGAACATCTTGGCCATGTTCTGTTATAATCTCCACCCGGCACAGCCAGAAGAGGACTGGCCATCCCTCATAGCCTGGTTCCTCTCTAGGTTTCTTGCTAGGTTTTGGCCTTTCTAGGGAGTTTTTCCTAGCCACCGTGCTTCTACAACTGCATTGCTTGCTGTTTGGGGTTTTAGGCTGGGTTTCTGTACAACACTTTGAGATATCAGCTGATGTACGAAGGGCTATTTAAATACATTTGATTTGATTTGATTTGAGAGAACATTACAGAAATCTAACTGTTTGAACTTTTAGGAAAGGTTCCGTCAAAGCAATGAAATACGAATATTATTTTGTTTGGTCAAGTTCCTTAAATGTGAGTGTTCCCTAAGCCAAGCAACGATCCTGCACCATTCCCAGAAAGTTGTATGATGAAGCGTTAAATGAACAATTTATTTTCAGGCATGAAACTTCCCTCATGAAGTCAAGAGCAAGGCCATTTGTAGCTATGGGCAACAGCAAATTCAGTCTACTCAGATCTGATTTAACATTTGCCTGTGCTATTTCACATAGTAAATAACAATCGCTTGAATAAAATTATTAACTTCATTGCCAGTTATCAATGTCTTACATTATACCCTAATTCCCCGCCCGGGGGTAAAAGCAACCAATAGGTTTGCGACAGAGGGAGAGGTCCTATTTAGGAACCGGGCACTTCAAGGTAGTTCAGATAGCAATACTACGCGCTACATAACGCACGGGATCTCTTCTAACCGGTGGAAAATTGTCACGGTTTACATTCGATTAATTTTTTTAGGGTCTGTGATTGCAAACTTGACATTTCCCCAAATAACAATTATTAGGTTGAAAAGAAATGAAAGGGTTGCAAGTACAATGTCTTTACTTTCTTGTGTTAAATTCAGTATTGTCTGTCTCGTCTTTGGAAGAGGACCACTCCGTCCATACCCTTGGTGAGTAGCTAATCCATGAAACTACTGTTGAGAATTACTATTATCCGTTTTGTGATCTGATTAGAAAACATTGCATTTGTGCCGCTAAAATTACATTATCGGAAGAATCGAACTTTTCAGATTATTATAAATGTAATTGACAGCCTTTAGATACTGTCACTTAAATGATGAGGCTGTATCAAATTTCTGGGATTGTGTGATGACGTAGACTAAATTGTTAGTATAGGATATGATCTCAAGTATTCGACTGAACGCCCATTCATTCATGCGCAATTTGAGTAAGGTTACTATAATTAGGGATTGAAAAAAATCCTAATGTTGATGTATATTGGACATAAAAGTAGACAAAAGATAATGAACAAAAACAAAAATGCAACATGTGATGGTCCCATGTTTCATGAGCTGAAATAAAATATCCCAGAAATGTTCCATAGGCAAGAATATTATTTCTCTAATTTTGTGCAAAAATGTATTTCAATTCCTGTTAGTGACCATTTTCTCCTTTGCCAATATAATCCATCCACCTTACAGGTGTGGCATATCAATAAACTGATTAAACAGCATGATCGTTACATAGGTGAACCTTGTGCTGGGGACAAAATGCCACTCTAAAATATGTAGTTTTGTCACACAACACAATGCCACAGATGTCTCAAGTTTTGAGGGAAAGTGCAATTGGCATGCTGACTGCAGGAATGTCCACCAGAGCTGTTGAGTTAAATGTTAATTTTTCTACCATAAGCCGCCTCCAACGTTGTTTCAGAGAATTTGTCAGGAAGTCCAACTGGCCTCACAACCGAACACCACGTCTAACCACACCAGCCCAGGACCTCCACATCCGGCTTCTTCACCTGCGGGATCGTCTGAGACCAGCCACTCTGACAGTTGATGAGTGTTTCTGTCTAATAAAGCCCTTTTGTGGGAAAAAACTCATTCTGATTGGCTGGGTCTGGCTCCCCAGTGGGTGGGCCTATGCCCACCCATGGCTGTGCCCCTGCCAGTCATGTGAAATCCATAGATTAGGGCCTAATGAATGTATTTCAATTGACGGATTTCCTTAAATGAACTGTAACTCACTGAAATCGTTGCAATTGTTGCATGTTGTATTTATATTTTTGTTCAGTATAGATAGGCTACAGAAACTCAAAAGTTTTATACAAAACTTTATGTAGGTCTTCTGCAATTTTGAAATAAGACATAGATGTAGTCAGATTCCATATGAATACAAAGGCTATGGTCTATTTATTATTCAAAATATAACCTATTTGTGTCTGCTTTAACCGTCATGGAATGCAACCTCCATTCATTGCAGTGCAGTAGCTTAGTGCTTACCTATAGCCTTGGCCAAGGAGTCCGCTGACCCACTGTGAATGCAGCTACTTTTATACCCTGTGTGATTTGTCAGAGCTAGAGGAACAAAGCTGGGAAAAGCTGTGGTTTCTATGGGGTCTGTCTGACCAACTGAACCCTAGTAGCCCCCCTGGTACTGAGGGGCCTGTGCAGCCAGGCATCCCAACCACCACCAGTGTGATTTAAGATTAGAAATAGCAGCATGGATCAAAACATTGTATAATCTTTAGGCCTACAGCTACTTTCCATTGTCTTGCATTCTGCCTGTCTGGGTTATGGTCCAACTAATATACAAATATTTACAAAGCCAATGTGTTGTGTTCACATTCCTCTCTTAGATAATTTAATGGACAACTTCAAGGACTTGTTTCAAAAGAACGATGCCACTCCTCATGCCTACACCAAATTCTCCCTCCGGAAGCCTTTGATGCCAGAAGATGACATCTGTTACATCATTCCCAGCAACCCAGAGTCTCTCAAAGAATGCACTTTCAACAGCACCTCTAAAACTTTCCTTGTGATCCATGGCTGGACAGTAAGCCCCTCCAACCTGTAGCTGCATGTCTGTGACATGAAGTCCTTCACAACTATTGCTCAAGGGCTTGGATTCCCCGTCACTAACAAAAAACATTTGTGCTTTCTCTCCGCTGCAACAGGTGAGCGGCTTGTTTGAGAGCTGGGTGGCCAAACTGGTGTCAGCGCTGTATGAGAGAGAGCAGGATGCCAATGTGATCGTGGTGGACTGGCTGCACACAGCCCAGAACCAATATCCTGTAGCCGCCCAGGACACCAAGATGGTGGGACAAGAGATCGCTCACTTCATTGACTGGCTGGAGGTTTGTACGGTGACTCAACTTCCAAGTCACTGCACTGTTTTTCAGAGAAAGTATCAATAACATGTTATAAACATAGGTAACAAAGTACAAAGATTTACTGTAAATGGTTTCTATTAGGGATGTGAGAAATGGAAACATTTTCTTACGCTTACACTGCAATTTTGTTGTATCAGTTTTCCATTTAAAACAATTTTAAAAAACCATTAAATTACATGTTAATTCACAATGCGGAATAATGGTCCTATTAAGTATGTACAGTGGCTTGCTAAAGTATTCACCCCCTTGGAATTTTTCCTATTTTGTTGCCTTACAACCTGGAATTAAAATATATTTGGGGGGGGTTTGTATCTTTGATTTACATTACATGCCTACCACTTTGAAGATGCAACATATTTTTTATTGTGAAACAAACAAGAAATAATACAAAAAAAACTGAAAACTTGAGCATAACATAACTTTTCACCCCCCCCCCAAAAGTCAATACTTTGTAGAGCCACCTTTTGCAGCAAATATAGCTGCAAGTCTCTTGGGGTATGTCTCTATAAGCTTGGCACATCTAGCCACTGGCATTTTTGCCCATTCTTCAAGGCTAAACTACTCCAGCTCCTTCAAGTTGGATGGGCTCTGTTGGTGTACAGCAATCTTTAAGTCACACCATAGATTCTCAATTGTATTGAGGTCTGGGCTTTGACTAGGCCATTCCAAGACATTTAAATGTTCCCCTTAAACCACTCGAGTGTTGCTTTAGCATTATGCTTAGGGTCATTGTCCTGCTGGAAGGTGAACCTCCGTTCCAGTCTCAAATCTCTGGAAGACTGAACCAGGTTTCCCTCAATAATTTCCCTGTATTTAGCGCCATCCATCATTCCTTCAATTCTGACCAGTTTTCCAGTCCCTGCCGATGGAAAAACATCCCTACAGCATGATGCTGCCACCACCATGCTTCACTGTCGGGATGGAGTTCTCAGGGTGATGAGAGGTGTTGGGTTTGCGCTAGACATAGCATATTCCTTGATGGCCAAAAAGCTCAATTTTAGTCTCATCTGACCAGAGTACCTTCTTCCATATGTTTTGGCGAACAGCAAATGAGTTTACTTATTTTTTTCTTTAAGCAATGTTTTTTTTCTGGCCACTCTTCCATAAAGCCCAGCTCTGTGGAGTGTACGGCTTAAAGTGGTCCTATGGACAGATACTCCAATCTCCGCTGTGGTGCTTTGCAGCTCCTTCAAGGTTATCTTTGGTCTCTTTGTTGCCTCTCTGATTAATGCCCTCCTTGCCTGGTCTGTGAGTTTTGGTGGGCGGCCCTCTCTTGGCAGGTTTGTTGTGGTGCCATATTCTTAAACATTTTTTAAATAATTGATTTAATGGTGCTCCGTGGGATGTTCAACTTTTCAGATATTTTTTTAGAACCTAACCCTGATCTGTACTTCTCCACAACTTTGTCCCTGACCTGTTTGGAGAGCTCCTTGGTCTTTATGGTGCCGCTTGCTTGGTGGTGCCCCTCACTTAGTGGTGTTGCAGACTCCTTTCAGAACAGGTGTATATATACTGAGATCATGTGACAGATCATGTGACACTTAGATTCCACACAGGTGGACTTTTTAAAAACTAATTATGTGACTTCTGAAGGTAATTGGTTGCACCAGATCTTATTTAGGGTCTTCATAGCAAAGGGGGTGAATACATATGCACGCACCACTTTTCAGTTGTTGTTGTTTTTTTGTTGTTTTTTAACTTCACGTCACCAACTTTCATTTCACGTCATCAATTTCGATGTCCATTACATTAAATCCAATTAAACATTTATTTAAATTACAGGTTGTAATGCAACAAAATAGGAAAAACGCCAAAGGGGATGAATACATTTGTAAGGCACTGTAAGACCGCTAGGGCCGGGCAATGAATTTCTATCTACGGCAACCCTTTGGGGTAGCTAGAGGTGGTTTCTTTCTACTAAATGTAAGTTGCGATATTTAATTAACTATAAAGTACTTTTTTTAGGAAAGAGTGATCTGCGCCCAGGCGGCAGGCTAGGATTGACAGTTTTTGTTGTGTAGTGATGGAAGTTAGTCCCACTTCAGAAGCGGCAATACTTTACAGCAGTAGCGGTGTATGGGTAAAATCACTGGGGAAGCCAAGCCCCCCCCCCTCCAAAAACCCATATTACAACCTATGTGTTGTGATAATTGCGTTGTATGCTCTATAACCCGTTAGTTCATATGCCTTGACATCGTGATATATAGGCCAAGGCCGAGACAATAAGACATAGTGACAGAATAAATTCAACCACACATCTGTTTCATACCGAACCGGAGAGCAACATCTGTCCGGTGAAGTCCACAAAACATATTGCATGTTAAATAAAGGTAAACATGTTTTTTTTAATACATGTAGATGTAACAAACAGTTACATGACCTACAGTATGGTCAAGCAAGGTAATGTTTCTGACATTTTCGGACTAATTAACAGCTATTAATTTAGAACCATGGAGCGTTACCGCTATTCCACAACCATTTCAATATCATCTAATCACCTATGCTTAGTCTAATACAGTGACAACTAAAAGATACCAAAAATGATTTAGTCCAATCAACGTAAGCTTAATATGAGGCTGTCCATGGTACTGATGTATTTGAGCGTGCAAGTGGAAAAAAACATGTTGACTCACCCTACTTGTAGAGAAACGCCAATGCCATCCACTCTTTCATGTTGCCTAAACGGTCTATGACTCTGTCTTACAGTACATGCTTTTAGTTTTTGTTGTCCTCAGTTACCTGGCTAAAATACTTGATCGTTAGGGACGATTTTAGCTAGTCACCGGAGGACAACAACACAACGAGATGCAAAAATTAAAGCTTTTTTCTGTCAATAATGACGTTTGGCCTGTGATGGGATTGGTCTGAAACCAAATCCAAACTGGCTTCCCTTTACACTTTTTTAGTGCGCCAGGACCATTCACAGCTGAGCTCACTTAGTTTAGCTCAACGCTGATTGGCTATTCTTTTATATATATGTTTTTATGAAGGGAGGCCAAATACTTGCTGGCTTTTCTTTCATTCAATGGTATAGGCAGCAACATTGTCATACTCTTTCTGACCAGACAGCATCAGGCTACACATACTGAGATAGAAGGGCGCTGTTTAGTTTGCTCAGATGCTTTCTCTGGTGAGATACTTGCAAATTGAAAGACATTTATGAAACACAGAGAGACCAAATAAATCATTTGTTTTTTCTTTTTTTTCTTGGTCAAAACGTTTTTGGAGGTGGAAGCCTGGCTTCCCTTGGCATCCATGAATACATGCCAACAATGTTGCCTCTAAACTGTGCGTGCGCAGTAGCCCCGAGACTGCAACTTGGGACTGCCATGCAGAAAAATCAGAGAGAAACACGAGATTGAACTTCACTCAACTTTCTAGAGCAGTAGTAACCAACCAGTCATTCGCCTTGTGTCTAGCTAGAGGTCGACCGATTAATCGGAATGGCCAATTAATTAGGGCCGATTTCAAGTTTTCATAACAATCGGAAATCTGTATTTTTGGGCGCCGATTTCCCCCCCCCCCCTTTATTTAACTAGGCAAGTCAGTTAAGAACACCTTATTTTCAATGACGGCCTAGGAACGGTGGGTTAACTGCCTTGTTCAGGGGCAGAATGACAGATTTTCACCTTGTCAGCTCGGGGGATCCAATCTTGCAACCTTACAATTAACTAGTCCAACGCAATAACGACCTGCCTCTCTCTCATTGCACTCCACAAGAAGACTGCCTGTTACGTGAATTCAGTAAGGCAAGGTAAGTTGCTAGCTAGCATTAAATTTATCTTATAAAAAACAATCAATCATAATCACTAGTTAACTACACATGGTTGATGATATTACTAGATATTATCTAGCGTGTCCTGCGTTGCATATAATCTGACTGAGCATACAACCATACAAGTATCTGACTGAGCGGTGGTAGGCAGAAGCAGGCGAGTAAACATTAATTCAAACAGCACTTTCGTGCGTTTTGACAGCAGCTCTTCGTTGTGCGTCAAGCATTGTGCTGTTTATGACTTCAAGCCTATCAACTCCCGAGATGAGGCTCGTGTAACCGAAGTGAAATGGCTAGCTAGTTAGCGTGCGCTAACTAACCTGCATTGTGTTGCTGGTTCGAACCCAGGGAGGAGCGAGGAGAGGGACGGAAGCTATACTCTTACACTGGCAATACTAAAGTGCCTATAAGAACATCCAATAGTCAAAGGTTAATGAAATACAAATGGTATAGAGGGAAATAGTCCTATAATTCCTATAACTACAACCTAAAACTTCTTACCTGGGAATATTGAAGACTCATGTTAAAAGGAACCACCAGCTTTCATATGTTCTCATGTTCTGAGCAAGGAACTGAAACGTTAGCTTTCTTACATAGCACATATTGCACTTTTACTTTCTTCTCCAAAACTTGTTTTGTTTTTGCATTATTTAAACCAAATTGAACATGTTTCATTATTTACTTGAGGCTAAATTGATTTTATTGATATATTATGTTAAAATAGGTGTTCATTCAGTATTGTTGTAATTGTCATTATTACAAATAAATAAATACAAATCGTCCGATTAATCGGTATCGGCTTTTTTGGTGTGCTGTTGGCAGTAGGTACACCGGATTCAGCTGCCCTGCTTGCTGGGTAGGCAAACTGTTGCCATTTTGAAACATTTAATGTGTCTGAAGGTACAAACTCTGCCTTCTCAGTGGGCCTACAGAGCAAATCAAGTGCACTATAGGTCTACCTCTGGCCAATTGGATGGCTCAGATGACTGTGTCTGCAGTGACATAGCAAACATAAAAGAAAGCTACAGCAAAGTTGATACTGTGAGATTTCAACATGTCACCTCCTGGTCTGAAGGCCAAGTGGATAAACAGATTAATGTCAAGCCCTTTTTTTTGTCTCATGGAATGTAGGCATATATTGAACACCACACATTGGCTGTTACTGTAGGCTAAATGATATAACAGCTATTTCCATGTTAAAATGTTATGTGATGCATTTTTTCAATTGTTGTTGATGGTAGGCCACCCTACATTAGCAGCAAATAGCCACAGTAGCCTACATGGTCACTGTTAAAACTGTCATTTAAAAAGGATATAGCCTCAATTTTCACAGTAAATGCACACTGGAAGTTGTGCACAGAATTTTCAGAATGTTCAAGTTTGCGCTCAGCAGACCTGAAATTTGCTCAGTGCTTTAATTTATTTTTGAGGGAACATTGCACGCCACTTACAGACGAGTAGAATGCCTTCCAGAGAAGGTTTCGTGTTGGTGTTTAAAAAGCCGTGGTTTGGCCTACCCTAACATAAACGAACATGCCATAGCCGAAGCGCTTTCAAGGGGCCACACACCATTATATCTGAAAAGTGTAATCAATACAGGCTATACCAGTAGCCTATTGTAATTTCCTATTATGAGACAAAAACACCCCCACCCACTCAGCAACGAAGAGGAGCTTACCCCATGCTCACAAGACTGGCCCGAAGATAGCTCTGTATCCTGGCGACATCGGCCCCATGAATAGCCTAAGCCTAGATATTATACATACAACAGACCGAAGACTGAACACACACTCTTGTCATTAGCAAAGAGAAAGAGCAGGCAGGCAGAACCGTGGCCATTTGTCCTACTAATCTGAATCTCGCAATGTCTTAATTGTCTTGCATGCCTCGCAAATTCACCTAAGTAGCCTAAAGTTCGCCTTTTCCTGTCTGGTTTATTTCAATTCGGCAACTTTCCCCCAGGCCTTTTATAGCTGTATAGTCTAGTTAGGCTACAACACGGAAGATCATGTTTTGTGATAACTGCACTGTGATTTAAATTGTGAGTTAGGGATTTTTCTTAACGTTAAGGATCCCAACTTTGTTTTAACTTTTAAATGTTCACACTCCTAGTTTCTATGGCAATAAACTTGACACTTTACTCCAATGTGTTTTATAGGAGGCAACCAATATCCCTCTTGATAACCTCCACCTCATTGGCTACAGTCTGGGTGCTCATGTGGCAGGATTCGCTGGGAGTCACGCCTCTAATAAAGTGGGCAGAATAACTGGTAAATATAACGTCTTATGGAGAAACAAAGACCATATAATAGCACTGTTGCTAATCATTAGTTGCTTCTTTGGCCTGCAAGAACATTCCTTCATAGGGCTTTGGCTTGTTCCACTACTCACTGATTGGTCCCCTTCTCTTTACAGGTCTTGACCCAGCCGGGCCAGACTTTGAGGGAGAGCATGCTCACCACCGCCTGTCCCCAGATGATGCTCACTTTGTGGACGTTCTTCACACGGGGCTCTCTGGGCTTCAGCATCGGCATCCAGCAGCCTGTGGGTCATGTGGACATATACCCCAATGGAGGCAGTTTCCAGCCAGGCTGCAATCTGCAAAGCACCCTGGAGACTATTTCAAAATATGGTCTCTTTGGTGAGAATCACATCTAGATATTTTTCTGTGTCACTATAGAATTGGTGACATATTAGACATACATTTAGTGCACAAAAAATTAAGGATACCTTCCTAATATTGTGTTGTAGCCCTGCCTTTGCCCTCAGAACAGCCTCAATTAGGGTTGATGCACAAGGGAAACTGTTGAGCGTGAGACCCAGCAGCATTGCAGTTCTTGACACAAACTTTGCACCCACTACCACACCCCATTCAAAGACACTTACATCTTTTGTCTTGCCCATTCACCCTCTGAATGGCACATATACACAATCCACGTCTCAAGGCTTAACAATCATTCTTTAACCTGTCACCTCCCCTTCATCTACACTGATTTGAAGTGGATTTAATAAGTGACATCAATAAGGGATCACAGTTTTCACCTGGATTCACCTGGTCAGTCTATGTCATGGAAAGAGCAGGTGTCCTTAATGTTCTGTATACTCAGTGTATATAACAACACTCGCAATCACTTTCCACACAATGACTCTGTTGTCAATTTGGGTACTGATGTATCATTGGCTAAGGCAGACATGTAATTGTCTACTTGTAACTTATTTGAAGATGGCAGGGCTTGTGAACAATAGGGTGGTGAAGTCAGTACAACAATATAACAGAAGTTGCAGTAACTTTGCAGCTAGTCGCTTATGTCTTCACGACTAACTTTGTAGCTGTCAGCCTGACAAAGGCCCATTCATTACTGTTAAAACAGAGGCCCCCAAACATCACAGCTAGAGACCATCCCTTCAGAAGGTCACCAACAACATAACTCTTATTGTAGGGCCTCAGATCAAGGTTGATATTACTATCTATAATGGTAATGTTAGGGAAGGAAACTTTCTCCTTCAATTGAGAATCTCAACTCTGGTTTTTGAACGTGGACCAGTAATTTATTTCACCTTTATTTAACCAGGTAGGCAAGTTGAGAACAAGTTCTCATTTACAATTGCGACCTGGCCAAGATAAAGCAAAGCAGTTCGACACATACAACGACACAGAGTTACACATGGAGTAAAACAAACATACAGTCAATAAAACAGTAGAAAAATAAGTCTATATACAATGTGAGCAAATGAGGTGAGATAAGGGAGGTAAAGGCAAAAAATAGGCCCTGGTGGCGAAGTAAATACAATATAGCAAGTAAAACACTGGAATGGTAGATTTGCAATGGAAGAATGTGCAAAGTAGAAATAAAAATAATGGGGAGCAAAATAAATAAATAAATTTAAATACAGTAGGGAAAGAGGTAGTTGTTTGGGCTAAATTATAGGTGGGCTATGTACAGGTGCAGTAATCTGAGAGCTGCTCTGACAGTTGGTGCTTAAAGCTAGTGAGGGAGATAAGTGTTTCCAGTTTGAGATTTTTGTAGTTCGTTCCAGTCATTGGCAGCCGAGAACTGGAAGGAGAGGCGGCCAAAGAAAGAATTGGTTTTGGGGGTGACTAGAGAGATATACCTGCTGGAGCGTGTGCTACAGGTGGGAGATGCTATGGTGACCAGCGAGCTGAGATAAGGTGGGACTTTACCTAGCAGGGTCTTGTAGATGACATGGAGCCAGTGGGTTTGGCGACGAGTATGAAGCGAGGGCCAGCCAACGAGAGCGTACAGGTCGCAATGGTGGGTAGTATATGGGGCTTTGGTGACAAAATGGATTGCACTGTGATAGACTGCATCCAATTTGTTGAGTAGGGTATTGGAGGCTATTTTGTAAATGACATCGCCAAAGTCAAGGATTGGTAGGATGGTCAGTTTTACAAGGGTATGTTTGGCAGCATGAGTGAAGGATGCTTTGTTGCGAAATAGGAAGCCAATTCTAGATTTAACTTTGGATTGGAGATGTTTGATATGGGTCTGGAAGGAGAGTTTACAGTCTAACCAGACACCTAAGTATTTGTAGTTGTCCACGTATTCTAAGTCAGAGCCGTCCAGAGTAGTGATGTTGGACAGGCGGGCAGGTGCAGGTAGCGATCGGTTGAAGAGCATGCATTTAGTTTTACTTGTATTTAAGAGCAATTGGAGGCCACGGAAGGAGAGTTGTATGGCATTGAAGCTTACAACTCTCTTTCCGTGGCCTCCAATTGCTCTTAAATACAAATAAAACTAAATGCATGCTCTTCAACCGTGTATAGTAATACAACTATACCCTTTATGTTCACAGCCATCACTGACATTCCCAGATGTTCCCATGAGCGTTCCATTCACCTGTTCATTGACTCCCTGGTCAACGAGCAGGAGACCAGCATGGCATATCGCTGCGGGAGCAACGATATGTTCGACCGCGGAATGTGCCTCAGCTGCCGCAAGAACCACTGTAACACCGTGGGCTACAACATCAGAAAGATTCGCATGATACGCAAGATGTACACCAAGACCAAAGACTCCATGCCGTTCCGAGTCTATCATTACCAGCTGAAGATCCACTTCTCCAGCAAGGTGGACAGGTCTGAGATGGAGCCTTCACTGACAGTCTCTCTGATTGGAACCAAAGGAGAAGTTGAAGACCTCAAGCTGACACTGTGAGTACCTGCTCCAACAGGTAGTTAAATCCTAAACCATACAACAAAGCACATGCTATATCAACATAAGACACCTGACACCATTTATCACATTTATAATGACATAAGTCTTTATGGTCTGTAGCTCAAGTTTTCGTGCTACTGTATTCTATGATTAGAGGTAAATTAGTTGTTCTTGTGAAGTGAGGTGACAACCTGTTGAGCATCTATGCACTTTCACATTGGCAGAAAGGAGAAGATCACGACCAATAAGACCCAGTCCTTCCTGTTGGTAGCGGAGAAAGACATAGGTGACCTCCTGATGGTAAAGTTCAAGTGGCAGGAGTCTACTAACTGGTCAGCCTCGTCCATGCTCAAAATGGTGTCATCTTGGTGGTCAGGTGACTCTGCGGATTCTGAAGTGGAGGTTCACAAAATACGCATCAAAGTCGGGGAGACACAGAAAAAGTGAGTTTTGAGAGGCCTAATTTCTTTTAAAATCATGAAATTAAGACAATTGTCATCCATAAAATCATCAGAAATATGAACGTTTTGAAAAATCTGCAGAAATGGACTGTATGATGTATTCTGTGTGATGCAAAATGCATTATACTGGCTGTATTTCTGTAATTTGAAAGTATTATATATCTTGAATTTGATTGCTGACATTTAAAACATTTTGGCACTATACCAACGATGGGCTAATAGTTTTTGTGTGGAATTTTCAAAAAGAATGTTGAAGTAGTTGACTTGACCTTTAATATTCTATTCTTGTTTGACCCTTTTCTAGGATGTTGTTCTGCATTAAAGGTCCTCATGCCCTCAGCTTACAACAGGAAGTGACATTTGTAAAATGCAAAATTAATGGGAAAAAACAAACATAAAAAAGGTGATACATTTTTTTTAATTTTTTTTAACAGCTTTTTTTTTTCTTCCTTCAATACTTTTTTCCTGCATTATTGCTAGTCAGGGATCCATTGACAAAAATCCTGTTTGTTTTACAGAGTTAACCTCAGGAACCGCTAATATTGAATGTATGGAGCAACAGACAATTGCCCTCCTTCCACTGCCGAAGCACTTAGAAAAATAATTTATGCAGCTGTAAAGGATTTTGTCGTTCAAACTATACAAATACATTTCCACCTTGTATATAGTGTACAGAAATGTGTTATTACAAATGTGTGAATGTTTGTATTAATTTATTTTTTAAGCACTGCTTTTGTGCCACATCAACTACGATGTGGTGCTAAAGGATAGTGAATGCCATCGTCTTTGCTGATTTTCTGGCAACCCCAAAGAGATGGTTCTTATACAAAGTCGTTGGTGCCTCTGACTGACAGCGACCCATAGGACAGAATGAGAAGAGGCCTCGAGGTACCTGCAGTTAAAACCTCATGTGTTGCCTATGTTATGCTTAAACTGACAGAGCATTCACCTTTGTCGTCCTCAATACTATGTGGTTGTAGGATCGGACTCAGTGTGCCTTAAAATAACATTGTCAATGAACTTGTCTTAACCTACTGCATGTATTTGTTGATACTGTATGTTTTTTTCATAGTTAGTTGTATCTTTTACATGGTCTTTGAGACAGTAATATTGTGAGGTCCGAAATGCAAATTATTCCCGATAACTTTGATTATAGTCAAGCTCTTGAGCAATAATGCATTGACTGCTGTTTTTATACAAGCCTTTACACTACATATCAGTGGGATAACCGTTATTACAATGTTATACAATATTATACCTTTTAAAACAAAAATAATAATTACATCGATTTATACAGAACCCTTACCTCTGTTTCATTGCAAGTGCTTATGTGATGTATTTAACTGACATGTCCATGGTTGCTGCTGAACTATAACCCAAATAATGTTAATTTAGCTGTGGATGCCATTTTATAACTGTGAACAGGTAGCTTCTCTGAAATAAGTCAATGAGTGGTTCTTGTAAAGTGAGTTGACATCAACAATAGAAACATGACAGCCTTCCTCAGTAGACTGCACAGTTTACTTTGCATCATAGTTTAAGTTACAGGTAATAATTGGCAGCTAATGAGGATATTAGAAACAATGTTATTGTGATATCTAAATGTCAGACTATTTTCAACAGCACTGAGTAGGCTAATTATAACAAATATGATATATTTTGAGATCGGTATTGTAAATCATTGACTCATTTAATTTCTGCCTGTTCTATTGAGCCTGTATAAAGGGGGAGATGAAACACTTCACTGAAAACAGGGAGGAGGTTACTAAGGCGGTTACTTGCTAAGTGCACCATGTGTAAATACCATGTTGGCATATACTTCTATGGTACAGAATATTACTATATATATATTTTTTTACCCTCTTTTACCTCTGAAAGTATATCTGCACTCTGTTTATACCTGTAAATACTGTATGTGACTATATACATATTTGAATAAATTGGAACTGCTATTTTGAAGTGGAATGAGTGCTTTAATGGAAAGATAGTTGTAAACATGAACATTTTTCCAGGATCCTCCTTAGAAATGCTATAGTAGAAACCCATTCACACATCCAAGCAGAGATAAACAGACAATATCATTCAATAATACACAATCTACATTCAATTTCAGAACATATAACAAAGCTTCCAGTGACTTCCCGCTCCTTAATCGTATCCAAGTAAGGGGTGGCAGGTAGCCTAGTAGTTAAGAGCATTGGGCCAGTAACCGAAGGACTCAAAATCCCCCAAGCCAACTAGGTGAAAAAATCTGCTAATGTGCCCTTGACCAAGGCACTTAACCCTAATTGCTCTTGTAAGTCATTCTGGTTAAGAACGTCTGCTAAAAAGTAAAAAGGGGTAATCGCATCTTTGTACTGGAATCTTCAACAATAGAAACACAGCCTTTCCAATGTTCAAAAGGGGGCTTTTGACGATATACAGATTTAAACCAACCATTTCCGGTGGATTGACTATGGAACCCTGTTTAAATTATCCTCCTTTTTAAATGAAGCCATAGAGTTGGTTAAAATTCCAATTTCATCCTCCAGAAGAGGCAGAACAAATATTACAGCAAATAATGTCACTAAACTCTAAATCGTAAAATGTATATGTTTAACTTAAGGTTGAGAGGTTTGACAACTATGCTGCATAAAATAAAATATGTTTTATGTCCCAGTACCATAGCATTGGGTTTATGAACTGCTATACAAAACAACAACTGACACATCAATCCATGCTTCTCAATTTAAACTATTATATAACATTCTTGGCACAAAAAGAATATGGGGCATTGAACAGTCAGCCTTGTGCAGACTCTGCCAATCAATAGATCATCTATTTTGGTACTGTCCTTCTGTGGTTTGCTTTTGGAGTCAGGTCCAGAAGTAGTTGTAAGTCATAATATCTGTGTTCAGATGGATATACAAACCTGTTAGGAGATCTGAAAAACCATGATCAATCAATGAGAAATATTATTATACTCTTAGGTAAAGTGTTTATTTTTAGAGCAATCTTGGTAGAAATTGTAAAAATAGAGGCTCAAGACCCTCATAAGACATCACAGTAAAATAGAAGGATGTATCGCAAAAGGAAATGGTATTGTACTGGGAAAGATGGTGTCACGCATTGATCTGTTTCACCTGTCCTTGTGATTGTCTCCACCCCCTCCAGGTGTCACTTATTTTCCCCGGTGTATTTATCCTTGTATTTTCTGCCTCTCTGTGTCAGTTCATCTTGTATGTTTCCAAGTCAACCAGCGGTTTTCTCATTCTCCTGCTATTTGCATTTTCTAGTCCTCCCGGTGTTGACCCTTGCCTGTTTCTGGAATTTCTACCCACCTGCCTGACCATTCTGCCTGCCTTGACCACGAGCTTGTCTGCCACCTGGATTTTGATCTGATTTGGACCTTTTTGCCTGTCCACGACCATTCTCTTGCCTACCCCTTTGGCTCAATAAACATTGTAAGACTCCAACCATCTGCATCCTGTGTCTGCATTTGGGTCTCGCCTTGTGCCTTGATAGATAGGTTAGTCTGGGAACATCTGCGGATTGGAATTAAGATTATGGATTGATTGGCCAACACACTTGGAACCAAGTAAGATCAGGAAATAAACGATATACAGTCGCAAGTTTACATACACCTTAGCCAAATACATTTAAACTGTTTTTTACCATTTCTGACATTTAATCCAAGTAAAAATTCCCTGTTTTAGGTCAGTTTGGATCACCACTTTATTTTAAGAATGTGAAATGTCAGAATAATTGTAGAGAGAATTATTTATTTCAGCTTTTATGTTTTTCTTAACATTCCCAGTGGGTCAGAAGTTTACATACACTCAATTAAAATTTGGTAGCTTTGCCTTTCAATTGTTTAACTTGGGTGAAATGTTACGGGTAGCCTTCCACAAGCTTCCCACAATAAGTTGGGTGAATTTTAGCCCATTCCTCCTGACAGAGTCAGGATTGTAGGCCTCCTTGCACGCACATCCTTTTTCAGTTTTTCTGCACACAAAATTTCTATGGGATTGGAGTCAAGGCATTGTGATGGCCACTCCAATACCTTGACTTTGTTGTCCTTAAACCATTTTGCCACAATTTTGGAAGTATCATTTGAGTCATTAGCCATTTGGAAGTTCCTGACAGACGTCTTAAGATGTTGCTTCAATATATACACGTAATGTTCCTTCCTCATGATGACATCTATTTTGTGAAGTGCACCAGTCCCTCCTGCAGCAAAGCACCCCCAAACATAATGCTGCCACCACCGTGCTTCACAGTTGGGATGGTGTTCTTTAGCATGCAAGCCTCCCCCTTTTCCTCCAAACATAACGATGGTCATTATGGCCAAACAGTTCTATTTTTGTTTCATCAGACCAAAGGACATTTCTCCAGAATGTGCGATGTTTGTCCCCATGTGCAGTTGCAAACCGTAGACTGGCTTTTTTATGGCGGTTTTGGAGCAGTGGCTTCTTCCTTGCTGAGCGGCCTTTCGGGTTATGTCAATATAGGACTTGTTTTACTGTGGATATAGATACTTTTGTACCTGTTTCCTCCAGCATCTTCACCATGTCCTTTGCTGTTGTTCTGGGATTGATTTGCACTTTTCACACCAAAGTACGTTAATCTCTAGGAGACAGAACGTGTCTCCTTCCTGAGCGGTATGACGGCTGCGTGGTCCCATGGTGTTTATACTTGCATACTATTGTTTGTACAGATGAATGTGGTACCTTATAGTGTTTGGAAATTGCTCCCAAGGATGAACCAGACTTGCGGAGGTCTACAATTTTTCTTCTGAGGTCTTTGCTGATTTATTTTGATTTTCCCATGGTGTCAAGCAAAGAGGCACTGAGTTTGAAGGTAGGCCTTGAAATACATCCACAGGTACACCTCCAATTGACTCAAATTATGTCAATTAGCCTATCAGAAGCTTCTAAAGCCATGACATAATTTCCAAGCTGTTGAAAGGCACAGTCAACTTAGTGCATGTAAACTTCTGACCCACTAGAATTGTGATACAGTGAATTATAAGTGAAATAATCTGTCTGGAAACAATTGTTGGAAAAATTACTTAGATGTAAGTACATGTTCTAACCGACATCCCAAAACTATAGTTTGTTAACAAGAAATCTGTGGAGTGGTTGAAAAACATGTTTTAATGACCCCAACCTAAGTGCATGTAAACGTCAGACTTGAACTGTATTTACACAACCGTTCAACTTAGAAATGTCCTTGTTTTTGAAAGAAAAGCTATTTTTCCCCATTAAAATAACATCAAATTGATCAGAAATACTTGTTAATGTTGCAAATGACTATTATTGCTGGAAACAGCAGATTTTTTAATGAAATATCTGCATAGGCGTACAGAGGCCCAATATCAGCAACCTCAGTCCTGTGTTCCAATGGCGCGTTGTGTTATCTAATGCAAGTTTATCATTTTAAAAGCCTAATTGATCATTAGAAAACCCTTTTGTAATTATGTTAGCACAGCTGAAAATTGTGGAGCTGATTATAGCAACAATAAAACTGGCCTTCTTTAGACTAGTTGAGTATCTGAAGCATCAGCATTTTTGGGTTCGAATACAGGCTCAAAATGGCCAGAAACAAATAACTTTCTTCTGAAACTCATCACTCTATTCTTGTTCTGAGAAATGAAGGCCATTCCATGCGAGAAATTGCCAAGAAACTGAAGATCTCGTACAATGCTCTGTACTACTCCCACAGTTGACAGTGCATGTCAGAGCAAAAACCAAGCCATGAGGTCGAAGGAATTGTCGGTAGAGCTCCGAGACAGGATTGTGGTGAGGCACAGATCTGGGGAAGGGTACCAAAAAATGTCTGCAGCATTGAAGGTCCCCAAGAACCCAGTGGCCTCCATCTTTCTTAAATGGAAGAAATTTGGAACCAACAAGACTTTTCCTAGAGCTGGCCGCCAGGCCAAACTGAGCAATCAAGGGAGAAGTGCCTTGGTCAGGGAGTTGACCAAGAACCTGATGGTCACTCTGACAGCGTTCCTCTGAGGAGATGGGAGAACCTTCCAAAAGGACAGCCATCTCTGCAGCACTCCACCAATCAGGCCTTTATGGTATAGTGGCCAGACGGAAGCCACTCCTCAGTAAAATGCACATCACCGCCCGCTGGGAGTTTGCCAAAAGGCACGTAAACACTCTCCGACCATGAGAAACAAGATTCTCTGGTCTGATGTAACCAAGATTTAACTCTTTGGCCTGAGTGCCAAGCATCATATCCAGAGGAAACCTGACACCATCCCTACGGTGAAGCATGGTGGTGGCAGCATCATGCTGTTGGGATGGTTTTCAGAGGCAGGGACTGGGAGACTAATCAGGATTGAGGGAAAGATGAACGGAGTAAAGTACAGAGAGATCCTTGATGAAAATCTGCTCCAGAGAGCTCAGGACCTTAGACTCGAGGTCCCCTTCAAATAGGACAACGACCCTAAGCACACAGCCACGACAGCGCAGGGCTGGCTTCGGAACAAGTCTCTCAATGTCCTTGAGTGGCCCGCCAGAGCCCAGACTTGAACCCGATCGAACATCTCTGAAGAGACCTGAAAATAGCTGTGCAGCAATGCTCCCATCCAACCATCCAAGCTTGAGAGGATCTGCAGAGAAGAATGGGAGAAACTCCCCAAATACAAGTAGCTTGTAGCGTCATACCCAAGAATACTCTATGCTGTAATCGCTGCCAAAGGTGCTTCAACAAAGTACTGAATAAAGGGTCTGAATACTTATGTAAATGTGAAATTACTTGTCTTTTGGTATGTCAAAATTGCTTGAAATGTATCAAAATATGTTGTAGACAAAATAATGAAAAGTGCAGTCTGGTAGCCTCATTAAACAGAAAAAGTTTAACAAGTCATTGCATGTATAGATTATTTATTTACTGACTTGAGACTTGACTTGAAAAAACGGGTGACTCTACTCGACTTGACTTGCTTTAGAATGCACGACTTGGACTTGACTTGAGACTCAACCAGTTCGACTTGGGACTCGAATTGAGACTTGAATGATAGTGTATTGATCCCACCTCTGACATCCTCCAACCTATCAGAGTTCTTGCAGTATGAACTAACATCTTGTCCATCCAATCAAATGATCAGAGAATTAATCTATTACTGAAAGCACAAGCTAGTGTGGTGAGAAGTTGACTTAAAGAGAAAGACAATAGTTTAACTGTTTTGAAGAAATACATTTCTTAAAAAATTAAGAAGAAGCAGCAGAGAGATATATTTCGTTGTATTTTTTAAATTCTTAATTTACCCCTTTCACTTACTTAACTAATGCAGCTAATTTAGCCTACTCAACAACCTGACTGAAACAGAGAGGAATGCTATTTATGTTAGCTTGCTGGCTAAGGCTTTCCAACACTGCAACTCTTCAAAGTCAAGGTAAGCTTTTGGTTTTATAAATGTATTGCTACCTGGGCCCGCTGTGGTAACTGCTAAACTGCTTGCTGTACACTGTACTGTGTAATTGTACACATGGCTTGGATTGTGGGTTTACTAACTCGTTAGTTATAGTTTAATAACTATAACGTTAATATGGTGACAACGATGTAGGCTGTGTAGAGGTCAGTGGTTTTGGTATGAAGGTTTGGCTTGGAGAGGTTTTTGTGCCTAGTCACGGACAGCTGTTGAGTTATAAACTGAAGTCCACAAGTGAAGGAAAAAGGTGAGAGAAGGAGAGCTCGTAGATGCGAGAATGAATTATAGAACGAGCAAAGTGATGATGCTGTATGTGGCTGCTATGAAAGTGAACTATGTGTGCAGGTGATCAGGGGAGTATTCATTCTGCCGGTTCTGTTACAAAACATTTCTTAAACGGAAGCAAACAGAACTAAATGGGGAGGGACATACCTGAATTTGTCAAATAGAAACTATAGGTTTAGTTGCAAAACTGAACGTCTTCTAACTGCTTGGGCTAATGATTACACCCCAGATCAGATAGATACAGGCAAGAGTGTGCAAGGCAGAATTGAATGTGAATGTGATTACTCCAATTTGTCTCTAGACCTGTGCATTTTTAGGCTAGGTTGTAGCAACCTCATGATGGGTATAGGGCCAATTCGAGTATCATGTAGTAGCCTAAAGCCTATCGATGTTACATTGAGCTGGGTGAAGGGAATATGAATGGCAGTCATCCAATATGCTGTAATCGAAATAAGACCATGCTTATAAAAAAAATTGTCGCTCTCCCTAATCTTGAATGGCACCAACTGCCACTGTTGGAGCTACAGTGGTTACTCTGGTTCACCCATGTCCAGGGTACGTCCACACAGGCACACGGTGCTGACCATCACGGCAGACAGAGTCATGATGACCAAGAGAATGGCCCACCAGTGAGTCTGCAGAAGACAAGAGCACAACAAGTCAAACACTCACCCACTTTAGTTCCAATCTGCTATTGTCATTGCCATTTGTTACAGGATGTTAGTCAGCTAGAATTCGTTATGTGTCACACTCATTTGGATGGAACCAATGGGTATGCAGTAGCCCATTCATCTGTGGTATGGAAACACTACTATTGCCATTTCACAGCCTAATAACCATTAACTGGCATGGCTCCCAAACCAATTGTGTGAGCGGTAAATCTAAGCACTAGTAGGTGTCACCATCTCACTAACTCAACATGACGCACCTGAACAGATCTTTTAAATCCCTGTGGGCATTCCTGATTCGCTGCGCTTTCTAGCGAGACCAAAGCTCAAAGCCAACTGAGGCTGGAACATCTGAACGAAGAACATCAACAGAGGAAGCTTTCTATTGTCGTGGCCAAGTTTTGAGAATGTTTTGAGAATGACGCAAGTATTAGATTCCACCAAGTTTGCTGCTTCAGTGTATTTTTTGTTGTTGTCAGATGTTACTATGGAATACTGAAGTACAATTTCAAGCATTTCATACGTGTCAAAGGCTTTTATTGACAATTACATCAAGTTGATGCAGAGTCAATATTTGCAGTGTTGACCCTTCTTTTTCAAGACCTCTGCAATCCCTGGCATGCTGTCAATTAACTTCTGGGCCACATCCTGACTGATGGCAGCCCATTCTTGCATAATAAATGCTTAAAGTTGATCAGAATTTATGGGTTTCTGTTTGTCCACCCGCCTCTTGAGGATTGACCACAAGTTCTCAATGGGATTAAGGTCTGGGGAGTTTCCTGGACATGGACCCAAAATATCGATGTTTTCTTCCCCGAGCCACTTAGTTATCACTTTTGCCTTATGGCAATTATGGCAATTATTAGTCACCCAACTGTTCCTGGATGGTTGGGAGAAGTTGCTCTCGGAGAATGTGTTGGTACCATTCTTTATTCATGGCTGTGTTCATAGGCAAAAATGTCAGTGAGCCCACTCCCTTGGCTGAGAAGCAACCCCACACATGAATGGTCTCAGGATGCTTTACTGTTGGCATGACACAGGACTAATGGTAGCGCTCACCTTGTCTTCTCCGGTCAAGCTTAATCCCAGATGCCCCAAACAATCAGAAAGGGTATTCATCAGAGAAAATGACTTTACCGCAGTCCTCAGCAGTCCAATCCCTGTACCTTTTGCAGAATATCAGTCTGTCCCTGATGTTTTTCCTGGAGAGAAGTGACTTCTTTGCTGCCCTTCTTGACACCAGGCTATCCTCCAAACGTCTTCGCCTCACTGTGCGTGCAGATGCACTCTCACCTGCCTGCTGCCATTCCTGACCAAGCTCTGTAATGGTGGTGCCCCGATCCCGCAGCTGAATCAACTTTAGGAGACGGTCCTGGCGCTTGCTAGACTTTCTTGGGCGCCCTGAAGCCTTCTTCACAAGAATTGAACCGCTCTCCTTGAAGTTCTTGACGATCCGATAAATGGTTGATTTAGGTGCAATCTTACTGGCAGCAATATCCTTGCCTGTGAAGCCCTTTTTGTGCAAAGCAATGATGACAGCACGTGTTTCCTTGCAGGTAACCATGATTGACAGAGGAAGAACAATGATTCCAAGCACCACCCTCCTTTTGAAGCTTCCAGTCTGTTATTCAAACTCAATCAGCATGACAGAGTGATTTCCAGCCTTGTCCTCGTCAACACTCACACCTGTGTTAACGAGAGAATCACTGACATGATGTCAGCTGGTCCTTTTGTGGTAGGGTTGAAATGCAGTGGAAATGTTTTTAGATAGATAGACGACCCCCTAAAGCACAACAAACATATAACAAACCTTTATCCACTCAGCCAGATCATCAAACTCATCCAGGTCTACCAGGTGGAGAAAGGAGTTCTTCAGCCTGGCGATGGGCCCGTCAGCGTCCAGGATGCGACACACCTGGAACATGTCGCAGTAGCCCTGCTTGGCTGAACACGGTGCCCCGGCAACCAACGCTACACGCTTTCCCTGGAAATGCCTGGCCAAGACAGAGGATGTGGTGCTGGCGCAGGTTGCAGGCTTGTCTGAGGTGAAGAAATACAGTGAACATTTTGTTATAGATGAAATGATTGAGTTTACTGAGTGGAAAAGCACATGCACACATTTGTTAAATTGAACTTTTACACAGCACGTCGGATGTTCGAACAGAAGGATGTATTATGATGGGAACCTCAAAGCAAACGTTTTTTCCCCAATCATAAACACTTTTTTTATTTTACTAGGCAAGTCAGTTAAGAACAAATTCTTATTTTCAATGACGGCCTAGGAGCAGTGGGTTAAACTGCCTGTTAACCCACGGCAGAACGACAGATTTGTACCTTGTCAGCTCGGGGATTTGAACTTGCAACCTTTCGGTAACTAGTCCAACTCTCTAACCACTAGCCTACCCTGCCGCCCCATTCTCCAGATCTAAGCACATCAGAGGAAACGAGGGTGAGGGAGGAGAAGAGGGATTGTGCTGTCGTGTCTTTGGCTATGCCGGATTAAGTGATATGACATGCTTTTCTATAAAATAATTTCTCCGTAATTAATATTACCTGATTGAGCTAATCATGTAGATGTAATTAACTAGAGAGTCGGGGCACCACAAAATAATATTTATAGAGCTGTTATCTTCCGAATAAACTCTTAAAGACCTAGTAATATTTTACATCAATAGCAGTCAATATTAATCGTCACCTTAATTCAGTCTCATCTGAAAGTTGTAAATTCTTGGTTATCTTCACGAACCCTGGCTAACAAGTTGAATCAGCAATACAAAATTGGGTTTAATTATTTATTTACTAAATACCAACTAATCACACAGAATTACATATACACAGAATGAATCATACCTTGATTACAAATTACGTCAGAAAGGAAAACGTCCCTGGCGGGCGGAACAGATATGACAGCTGGTTACACAAAAGGAAAGGGCTGGGTTTGAGTGAAAGAGCGGGAAGACTGTGGACCAAAGGAAGAAGCTGTGCTATCGTAAATACAGTATTTTATGTAGTCTAAATTACCGCCCATTTGGAAAAGGAAAATGCAATAAATATTTACTCTGAGCTGCGCTTCGGTAGGTTGGTGGTAGATGGAAGGCCGTGTTGCCAAACCGACTCCTTTGTCCTTTGAAGAATGTCTCTGATGGTCAATTGGATACGTTGTAGTAACGTAGTTGTGTGATAGACGGGATACTCTGTCTGTTCCTTCCTAACCCTCATTTGCAGCTGCTGTTGCTAACTCAACGGCTAGGAGGTTTGAGTTTGAGTTTATTTTTTATTTTTACAGGGACAGTGCACATTAAACAACGTTTCAGTAAAAGTGCCGGTTTTAGCCAGCGGGCTAATTTTCAACCGCAGTCCCTGGGCAGGTTATTAAAAACAATTACAATATAGACAATAGTAACATAGAACAAGCAAGACATAGCAACATAGGATAAGCAAGACATAGCATACAGACAGAGCAACATAGAACAAAAAGCAGCAAGACAAAATTCATAAAAGCAACAAAGTGTTTCCACACCTCACAAGCTACAGACAACATGGAAAGCGGCAACACACAGCTAGGGACCATGTTCACAAATCTGATTGACCTTTAGCCATGTCTTCAAGCATTTTGTGAAAGTGTGATATGTGGTGCAGTTATGTGTGTCTGATGGCAGTGTATTCCAGACATGGGAAGCTCTCACAGAGAATGCAGATTTACTAAAGGTGTTTTTCCTTAGGGGAACTATACAGTCACCTCTCATGGCAGACCTTGTGGATCTGCTGCCATATGTCTGGGTTTTCTGTTTAACAAAAATATTGAGTGGAGGGGGAGCCAGGCCATTAAGGATCTTGAATACAAGACATGCGTCGGTGTATTGCACAAGATTTTCCCAACTCAAGAGCTCATGCTTTCTAAGGATGTGACAATGATGATGGCTGTTGGGCTTCCTATCAAGCACTTTGAGAGCCTGTTTGTAGACAGACTGAATAGGTTTTAAGGTTGTACAGCAAGCTTGGGCCCAACTAGTCAAGCAGTATGTTAAGTGGGGGAGTATCATAGATTCGAAGTACAGTTTTGCTACCTCTGTAGTCAAACAATTTCGTCATAGCTACGAGTGGGCGACATCTCATTGCTCACTCTGACACACTGAGTTCTGCCTTCAAGGTATGATTTCATCCATCTCAAGGCATCAGGGGAAAAGTTGAACTTGGACAATTTTGTGATGAGAATCTCATGGTTAACAGTATCAAAAGCCTTCCTTAGGTCCAGAAACACAGCCCCAACAGCACCCCCTTTGTCCATCTTGGACTTCACATTTTCCAGAAGAAAGCAGTTGGCCGTTTCTGTGGAGTGTTTCGCTCTGAAGCCAAACTGCATGGAGTGTAATGTGAAGGGGCTGTTGTTGAGGTGGGCAATCAGTTGTTCTGCTACACACTTTTCAACAACCTTTGACACCACAGGTAGTATACTAATGGGCCTGTAGTTACTCACGTCAGCAGGGTCGCCTGATTTAAAGATGGCCGTTATTATGGCCGACTTCCATACCCTAGGAAACACTCCGAGACCAATAGATGTGTTGGTGACCTTAGTAATGGGGCCAATGCGTGACTCTTTGTAGTTTTTAAGAAAGGTAGAGTCCATCCCAAACACATCTTTGGCTTTAGAGTTCTTTAGTGAGCTAATCACCTTGTTCACCTTTGACTCAGAAACCTCCCTTATGATGAAGACAGGTTGAGTGTCATTCACTAGCACTGAGCCCAATAAACCAGTGGAGGGGTTCTGTGTCAGTACCCTGACAGAGTCAATAAAGTAGGAATTGAAGGCTGTTGCTATTTCGACTGCATCCTGTGATAGATTGTTATTCACCATGATTTCTAGTCTTTTTGCAGTGTTACTATGGTCTTTCCCTGTTAACTTTTTTAGATTCTCCCAGATCAATTTAGAATTTCCCTTTGCTTCACCAATTATGTTAATAAAAAAGTTTGCCTTGGCCTGTCTGATTTCTTTCATCACCTCATTTCTCAACATGGTAAACCTACGTCTGTCATGCTCTAATTTAGATTTTAGGGCTATTTTTAGAGCATAATATCATTCTTTCATCAATTTCCAGATTTCTCCATTTAGCTAAGGAAGAGTGCTCTTTTGGCCAGGTTTGGATTTGATTTTCTTTAGGAAGCCATTTATTGTAGTCTGAATTGTGGATAGAAAAACCTGACTATCAGCTTCCACGTCTGTATAGGACAAGAGATCATTCCAGTTTATTCCCTTAATTGCTTTTTCAAAATAGTTTAAATCACTCTTAGGTATTCTGAGTTGATCCGGCTTTCTAACAGTAGAGAGGTTAAACCTGCTCTTAGACAGCTTTCTGGCTATAAGTGTCAGATTATGATCAGACAGCCCAGTAACCATATTGAATGATTTAGTCACTCTCTCTGGTTTATTACTGAACACCAAATCAATCTGTGTTTTAGAGCAACAAGTCACCCTGGTTGGCCCTTTAACTAGCTGTGTAAGGTCAAAGGTATTAGTGATCCGTTTGAGGGTTTTCCTTTTCACTTCTGTAGTGAATAAGAGTTCAAAGTGCATACCATTCGCAACCAAAGCTCACGCTGATGTTGGCTTCGTTCTGCAGTTATTATCTGAACCATTCTGACATCAGACCGTCGTTCTCACGTCCTCGGAACAGGAGGTTACATTTTTGTCAAGGCTTTATATAGTAGAGGGAGAAGGGTGTGTCTGAAAAGTTTTATAACCCATGACTCTTCACAGGGGCGGGCCACTGATTGAGCAGAGCCCTAACCTTATGAAAACCCAAATCTCTCATTTGGAAGCTAAAATTACATTTAATCTCTTCACCAATAATTTTATATTCAAACATTTAAATTGAACAACAATTCCATGTGAATCCGATAACTCTGATGTGTAGACTTTCCACTGTAGAGTTTATGTCATCCTATCATTGATGAGAATTGTCCCAGATGACAACTGAACTGACATCATATTCATTAAGTACCACCGCATATTTTCAATTGGTCAGATTACCAGAATATAGTTAATTTCCCCCCACCTTCTGATGTTCCCAGAATCTGTATGTTAACCAAGGGGTTTTCAAATTTCACATCAGTAGGGTAGAGAGAGGAAAAAGGGGGGAAGAGGTATTTTTGACTGTCATAAATCTACCCCCAGGCCAACGTCATGACAGTGCTTACCCGGCTGTTGACAGCACATGTGGCACTTTTCGTTTTTGGACTCTCCCAGACAGTCACACTGCTCCAGGCCGTACCTCACACACAGTGATTTAGCACAGTTCTGAGAAATAGAGGGAGAAATGGAGAGAAAAAGATAGGGGAGAGTGAAGGAGGGAGAGAGAGAGATAGAGAGATGGAGAAAGGGAAAAGGATAGGGGAAGAGGAGGGGAAGGATAGAGAGGGATGGTGAAATAGAGGAGAGAGGGGAGAAGACATAAAGAGAATGGATGAGCTCTAGCCTGGATGAGCTCTAGTACATTATGGCCACCAGTGAAGTCTCACAGACAAAAATGCAGGACAGGCCTGCTCATTTCCACAAATCCTAAACATCTGTATTCAGTTAACTTGTTCCTTGCTCCAGGTAGCCTCAGAAATGTGTTCTGGTCCAAATCTTATATTTCAGGATTTATGCCCCCATAGAGAGCCATACATATGTAATTTACATTGAAACAGTTGAGCAATCTTCACATTCAGAACAACTTTCCAAACTCAGAACCCCATTTATCATCTGAATGGGTGAAAACATTGAGTAAATGTACTCAAGTTGGCAACCAAGGACAACAGATCCTGTGAAAGTGGATACTGTTGACTTTGGAATGTCGTCGCAATGAGACAGTGGGTGCAATGGGTGAAAATGTTGAGTCATCGTCTGGCCCTCCTACGGTGCTCACCCCGTTGAGACACACCCGGGTGCCCAGACTGCATATGGTCATGTTGGCCTTGGCCACAGGCTCGGGGCAGATGGGGGAGAGACCAGAGCAAATACTCTCCAGCTGACAGTCTGACTCCTCCTCACAGCTGACCCCTGACGGTTTCAAGACACACGTTGGCCCACAGCACAGACCCTGACTGGGACTGAGGGGACAGACAGAAAGACAAACAGACAGATAGACAGAGAGACAGACAGGCAGGTGGGCGGACGGACAGATATACAAAGAGAGACAATTACTGGGTGTCTTTGTGGGCTATACTCGGCCTTGTCTCAGGATGGTAAGTTGGTGGTTGAAGATATCCCTCTAGTGGTGTGGGGGCTGTGCTTTGGCAAAGTGGGTGGGGTTATATCCTTCCTGTTTGGTCCTGTCCAGGGGTATCATCGGATGGGGCCACAGTGTCTCCTGACCCCTCCTGTCTCAGCCTCCAGTATTTATGCTGCAGTAATTTATGTGTCGGGGGCTAGGGTCAGTTTGTTATATCTGGAGTACTTCTCCTGTCTTATCCGGTGTCCTGTGTGAATTTAAGTATGCTCTCTCTAATTCTCTCTTTCTATCTTTCTTTCTTTGTCTCTCTCGGAGGACCTGAGCACTAGGACCATGCCTCAGGACTACCTGGCATGATGACTCCTTGCTGTCCTCAGTCCACCTGGCCATGCTGCTGCTCCAGTTTCAACTGTTCTGCCTGCGGCTATGGAATCCTGACCGGACGTGCTACCTGTCCCAGACCTATTATTTGACCATGCTGGTCATTTATGAACATTTGAACATCTTGGCCATGTTCTGTTATAATCTCCATCCGGCACAGCCAGAAGAGGACTGGCCACCCCTCACAGCCTGGTTCCTCTCTAGGTTTCTTCCTAGGTTTTGGCCCTTCCAGGGAGTTTTTCCTAGCCAACGTGCTTCAACACCTGCGTTGCTTGCTGTTTGGGGTTTTAGGCTGGGTTTCTGTACAGCACTTTGAGATATCAGCTGATGTACGAAGGGCTATATAAATACATTTGATTTGATTTGACAAAAATGTTTCATGGGTGATGTTATGTAACTTTATATATAAATTACCCATAGAAACAGATCTAGAATCAGCAAATTGCAAAGGGACAATTTTAATCCTACTACTGATTTTAATTGCGAAACTTTGGAACTGAAGTTACCTGCACTTCTTGCTAGGTTTCAGGCGACACTGGATGCCCACAGATTCCTTGGCACTGTGGCAGCAGAGGTCTGTCTCGTTGTGGCCCACATCACACTCCTCCCCCTCCTCCACGATCTGATTCCCACAGATGGGCTGATCACTGACTGACAGGACAGAACACATATAGCCACACACATTAGCTCATCTCAACACTGCTGACTCATGTAGATGTCCTGTGGTATCTTCATAAATGATTGGAATAAATCAGATCCAGAGAGAGAGAGATAGATACCCAGAGAGAGAGACACAGAGAGATACAGTGCCTTCAGAAAGTATTCATACCATTTGACGTATTCCATATTTTGTTGTTACAGCCTGAAAAATCAAAATGGATTAAAACTTTTTTTTATCCCACCAATCTACACACAATACTCCATAATGACAATGTAAAACACATTTTTATTCATTTTTGCAAATTTATTGAAAATGAAATAAAGGTATGTAATGGTAAATAAACTTATGTAATTAGATATTTCTGAGTCAATACTTTGTAGTAGCACCTTTGGCAGCGATTACAGCTGTGAGTCTTTCTGTGTCTCTAGGAGCTTTCCACACCTGGATAGTGCAACATTCACCCATGATTATTTTCTAAATTCTTCAAGCTCTGTCAAATTGGTTGTTGATCATTGCTAGACAACCATTTTCAGGTCTTGCCATAGATTTTCAAGTAGATTTAAGTCAAAACTGTAACTCGGCCATTCTTTGTCTTCTTGGTAAGCAACTCCAGTGTAGATTTGGCCTTGTGTTTAAGATTATTGTCCTGCTGAAAGGGGAATTCATCTTCTATTGTCTGGTGATACTTGTTGCCTTGTTGCAAACAGGATGCATGTTTTGGAATACTTTTATTCTGTACAGGCTTCCTTCTTTTCACTCTATTAGTTAGGTTAGTATTGTGGAGTAACTACAATGTTGTTGATCCATCCTCAGTTTTGTCCTATCACAGCCATTAAACTCTGTAACTGTTTTAAAGTCACCATTGGCCTCATGGTGAAATCCCTGAGCCGTTTCCTTCCTCTCCGGCAACTGAGTTAGGAACGACGCCTGTATCTTTGTAGTGACTGGGTGTATTGATACACCATCCAACGTGTAATTATAATAACCATGCTCAAAGGGATAATAAATGTCTGCTTTTTATGTTTACCCATCTACCAATAGGGGCCCTTCTTTGTTAGGCATTGGAAAACCTCCCTGGTCTTTGTGGTTGAATCTGTGTTGAAAAATGCATTGCACAACTGAGGGACCTTAAAGATAATTGTATGTGTGGTGTAAAGAGATGAGGTAGTTATTCAAAAATCACATTTAACACTATTATTGCAGACATAGTGAGTACATGCAATTTACTATGTGATTATGTGATTTTTACTCCCGAACTTATTTAGGCATGCCTAGTGGTTGAATACTTTTGACTTAAGCTTTTCATTTTAAAATCATTTGTAAACATTTTGAAAAACATAATTCCACTTTGACATTATCAGGTATTGTGTGTAGGGAAGTGATAAAAAAATCTACATTTAATCAATTAAATTCAGGCTTTCACACAACAAAATGTGGAAAAAGTAAATGGGTATGAATACTTTCTGAAGGCACTGTAGAGAAACAGAACACTACATACTATTGATGTCCTCTTTTCCACAGAGGAGGTCTGGTTTGTTTAGACCTACATGTAGAGCCTCACCCACAAAGCAGTCATCCTTCTTGACTTTCAGGACTCGGCTGATATGCTTGATGCTGCAGGGAGAGAACTTATCGTTGTTCTCCCGGACCTCATTGGTAGCGTGAGGGAACATCAAGAACCTGCCTTTCCCTCCAGAAGAACCCAGGTTCCCACAATCCAAACCTTCATCATGCTGAGAAGCAAATACAACACAGAACATAAAGGTTCTACTTCACAGTAGAATGAGCTCAAGAAGTTTTGTCTCCTTCTAGTACACGATTATGGACATTGGGGCCCTCGTATTCAAACATATTTATGTCAAATTCGATAATTTTCACCAGATGAAAAGGAAGTTATTACTGAACATCCTTTTTCATTCAAAGTAAAACTATTGGAGGGATTTGTATGGGGTGATTCTGAGAAAACAACTACTGAACTCATTGTTGTTACGTTCTGACCTTAGTTCTTTTATTATGTCTTTGTTTTAGTATGGTCAGGGCGTGAGTTGGGTGGGTTGTCTATGTTCCGTTTTCTATGTTGTGTTTGCGTTTGGCCTGGTATGGTTCTCAATCAGAGGTAGGTGTTGTTAGTTGTCTCTGATTGAGAATCATACTTAGGTAGCCTTTTCCCACTTGTGTTTCGTGGGTGTTTGTTTTCTGTCTCTGTGTCTTCACCAGACAGAACTGTTTAGTTTTCGTTCGTTCTCCTTGTTATTTTGTTTTTGGTGTTCAATGTTAATAAATTATCAACATGGACACGTACCACGCTGCATATTGGTCCGATCCTTCATACTCCTCGTCAGAGGAAGACGAATATCGTTACAATTGTAAAATAGTAAGAACAAATTATTATTTATAATGAGGGTTTGGCCTACCCTGGCCAAACCCTAACCCGGATGACGCTGGGCCAATTGTGCACCACACTATGGGACTCCCAACCACGGCCGGTTGTGATACAGCCTGAAATCAAACCAGGGTCTGTAGTGATGCCTCTAGCACTGAGATGCAGTGCCTTTGACAGCTGCGCCACTCGGGAGCCCCCAAGATGTATCCTTTATTTAACCTGGCAAGTCAGTTAAGTCAGTTATTTACAATGACGGCCTAGGAACAGTGGGTTAACTGCCTTGTTTAGGGGCAGAAAGACAGATTTTTACCTTGTCAGCTCGGGGATTCGATCACAGCCTTAAGACTAAAAATGACTCTCTTTATTGCTGGATACAAACGCTTGTTAACTTAAATGAAGGTCATTTTAAGAGAGAAACAAAAGTGCTGTGTCACTGTTGGCCATGGTTCTGGAAGAGGAATACAATGTTCTCATAACAAACGACACACCCAGGACAGCACATATAGATACAGCCCTGAGGCCTTCGCTGAATCTCTCCAAGACCCACTTTCTCTGATTATGTACCAGAACAAATGACGAGGTCCGATCGTTCATGTGTTTAAATCTGCTGTTGAGATGTTAATATGGACTGGGATTGTAATCACTTAGAACAGTTTAAGGGGCAAATAAACTATGTGTAGACAAATGACTGAGGCCACTTTGTTAGGTTCTTCTCTCACTCTTCCCTCTATCTCTCGGAGGGCCATGCTGTCACATTAAGGATAGCAAGAGGGTTTCCAGACACTATGGGACTATGGGAGAGAATATCATTACCAAAGTAGGCCAAAGGCCTGGCCCCCTCTCTCCCCTCTCTCCCCTCAGACCCCTTACCTCCCCCTTATCATACATCTCAGGTGAAGCAGGCCCTCTGATCTCTCTGTGCCCTATCCCATCCTCCATCTGGAAACAATGAGGCATGCCTGTCAGTGGACCCGGGATACTGCACCGTTCAGCCAAGAACCTGCTGGATTTATAAAAGGGCCACAGACCGACATGCTGTAGCAGAACTAATCTGTGCAGAAACGCCTGGAAAGAATCCATTGCTGCCTATGGAAGTGTGAATAACATCTCTGTGGGAGCAGGGTATAGGGAGGGGGATGGAATGTTGGCATTTGAGGCAGTGGGAGAAAGGTCGTAGATGGTGCTGCTGGTGGTTATGGAGGGAAAGTGGGTGTGTGGGGGGGTTTCTGTAAGGGGTACCAATAATGGGTGGCAGGTAGCCTATCAGTTAAGATAAGAGCATTGAGCCAGTAACCAAAATCACCGAGCCGATTAGGTGAAACATGTGCCCTTGAGCAATGCACTTAACTCTACTTGCTCCTGTAAGTCACTCTGGATAAGAACATCTGCAAAATTACTCAAATGTAAAAATGTAATGTTCTGCAAACAACACTTTTGGTGAGGGAGAAAATGTAAAAATATAATGTGTAAGCTAGTGTGCCAAGACTTTATAACATACAGTGCATTCAGAAAGTATTCAGACCCCTTGACATTTTGTTACGATACAGCCTTATTCTAATATATATTCAATTGATTGTTTTCCTCATCACTCTACACACAATACTCCACAATGACAAAGCTAAACCAGATTTTTTAAACATTTTTGCAAATGTTTAAAAGAATAAAATAATTTACACATTTACACACGTTTTCAGACACTTTACTCAGTATTTTGAACCTTTGGCAGCGATTACAGCCTTGATTCATGTGTGCTTAGGGTTGGTGTCCTGTTGGAAGGTGAACCTTCGCCCCAGTCTGAGGTCCTGAGCACTCTGGAGCAGGTTTTCATCAAGGATCTCTCTGTACATTGCTCCTTTCATCTTTCCCTCGATCCTGACTAGTCTCCCAGTCCCTGCCGCTGAAAAAGCTCCCCACAGCATGATGCTGTCACCACCATCCTTCTCCGTAGGGATGGTGCCAGGTTTCCTCCAGACGTGACGTTTGACATTCAGGCTAAAGAGTTCAATCTTGGTTTCATCCAACCAGAGAATCTTGTTTCTCATGGTTGGCAAGTCCTTTAGGTGCCTTTTGGCAAACTCCAAGCGGGCTGTCATGTGCTTTTTGCTGAGGAGTGGCTTCCGTCTGGGCACTATACCATAAAGGCCTGATTGGTGGAGTGCTGCAGAGATGGTTGTCCTTCTGGAAGGTTCTCCCATCTCCACAGAGGAACTCTGGAGCTCTGTCAGTGACCATCTGGTTTTTGGTCACCTCCCTGACCAAGGTCCTTCTCCCCCAATAGCTCAGATTGGCTGGGAAGAGTCTTGTTGGTTCCAAACTTCTTCCATTTTAGAAGGATGGAGCCACTGTGTTCCCCAGATCTGTGCCTTGACACAATCCTATCTCAAGCACTACGACATTTCCTTCGACCTCATAGCTTGGTTTTTGTTTTGACATGCAAAAATGTGTAAAAACCTGCTTTCGCTTCGTCATTATGGGGTATTGTGTGTAGATTAATTGTTATTAAATCTATTTTAGAATTAGGCTATAACGTAACACAAATACTTTCCAAATGCACTAATCATTAGTAATGCTGAGCGATTAGTGCTTTCAGAGATTGGTTCGATTAATAAAAATCAATCACGGATTTCGGTTTAGATTCTTGTTTTTTTTATACATTGAATGCACTAGACATTCTGTGGGTTGGATGCTGTAACAACACAGAATAAAACAATGAATAAAAGTCCCATGATGGTAGTGACTGAACATTACTGCTTATCACTTGTTAACCATCATGTATTCACGACTTTACTTTCATTTTTTTTATTAAGTCGTTGTGTATATTCTGTCTGCGGCTTATTCTGTCTGACAAAATCAAAATTTTAGTAGCAAATAAGGCTAAGTTTTTGGACTGCTGAATACCAACTATCAATCACTTAGGTCATTTATTTTTAGGTAGAGATACAGTACCTTGGGAAGCAACTGCTCACTGTCCATCTATCCCTCTACATCTCTCATCCTTCTGTATCTTTTATGTAACAGGCTAAAAGAAACACACAGACTGGACAAGTAGGTTTGCAATGGATTATGGTCATTGTAATTAATTACCACATTTTCTGCTCTAAACTATGTAGAATATTGGCCTGTTGGAAATTACTGTCACGCCCTGACCATAGAGAGCCCTTGGTTCTCTATGGTGTAGTAGGTCAGGGCATGACTAGGGGTTGTTCTAGCATGTATATTTCTATGTTGGTGCTAATATGGTTTCCAATTAGAGGCAGCTGTTTATCGTTGCCTCTGATTAGGGATCATATTTAGGTAGCCATTTCCCCACCTGTGTTGGGTGGGATATTGTTTATGTGTAGTTGCCTGTGTGCACAGGTCATGATTTCACAGTTTGTTGTTTCTTTATTGTTTTGTTTTACGGAGATGAAAAATATGTGGAACTATACTCACGCTGCGCCTTGGTCCGCTCACTACGACGTTCGTGACAATTACAACTCCCTTTTACATTTCACAGTATGGGCTTGAGCTAATTTATCTCTACAGAAACTGCACAATGTGCGCATAGAGCTCACATTAAAAAAAACGAACGAAATTAAATTAAGATAATTAAAATAAATAATAATAAGGTCAATTACATAGGTAAATTAGTTGTTTAAAAACAAAACAAATGCCCATATTTTGGTTAATCGCTCAACACTATACATTAGTCAATAAAGACCAACTTTTATAACATCGGCAGCAGTGAAGTGGATCATTTGCTGATTACTTCAGGAATAATGTAAACAGCCAAGTAGCGTTAAGTGTGCTCAATACATGGGAAATGCAGAACTGACAGATCATTGAGATTGGTCATACTGCATATACACACTCACAACAAATCCTGTTTTACCAAAGGCCAGGGCAGGAAGGTCTTCCTTACAACAACAAAAAAATACAAAAAAAACACGTGGTTTTTGGACAAGTGTGAAATTTCACGTTAACTTTTGACGTGTTTTTCCTTCACGTTTATTTTCACAAATGTCTGCTCTCCCATCCAGGGATTGACCAGGACCTACCCTGCTAAGCTTCAGAAGAAAACCAGCAGTAGGATATAGGGTGCTATGTTGCTGGAATGAATACACTAAAACTTGCAAATGAAAAAAAAAGGCCAGGGTAACATAACCAAAGATAGGGAAAATTGCAGGAAAGAAGGAGGCGTTTTATTTAATTATGCTATCACAAACATTTTTAAAAAGCACTGAAAACTATTTTTGGGTATCCATTTACAATTAATTTGCGCTTGCATTGTAAAATCACAGCTAGTTATGATACAACCTGGATTCGAACCAGGGCGTCTGTAGTGACGCCTCTAGCACTGAGATGAGGGGTGAGGCTGGAGAAAAGCAACCAATCTCAAATCAATAGACTACACTATGGATGCAAGGAGACAATGCCATCCATTATATACAAATTATAGTTTTAACCATGGTTTAAGGCTATACAATGTTTGTATACATTTCCTTTGTTTACAAACATTGGCGTAAATGTGGAGTTTTCTTTCATGTGAAACTGCAGATTTGAATTTCACATGTAAAAATCTAATCTGCAGTTTCATACATGAAAAACTTTCACACGTGACAAAGCAATTCCACATGTGAAAGTGAGATTTTCACATGTGGAGGTTTCTTACATGTGAACCTGCAAATTATATTTTCACATGTGATTGATTTTCATATGAGAACCTACAATTCCAAATGTGAAAGTGAGCTTTTTTTTACCATGTGAAACGGCATATCTGATTCTCAGATATGAAGGTCTTAACATGTAAAACTGCAAAAACATGAAACCATATTATTCTCCTCACGTGAAAACTTAAGCTCAACATGTGAAAACAGCTATTTCACATACTGTCTGAACTCCAAAACATAAGAATGCCTTTGAGCACAGGGGTTCAAATCCTGCAACGAATTAATGCAGAGAGCTGCAACACGACCGGTACAACAAAAAAAGGTAATGTGATGAAATGACATGTATCAGTAAAATAACACCAAATATCAGTAAAATAACAAGTAAAGGAAAGTGCTAGGACTCCAATGGGGGTAAAACATTAAGGATAGCCAAGGGTGATACTGTCCAGAACTCACAGGGGCGCCCAGGCTGTGGCCCAGTTCATGGGCCAGGGTGAGCTGAACGTGTTGGGGGGGCAGGTACTGGCCGTAGTTCTGCAGCGTGATCAGGCCCGTGTTCAGACTGGCGTTGCTACCATCCCGCATGAGAGTGTGTCGCGAACAAATCCCTCCCCAGTTCCCTGAAATATAAGGGAAAAGTAAGGAGAGTAAAGATAAGGTATGAATAGGGTCTAGACTTGATACTATCATTTAGGTGAAAGGGCAATTTCCTTGGCAGAATGTGTACAGTAGACAACATGTTCAGCGCAGTAGAAATAAAGCGTGAGAAACCTCAGCTGCACTGGGTTGCTTAAAGTCATGAATGTGTTAGTTGTTACTAATGTGCCATTTCTACTGTAATAGCTGTGTTATGGCTGTCCACCCTTCACTATATTGCTTACAGTATAGGTTGCATACGTGACCTTGACGTTTCTTTTTAACACCACAGGTTGAGGTTGTCCCCAGCCCCCTAAATATCAATGAAAGTATGGACAGTATGGACATTTATCATATATGCACAGTCACTTTAACTATACATTCATGTACATATGTACATACTACCTCAATTGGCCTGACCAACCAGTGCTCTCGCACATTGGCTAACCGGGCTATCTGCTTTGAGTCCCGCCACCCGCCAACCCCTCTTTACGCTACTGCTACTCTCTGTTCATCATATATGCATAGTCACTTTCACCATATCTACATGTACGTACCACCTCAATCAGCCTGACTAACCAGTGTCTGTATGTAGCCTCGCTACTTTTATAGCCTCGCTACTGTTTTTCACTGTATTTTTACTGTTGTTTTATTTCTTTACTGACCTATTGTTCACTTAATACCTTTTTTGCACTATTGGTTAGAGCCTGTAAGTAAGTATTTCACTGTACGGTCTGCCTACACCTGTTGTATTCAGCGCACGTGACAAATAAACATTCATTTGATTTGATTTGACAGGCCAGAAGGCAGGCTAAGTTCTCACTGGGGCAGATAAAAGCCTCACGGCCAGATGGGTCTGTGTATCGGTGACTTGCCTTAACTTGTTGGCTTATATAATGCTCCTGCACTGCATGCGATCCCACCGGCCACCAATTACAAACAGCTGGCCTTTTCCTCACAGAATGCAGTACTGTGACATCATCTTTCAGCTAGCCCACCACTCATTTCAGAGAGGCACGTTTTGTTACAGTATGTGGATCGTAGAAAAGCTTTGGTCATGGAACTGACATGGGCTATAGGAGTTGGGAGTTTACCTTGGCTTTAAAAATATATATATTTTTTGTTTATTTTATTTTTTCACTGTAACCTTTATTTAACTAGGCTTGGCTTCACAGTAGGCACTAGATATATTTGCAAAGGAGCACAGCCACTATTGCCACAAGCAACGGATATTTGCTTGAGGTGGTTATATTGAGCGAAGGACAACACTTATGTACAATTCTATTGTTCCCCAGGCAATATAACCACCTCTAGTAATACATCTCCCACTACTACTACACTACTACTACATTACCTTTATAGTCATATACACTGAGTGTATAAAACATTAGGAACACCTGCTCTTTCCATGACATAGACTGACCAGGTGAATCCAGGTGAAAACTATGATCCCTTATTGATGTCACCTACATCCACTTCAATAAGTGTGGGTGAAGGGGAGGAGACAGGGTTTTTCCATTCTTAGGGATAGCCCCCTTTTTCAATTTTCGCCTAAAATGACATACCCAAATCGAACTGCCTGTAGCCCTGAATCAAGGATATGCATATTCTTGGTACCATTTGAAAGGAAACACTTTGAAGTTCGTGTAAATGTGAATTGAATGTAGGAGAATATAACACAATAGATCTGGTAGAAAAAAATACAAAGAAAAAAACAACCAGTTTTTTTCTACCACCATCTTTGAAATGCAACAGAAAGGTCCCAGTTCCAGCCATCACTCGGAAATTGTATGAAATTGTTTGGTGCACAAAATTATAGTAATTGCCCATAATTCTGCACCTTTGGATAGTTGTACTTCCAATTTTGATCATCATATAATTTGCGTGAAGAGAAGGCGGAGAAAGGTGGAGAAAAAGGGTCCAGAGGGCGGGCTGCCTTCTGAGAATTCGTAGGAGATCGAATAAACTCCTACTGCCTTCCATTCTGCTAGCAAACATGCAATTTTTGGAAAATAAAATTGATGACCTATGTGGAAGATTTAACTACCAACGGTACATTCAAGACTGTAATATCATATGCTTCACCGAGTCGTGGCTGAACGACGACATTATCAACATACAGCTGGCTGGTTATACGCTATATCGGCACAATAGAATAGCGGCATCTCGTAAGACAAGTGGCGGTCGACAATGTATATTTGTAAATAATAGCTGGTGCACGATATCGAAGGAAGTCTCAAGGTTTTGCTTGCCTGAGGTAGAGTACCTCATGATAAGCTGTAGACCCATCTTTCTACCAAGAGAGTTTTCATCTGTCTTTTTTGTAGCTGTCTACATACCACCACAGACTGATGCTGGCACTCAGACAACACTCAATGTATTCCGCCATAAGCAAACAGGAAAACACTCACATAAAGGCAACGCTCCTAGTGGCCGGGGACTTTAATGCAGGGAAACTTAAATCGGTCTTACCAAATTTTTATCAGCATGTTAAATGTGCAACCAGAGGGGAAAAAACTCTGGACCACCTTTACTTCTCACACAGAGACGCATGCAAAGCTCTCCCTCGCCCTCCATTTGGAAAATCTGACCATAATTCTATCCTCCTGATTCCTGCTTAGAAGCAAAAATGAAAGAAGGAAGCAGTGACTCGATCAACAAAAAAGTGGTCAGATGAAGCAGATGCTCAGCTACAGGACTGTTTTGCTAGCACATACTGGAATATGTTCTGTGATTCCTCCAATGACATTGAGGAGTACAACACATCAGTTATTGGCTTCATCAATAAGTGCATCGATGACGCCGTCCCCACAGTAACCGTACGAACATACCCCAACCAGAAGCCATGGATTACAAGCAACATCCACACTGAGCTGAAGGCTAGAGCTGCCTCTTTCAAGGAGCAGGACTCTAACCCGGAAGCTTATAAGAAATAGCGCTATGCCCTCCGACGAACCACCAAACGGGCAAAGCGTCAATACAGGACTAAGATCGAATCGTACTACACCGGCTCTGATGCTCGTCGGGTGTTGCAGGGCTTGCAAACCATTACAGACTACAAAGGGATGTACAGCCGAGAGCTGCCCAGTGACACAAGGCTACCAGACAAGCTAAACTACTTCTATGCTCGCTTCGAGGCAAGTAACACTGAAACATGCATGAGAGCACCAGCTGTTCCGGAAGACTGTGATCACGCTCTCCTCAGCCGATGTGAGTAAGACCTTTAAACAGGTCAACATTCACAAGGCCGCAGGGCCAGATAGATTACCAGGACGTGTACTGCGAGCATGCGCTGACCAACTGGCAAGTGTCTTCACTGACATTTTCAATCTCTCCCTGTCCGAGTCTGTAATACCAACATGTTTCAAGCAGACCACCATAGTCCCTGTGCCCAAGACCACTAAAGCAACCTGCCTAAATGATTATCGACCCATAGCACTCACGCCTGTAGCCATGAAGTGCGTTGAAAGGCTGGTCATGGCTCACATCATCACCATTATCCCAGAAACCCTAGACCCACTCCAATTTGCATACCGCCTTAACAGTTCCACAGATAATGCAATCTCTATTGTACTCCACACTTCCCTTTCCCACCTGGACAAAAGGAACACCTATGTAAGAATGCTATTCATTGACTACAGCTCTGAGTTCAACACCATAGTGCCCTCAAAGCTCATCAATAAGCTAAGGACCCTGGGACTGTCCAACATGTCTCTGGACATACTACATACTGTCACAGTCATACTCTGGACCTAGTTTTGTCCCGTGGAATAAATGTTGTGGATCTTAATGTTTTTCCTCATAATCCTGGACTATCGGACCACCATTCTATTACGTTTGCAATTGCAACAAATAATCTGCTCAGACCCCAACCAAGGAACATCAAAAGTCGTGCTATAAATTCACAGACAACACAAAGATTCCTTGATGTCCTTCCAGACTCCCTCTGTCTACCCAAGGACGCCAGAGGACAAAAATCAGTTAACCACATAACTGAGGAACTCAATCAAACCTTGCGCAATACCCTAGATGCAGTTGCACCCCTAAAAACTAAAAACATTTGTCATAAGAAACTAGCTCCCTGGTATACAGAAAATACCCGAGCTCTGAAGCAAGCTTCCAGAAAATTGGAACGGAAATGGAGCCACACCAAACTGGAAGTCTTCCGACTAGCTTGGAAAGACAGTACCGTGCAGTATCGAAGAGCCCTTACTGCTGCTCGATCATCCTATTTTTCCAACTTAATTGAGGAAAATAAGAACAATCTGAAATTCCTTTTTGATGTCACAAAGCTAACTAAAAAGCAGCATTCCCCAAGACAGGATGGCTTTCACTTCAGCAGGAATAAATTCATGAACTTCTTTGAGGAAAAGACCATGATTATTAGAAAGCAAATTACGGACTCTTCTTTAAATCTGCGTATTCCTTCAAAGCTCAGTTGTCCTGAGTCTGCACAACTCTGCCAGGACCTAGGATCAAGAGAGACACTCAAGTGTTTTAGTACTATATCTCTTGACACAATGATAAAAATAATCAAGCTGCATACTAAACCTTCAAGCTGCATACTGGACCCTATTCCAACTAAACTTCTGAAAGAGCTGCTTCCTGTGCTTGGCCCTCCTATGTTGAACATAATAAACGCCTCTCTATCCACCGGATGTGTACCAAACTCACTAAAAGTGGCAGTAATAAAGCCTCTCTTGAAAAAGCCAAACCTTGACCCAGAAAATATAAAAAACTATCGGCCTATATCGAATCTTCCATTCCTCTCAAAAATTTTAGAAAAGGCTGTTGTGCAGCCTTCCTGAGGACAAACAATGTATACGAAATGCTTCAGTCTGGTTTGAGACCCCATCATAGCACTGAGACTGCACTTGTGAAGGTGGTCAATGATCTTTTAATGGCATCAGACCGAGGCTCTGCATCTGTCCTCGTGCTCCTAGACCTTAGTGCTGCTTTTGATACCATCGATCACCACATTCTTTTGGAGAGATTGGAAACCCAAATTGGTCTACACGGACAAGTTCTGGCCTGGTTTAGTCGGAAAGATATCAGTTTGTCTCTGTGAATGGTTTGTCCTCTGACAAATCAACTGTAGGTTGATTTCCTCAAGGTTCCGTTTTAGGACCACTATTGTTTTCACTATATATTTTACCTCTTGGGGATGTCATTCGAAAACATAATGTTAACTTTCACTGCTATGCGGATGACACACAGCTGTACATTTCAATGAAACATGGTGAAGCCCTTTTTTTTTCCATCTACGTAACATTGCAAAAATCAGAAACTTTCTGTCCAAAAATGATGCAGAAAAATGAATCCATGCATTTGTCACTTCTAGGTTAGACTACTGCAATGCTCTACTTTCCGGCTACCCGGATAAAGCACTAAATAAACTTCAGTTAGTGCTAAATACGTCTGCTAGAATCCTGACTAGAACAAAAAAAATTGGATCATATTACTCCAGTGCTAGCCTCCCTACACTGGCTTCCTGTCATGGCAAGGGCTGATTTCAAGGTTTTACTGCTAACCTACAAAGCATTACATGGGCTTGCTCCTACCCATCTCTCTGATTTGGTCCTGCCGTACATACCTACACGTACGCTACGGTCACGAGACGCAGGCCTCCTAATTGTCCCTAGAATTTCTAAGCAAACAGCTGGAGGCAGGGCTTTCTCCTATAGAGCTCCATGTTTATGGAATGGTCTACCTACCCATGTGAGAGACGCAAACTCGGTCTCAACCTTTTAAGTCTTTACTGAAGACTCATCTCTTCAGTGGGTCATATGATTGAGTGTAGTCTGGCCCAGGAGTGTGAAGGTGAACGGAAAGGCTCTGGAGCAACCAACCGCCCTTGCTGTCTCTGCCTGGCCGGTTCCCCTCTTTCCAATGGGATTTTCTGCCTCTAACCCTATTACAGGGGCTGAGTCACTGGCTTACTAGGGCTCTTTCATACCGTCCCTAGGAGGGGTGCGTCACTTGAGTGGGTTGAGTCACTGATGTGATCTTCCTGTCTGGGTTGGCGCCCCCCCCCCTTGGGTTGTGCCGTGGCGGAGATCTTTGTGGGCAATACTCGGCTTGGTCTCAGGATGGTAAGTTAGTGGTTGAAGATATCCCTCTAGTGGTGTGGGGACTGTGCTTTGGCAAAGTGGGTGGGGTTATATCCTTCCTGTTTGGCCCTGTCTGGGGGTGTCATCGGATGGGGCCACAGTGTCTCCTGACCCCTCCTGTCTCAGCCTCCAGTATTTATGCTGCAGTAGATTGTGTCGGGGGGCTAGGGTCAGTTTGTTATATCTGGAGTACTTCTCCTGTCCTATCTGGTGTCCTGTGTGAATTTAAGTATGCTCTCTCTAATTCTCTAGTTCTCTCTTTCTTTCTCTCTCTCGGAGGACCTGAGCCCTAGGATCATGCCTCAGGACTACCTGGCATGATGACTCCTTGCTGGTCATTTATGAACATTTGAACATCTTGGCCATGTTCTGTTATAATCTCCACCCGGCACAGCCAGAAGAGGACTGGCCACCCCACATAGCCTGGTTCCTCTCTAGGTTTCTTCCTAGGTTTTGGCCTTTCTAGGGAGTTTTTCCTAGACACCGTGCTTCTACACCTGCATTGCTTGCTGTTTGGGGTTTTAGGCTGGGTTTCTGTTCAGCACTTTGAGATATCAGCTGATGTACGAAGGGCTATATAAATACATTTGATTTGATTTTTGACTAAACACCTCCCTCTGCAACTGGATCCTGGACTTCCTGACGGGCCACCCCCAGGTAGTAAGAGTAGGTAAGAACACAGCTGCCACACTGATCCTCAACACAGGGGCTCCTCAGGGGTGTGTGCTCTGTCCCCTCCTGTACTCCCTGTTCACTCATGACTGCACGGCCAGGGCACAACTCCAACACCATCATTAAGTTTACCGATGACACAACAGTGGTAGGCCTGATCACCGACAACGAAGAAACAGCCTATAGGAAGGAGGTCAGAGACCTGGCTGGGTGGTTCCAGAACAACAACCTCTTGCTCAACATGATCAAGACAAAGGAGATGATTGTAGACTACAGGAAAAAGAGGACCAGGCATGCCCCCATTCTCATCGAAGGGGCTGTAGTGGAGCAGATTGAGAGCTTCAAGTTTCTTAGTGTCCACATCATCAACAAACTAACATGGTCCAATCACACCAAGACAGTCGTGAAGAGGGCACGACAAAACCTATTCCCCCTCAGGAGACTGAAAAGATTTGGCATGGGGTCCACAGATCCTCAAAAAGTTCTACAGCTGCACCATCGAGAGCATATTGACTGGTTGCATCACTGTGTGGTATGGCAACTGCTTGGCCTCCAACTGCAAAGCGCTACAGTGGGTAGTGCGTACAGCCCAGTACATCACTGGGGCAAAGCTTCCTGCCACCCAGGACCTCTGTACCAGGCGGTGTCAGAGGCAGGCCCTAAAAATTGTCAAAGTCTCCAGCCACCCTAATTATAGACTGTTCTCTCTGCTACCGCACAGCTAGCGATACCGGGGGCTTCTAAACAGCTTCTACCCCCAAGCCATAAGACTCCTGAACATCTAATCAAATGGCTACTCAGACTATTTGCACCCCGCTGCTACCTGTTGTTATCATCTATGCATAGTCACTTTAATAACTCTACCTACATGTACATATTACCTCGACTAACCGGTGCCCCCGCACATTGACTCTGTACCGGTACCCCCCTGTATATAGTCTCGCTATTGTTATTTTACTGCTGCTCGTTAATTACGTGTTACTTTTATTTCTTATTCTTATTGTATTCGGCACATGTGACTAATACAATTTGATTTGATGTGATGATTTAGTGACTGCAAAGAAAATTACTTGCAGTCACTAAATCATGATGATCAAAATGTATCTACTGGGATTTTCTGTTTTGTCTGCTTGGAGATAAGTATGGGTGTGTTAATCTTTTTGCAAGCACATTTTTTACCGTATAATATAGTTTTGATTAATGTTTTAAGAAGGCAACTACAATTACTGTTTGCAAAAGGCCACAGAGTTCTGTGTCTTGTGGACACAGTCCTTCTACAGTCATGTGAGTCTGATTTCAGTCTGGTGCAAGGCAGTGTGTGTGTGTGTGTGTGTGTGTGTGTGTGTGTGTGTGTGTGTGTGTGTGTGTGTGTGTGTGTGTGTGTGTGTGTGTGTGTGTGTGTGTGTGTGTGTGTGTGTGTGTGTGTGTGTGTGTGTGTGTGTGTGTGTGTGTGAGAGGAGGTCGCAAAGGATGCATGAAAGTCTCTCTCTCACGCCCCTCTGATCAGCCAATCAAAGGCGGCCCAGCTAACAATGTGATGGAAACACCCAAGGTGCTCCACCCCCTGTGGGAACAGGTCCCCCCTTCCTCACATACAACAATAATAAAACAGAGAAGGCTTTGTCACATTGTCCTTAGAATGGCAGCACTGTGTGTTTCATTGATGACATTCCTGAGGTGTTCTGCAAAGATTATTTGTTTCCGTAAAACACTTTACCCACAAAACCTGGGGTATTTAAACAGGTTAAGTTAGGTCAAATAAGACGCATATCAGATGTGGAAAGGTCAGATGAGATTTTGGCTTCTAGAGAAGGCATTGGACAACTTTAATTGGAGATGCGGCTGTGATTGAGGAGCAGTCAAAATTAAGGAATGTGTGGGTTTGTATGTGTGTGTAATGCGGTAGTGTTTAGGAGGGCAGCGGGGCTGTTTTTATGCTTGTGTCGGTGTGTGTGTCTCTATTGCTTTCCAGACCCTGCCTCTCACCTGTCTTGCCCTCCCATGCCAGCCCCAGCACTCCACTGTAGTCCCTGTTGGTCAGCAGGTAGGACAGACAGTAGTTTCCCCAGTTACTCTCAGAGAACAGACTGAGCAGCTTCTCTGGGCCGAGGAAGGGCCGATTCAGGGGGTTGGTCTCATCCTCCTCTCTCATGACCTATAGGAGACACATTGGCAGCACCTGAGGATGCTGCATTATTTCTATAATAGCTCTTCCCAAAATCACCCATAAAGGAGCCTTTGAGTCCAAGAAGGAGAGAAAGAAAGGGAAAACATAACTAGTTTGTGAATTGCACATATCAAGTTGCTAGCTTAGCTTCATTAATTTAGGAGTAATCAAACTGTAGTATCAGCACATCTAAAGTGGATAAGCCTTGAAACACAGAACATTGCAGCCATTGTGAATGAGTGGAGTTCTTACACTGAGTGATTTCACTTTGAAGTTGATTAGCTTGAGACCGTCAAAGTCGGCCTTGTCATAAATATCATTCACCGCTCTCACATAGGAGGCAACCTAGGACAGGAGGACACAGAGACAAAAGATGGGGAAGATTCTCATAAAACAGCTCACGGTGTTATATACACTGCTTCTCTATAGAGGACATTCTACTTCGCTGCTTATGGAGAGTCATTGCAGAACAGTGAATATGGCATTAATACAATTCATAATCTACTCCACAAAGCTATTTAATCCACTGTATTTTCAGCATGGGTGGGAGACTGGTGACATTGTACCCTGCATACCTTACACATGCAAACCAGTCACATGCTAACCAGTTCCTACAGAACATAGTATAGAATCCCTTTTCTTCTGCAAACAACAACGACGCACAGGGTGAACTTTCCATAAATATTTATGCTTCGGAGTGAGGAAACAGCAGCCTTGTCTCTGTCCTGTGAGAATGGGGTCACAAGTGACAACAAGAGCCATATTTACACGCAGATGACATCAGTGCATCATTTACAATGCTTGATTTAAAAATAAAGACATCCAGTGCCCACAACAAGTGCCATGGAAAACATAAATCGTCACGAGTGGAAAGAATCTGGCTAGGTCAGGAGAGGTGAGAAGACAGGAGCAGATGGCGTGGCTGCCATGTGCCATTAAAGCTGACAGGGAGATCACATTCACTTACTGAGTGGGTTCAAAGTGTTTGAGTATTTGTTATTTAAATACAACGTTCTGTGTAATTGATTATTTAAAAAAAAAACTGCCAAAACAAGTACTTTTATTTGAGTATTTAAATGGTTATTTGGTCAACTAAATTGTATTTGCAAGTATTTTCAAATACTTATTTCAAATACAATTTTCAAATACCTGGGTTAAATGCATGGGAGTGTATTTGAGTCAGTATATTTTTGCATTTTCCAATACTTTCCAAGTGCATTCCCAAATACATTCCAATATTCAACTACTTGTTTTCATATAAAGGTTATGTGAATACTTGTTCTTAAATGTATTGAATAATGATTGAAGTGCCTGAAATAGTATTTGAACCCAGGTCTGCTGAGTGGACATCCTATTTTCTCTGGACTGGAATGGTCCTGTGTGACTTCATAGCAGAGGTGGTCAGACTTTCGCAAACCTAGTTTACTCCAAACATAAACTACGCATAGGCCTAGTAGTTTTTCATACAGTATAGTGTACAGCATCCCAGCAAGTTAGGCAAGCAGCGGGTGGACAGGCAGGCTGTTTGGCAGGAGGTCACGATGAGCCTTTGACCCAATCGGTCCACCAGTTATGCCAGAGTTCACTACAGGTCTATGGGACTGGGCCTGTGTCATGGGCATGGAGGCCCAAAGTCACACTACTCACTACTGGTGTCAAAGACTTGGCTGCAGCCATCTTGGCAGCCCCTGCTGCCATAGTAACAGTGCTGGGCATGGCCATGGTGTTACTACATACCGATGGGTGTAGCTGGCACAGAAGAGATAGAAGGCATCCAAATGGCACTTAAACCTGTGTTGATATGCCATCAACATTGGGTTAATTTAGTCATGTGGGGTAGTTAGAGTTTACAACTGGCACACCTTCTTGGCACCTACAGTGGGGCAAAAAAGTATTTAGTCAGCCATCAATTGTGCAAGTTCTCCCACTTAAAAAGATGAGAGAGGCCTGTAATTTTCATCATAGGTACACTTCAACTATGACAGACAAAAAAATCCAGAAAATCACATTGTAGGATTTTTTATGAATTTATTTGCAAATTATGGTGGAAAATAAGTATTTGGTCACCTACAAACAAGCAAGATTTCTGGCTCTCACAGACCTGTAACTTCTTCTTTAAGAGGCTCCTCTGTCCTCCACTCGTTACCTGTATTAATGGCACCTATTTGAACTTGTTATCAGTATAAAAGACACCTGTCCACAACCTCAAACAGTCACACTCCAAACTCCACTATGGCCACTATACTCCACTCTCATCTTTTTAAGTGGGAGAACTTGCACAATTGGTGGCTGACTAAATACTTTTTTGCCCCACTGTATGTCACCCTGACAGCTCTCTCCTAATCCTTCCCAGTGTAATGCCACAGCAGCTGTGTGGTCAAGAGAGGAGAGGGCTTGAAAGTTGGCATAGAGCAGGTGGTTTTCTGCAGGCACTGACTGCATAACCACCACCAAATACGATGACTCTGGCCTTTTACAAAAGTTTAACATAAAGAGCAAATTAATTAACTCATATTGTACATACCAAATGGAATTCCAAATTGTCTCATAATAATCTGTTTAATCCAGTCATCTGACTGAATAGCAGCATTGAACTATTGTTGACATTTATATTTTATTAAATCTAATTCATCCTGATGGTCATGACATTTTGTCAGCCAGTAACTGTCATGCAAATAACTGCTGGTCTCACGGTAATTGACTGTTAATGAACATTAACACATTTATCATCTCCAGGCTTCCAGGCATAGCCTACAAACCACTAATGTGAACCTTTTGGAACACCTACATTTAAGAAATGTTCCTGTTTTAAAGCACATTCTCTGCAGTTCTACACATTTTGCCATGGGGGCGGGGAGAGAATTTTGCAAATTTATAACACATTTCATGCAGTTCTACTCATTTTGCTTTGGAGAAGAGATATTATTCGCAGTTTTAAAGCAAGTTTTTTCAGTTCTACACATTTTGCCATGGGGTGGAGATTGTCACGCCCTGGCCATAGAGAGGCTTTTTATTCTCTATTTTGGTTAGGCCAGGGTGTGACTAGGGTGGGCATTCTATGTTCTTTGTTCTATGTTTTTGTATTTCTTTGTTTTTGGCAAGGTATGGTTCTCAATCAGGGACAGCTGTCTGTCGTTGTCTCTGATTGAAAACCATACTTAGGTAGCCTGTTCCCACCTGTGTTTTGTGGGTAATTATTTTTCCGTGTGTGTTTGTTTGCACCTCGGTTGTGTCACGTTCTTTTCTGTTTACCTATTTGGTTTTTTGATGTTTCGGTTTCACTTTCATTAAAAGATGTGGAACTACATGCACGTTGCGCCTTGATCGATTTATGACAGGGAGTTTGAGGATAGCGAGCGTGACAGAATTACCCACCACAAGAAGACCAAGCAGCGTGCGTCAACCTGTAGGAGGAGTTGGACCGGGGAGGAGAGAATGGTAGAAGACAAGACCAGGTCACTGAAGCACGAGAGGCAGCCCCAAAAAATGGAAGCTATGCGGTCGAGACCGCCGGTGCGCCTCCACGGCCCTGTGTATCTGGTGCCTCGGCCAAGGAAGAGGCCGCCTGTATGTCTCCCCAGCCTGATGAATCCTGTGTCTGCTCCCTGAACCAAGTCTCCCTCCTGTCCGGAGCTGCCAGAGCCGCCCTCCTGTCTGGAGCTGCTAGAGCCACCCGTCAGTCCGGAGACGCAAGAGCCGCCCGTCAGTCCGGAGGTGCCAGGGCCGCCCGTCAGTCCAGAGCTGCCAGGGCCGCCCGTCAGTCCGGAGCCGCCAGAGCCGCCCGTCAGTCCGGAGCCGCCAGAGCCGCCCGTCAGTCCGGAGCCGCCAGAGCCGCCCTTCACTCCGGAGCTGCCAGAATCGCAGCCCCTCAGTCCAGAGGCACCAGACTTGCAGCCCCTCAGTCCAGAAACGTGGGTCTCTACATGGGTCTTCAGTCCGGGGCCCGCTGCAAGGGTCCCCACTCCAAAGGCGCCACCTAAGTGGGCCAAGACTGAGGTGGAGCAGGGTCCACGTCCCGCACCCGAGCCGCCGCCGTAAAGAAGGCCCAACCGGACCCCTCCCTTTAGTCAGGGTTTTGCGGCCGGAATCCGCACCTTTTGGGGGGGGGTACTGTCACGCCCTGGCCCTAGGGTGGGCATTCTATGTTCTTTGTTCTATGTTTTTGTATTTCTTTGTTTTTGGCCGGGTATGGTTCTCAGGATAGTGAGCATGACAGAGACACTATATTTTTGCAATTTTATAACACTTCATGCAATTCCACTCATTTTGAGAGAACAATTTATGTTTGAAAGTAAATTTCCTGCAATTCTACACATTTTGCCATAGGGTGGAGAGAAATGTTTGCAGTTTTAAAGATAATTTCCTACATTTTGCCATGACTTATGCCATGTTAATGATATCTGAGTGAGAGTGAGGGCACCTGCCCTGAGTGCTCGGTCGGTATTCGGACATGATTACTAAAAGTTTAGATAATTGGCTAGACTAACTTTCCAATCATGGTGGGGTTGTTCAAAATAGGGGAGAGTTGTCTAAGTTTTAATTTTGCTTTGGAGAGGGCTGTGTGTTTTTTTTATTGGACACAGGAGAGGAGAGTGTGTTTTTTTCTCTGGTTTACATTAGCCCTTTTGCAGGTTTTACTGTAAAATTTCTTCCATCCTTGCCAAATTTCCTCATATGCTTGCATTCGCCACCCCTATATCAAGGTGTTGTGGTACAGCCCTTATGCACTTTGCTTTTCCGTGCGCTAACTTTGACTATTCTAACTTTTTGATGTTAACTTTTACTATTCTAACTTTTTCTGTTTCAAATATTTTTTATTGAACACACACAAGAATGGTGTATAGGTATACAAGACAGGTATACAATTCTTATCTAAACATAAAAGAGCAGACAGGAACAACAAAAAAACAAATAATACAAAACACGACATACAGAACAAGGACATGTAGAAAGAAAGAGGGTAAATGTCACCCCCACTTATCCCCCCTTTATCCCCCCTCCCAACTGCTCAGGTGACAGGGCCAGCACATGCTGCCCAAAGGTAGATTTAGATATTACAATTGAGAGTGCGTTAATAAGTACAAATTCATAGTGCCGACTTGTCCAAGTAGGAGAGGAAAGGCTGCCAGATTTGATCAAATGTTGATAATTTATTGTTCAGAATATATCTAATTCTTTCTAAGTGTACAGTGTTTGCCAATTCACTGAGCCATAATTTGGTAGAGGGAGCTTCCCTCCTTTTCCAAAACAACAAGATTCATTTTTTTTTGCCGAAATGAGACTGTAAGAGATGAGTTGTTTTGGGGGGTTGGTTAATCCGTTTAGGGAATCAGACACTCCCAGGATTATCAGAAGCGGGTCCGGGTCTATTAAATTCTCCAGAACTTCAGAGAGGATCCCAAAAATTCCACACCAATAACCATGCAAGCTAGAGCATAGGGCAAAGCAGTGGAGTAGGGTACCCTGCACAGCCTGACATTTATCACACAGGGGATGTATCAGGAAATATCCTATGCAGTTTAGTTTTGGAATAGTGTAATCTGTGTAATACCTTGAATTGTATGAGATGATGTCTGGAATTAATGGAGCATGTGTGGATATACTCCAAGCTCTCTTCCCAGTCTGCCACCGAAATGTCAGTCCCTAGTTCTTCCTCCCATTTTGCCTTAATGGCATCTGTAAAAGGTGTGCTAACAGATTGAAAAGCATCATATAGATGTGATATCAGTTTGTCTGAGGTGGGGCATATTTTTATGCATCTGTCAAACTTGGAAGGTTTCGCATTCCCAAATGTTGGGAGGTGTTTTCTAACGTAGTCTCTAATTTGTAGGTATCTGAAAAAATTACTTCTGGGAAGATTATAAGTTTCCCTCAGCAACTCAAAGGAATCAAAGGTCCCTTCTATGTATAAATCCCCTATGGTACTTATCCCCAGCTCTCCCCATCGCTCAAAGGTGTTATCAAGGTTAGAAGGGGCAAAAGGAGGGATTCCTGGCGACAGGGAGCATGAATGACATTGGTCTAAGCTCAAAGTGGACTTTAATTTTCTTCCATATGTATAATAGGATTGTTACAATAAAGTGACATCTCCAGATTGACAGGCGACAAAGTCACAGCCCCAATAGAGAAGGGGTGACACTCCTCACGCTCCATACTAAGCCAGCTGGATGCCGGAAGTACGTCATCCAACAGAAACGTAACAACGCGGAGGTTAGCGGCCCAGTAATAAAATATAACATTTGGGAGAGACAATCCTCCTTCCATCTTGGATTTACAGAGGTGTTTTTTACCTATCCTGTGTGTTTTATAATCCCAGATGAAAGGATTGATAATTGAGTCCAGTTGTTTATGAAAGGATTTAGGTATAAATGCTGGGATGCTCTGGTATAGGTAGAGCAGTTGTGGGAGGAAGAGCATTTTAATGGCATTAATTCTTCCAAGCAGAGAAATTGGGAGAGTTCTCCAAAATGGTATGTTTGCCTTGAGTTTTTGCATCAGAGAGGGGAAATTCTCTTTAAATAGTGAGGAGTATTGTTTGGTAACTACAATTCCTAGGTAGGTAAATTTTTCTGAAAATACTTTAACTGGGACATGTTCTAGCCAGGAGGTATTTTGCAACCGTATGGGCATTAATTCACTCTTGTTCCAATTTATTCTGTATCCCGAGAAGGTACCAAACAAATTGATCACATCAAGAATAGCTGGAATACTAGCCTGGGGTTCTGTTACATAGAGAAGGATGTCATCTGCGTATAGGGAAATCTTATTTAGAGTATCTTTAGTATTATTGCTGCATGAAATCATGAGCGCACAACCCTGCCTTGTCCCTCAGTAAAGGTTCAATCGGGGCGACACTGATTGGTTAGTGAGTATTCTCGCAAAGAGGTTCCTATATAAAAGCTGGATCCAATTTATGAACCCATCCCTAATATTACATTTCTGTAGGACCTTGAATAGATAGGGCCACTCAACTTGGTCAAAGGCTTTTTCGGCGTCAAGAGATATAACGGCAAGGTCCACGTTGGGTAACCTCTGAGAATACATATTGTTGAAGATGCGCCTGAGATGGAAGAATGAGTTTCTGTTAGGGATAAACAGAAACTGGTCTGTTCCGGATGGACCAATTTGCCAATTAAAGTGCTAAGCCTGTTAGCCAGAGTTTTTGCTAAAATCTTTTGGTCTGTATTAAGGAGAGATATTGGTCTGTATGACCCTACCTCTTCCGGATCTTTACCCTTCTTATGTATAACTGTAATGAACGCTTGTTAGGAATTTCATGAATAAATGAATAAACAATAGCCTCATTTTAAAGAGAACTGTAACTAAGTAAACTTATACTCTGTTTTATTATATCCGATTAACAATATGAGTTCATAAGAAGGGATTATGTGGCATGGACAAGGAGTAATTAAACATAATGAATACCATTCCTACTAGTCTGGGGAGGAATGGGTTGTGGGTTAAGTAAGCAGATAGGGTCGTGAACCTATGGTTGAACTGACGAAACTTAGCTCTGGGGTGTTTTAGATAAGGCAGTGAGTGCATTCCTAGGTTTTCTGTTAACTAGAACTGTCAGCTAAGTGGTGATCGATAATGGTGAGGGGTCAAGAGTTAATTCAGTTATGTTGTGTGTCCTGTGTGTGTGCTAGTGGGTCAGAATGAACTTTGAATGAACTTTTAAAATTGCTTTGTCTCAGTTGAGAAGAGGAGATTCATTCACCAATGACGTCATATTTTGTATATAAACTGTTGTTCGTGGTTACGTGGCAGCGTGCTCCGAGAATAAATACTATTATCCATTTTTGATAAGACTGGTCTCCGTCTATTTTATGCAAATAAGAATCTTACAAATTCTCATAAAATAGACTAAGTTAATTCAATTAATGAAAACATATTGGAAATAATTCAATTACGTTAACAACGCTTCATCCAAAGTAGATGGGAGAGCTCCATCCTCATTGGCCTGAACCAATATTTTGTGCAGGTAGCGAGAGAGCATGTTGCTGAATGTTTTATAGAATTCACCAGGGTATCCATCTGGGCCCGGGGTCTTGCCAGTCTTTAGAGATTTAATAGTAACTAGAATTTCATCAAGAGATATTTCCTTATTCAGGAAGTTAGAATCTTCCTGGTTCAGGGCAGGAAGATTACAGTCCTCCAAAAATCTTTGCATAATTAAGGGGTTAGGATCCGCTTTAGATGTATATAGAGTCTCGTAAAACTGACGGAATCTGTCATTGATGTCTTTGGGGGAAGAGAGTAATTCCCCAGATGCAGATTTAACTTTGTGAATCATTCGGTCACAAAGATTTAGCAATTTTAGCTGAGAGAATCTGATTATATTCTAATTTTAAAGAGTTAATTTTTTTATGGTTGCACAATAGATGGATGGCTAGCATGCTCTCTATCCAGTAAGTGAATTTGTCCCTCCAGTTCTTCCAGTTTTCCTCTGTTTTGCCTACTCCTGGCAGCCTGAAAGGAGATGATACAGCCTCTCAGATAAGACTTCAGTGTTTCCCACAATAATGCTGGGGAAGTCTCTGTGTTGTCGTTGGTATCAAAGAAAAATGTAATTTGGTCTTTAAGATGTTCACAGAATGTTGGTTCTGTGAGGAGTTGAGGATTCAACCTCCAGACCCTCTTGTTTGGTACAATGTCACCCAATCTCAGGGAGAAGGTGAGTGGACTGTGGTCCGAGATTATAATATCATGATACCTCACATTACAGGTATAGGGGAGTAGTCTAGCATCCACCAAACAGTAGTCAATTTGAGTGTAAACATTGTGAACATGAGAATAAAAGGAGTATTCCCTACCCGTAGGGTTAGCGATCCTCCATATATCAAATAAGTTAGATTTTTTTATGTAGATAATTCAAGAATTCGCTTGAATAGGAGGTAGGGGTTTGCCAGGTAGAGGATCTATCCAAATATTGGTCTAGCACACAATTAAGGTCACCTCGAATGACCAGGTTAGTATGGGAGATATCTGGAATCAGGGCAAGGACACATTTGAAAAAAGAGGGGTTATCAATTTTTGGCCCATAGATATTTAGTAGAGTTACTGAAGTAGAGTGGATTTCTCCTATTACGATCACATAACAACCCTCTTTATCCGCAATAGTGGTTTTATGTAGAAAGGGAATTCCTGTCCGTACCAGAATCGCTGTGCCTCTCGTTTTGGCAGAGAAGCTAGAGTGATACACTTGCCCCACCCACCTACAATTAAGTCTGCTATGAGAGTTATTTTTCAGATGGGTTTCTTGCAAAAATATAATATCAGACGAGAGTGCTTTCAAGTGGGCTAGGACCTTGCCTCTCTTAATTGGTTCGTTTAAACCCTTGACATTCCAGGAAGTGAATGTAAGCCCCGCCCTACTCTCGTTTGTAGTTCCTATGGTGGCCTGCATAACATGTAACTCGATAAAAAGTTAAGAAAGCGCACCGAACCATCACGATCAGCATATGTAGCACCTACACGCGAGCAGTATCCAACCCACCCCTCCCCCTGCAAGCACCTTTACTTCCCACCCTGTTCCCCTAATTTCCCCAACACTTACCCCCCCCATCAACCCACATTTAACAGGCATGCACAAATAGGAGAGAATCTTTTTTTAATAATAATAATAATAAACACATTGTCTGGCTGATGCCAAAAAAGCACGGCGCGACCTCGAACAAGAGGTAAAACAAAAATAAAATCCCAACTATACGTTCACCTCTCACTATCCTAGAATGTCTACTAACATATGAACTGAGGAGGCTCCCGCGAATAAAGTATTCAATTAGCATCTAATAAACCTAAACATAATAAGTTGCAACTTAAACATATTGCGCACTTAAGCGTCATCCTGGGTCAATCCCTGAGATAAGCAAGAGATAGCCTCACAAGATTATAATGCTAAGCAATGCCGGTCTAAACATAAACCATCCGCAACCGACATAGACAGCAGTACCTCTACATACTGTGGGTCAGGAGATCGGAACAAGGATTTTGCTCAATTAAACGTACCCCCCAATAAAATAAAACATATTAAAAAATATATATATAAATATTTTTTTCCTTTTTAAGATGAAATAAATAAAATATTATATATATATATATATATATATATACATACATATACACACACACACATACACACACACACACAAAAAATATGTATATTCATCCATATGCACATATACACATACACACATACAAACATTCATACCCCAGAATAACAATCTACACCGATTTAAAATATACACATACATAATACTAAAATGCTAATAGAAAATAATAATAGAGTACACATAATAATTATATGTACGCACACCTACACAGACACAAGTACTACCGGGGGGCTGGTGGGAATCTAGTCGGGAGAGAGGCCCACGGCTAGACAAAGGCAGAACGGCACAAAACATCAACTTGCAACCAGGCTGGAACCATCACCCCAGTCCCCTCCAATAAGTAAATGGTATGGTGATAAGAATAATGCCAATAAATAACCAAAACAAAAATGGGGGAATATAAGCCATCCGCAATGATCAAACCTGAAGGCCTCCCAAATATGCAGCCCTGAGGCCGATTAAAGTGAATTTAACGTTAAATGAGAGCTCTGACCGCCATCCATTGGTCGGCTCAGCGTACATGTTCGGTAGCCCTTGCTGAGCCCGTTTAATACGGTTTCACCCGTTATGGTATAGTATGGATTCGAGTCTCTGAGCAGACTCTAACACACAATGACAAGGCACTCTATCTAACCTGTATGGGGGATTGGCGTATATTCCCGGATAAACTTCTCTGCGTCCAAAACCGAGGAGAGACAAATCTTCTCACCGGAAGGCGGGGTAATTCTTAGTCTTGCAGGGAAGAGCAAGGCTGGGCGAAGATGGAGTTTGTAGAGTTTGGTCATGACATTTCTGTAGTCAGCGCGGTGCTTTGCCACATCGGGCGCATAATCCTCATAGACACGGAATGGGTGCCCTTTATGTGACAGGTTGCCCCTCATTCGAGCTTCACACAGGATAAGATCCTTGGTCTTGAATCTGTGACAACAGATGATTACTGGGCGAGGGCGTTGGCCCGGTCCAGGCACTGGGACAAGGGAGCGATGTGCACGGTCCAGCTGGGGATCTGAAGCCAAAACATCCAATCCCATTGCATCCTTCAATAGCTTGGCGAAGAAGTCAATGGGGCGAGAGCCCGCCTCCACCCCCTCTGCCAGACCAACAACGCAAAGGTTATTACGTCTGGATCGGCCCTCCAGGTCGACCACTTTCACAGAAAGCCTCTGCACAGTATCCTGCAATGACGTGCATAGCTTCTCTAACTCGTCGAGCCGACCAGCGTTGAATTCAGAAACTTTCTCAAGGTCCACAATACTCTGGCCATTCGAAGCGACCATTCAATGATGCTCTCGATTTTGGTGTCCAGTTCAGCAATAGTGGCCTTAAGATCCTCAGCTATAGCAACATGTAGCTCCCCAACGCCCGGGTAAGTTCTGTAAGTGTCACGTTGTTGCCTGTGCCTTCCGCCATGTCTGTCTCGTTGTTTAGTGGGGAGTAGGCCTCCACTGTGGATTTATTGTCCTTTGGTCGCTTATTACTCGGCATTTTCACATAAAAAGTTACAATCTTGTATTAGAAAGAAACGTTTGTTGTAAAAAGTGCCATAAAGTAGGTTAAATTAGATTAATTTGGAAAAGGTTGCAGGAGCCTCTCACACACAGCCGTTCACTCCAACATGCTAGCTCCGCCCCCCTATTCTAACTTTTTGATGAATAAATTGTTATTGAAGAAACTCACTTGCTATGGCTTTACATCACATGCCATCACATGGTTGGTTAGTTATTATCCAATAGAACGCAGAGAGTGTTCTTCAATGGAAGCTTCTCTAACAGTCACACGCTGATCTGGTGTTGCCCATCTTCCCCATGATCCCCAGTGTCTTTATACCTGTGTTCTCTGTTTGTCTGATGCCAGTTTGTTTTGTTCGTCAAGAGAGTCGGACACTTGTTGGGTGAGTAGGGCACCTGTCGGCGTTTCTCGCTCAGTGTTCTCTCATCATCAAGCTGCAGCCCTCCTCCTTCCCCTCAGACAGCTAGATAGCGTACCTCATCACACTGATGTCCGGGAGGGCTCTCACCTAGGCTACAGCAGTATGGGAACAACAGTCGGCCGTATGCTTCAGTCTGGAGGAGTTCGTGGTGGAGGTGAAGAAGGTTTTTGATGCTCCATTGTCCAGGAGAGCACGGAAGTTACTCCAGCTTCGGCAAGACTCCCGCAGTGTGGCAGACTATGCAGTGGATTTATGCACGTTGGCAGCTGAGAGTACCTGGAACATGGATGCGCTGTTTGACATGTACCTGCACGGAGTATCAGAGGAAGTAAAGGACGAGCTTGCAGCCCGGGAACTACCGACGGATCTCGACTCGCTCATCGTTTTGACCTTTCGGATCGATGGATGACTACGGGAGTGAAAGAAGGAGAGGAGGTTCAATTTCACTCACCCGCCCAAGGTTTCCACCCTTGTCACACCACCCTGGATTATTGACCTCTGCCTGCCCTGACCCCGAGACTGCCTGCCATTCTGTACCTTATGGACTCTGATCTGGATTACTGACCTCTGCCTTCCCTTGACCTGTAGTTTTTTCTGCCCCCTGTTCTAGTAATAAACGTTTGTTACTTTGACACTGTCTGCATCTGTCTTCTCCTGAAAAGTGATACTAACATCAGATATGTACAGTCAGGTGTTCCTTAGAAAAGATGCCTTGAGCTGTTACTCTTCTCTATTTTTACAAATGATTTGCCACTGGTCTTACACAAAGCTAGAATGACTATGTATGCGTATGATCCCACATTACATGTCAGCACCCAAAGCCAGTGAGCTCACTGAAATAAGGAGTTACAGTCAGTATCAAAATGGGTGATTAATAATAAACTGGTCTTAAATACATCTAAAACTAAAAGCATTGTATTTGGTTCAAAACATTCTCTAAGACCTAAACCTCATCTGAAATAGTTTATACAGGGTGTGGACCATTGAGGAAGTTGTGGAAGCTAAACTCCTAGTTATAACTTGACCATGGTTAATTATCATGGTCAAGTCATATTGACAAAGTTGTTGTGAGGATGGGGAGGGGTATGTCTGTTATATAAAGATGCTCTGCCTTTTTGACACAAATCAACTGTGTATCATTTCAAATTTGTGTGACTATCCTTGTGTATCAGTGATTTGATATTTGTCATGTTTTATGTCTCTTGTGGACCTCACAGAGAATAGCTGCTGCTTCGGCAAAAGCTAACGGAGACCTGAATAAACCAGTAAACCAATACTATACCACAGGTCGATATAGTCTACCAGTCTAACTGTCTGTCCTGCCCTCTATCCACAATTCACGGTGACAATAAAGGTAGGTGGCTCGTTTGTCCAGATCTGCAATAGGAAATGTAGCAATCATACTGTACCACACATAAAAGCATTCAAAGCTGCATCAATTTTCAAAATGAATCCACAAGAACAAATTGGAATAGCTGATAGGCAGCAGAGAGGCCAGGTTCATAATGAACATGAAAGAACAGTGAAAACATGAGACATGCCGCTCAAAAAGCTACCCTAATGATCTTGTTTAGGGACAATACAATTATCCTACCTAGACTAGCCTACAACACCACAATGCAATGAATAATTGCATTATTGCTTTCAAGTGAATAGAAAATTCCACTCTAGGCTGCAGTGAAAATATAATTTCAATGACGGCAATTTGAATGTTTTATTCCATTTGGATCAGTTGTGGGTCTACTCTACAGTTTATAAGGTCTAGAAAGGCACAGTAGTATGCTAGTCTGGCTGTATTTTTACTTCTATTTTATTTATATTTTTACTGAGATGCACCGTCTGTTGCAGATCATTCTCCCATATCTGGCCACATGTGCTCCCGGCAGGCCCATTTATTAAGGAAAGCTTAACACGCTCTGCCTCCTCTCCAATCCGAGGCTATTCCTCTCGCACCTAGATCCTAACGCTTCATTATACAATGGGTGTGTCTAATCCTGAATGCTGATTGGTTAAAAGTGCATTCCAGCCAGTGTCTATTCTGCAAATTACTACCGGCTAAATCTATGAAGTTAAAATGCCTATTTACTCTGCTCCATCTGACTGCGCAATCCACTGTCTCATCAGCTGAGCTAGGCTTGATCTCCACTATAAAAGCATCTAGACATGATCTCACATTTCAGACTAACATTTAGTTTTCAACAACAGTGATTTATATAAACCTTGCTGTCTGTCTCTCTGACATTTGCAACATTGTTTCAATATTCAAATGCAATCTCCAGCTGTCCTGTAGCAATGAATGTACAGGGATCGGGAGTGGGGAGTAGACAGGCAGGCAGGCAGGCAGCATTTCTCAGCTAGTCGAAATCATGAATCACCTGGCATAAAAAGTGTTTCTCAACTGTGAATGGTCCTGGACACCAAAAAAAGTGTCAAGGGAAGCCAGCTTGGATTTGGCATCTCTCCTATCAAATCGCATTGAGAGCATACGAGAGCACCAGCTGTTCTGGATGACTGTGTGATAACGCTCTCAGTAGCAAGACCTTTAAACAGGTCAACATTCACAAAGCCACAGGGCCAGATGGATTACCAGGACGTGTACTCAAGGCATGCGTGGACCAACTGGCAAGTGTCTTCACTGACATTTTCAACCTCTCCCTGACTGAGTCTGTAATACTTACGTTTCAAGCATACCACCATAGTCCTTGTGCCCAAGGAAACGAAGGTAACCTGTCTAAATGATTACCGCCTCATATCACGCAGATCGGTAGCCATGAAGTGCTTTGAAAAGCTGGTCATGGCTCACATCAACAGCATCCTCCCGGATACCCTAGACCTACTCCAATTCGCATACCGCCCCAACAGATCCACAGATGACACAATCTCAATCGCACTCCACACTGCCCTTTCCCACATGGACAAAAGGAACACCTATGTGAGAATGCTGTTCATTGACTACAGCTCAGGGCTCATCACTGAGCTAAGGAAGCTCCACCATCAAGGGCATCCTGACCTGTTGCATCACCACCTTGTACGGCAACTGCTCTGACTGCTCTCTCATCTGACTGCTCTCTCATCTGACTGTAAGGTGCTACAGAGGGTAGTGTGTACAGCCCAGTACATCACTGGGGTCAAGCTTCCTGCCATCCAGTATCTATATAATAGGCCGTGTCCGAGGAAAGCCCATAAAATTGTCAGACTCCAGTCACCCAAGTCATAGACTGTTTTCTCAGCTACCGCACGGCAAGCGGTACCAGAGCGCCGAGTCTAGGACCAAAAGGATCTTTAACAGCTTCTACCCGCAAGCCATAAGACTGCTGAACAATTAAGAAAATGGCCACTTGACTATTACATTGACCCCCCCCAACCCCCCCATTTGTTTTGTACACTGCTGCTACTCGCTGTATATTATCTATGCATAGTCACATCCCCCTTACCTACATGTACAAACTACCTCAACTAACCTGTACCCCCACACACTGACTCGGTACCGTTAACCCCTGTAAATAACCTCATTATTGTTATGCTATTGTTACTTTTTATATATATATATATATTTTTTTGAACTTTAGTTTATTTGGTAAATATTTTCTTCTGGCCAATGATTACAGTATAACGGCGAATTCTGCTCCAACCATTAATTCATACATTGTTGCGCTCCTGGCCTGAGAGAATGGAAGTTCAATATGTAGCTAGATGTAAAAGCATAATGCTAACTAGCGAACGTTGCCCATGAAAGGAAGTTAGGCTAGCGAGCAAGCATTTTAGCCAGGTAGGCTAGAACAAAAAATAAAAGCGTTTACTGTATGACAGAGTGATAGACAGTTTCGTCAACATGAAAGAGAGGAGGATGGCATTGGCATTTCTCTACAAGTACGGCGAGTCAACATCAACTTGTGCGTGCATGCACGCACACACCCGCACACAAATCAGAACCATGGACAGCCACATCATATTTAGCTTACATTGATTGGAGTAAATTGTTTATGGAGTCTTTTAGTTGTCAGTGTATTAGACTAAGCAGAAGTGATTTGATTCTGTTAAAGTTTAATTTGTGCTGAATTAGTGGAGGCAGACCCTGTTTCTTCGTGACTAGCGGTCACTCTCTGTGGTTCTAAATCAGTAGTTGTTTAGTGGTCCGAAAATGTTGGAAACATTAACTTGCTTGACCATGCTGCTGTTCATGTAACTGTCTGTTATATGCAATATGCTTTGTGGCCTTCACCCGACAGAGGTTGCTACCCATTTTTGTGATAAAACAAAGGTGTGATTGAATTTATTTTGCCACTGCGACTTCTTAGTGTCTCAGCCTTTAGGCCTATATATCACGGTCTCAAGGCAAATGAATTAACAGGTTATAGAGCAAACAACACCATTATCACAACACAGGTTGTAATATGGCTTGGGGGGCTTGGCTTCACAAGTGATTTTCCCCAAGCACTGATACTGCTCATGGTTGGTGTCTTTTAGGTTCCAGTGGTTGTTGCTAGGCAACTTTCAGTGGGTGGTGGTGGGGGGGGGTCGACATCCCCTATTAGGTTGTGGTGCATGGCTTTAAATAACAAGTTTGACAGACAGTTCAGTTTCAAAAGATCTAGAGTTATCAAGTTAGAACAATTGTGAGCAATAAGTGCGACAACAACAAACCGTAACATGCTGATAAGAAGTTCTGATAGACTATTTAAATATGCTGGACAATGGTTCAACCAAATTGCTAAACGGCAAGAGAAAATTACCCAAAACAAGTCAGTGAACTTTTGTCCAGATGTGTCCAATATTGAGTAGTACCTCCAGTTCTGAATGGGATTTCCGAGAACAAAGTTAGTAAATAGAGCGGACAGGATTACTGAGGTAACTGAGGGATATCCTGATGCATTATCTCTGAAATACCATATCTCTGACATAGCATGCTAGGGTTTCAAAAGGACTGCACGTTCTCTGGGTCCTGAAACATTGAACAGGTCATTTTTGGCAGACACCCCGGGCCCCGACCCTTCCCATCGAAATAATTCACAAATGGCATGCGGGAAGGGCGGAGGTTGGTTACTGTATCAATCCAAAAATACAATAAAACTCTCCATTCCATAAATGGAAATTTGGGGTACAAACTTCAGAAAGTAGTATTTGGCCACTGGGCTGAAAGGACAGGCAAAATAAGGCACCTTACATACCCATAGACATGGATAATTTATTTTAAAAGGCATCCAATATCATACAGACCATCTATTTGGCTTTTTTCTTACGACCAGTCACCTGAGCCACAACAGCCTCGACACTCTTGAACTTCCTGTAGTAGAAGTGGTCAGCATGGAGGTGGAGTAGACAGCTGGTTTTAGACTGGTCCAATGTTCTCTTCGACCTGAACACTGGAACGTCCTGTGAATGTCACATGAGACAGTAGTCATTAGAGATAGACATGATCAAAATGACAAAATAGGAAGAACATGAGTTATTTCGTTTTACAGCCTTTTGATTTTCACACCACCACAAATGTGTGGTTATTCACCAATAACGCACACCTTGTTGGGTAAAGCTACGGTTTGTGGTTAAAATCCAATTTTCATCCTTTCTGGCATGACCACATAGACAGAGTGTGACCTCAGGGCCAGTCACCTGTGGGAAAGTGGCTGAGGGAGTGTGAACAGGGTCGGCAGGATGGAAAGTTCCTCAGGCAAAAACATCTGCTCAATACATTTTATAGCTAATCTCAAAATAAAGGAAATTCTGTATGTTTCCAAACAAGTGGCTATAAATAAATAACTATACATGATGTTCTGTACATGTTCAATTGTCCCTGTATCCATTGTTGATCAAGATGTAGGGACCACAAACCAATTAGCCTCACGCCTCAGAGACAATGGCCTGCCTGCCTACAATAGATTGAGGAAATACGTGGAGCTGGCACGCAAAGCCATGCAGGCTGTTTATTGAATCAGTTTACAGGGTAGCTTATTATGGTGCTAAAGAACAATATATATACTCAACAAAAATATAAACACAACATGCAACAATTTCTAAGATGTTACTGAGTTACAGTTCATATGAGGAAATTAGTCAATTGAAATAAATTAATCCTAATCTATGGATTTCACATGACTGGGAATAAAGATTTGCATATGTTGGTCACACATACAGTACCTTAAAAGAAATGGACCTCACAATGGACCTCAGGATCTCGACACGGTAGTTCTGTGCATTCAAATTGCAATCGATAAAATGCAATTGTGTTCGTTGGTCATAGTTTATGTTTGTCCATACCATAACCCCACTGTCACCCTGTGGCACTCTGTTCACAATGTTGACATCAGCAAACCGCATGCCCACAGGATGCTGTACATGGACGCTGTGTCTGTGATAGTGAGGCTGGTAGGACGTACTGCCAAATTCTCTAAAACAACGTTTTCGGTTGCTTACGGTAGAGAAATTAACATTCAAATCTCAGGCAACAGCTCTGATGGACATTCCTGCAGTCAGCATCCCAATTGCACACTCCCTCAACTTGAGACATTTGTGGCATTATGTTGTATGACATAAGTGAACATTTTAGTGTCACGACTCCCACCGAAGGTGGCTCCTTTTCCTGTTTGGGCGGCGCTCAGCGGTCGTCGTCACCGGTCTACTAGCTGCCACCGATCCCTTTTCCCTTTTCTGTTGGTTTGTCTTATTGGTTTCACCTGTTTCTTGTTTAGGTTTTTAGTTGGGCTTTTTAAGCCGGTAAGGCCCGCCTGCTCTTTGTGCGGGCTTATTTTTCCCTCTGTGTTTGTGTGTGGTAGTGCATCTCAGTTTTGGTTTTTCTTCAGACTGTTTTGGTCCTGGTTTTGGGCCGGTCGTTTACGTGCGCCCTGTATTGGCTTGTACTATTTTCTCTGTGCCGGAGATTAGAGCATTGTTCTGTACCTTCTGCACCTGACTCCGCATCCACTACGCCTAAGTGCGTCACATAGAGTGGCCATTTATGGTGCACCTGTGTAATGATCATGATGTTTAATCAGCACCTGTCAGGTGGATTGATTATCTTGGCAAAGGAGAAATGCTCACTAACAGGGATATAAACACATTTGTGCACAACATTTGAGGGAAATAAGCTTTTTGTGTGAATGGAACATTTCTGGGATCTTTTATTTCAGCTCATGATACATGGAACCAAGACTTCACATGTTGCATTTTATATTTTTGTTCACTGTATGATCTTCAATAGATATTGTATCTGTAGATCGTCTACAGACGAAAAACAAACACATCAATACTACGAATCAAATATGTTCTCTTATCTTTTATATTACACACCTTTTTCTCATGAGTTCTGTCAAACATTTTGTTGGTTAGATCTGATTATCAAAGGGTTCGGAAGCCAATTACAATTATGGTTTCACAGATGAGAAAATGGTAAGCAAGATTGAGGACAAAAACAGAAATTAGGACAGGGAGGTGTCTCTTTTCAGGTGTACTTAGTGTGTGTGTGTGTGTGTGTGTATGAGATGTCTGGCCTGAACTACCTGATTGGGTCTGAGGCTTTGGGCAAGGCGCTGCAGACGTTCTGCACCACAGAACCCGTCATGTCTGCTTTCCATGGGAGTAGCATCTGTATGTGGATAAACACACACATATATGTAAACACACACTAGAAAAGCACACACATAGTGTCCTCAGCAAGTATTCAAACGCCTTGAATTTTTCCAATTTTCTTGTTACAGCCCGAAATGTAAAAGGGAGTCAATTTAGATTTTTGAGTCACTGGCCTACACACAATATCCCATAATGTCAAAGGGGTATATTATCATTCTTTTTTTATATATATATCAAAAAATAGAAGCTAAAATGTCTTGAGTCAATAAGTATTCAACTCTAAAAACATAATTCCACTTTGACATTATGGGGTATTGTGTATAAGCAAGTGGTCAAAATACTCAATTGAATCTATTTTAATTTCAGGATGTAACACTAAATGTGGAAAGAGTCAAGAGGTGTGAATACTTTCTGAAGGGACTGTATTTTCAAGCATAGTGGTGGCTGCATCATGTTATGGGTATGCTTGAAATCATTAAGGACTGGGAAGTTTTTCAGGATAAAAAATCAACAGAATGGTGCTCGGCACATGCAAAATCCTAGAGGAAAACCTGGTTCAGTCTGCTCTCCACCAGACACTGGGAGATGAATGCACCTTTCAGCAGGACAATAACCAAAACCACAAGGCCAAATCTACACTTTAGTTGCATACCAAGAAGACAGTAAATGTTCCTGAGTGGACAAGTTACAGTTTTGAATTAAATCTGCTTTAAAATCTATGGCAAGACTTGAAAATGGTTGTCTAGCAACGATCAACAACCAATTTGACAGAGCTTGAAGAATTTTTCAAATAATCATCGGCAAATATTGTACAATCCAGGTGTGCAAAAAGGTGATTCTATATATTTCTGTATTTCCTTTTCAAAAAAATGTAAATTTCTAAAAAATAGGTTTACACTGTCATTATGGGGTATTGTGTTTAGATGGGTGAGAAAAAACATATATGTAATCCATTTTGAATTCAGGCTGTAACACAACAAAATGTGAAAAAAGTCAAGGGGTATGAAAACTTTCTAAAGGCACTGTACGTTAACATATACTAACTACTGTCTAAACACACAAACACATGCACAAATACACAGTAACAAGATGGTGCCGGGGGGAGGGCTGCCGTCTTATCGGCTCTTAACCAACCATGCAAAAAATTTTTTTGCGTGTGTTGTACTTGTCCTCTTGCTCAGTTGTGCACCGGGGCCTCCCACTCCTCTTTCTATTCTGGTTAGAGCCTGTTTGCGATGTTCTGTGAAGGGAGTAGTATACAGCGTTGTATTTCTCGCAAGGAAATTCCTTCATTTCTCGAAACAAGAATAGACTGATGAGTTTCTGGCCATTTTGATTCTGTCATGCTCCAGATACTCAACTAGTCCAAAGAAGGCCAGTTTTATTGCTTCTTTAATTAATCATCACAACAGTTTTCAGCTGTGCTAACATAATTACAAAAGGATTTTTAATGATCAATTAGCCTTTTAAAATTATAAACTTGGATCAGCTAACACAACGTGACATTGGAACACAGGAGTGATGGTTGCTGATAATAGGCCTCTGTAAGCCTATATTCCATTAAAAATCAGCCGTTTCCAGCAACAATAGTCATTTACAACATTAACAATGTCTACACTGTTTTCTGATCAATTTGATGTTAATTTAATGAACAAAAAAATATGCTTTTCTATCAAAACAAGGACATTTCTAAGTGACCCCAAACTTTTGAACGGTAGTGTATATGAATGCAGCTGACAATGTATTAAGGCCATTGGACGCAGTTTATCATAGCACACTATGCTTTATTAGAGGCGTCAGGTTCAGTTCACATCATTGCATTCTGTATCAGAAAGTAGACTGGCCCTCCATGAGGTCTCGTCGATTGATGCATTGCACCATTTTTGCTTCTAAAGCCCTCTTACACAAACTTCCACCGGACCTTACTTCACTGTGAACCTACAGACGTACGAGCTACCTCACCCGGTCTCAGTGATGGCTAGCTCTGTAGATCCCTTCAATCTCCACTGAGTTAGGTAAATCTGCTTTAGTATTTTTGCACCTCAGTGGTGTAATAATCTCATACTCTATAAAATTGGATGTTTTGGTAAGGAAAACTTTGAAAACTGATTATCATATGAGGTATTTGAACTTGGAGGACTGAGAACGAAATCCTGAACAAAACACACAAAATACATAACATTTTAAGAAAATCATTGCTTTTTCAGAAATTATTCACAACCCTTGACATTTTTCAAATTTTGTTGTTACAGCCTGAATTTAAAATGGATTCAATTCAGCTTTTCTTGTCACTGTTCTACACACAATACTCCATAATGTCAAAGGGGATTATTTTTTACAAATTAATTAAAAATAAAAAGCTGAAATGTATTGGGTCAATAAGTAATCCACCCCTTTGTTATGGCAAGCCTAAATACGTCAGCAGGAAAAATGTGCTTAATAAGTCATAAATTGCAATAATAGTGTTTAACATGATTTTTGAATGACTACCTCATCTCTGTACCTCTAAACATACAATTATCCGTAAGGTCCCTCAGTCGAGCAGTGAATTTCAAACACAGATTCAACCACAAAGACACGGGAGGATTTCCAATGCTTTGCTAAGAAGGGCCCCTGTTGGTAGATGGGTAAAAAACAAACAGACATTGCATATCCCTTTGAGCATGGTGAAGTTATTAATTGCACTTTGGATGGTGTATCAATACACCCAGTCACTACAAAGATATACTGTACGTCATTCCTCAGTTGCCGAAGAGGAAGGAAACCGCTCTGTGATTTCGCCATGAGGCCAATCGTGACTTTAAAACAGTTACAGAATTTAATGGCTGTGATAGGAGAAAACTGAGTATGGATCAAGAACATTGTAGTTACTCCACAATACTAACATAATTGACAGAGTGAAAAGAAGGAAGCCTGTACAGAATAAAAATATTCCCAAACATGCAACAAGACACTAAAGTAATACTGCAGAAAATGTGGCAAAACAATTCATTTTGGGCCTGAATACAAAGTGTTATGTTTGGGGAAAATCCAATGTAACATATTACTGAGTACCACTCTCCATATTTTTAAGAATAGTTGTGGCTACATCATGTTATGGGTATGCTAGTAATCATTAAGGACTGGGGAGTTTTTCAGGATAAAAAAATGGAATGGAGCAAAGCACAGGCCAAATCCTAGAGGAAAGCCTGGTTCAGTCTGCTTTCCATGAGACACTGGGAGATTAATTAATCTTTCAGCAGGACAATAACCTAAAGCGCAAGGCCAAATCTACACTGGAGTTGCTTACCAAGAAGACAGTGAATGTTCCTTAGTGGCCGAGTTACAGGTTGAATTTAAATCTACTTGAAAATCTATCCCAAGATGTGAACATGGTTGTCTAGCAATGATCAACAACCAATTTGACAGAGCTATAAGAATTTTGAAAAGAATAATGGGCAAATGTTGCACAATCCAGGTGTGGAAAACTCTTAGAGACTTTCCCAGGAAGACAAAGGTATTTCTACAAAGTATTGACGCAGGGGTGTTAATACTACTGTCAATTTAATATTTCTGTATTACATTTTCAATTTTTAGCTAACTTTTCTAAAAACATGCTTTCACTTTGTCATTCTGGGGTACTGTGTGTAGATGGCTAAGAAAATAAATCTACGTAGTCCATTTTGAGTCAGGCTGTAACACAACTACATTTGGAATAAGTCAACGGGTATGAATACTTTCTGAAGGCACTGCACAGTGCATTCGGAAAGTATTCAGATCCCTCAACATTTTCTACATTTTGTTTCGTTACAGCCTTATTCTAAAATTGATTAAATAGTTCCCCCCCCCTCACTAATCTACACACAATACCCCATAATGTCTAAGCAAAAACAGGTTTGTAGAAGTTTTTGCAAATTTATACAAATAAAAAAAGTTAATATCACATCTACATAAGTATCAGACCCTTTACTCAGTACTTTGTTTAAGCAGCTTTGGCAGTGATTACAGCCTCGAGTCTTCTTGGGTATGACACTACAAGCTTGGCACACCTGTATTTAGGGAGTTTCTGCCATTCTTCTCTGCAGATCCTCTCAAGCTCTGTCAGGTTGGATGGGGAACACAGCTATTTTCAGAACTCTCCAGAGATGTTCGATCCGGTTCAAGTCCAGGCTCTGGCTGGGCCACTCAAGGACATTCAGAGACCTGTCCCGAAACTACTCCTGTGTTGTCTTGGCTGTGTGCTGTCGTGTCTTTACTATCACTGACTTTTAGATTTTATCAAAGATTCTCTGTAATTAGTATTACGCGATTAAACTGATTAATCATGTAACTGTAATTAACTAGGAATTCAGGGCACCAAGGAAAATATTCAGATTATAAAGTTATACATTTCCTAATATAACTTTTCAGATATTTTATATCTGACAATTAGTCTTCGAATTAATTAATTATTTACTTTACCTCACGTTAGTCTCATTCCAAACGTCGTAAATAGTTGGTTATCTGCACAAACCCAGTCTTCACTGTGAGTCATCCATACATCAATTGTTTTAAATCATTTATCTCTGTCGTGGTTAGAATTCACTCTGTCTCTATACTGTGGCCATGAGGAGATCATCTCCTCCATGAATTTATTACCTCTCTGACTACAGCAGCCTAGTTGTAGGATGCAGGGAGAGGGGATGGGGCTTTCTGTACCCAAAGAGGGCAACGTCATGACAGTGCTTAGGGTCGTTGTCCAGTTGGAAGGTGAACCTTCACACCAGTCTGAGGTCCTGAGCACTCTGGAGCAGGTTTTCATTAAGGATCTCTCTGTATCTTGCTCCATTCATCTTTCCCTCGATCCTGACTAGTCCCCCAGTCCCTGCCACTGAAAAACATCCCCACAGTATGATGCTGCCACCACCATGATTCACTGTAGGGATGATGCCAGGTTTCCTCCAGAAGTGATACTTGGCATTCAGGCCAAAGAGTTCAATCTTGGATTCATCAGACCAGAGAATATTCCTTTAGGTGCCTTTTGGCAAACTCCAAGTGGGCTGTCATGTGCCTTTTACTGAGGAGTGTCTTCCGTCTGGTCACTCTACCATAAAGGCCTGAATTGGTGGAGTGCTGCAGAGATGGTTGTCCTTCTGGAAGGTTCTCCCATCTCCACAGAGGATCTCTGGAACTCAGTCAGAGTGACCATCGGGGGTTGTTGGTCACCTCCATGACCAAGGCCCTTCTCCTCCGATTGTTCAGTTTGGCCAGGCGGCCAGCTCTAGGAAGAGTCTTGGTGGTTCCAAACTTCATTCATTTAAGAATGATGTAGGCCATTGTGTTCTTGGGGACCTTCAATGCTGCAGAAATGTTTTCGTACCCTTCCCCAGATCTGTTCCTTGACATAATCCTGTCTCAGTGCTCTACGGACAATTCCTTCGACCTCATGGCTTGGTTTTTGCTCTGACATGCATTGTCAACTGTGGGACTTCATATAGTGTGTGCCTTTCCAAATCATGTCCAATCAATTGAAATGACCACATGTGGACTCCAATCAAGTTGTAGAAACATCTAAAGGATGATCAATGGAAACAGGATGCACCTGAGCTCAATTTCGAGTCTCATAGCAAAAGGTCTGAATACTTATGTAAATAAGGTATCTGTTTTTTATTTGTAATACATTTGTGTGAAGTATCGTGTGAAGATTGTTTAGGAAAACAAATCATTTAATCAATTTTAGAATAAAGCTATAACTTAACAAAATATGGAAATATCAAGGGATCTGAATACCTTCCGAATGCACTGTATGTATTAACCAAAATAATATAGACATAGGTTCACATGAGCAAATATTCAAGTGATGCTACTGTATCTTCCTACAATATTTACACACAATAGGATCCACTGTGGCACACGGTGGCTTGTAGCTTCCCACAGACCTTTATATCCACTCACCAGACACCATAAACACTGTGGAGATGTTGGTGGATATTCCCAAAAATGCCATTGCTATTCCTTGACCTTATCAACAAGGTATTCCTCAATGGCAGTGCAGACCATCATGACCTAATATCAAACCATATGGGTCTTTTTAAGGAAAATAATGCCAATGAAGTAATTTCATAACATAGCCTAACATTGGAAAACAATGCATGCTTTATGACTTCTGTCTCCAACTATAAATCTCAGTACATCCCCCAGCCAAACCAGAGTTTGGGGATTATTCAATAGCAAACCCCCATGACCTCACCTAAACCCATCAGAGAGAACAAAACCACTTTAGCTTGAGAGAACTGACTGTTCCAATTAAATCAATGCTTACACATTGGCATCAGCTTCAATATTATAGAACCATCTCAGTGGCCTTGTGGCTAGAGCTTCTTCGGGAACGGTGTCCCTTCCACAGGACGGTTGAGCTAATGTAGGCTAATGAGATTAGCATGAGGTTGTAAGTAACAAGAAAATTTCCCAGGACATAGATATATCTGATATTGGCAGAAATCTTAAATTCTTGTTAATCTAACTGCACTGTCCAATTTACAGTAGCCATTACAGTGAAAGAATGCCATGATATTGTTTGAGAGTGCATAATTTTGAACATGACAAGTTATTAATAAACAAATTAGGCACATTTGGGCAGTATTGATAGAAAATTTTGAACAGAAATTCAATGGTTCATTGGATCAGTCTAAAACTTTGCACAGACACTGCTGCCATCTAGTGGCCAAACTCTAAATTACACTTGGGCTGGAATATTACATTATGGCCTTTCTCTTGCATTACAAAGATGATGGTACAAAAAAATACAAACGAATGGTTGTTTTTTTCTTTGTATTATCTTTTACCAGATCTAATGGGTTATATTCTACAACATTCCTTTCACATTTCCACAAACTTCAAAGTGTTTCCTTTCAAATGGTACCAAGAATATGCATATCCTTGATTCAGGGGCTGAGCTACAGGCAGTTAGATTTGGGTAAATTTGAAGCAACAATTGGGCGGATCCTTAAGAGCCACTAGCTAGAGTGTCCACCCTGATATTAGAATGGGTTGAGTCATATCAAAGACAAAACATTTTTTACAGGTAGTCAGGTAGTGTTTCTTTGACTAATTGACAACCCAGATTGGAGGGCTGATGGTTGAACCGGGGAGGGCAGAGAAAACCCTGCGGTCATGCTGCCACCTAGGCAGCTCATGTCTTGATCAAACTCTCAGAGAGACATCACGTGATTGGGTCACACCATTCTGCTGAGGCACTTACAGCCAATGAGAAACAGCCATTTGGCTCTATAGATGGTAGCAGCGGGGTGTTAGATTTGGGGGGTAGTTGGGCTCTCTCTTAATTATGCATGCCTGGGAAGACAAAAATAAGCTGCAGAGTTTCTAGAGCATGCAGCACTTAAACAAGGGTTAAGTTATTTGCCAACTTAAATAACTAAACCTGATCTGTCTGACTGCAGTAGAGTTCATTTAAATACCCCATACATACAGTACCTTTGGAAAGTATTCAGACCCCTTGACTTTTCCAAATGTTGTTATGGTACAGCCTTATTTTAAAATTGATTAAATTGTTTTTTTCCCTCATCAATTTACACAAAATACCCCATAATGACAAAGCAAAAACAGGTAATTAGACATTTGTGCTAATTTATTAAAAATAAAAAAACTGAAATATTACATTTACATAAGTATCAGGCCATTTACTCAGTACTTTGTTAAAGCACCTTTTGTAGCATTTACAGCCTTAAGTCTTCTTGGGTATGATGCTACAAGCTTGGCACACCTGTATTTGGCGAGTTTCTTCCATTCTTCTCTGCAGATCCTCTCAAGATCTGTCAGGTTGGATGGGGAGCGTTGCTGCACAGCTATTTTCAGGTCTCTCCAGAGATGTTCAATCAGGTTCAAGTCCGGGCTCTGGCTGGGCCGCTCAAAGACATCAGGAGACTTGTCCTGAAGCCACTCCTGTGTTGTCTTGGCTGCGTGCTTAGGGTTGTTGTCCTGTTGGAAGGTGAACCTTCACCCCAGTCTGAGGATCTGAGTGCTCTGGAACAGGTTTTCTTTAAGGATCTCTCTGTACTCAATCCTGTTTAGTCTCCTAGTCCATGCAGCTGAAAACATCTCACACAGCATGATGCTGCCATTACCATGCTTCACTGTAGGGATGGTGCCAGGTTTCCTCCAGACGTGACGCTTGGCACTCACAGAAAGAGTTCAATCTTGGTTTCATCAGACCAGAGAATCTTGTTTCTCATGGTCTGAGAGTCTTTGGGTGCCTTGCGGCTTCCGTCTGGCCACTCTACCATAAACTTCTTCCATTTAAGAATGATGGAGGCCACTGTGTTCTTGGGGACCTTCAATGCTGCAGAAATGTTTTTGTACCCTTACCCAGATCTGTGCCTCAACACAATCATGTCTCGGAGTTCTACGGACAATTCCCTCTACCTCATGACTTGGTTTTTGCTCTGACATGCACTGTCAACCGTGGGACCTCATTTCAGCAGATGTGCCTTTCCAAATCATGTCCAATCAATTAAATTTACCATAGGTGGACTCCAATCAAGTTGTAGAAACATCTGAAGAGTGGTCAGTGGAAACAGGATGCACCTGAGCTCAAGTTCAATTCTCATATTAAAGGATCTGAATGCTTATGTAAAAAAGGTATTTCTGTTTTTTGTGTAAAATACATTTGCAAAAAATTCAAAAAATCGTTTTTCGGCTTATCATTATGGGGTTTTGTGTGTAGATTGCAGAGGATTTTATTTAATTTAATCCATTTTAGAATAAGACTGTAACGAAACAAAATGTGGATGAGTCAAGGGGTCTTAATGCTTTCCGAAGGCACTGGATTTTAAACTGACTACTACACTTTTTATGTGAAATTTTCACAGTTTAAACGTATAATGGCTCTAAATCTAGAAAAAAAACTCTGAGTGGGTTTACCTGAAGATCAAACCAATTCAGGGCTAAATAATTATTTCATAAAACTGAAACACTGTGCTATGCTCAGCTACTGTCACGTTCTGACCTTAGTTCTTTTGTTATGTCTTTGTTTTAGTATGGTCAGGGCATGAGTTGGGTGGGTTGTCTATGTTCCTTTTTCTATGATTTGGGATTTCTGTGTTTGGCCTGGTAAGGTTCTCAATCAGAGGCAGCTGTCATTCGCTGTCCCTGATTGAGAACCATACTTAGGTAGCCTGGTTTCACTTTTGAGTTGTGGGTGATTATTTTCCATGACAGTGTTTGTTCCACACGGGACTGTTTCGTTTGTTTCATTTATTCACGTTGTTATTTTGTACTTTTCAGTATTACTATTAAAAGTAAGCAATATGAACACGTACCACGCTGTGCATTGGTCCTCCGATCCTTCCTACTACTCCAGTTTGGGACAATCATTACAGCTACAGAGTAGGCCAGAACCCTCAGTCACCAGACATATTTTTTTGATCCTATAGGACAGGTATTCCCAAACTGGGGTATGCACAATACCGTCGGGGGTACGCCAAATAAAAATGTGATTTAAAATGATTATTTGTCAAATACAGGTAGCCTAGTCAAATAATTAACATCCAATCACATTAACCGTTACTCTCTCGTGGGAAACCTTCACACTTGCTCAGACATTTAGACATTTATTTCTTTCCATCAATGTATGATTTCTTGTGTGCAAATTAACTCAAGTTTACGGACAATGTCAAATGTCATATAGCGAAGCACCTGAATGAGCTGGGTGTGCAGTTACGCAGGTACTTTCCTGAAACGGAAACACAAACAACTGGATTTGTTATCCCTTTCATGCCCTGCCTCCAGTCCACTTACCGATATCTGAACAAGAGAGCCTCATCGAACAGAACAAGGCTGCGCTCAGAGTTTGTTGCCTTGGCAAATCGTGCTGTTAAGACACTGATGTCCTTTGCAACCACGTACCTATGTGAGAGTGGATTCTCGGCCCTCACTAGCATGAAAACTAAATACAGGCACAGACTGTGTGTGGAAAATGATTTAAGACTGAGACTCTCACTAATACAACCCAACATTGCAGAGTTATTTGCATCCTTTCAAGCACACCCTTCTCATTAACCTGTGGTGAGTTATTCACTATTTTCGATGAACAAAAATGGCTAAATAAAGAGCAAAATTATTGATTATTATTATATTATTATTTGTGCCTTGGTCCTATAAGAGCTCTTTGTCACTTCCCACAAGCCGGGTTGTGACAAAAACTCACACTCATTCTTATGTTTAATAAATGTATCGTATAGTGTGTGTGGCAAGCTTACAATGATGCCAAAAAACAACATTTGAGAGTGCGCTGACCCTGGTGCTAGAGGGGGTACGCAGCTGGAGGTTGAATGTTTGAAGGGGTACGGACCTATAAAAAGTTTGGGAACCACTTTTATAGGAGATCTTGGCCACATCCCCTGAATGTGCTGATGGAAAGGTTCTATCATTGTCACGGAGTAATTTGCTAAAAGTAGTCTGCCTGAGACATTCTTCCATGGTGGGCTACAAATCATGTCATTAAGCATGGCCAGGACACTGGGGGGGGGGTTCAAGACCTGAAATGTGGTCTCTGGGTATTTCCCAACACGGATTCTTCATGCGAAATTCCTTGAAGGGACTGAATTCAGTCTGAGTCCGGATGCAATTCAACTAGAGGACTGTGCCTTTACAACACACAAGGTGAACAACGTTCAAAGCACTGTGTGAGGACTGCCCATGTTTCGAATAGATCTTAAAACAAAAATGCTTTGACACATATGGAGTACATATTCTTCTTCACTGTTGTTTTTCTGTGATTATTCACTTACAATCAGAACTAGAGACTTTGTCATCTGCTTGCTTGCAGGGTGTGGGCTGAGTGAACCTCTTAACTAATCACACACAGAGAGGAAGGAGCGCCAGCAGGGTGGATGACAGAGCCCCAGAGAGCATGGGAAATGCTCGATAGTTACCCCTCTCTCACACCACGGTGGTGTGACTTCAAAAGAGAGGTCACATGACTAGGGGTAGCCACAGCGCGCTCACAAACAGGCACACTCGGACACTCCTTTCTCTGGTATTTTTTTACTTTGGGTTGTCTGCTTCTCCTCTTTCAGCACTCCATACAGCATGGGGACTTGTCAGTACTAGCCTGCCCCCACCTCTCTATCTCCTCACTGCACTCATACACACAGGCACGCTCAGGCACACACACACACACACACACACACACTTCAAAAGGCTACTCTAATCCAAGCCACTGGAGATAATCTCAATGCTTTATGACTCCATGGATGGGTGGTAAAACTTCCTCCATAGTGTCTTCTTTATTAGCTTGTGATGAGCTTGGCCTTCAGTTTGTCTGTTTGTCTGTCTGTCAGGAGGGATGTGTTTCTAAAGGCCTATTTACAAACAAACCTGGGCCGTCCCATGTCTGGGGACCAGGAGACCTTCATCCTTATCCAACCTCAAGTTCAGATGTCAACCACAGGCAGTTACTGTTGTACAAAATGGCTACATTACCTCATTACATTACCTCATTTTTTACATTCAGCATCACTCCGTGAAGCGAAATATAGTATTCTTTCTAACAAAGATATCGACATACAGTATATTTCAGAATGTTGTGTATCCCTGGAAATAATCAAATATCATGTAAACATTACAGTTTTGAAAACAGCACTTTTCAAAAAAAGGGTAAGGGCTAAACCTAACCCAAGTGTGGGGTAAGTTGAGCCACGGGACGGGGTAAGTTAAGCTGCCTACAAATTTCTGTACTTAATGAAAAGCTACCACTACCTTTTTAGACCATGTCTACCTTTAGTTCCCAAACACAATGGAACACAATCACAATACATTTTTGTCTTTTAATAATTTTAAGCATATTTTATCACAAACACCTAACACACACTTTGTACTTTTTTAGAACAATTTTAACTTAGGCCAGGCCCTATTGTTACATATCCCAGCGATAATGCCTTGCATTAGGCCTGCGAAGAAAACACTTCAATTTGCTCAACTTGCCATTGGCTCAATTTATCCCATGGCCATGGCTCAACTTACCCCAAAGCAAACATTTTGACTATATTAGTCCACAAAGGTACATGGGTGCACTTTCATGCTAGTTTAGGACCTCATATTGGACCTCATATCGAAGCTTATAGAGACCCCAACTTATGTATAGAACTAAAATGAACTACTTTGGTTTTACATACAACCATCATGAAACCTCTACACAACAAAATAATTTGGCTTGATGAAAATCAGATTATTTTACCTAACTTGCTAACACTTTCTCCATGTGGTTTCTTCCTTCTCAGACTCAATGAAATGAAGACCTCTTCCTAAATATTTGGTCAAATTATTAATTGTGTCTATGGTTTACTAGAAACAAAGATGGCTCAAGTTACCCTTTGGCTCAACTTACCCCACTCTCCCCTACTGATATAACACTCCATCTGTCTCAATCAGTTACACTGTGTTTCAATTAAATATCACATACCATATAACTTCCTGCTTATACTGTATATTGGCAAGTGTATAAAAGTACAGAACATTGTCTACAACCAGCATCAGCAAACCTCTAAAATCTACAGTTTGTCTTTGGACAATTTTAGGGGAGGGGGAGACAAAAACCTTGAGAAGACTCCATCACAAGCAGGGGGTCTTGGCTTTGTGTGCGTAATATTGTTCCACCTCTTTCCTGGAATTAATCTAACTGACACGCACACGCACACACGCATGTGCACACACACACACACACACACACACACACACACACACACACACACACACACACACACACACACACACACACACACACACACACACACACACACACACACACACACACACACACACACACACACACACACACACACACACACACACACACACACACACACACACAGGATGACAGCTTTCCAATGAGTGCCACCTGGCCAAACCTCTCAGATGGGGTCCTAATATAATATCGCTATGGGAACCAGCTCCAAGGGTTCACAGCCCTGGGAGGATGCCAGGTCACCTGACACTCCTCCTCCTCCTTCCTCACACCAGCTCAGGTTTTTTTTCTCTTTGGCTGGAGCTCTGAGTGAGTCTCCACCTCCTCCCACCCCCCAGAGCTCCATAAGAGGACTCTGCTGTTAACCCGTTAACCCTTTCTGCTCTAAAGAGCACAGGGATCAACTCTATCATTGACCCATGTAACCCCGGCTCACAGCCTACTGGTTTAAGGCTTTAGACTGGGTTAGGCTAAAAGGAAAGATAGGGAACCATTGACAGTCATTAGTGTGGCCCTGGAGCAGGATCCTATCTACTGATCTGGCCTGGTTTTGTGTGATAAGGAGTAGAGAGGCATCAGGCCATGGCATTGACCATTAGTCCATTTCATCTGAACATGATGTCATAAAATACAGTGCATTCGAAAAGTATTCAAACCCCCTCACTTTTTCCACATTTTGTTACATTACAGCCTTATTCTATAGTGGATTAAATCCTTTTTCCCCTCATCAATCTACACACAATACAATGCAATGCAATGCAATACAATACAATGAGAAATGGAAAACAGGTTTTTAGTCATGTTTGCAAATGTATTGCAAATACATTATTCAGACACTTTTCTATGAGACTCAAAATTGAGCTCAGGTGCATCCTGTTTCCATTGGTCATCCTTGAGATGTTTCTACAACTTGATTGCCTTTGGTAAATTCAATTGATTGGACATGATTTGGAAAGGCACACACCTGTCTATATAAGGTCCTACAGTTGATAGTGCATATCAGAGAAAAAAACCAAGCCATGAGGTCGAAGGAATTGTCCGTAAAGCTCTGAGACAGGATTGTGTCGAGGCACAGATCTGGGGAAGGGTACCAATGTCTGCAGCATTGAAGGTCCCAAAGAACACAATGGCCTCCATCATTCTTAAATGGAAAAAGTTTGGAACCACCAAGACTCTTCCCAGAGCTGGCCACCCAGCCAAACTGAGCAATCTGGGGAGAAGGGCCTTGGTCAGGGAGGTGACCAACAACCGGACGGTCGCTGACCGAGTTCCTCTGTTGGGAGAACCTTCCAGAAGTACAACCATCTCTGCAGCACTTCGACCAATCAGGCCTTTATGGTAGAGTGGACAGACGGAAGCCACTCCTCAGTAAAAAGCACATGACAGCCCGCTTGGAGTTTGCCAAAAGGGCACCTAAAACATGAGAAACAAGATTATCTTGTCTGATGAAACCAAGATTGAACTCTTTGGCCTGAATGCCAAGTGTCACGTGTGGAGGAAACCTGGCACCATCCCTATGGTGAAGCGAGGTGGTGGCAGCATCAGCGGCAGGGACTGGGAGACTAGTCGGGATCGAGGGAAAGATGAACAGAGCAAAGTACAGAGAGATCCTTGATGAAAACCTGCTCCAGAGCCCACACGTCCTCAGGGATGGGTTCACCTTCCAATTTCTAAAAAACTGTTTTTGCTCTGTCATTATTGGGTATTGTGTGTAGATTGATGAGGGGGAAAAACATTTAATCAATATTAGAATAAGGCTGTAACATAACAAAATGTGGAAAAAGTGAAGTGGTCTGAAAACTTTCCGAATGCACTGTATGTCATCCTAACCTTTGGTAAATGAGTTCATGGTCTGATTATAGGTTAATATTGATTTCTTTATTCCAAAAATGAGGAAGGGTGGATACACACATGTGACGGAATAGGAGAGATATTTTGAGAATCGTTTGAAATAGACCATTATCATTTTGGAGAAGCAATATAGCCATTAAAGGCCCAGTGCAGTCAAACTGATTTTCCTGTGTTTTATATATGTCCATATGAGGTTGGAGTAATACTGTGAAAGTTGTGAAAATAGTGAGTGTAAGAGCTGTTTGGAAAGATCACCTGAAATTTCAGCTTGTTTTGCATGGGTGGAGTTTTGGCCTGCCTGGCGACATCACCAGGCGGTATAAGTTAATAGACCAATAACAAAGTGAGTTTCAAACTTCACTGCCAATAACAGCTAGTTTTCGCGTTACATATCTCTCCCATTAGACTATTTTTGACAGCTTTAATTGAAAACAATCACAGTAAGGTACTTAATTTTTACACAGAGATGATTTGATATTGAGATAAAAACGGCTGCATTGGACAGTTTTAACATAGACTTGAGAAGAACATTCATTAGATGTTCAACAGTCCTCTCTTACCCATGTCGTCCTCATGGTAGATGATGGAGTGGTGTTGTGTGGGCTGGCTGGTGTATCTGTGGACAGGCTCTATGTAATATGTCCCATTGGCTGTGAGGACAGAACCCTCAAACTGGCCCTGGATGACCGAGCCGTGACAGGAAGATCCCTTCTCATCTGGTGAGAGACAGACAGGTGGGAGTTAGCGAGAGATGGAGGGGGGAGAGAGACTGATAGGCAGATTGAGGGGAGGCAGGCTACAATATGTTGGATTATAAAGCCACGAATCCCTGAAGTGTCATATACCTTCAAGTTCTCCAGAATATAGATGGGAGAGGTCTGCTGTACTTGATATATTTTCAGAGAAGACTTCAAAAGGCTCTGTGAATCCCGTCGTGTCTCGCCTCAAACGCAACCGGAAGGTCCTAAAGTAAACAATCGTGTGACACAAAGCACAAAGAGTGAAGCAAACATTGAAAGATGTTTTGACAATTATATACTCAATCGGAAAGGCAATGAAACAGAAGGTCCTGGGCTTGTGTCCAGTACCTGAGAAAAGCTCTGAAGTCCAGCTGCAGTGTCTGGTCCTGAGGCTGGGTCTCTCGTTTGGCGCGCCGGTGTCTCCTGTGTAAGGCCTCACGATCATAAGACAAGCCTTCGTAATGCCTTATGAACGGGCTAATACCATTCAGAGCTCCTAGAGAAGTTGACAGAAAAGACACAGGAAAGTTAATATACAGGGGCTTTATCTTGTCTGGTGTGAGAACTGTGTTAACCTGCTTTGTGATGTAATCAAAAACATTTTCCAGATAACTGCACAAACAATGCTTAAAAGACTTCTTAACAGCTTCTACCCCCAAGCCATAAGACTGCTGATGTCACGCCCTGACCTTAGTTATCTTTGTTTTCTTTATTATTTTGGTTAGGTCAGGGTGTGACAAGGGTGGTTGGTTTAGTTTTTGTATTGTCTAGGTGTTTTTGTCCTGTCTAGGGTTTTTTGTATATCTATGGGGTTTTAGTATGTCTAGGTATATGTAGGTCTATGGTGGCCTGAATTGGTTCCCAATCAGAGACAGCTGTTTATCGTTGTCTCTGATTGGGGATCCTATTTAGGTTGCCATTTTCCATTTGGGTTTTGTGGGTTATTGTCTATGTGTGGTTGCGTGTCAGCACGAGTTGATTCAGTGTTCTTCGTTAAATAAAAGAAGAATGTATTCCAAATACGCTGCGTCTTGGTCTCCTCGTTATGACGAATGGGACAGCTGAACAGCTCATCAAATGGCTACCCAGACTATTTACATTGAACCCCTTACTTTATTCTTATCTATTACTATGTTTAGCACTGACTCGCTTGAACAGGCTCGATGTACAATCACTGGACTAACCTCACACTCAAAACACACACACACACATGCATATTGTCGCTACACACACACACACATACATTCACATTCCTTTACACTCTTCACATACACTGCTGCTACTCTCTGTTTATTATCTATGCATAGTCACTTTACCCCTTCCTACATGTACATGTTGCCTCAATTACCTTGACTAACCCGTACCCCTCCACATGGACTAACCCGTACCCCTCCACATGGACTAACCCGTACCCCTCCACATGGACTAACCCGTACCCCTCCACATGGACTAACCCGTACCCCTTGACTAACCCGTACATTGACTTAACCCCTCCACATTGACTAACCCGTACCCCTCCACATTGACTAACCCGTACCCCTCCACATTGACTAACCCCCCCTCCACATTGACTAACCCGTACCCCTCCACATTGACTAACCCGTACCCCTCCACATTGACTTAGTACCCCTCCACATTGACTTAGTACCCCCACATCCCCGTACCCATTGACTTAGTACCCCTCCCACATTGACTAACCCGTACCCCTCCACATGGACTAACCCGTACCCCTCCACATTGACTAACCCGTACCCCTCCACATTGACTTAGTACCGCTACCCCTTGTATATAGCCTCGTTATTGTCATTTTATTGTTACTGTTTTTCCCTTGAGTTTTTTTAGCACATTTTCCGTACTTTTTAAAAACTCTGCATCGTTGGTTAAGATCTCGTATGTAAGAATTTCACACCTGTTGTATTTGGCGCATGTGACAAATAAACATGTGATTGATTTGATAATATAACAACGTTTGAGAGGGACAAAACAAACAATATCTATAGATAAATGACCTACTGTAGGGAAGTGATGCATGGAACTGAGGCTTACTTTGTGTATAGGCAGGCATTTTTTAATGTTCTCATCCATTTCAACTTTGCCATTCAGATTGATTTAGATTGTGTTATAAATATCAGGCATTTCCCTCTTTCTAGTAGGACAGCAGATAAAAGTGACATAATTTCATCATAACAACAACTTCCCCATTATCGTGCTACATTCTTTTCTCCTTTGTCAAAGAACATGCCAAACAGATAGTCAGGGGCTTACACACACTGTCCATATAACACTCACACCAAGCTTCCATAGAGAATATCTCATATATCTAATCAAACAAAACACAGCATCAACAAGACAGGAGGCCTTTGTAGAAATGTAGTCCTATGTGTTTGTTGGCCATTGCATTACATAGAGGACAAGCTCAGGCAGATCCCCTGTCTTGTCTGATAGTTCCAAGCTAAGGGTAGGCCACCGAACCCCCCTGCATCGCGTGACTTGTCACACCTCAAAAATAACCTAACAACGGTGTCAATTGTCACACAGGAAATAAAAGTCATTCTACCTGCATTGGGGTCGCCCGAGTAGATAAGCAACATCAGAAGGCAGTATTGGGGTGTATTCATGATGTCTTCTGTGCTTTCTTTCTCTCCCTCTCTCTCTCTCGCTGCTTACCTGTGGTCTCCTCACTGTGGAATGTGACTAGATAGCTGCTCATGCCAGGACTTACCATTGGAAGATAGGAACACACAGTCCAAGGCAAATTCAGACTTGTTGTTATACTGTTAGGGAGTCCTTTAAAATATATGCAAAAAATATATGCAAAAAAAATACATTTACCATTCACACATGCCTATTAACACACACTTGTACATGTGTGAGATAGGACAAATATAAGCACCCACCAAATGAGTATGTATTATTTAAATATAATTAGCGAAGACAAATGTGTATTAGGGAAGTGGTTTCACAATAATGGTGTTACTGTTTCATAGAGGTAATGATAAAGGTCATAAAGTCAATTGTGGTTGGTACAGTCACCATAACACGAATTGGGGTGAGAAGTTACCATTATCTTTATTTAGGCTAGTTGTATGAGATAATGTTAGCTGGAAACTCCCCTTGGAGACAGTGACAGACTGATTAGCCTATAAGTATACTTCCCCCACAAATTAGATCTATTTGGAGAATGTTTTATAATAGACAGTGTTATATTTTGTGGAGCAATATGGAACAAAAGTCAAGATATTCTGATTGAAAGACTGTCATCAGACTTATATAAAGGGAAGTAAAAGCAGACAGATTATTTCAATTCACTGTATCACAATTCCAGTGGGTCAGAAGTTTACATACACTAAGTTGACTGTGCCTTTAAACAGCTATGAAAATTCCAGAAAATGATGTCATGTCTTTAGAAGCTTCTGATAGGCTAATTGACATCATTTGAGTCAATTGGAGGTGTACCTGTGGATGTATTTCAAGTTCTACCTTCAAACTCAGTGCCTCTTTGATTGACATCATGGGAAAATCAAAAGAAATCAGCCAAGACATCAGGAAAAAAATTGTAGACCTTCACAAGTCTGGTTCATCCTTGGGAGCAATTTCCAAACGCCTGAAGCTACCACGTTCATCTGTACAAACAGTAGTATGCAAGAATAAACACCACAGCCGTCATACCGCTCAGGAAGGAGACGCATTCTGTCTCCTAGAGAAGAACGTACTTTGATGTGAAAGTACAAATCAATCCCAGAACAACAGCAAAGGATCTTGTGAAGATGCTGGAGGAAACAGGTACAAAAGTATCTGTATCCATGAAACGAGTCCTATATCGACATAACCTGAAAGGCCACTCAGCAAGGAAGAAGCCACTGTTCCAAAACCCCCATAAAAAAAGACAGACTACGCTTTGCAACTGCACATGGGGACAAAGATCATACTTTTTGGAGAAATGTCCTCTGGTCTGATGAAAAAAAAAATAGAACTGTTTAGCCCTAAAGACCATTGTTATGTTTGGAGGAAAAAGGGGGGGCTTGCAAGCCAACGAACACCATCCCAACCGTGAAGCACAGGGGTGGCAGCATCATGTTGTGGGGTACTTTGCTGCAGGAGGGTCTGGTGCACTTCACAAAATAGATGGCATCATGAGGCAGGAAAATGATGTGGATATATTGAAGCAACATCTCAAGACATCAGTCAGGAAGTTAAAGCTTGGTTGGCCGGTAGCCTAGTGGTTAGAGTGTTGGACTAGTAACCGGAAGGTTGCAAGATCAAATCCCCAAGCTGACAAGGTAAAAACCTGTTGTTCTGCCCGTGAATAGGGCAGTTAACCCACTGTTCCTAGGCTGTCATTGAAAATAAGAATTTGTTCTTAACTGACTTGCCTAGTTAAATAGAGGTATAATAATAATAAAATGAAGGGGTCTTCCAAATGGACAATGACCCCAAGCATACCTCCAAAGTTGTGACAAAATGGCTTAAGGACAACAAAGTCAAGGTATTGGAGTGGCCATCACAAAGCCCTGACCTCAACCCTTTAGAAAATTTGTGGGCAGAACTGAAAAAGTGTGTGCGAGCAAGGAGGCCTACAAACCTTAGTTACACCAGCTCTGTCTCTGAATGGGACAAAATTCACCCAACTTATTATGGGAAGCTTGCGGAAGGCTACCTGAAACATTTGACCCAAGTTAAACAATTTAAAGGCAATGCTACCAAATTCAAATTGAGTGTATGTAAACTTCTGACTCACTGGGAATGTGATGAAAGAAATTAAAGCTGAAATAAATCATTCTCTCAACTATTATTCTCACATTTCACATTCTTAAAATAAATTGGTGATCCTAACTGACCTAAGACAGGGAATTTTTACTAAATGTCAGGAATTGTGAAAAACTGAGTTTAAATGTATTTGGCTAAGGTGTATGTAAACTTCCGACTTCAACTGTATGTCACTCCATTTGGTTTCTTCCCAAGTCATCATTGTTTCAGTTTCTGTATCATGTTGGTGCGCTGGTCATGTTTCTTGTTTTGTTCGTTTATTTATTAAATGTATTCACTCCCTGAACTTGCTTCCCGACCCTCAGTGTACATCGTTATAAGTGCGATACACTGAGTATACCAAACATTAGGAACACCTTCGTAATTTTAAGTTACACCACCCCCTTTTTCCCTCAGAATAGACTCAATTCGTCAGGGCATGGACCCTACAAGGTGTCGAAAGAGTTCCACAGGGATTCTGGCCCATGTTGACTTCAGTGCTTCCCACAGTTGTGTCAAGTTGGCTGGATGTCCTTTGGGTGTTGGACCATTCTTGATACACACGGGAAACTGTTGATTGTGAAAAACCCAGGAGCATTGCCGTTCTTGACACACTCAAACCAGTGCACCCGGCAACTACTACCATACCCTGTTCAAAGGCACTTACATATTTTGTCTTGCTCATTCATCCTCTGAATGACACACATACACAATCCATGTCTTAGTTGTCTCAAGGCTTAAAATCCTTCTTTAACCTGTCTCCTCCCCTTCAGCTAAACTGATTGAAGTGGATTTAACAAGTGGCAATCAATAAGGGATCATAACTTTGACCTGGATTCACCTGGTCAGTCTGTCATTGAAAGAGCAGATGTTCCTAATATTTTGTACACCCAGTTTATAAGGAATAGGGTGCCATTTGGGATGCACACATGGATGTCACCAGTACTAATAAATGCAACCATTTGAGGGATTCTTCACGAAACTAAAACAAAAAAAGACCATCTGGGGTTTTCATAGACCTCCTTTTACTTGCAAATCCATTCATTCAATTAACAAACGTGAAAGTTTTCAGTTCAGGAAACTTCAATGGAGACATTCCCATCCCAAACGGAAAAAGGCAACCCAATGACGGGACAGAACTATGGTGCACTATCAGTCATAAAGGGTCAAAGCCAGGTTCCTATATAAGAGATTACACGCAGCAGGATAACATTTGCTTTAAATCATATTTTACTGTAATGTGTTTTCATTTGGACGTTGTTCAGTAGGCCCTGCAGTGCTGCATGACAAACTGGCTACAGTTGAGAAATGCATCTCCTCCTGCCACACTGTGATGACACAAGCCAGACACCAGGACTTCATCTGGTCTGAGGTATGCACATATAACCTCAATATGAAAGGAGAGGTGGAAGAGTGCTAAGATAAGCACTGCATATAGGTACCTAGAGGAGACACAGAATCGAACTGATCTACAAATCACAATTAATAAAAGTTATTGTAAATGGTAATAGATAAAGAGCAACTGCTGAACATGACATTAACTATTTTCATGCCAGGGACACAGAGGAGCTAATCATGGCAGTAAGAATAGTAGCCAGACAATGTCCTGTGACTGACACTGAAATGAAGACCTAAACCTAATTCCACTTCTTGTCTGATCTGGTTTACCTCCAGAGAAACACAGCTGTCACGACTAGAGGTGGGCTCCTCCAGGTAAATATTTTGCTCTTTACGGCTATATTATAGGGGCAAAATACAAAGAAAGCTATATCTACTCAGGGTTTTCTAAAGCTAACCAGCTTCAGTTAATTTCACATTCCAGCTTAGGTTTCATCCACACTACGACTGAGGATATTGCTTGACCGCCTGCGTGTGTAAGTCACACACGGCTAGTCAAACACCAAACTCTTAATTGAGACAATACTGAAACATAAATCCATGGGCAAGTCAGTGTCACATTTACAATTATGCCGAAATCAAAATGAAGGAAAAGTTATCTTGCAAATTCAACAGGCTATGTTGTGAGACAGCCCTTGCTGTCTCTGCCTGGCCGGTTCCCCTCTCTCCACCGGGATTCTCTGCCTCTAAGGCAGAGTCACTGGCTTACAGGTGGTCTTCCATGCCGTCCCTAGGAGGGGTTCGTCGCTTGAGTGGGTTGAGTCACTAATGTGATCTTCCTGTCTGGGTTGTGCCGTGGAGGAGATCTTTGTGGGCTATACTCAGCCTTGTCTCAGGATGGTAAGTTGGTGGTTGAAGATATCCCTCTAGTGGTGTGTGGGCTGTGCTTTGGCAAAGTGGGTGGGGTTATATCCTGCCTGTTTGGCCCTGTCCGGGGGTATCATCGGATGGGGCCACAGTGTCTCCTGACCCCTCCTGTCTCAGCCTCCAGTATTTATGCTGCAGTAGTTTATGTGTCGGGGGCTAGGGTCAGTCTGTTATATCTGGAGTACTTCTCCTCTCTTACCCGGTGTCCTGTGTGAATTTAAGTAAGCTCTCTCTAATTCTCTCTTTCTCTCTTTCTTTCTCTCTCTCAGAGGACCTGAGCCCTAGAACCATGCCTCAGGACTACCTGGCATGATGACTCTTTGCTGTCCCCAGTCCACCTGGCCGTATTGCTGCTCCAGTTTCAACTGTTATGCCTGCGGGTATGGAACCCTGACCTGTTCACCGGGCGTGCTACCTGTCCCAGACCTGCTGTTTTCAACTCTCTAGAGACAGCAGGAGCGGTAGAGATACTCTGAATGATCGGCTATGAATGCAAATGAGGTGCTGACTTGCTGCACCCTCGACAACTACTGTGATTATTATTTTTGGACCATGCTGGTCATTTGTGAACATTTGAACATCTTGGCCATGTTCTGTTATCATCTCCACCCGGCACAGCCAGAAGAGGACTGGCCATCCCTCATAGCCTGGTTCCTCTCTAGGTTTCTTCCTAGGTTTTGGCCTTTCTAGGGAGTTTTTCCTAGCCACCGTGCTTCTACACCTGCATTGCTTACTGTTTGGGGTTTTAGGCTGTGTTTCTGTACAGCACTTTGAGATATCAGCTGATGTAAGAAGGGCTATATAAATACATTTGATTTGAAATAGGCTTTTTAAAGTGCTCCTTTTTCTTATCGTTAATGCCGTCTTTCACATCTTGTTCTTTTTTTACACAAAAAAACCATTTGATTCATAAAATATTTAATCAGTTCCTCAAACGAAGGGGACGATGTCGCAATTCTTGTGAGAGGGAGAGAATCCCATTTCATTGGTCATCAACTCAGGTCCAAGACACTTCATTCAAGACAAACGGAGTTAGCCCTGAGTTAGCCCTGAGTCACGGAGCAGGTTAGTTCTGAAGGATTTGTTGCCATAGAAATGTACCTGACTAAAATGTGAGCCACATTCGTATGACCAGTTATCCTGTGTTGAACTCCGAACTGACCAAAGTTTGAGTTAACTTCTCAAACCTGATTCGTAGGATACCCGTTATCTCTCCTGCTGCTGTTCCATTCCCTGACCGACTCCCCCAAATCATCCTGCCTTAAACCGATTGGCCAGGGTTGAACGGCCTGATGTGAAATATGACATCACACACCCATCCCATCCACAGGTAACCACCCGTGACCTCAACATTTCATGAGGTCTCTAAAGTTGTAAATGTACAGCTGTCTAGTCCGATATAGAGTCTTTAATAGTCAGCCCTAGGCATAGCCAAGATATAGAGCTCTCTTTTCTCCTCTGTCCCTGCACACTGAGCCTTCACTTCTAATCCCATAGGAATCATGTGTTTTTACCACGGTATCAATGGTTCAAACTAACTTTATGAGCCTTTTTGGTTGCTAGTGAAACTAATTCAAGCCAACATTAGATGTGACATTTGACCCTGCAAATGAGCGGTATTCAGACCCAGACAAAGGATCGGGAGTGATTAGTGAAGACTATGCCCTAGATTTCTTGGATCTCCCTGAGTTCGTAGGTTACGGGAATTATCAAACCACCTTCATCTTTAGACTTACCCAATCCAACTATTAACCCCTTTCGTTCATAACCCACTTCATAAAATGATTCAATACAGAGAAGCCCATCGATTTCATGCCTTTAAACCAAATAATGTCCACACTGTGATGTGTTCAACAAATTGCCTGTTGTTCCCATGACACTGACATAGCTTAACAGACAGCCATTCTTATTAATGTACAGTGCATTCAGAAAGTATTCATTTTGCTGTGTTTTACACATAATACCCTATAATGACAAAGTGAAAACACGTTTAGAAATTTTAGCAAATGTATTGGAAATGTAAATTAAATATTTCATTTACATACAGTTACAGACAAAATTGTTGACACACCTACTCATTCAAGGGTCTTTCTTTATTTTTACTATTTTCTACATTGTAGAATACCAATGAAGACTTCAAAACTATGAAATAACACATATGGAATCATGTAGTAACCAAAAAAGTGTTAAACAAATCAAAATATATTTTAGATTCTTGAAAGTAGCCACCCTTTGCCTTGATGACAGCTTTGTAAACTCTTGGCATTCTCTCAACCAGCTTAACCTGGAATACCTTTCCAACAGTCTTGAAGTTCCCACATATGCTGAGCACTTGTTGACTGTTTTTCCTTCACTATGCAGTCCAACTCATCCCACACCATCTCATTGGGTTGAGGTCAGATGATTGTGGAGGCCAGTTCATCTGATGCAGCATTCCATCACTCTCCTTGTTGGTCAAATATCCCTAACACAGCCTGGAGGTGTGTTGGGTCATTGTTCTGTTGAAAAACAAATAATAGTCCCACTAAGCGCAAACCAGATGGGATGGCGTATTGCTGCAGAATGCTGTGGTAGCCATGCTGGTTAAGTGTGCCTTGAATTCTAAATAAATCACAGATGGTGTCACCAGCAGAGCATCCCCACACCATCATACATCCTCCTCCATGCTTCTCAGTGGGAACTACGCATGCCGAGATCATCCGTTCACCTACTCTGCGTCTCAGAAAGACACGGAACCAAAAATCTCAAATTTGGACTCATCAGACCAAAGGACAGATTTACACCGGTCTATGTCCATTGCTTGCAAATGTCCCAAGCAAATCTCTTCTTATTGGTGTCCTTTAGTAGTGGTTTCTTTACAACAATACGACCATGAAGGCCTGATTCACGCAGTCTCCTCTGAACAGTTTATGTTGAACTCTGTGAAGCATTTATTTGGCTGGTAACTCTAATGAATATGTTCCTGTGGCGGTCCTCATGAGAGCCAGTTTCATCATAGCTCTTGATGGTTTTTGCAACTGCACTTGAAGAAACTTTCAAAGTTCTTGAAATTTTCCAGATTGACTGACCTTCATGTCTTAAAGTAATGATGGACTGTCATTTCTCTTTGCTTATTTGAGCTGTTCTTTCCATAATATGGACTTGGTATTTTACCAAATACACCAATCTTCTGTATACAACCCCTACCTTGTCACAACACAAATGATTGGCACAAACACATTAAGAAGGACAGAAATTCCACAAATGAACTTTTAACAAGGCACACCTGTTAATTGAAATGCATTCCAGGTGACTACCTCATGAAGCTGGTTGAGAGGATGCCAAGAGTGCCAAGAGTGTCATCAAGGCAAAGGGTGGCTACTTTGAAGAATCTCAAATATAAAATATATTTTGATTTGTTTAACACTTTTTTGGTTACTACATGATTCCAGATGTGTTATTTCATAGTTTTGATGTCTTCACTATTATTCTACAATGTAGAAAATGGTCAAAAGAAAGAAAAACCCTTGAATGAGTCAGTGTGTCCAAACATTTGACTGATACTGTAAGTATTAACACCCCTGAGAAAATCCTTTGTAGTAACACATTTGGGTATGTCTGTATCAGCTTTGCACATCTGGATCTGGGAATTTTCTCCCATTATTCCTTGTAGATTTTCTTTTAAAGATTTATTTTAAAGAACTACTAAAGTGCCAGAAATGTACACACTCTGTAACTACTATGAAGATTTTAACTGACTTTTAACTCACTCATTTTAAATCACCCAGACATTTCTCAAAGGTGTAAAGTAATTCTGTTGCTTTGACAGTCATTTCTGGCGATTATTATTTCTTTAATGCAATTGGTGATTCATTTTAAGAAAAAAAAAAAAAACCTGTCCCTCATTTTAAGGTCAACCCTGTTATATGAACTGAACTTTAATTTTAACATTCAGAAGAAACATTTAAAATCTTATAGTCAAACCCTAGTGTGAAAGCAGGTTAAACTCTTTTAGGACATTTTCTGGTGTTTTGTGGTGGGTAACTGAGTGGGTCGAGCATAACACGTGAACCCTGTTACCCATAGATAGGCTAGAAAAGCTTGCATTCAATTGCCCCTCCCTGTTGCACACAACAAGCTTCTATTCCCCCTGGGGGATTTATGGCTGATTTAAGATGAAATTGTCAACCCTGTTACTTTACTTGGCACTTAATAGGCACTTACTATAGTCATTTTTTATTTGATTTAACACCTCTTGAGATAGGAAAATATGTTTTTTATTCAGTTGAATGTGATCTTTGTGACAGAATGTTAAAATGAGGTGAAAACATTTTTTTCTTCCTACCAAGTTACACTACTCAAAAGGCACCCACCCAATTGGTGGAACGACCCATATCGGAGAAAGCCTGAATGACATAATGTGTGTCAATAGACCCACATTCCCACCACTAAGAGAAGATTATCTGTTTGAAAAGTCATGTCCTCCATGAGACCTTCAGGTGTAATCAATTCTAGATGTAACCTTGGGGGGTAATGGCAATGGAAAAGAATTAGAATCCAAATGTGGTATTGCATCGCCCCCTGCTGCAAGCTTTGGGGAATTAAAGTATCTTGAGTGCAGAAGACCCTTTTGAGGCAAGCATGGTATTTGCGAAAGGGCCATCAGTTGCAGCACTGCAGCGAAGAGACCAACACTTCAACAGACACAAGGACATTCATGCTAGAGGCATCCCAAAACAAGAGGATAGGCAAGGACTTCTAGGTGGGATGTTTGAAGTAAACATTCAGTGGCTATCCCTACTGATTAGGAACTGTCCGTGATCAGCGACTTAATATTAGAAACAGCATGTGATAGTCCTCTGGGGATATAAAATAAAGTACAAATAACATTTCTAGCCTATTTCAATTTTCTGTGTTTTGTTAAATAATAAATCCTTGAATGGCAGGTGTTTTTCTTAGAGGAGAAAAGCCTAAACATGTCCTTGTGTTACCCGACATGTATGGGTTCCAGGGTATCTGCAGCTGGGTGAAGCTGTGACTAATAATAATTACAATATAATATTATTATCAATATCACTCACAATTCCTATTACATATGTCATAATACCATAAAACAAGATAAGATTAACGTCTGAGAAAACTCAAGAATGTTTTAAGAAAAACATGCCTGAGAAAAAGCTAATACAGTAGGCCTATGTCCTGAATAGGGTTGCAAATTCATCTGTAATTTACTGTAATCTTCAGTAATTTTGGTCATTAACAGAAAATCCATGGCATTCTACAGTAACTTTGGTCATTTATACTTGAAAAAATGAATTCATATATAGTATTAATTTATTATATCTGTGTTTATATTGTCCATGAGTTTCTAGTAGATAGACCATATGGTTCAAGAGAAAATATCCTAATTAATGAAAAAAGCATATATTTTTAATTAACCCTGCAGCTCTTCTTTGATGCCAAAACATTAACAAATACATATTAACATCTAAAAAATAAATGCAAGTTTGTGAAACAAATATATAGATTATATTTCATGTTGAAACCTTCATAACACCAATGGTATTCACTAAGTTAATGGTTCACATTTAGGATAAGACAGCTTTGTCATTCTATTTTTTATATTTTAAAATCATATTATTCAATGATTTCATATCCTGTATATTACATGTGATAAAGCCACACAGAAGTCCAGAGATTGTTAGACATCTGTGATAATCTGAAGTACCAAAAGGGCCACTAGATGTCTTGTGATAGATTACATAAAATCCTTGAAAAATACACATGGTAGTTTACTGGTAAACTTCAAAGGTTTTCAGTAACATACCCTCCTTTGCAACCCTAGTCCTTATTTACCTTACACTTGACCTAAAGTAGTCAGGGTGGAGTTATATAATTTCCTTCCATTTTTCTGTTTCGAATTATGAGTCTGCAGTATTAATCAAATTGCTCTCTTCCTCAATACAGGTGGCTGCCATGCCCTGGCCGATTTGGACAACATGTGCCACCACACAAACCAGAGTTAACTTTCATTAACAGGGTTGGATAGTAACTTGACAGGAAAATTACATTTTAAAGGACACTTTCCCCCTTTTATAGGCCATGCCATGTTTCTTAACAGTGGCCATATACATCATCTAGTTGTCTCATGTAGACATTGAGGGTGCTGTTACCATTCTTCTTTCTGAATGAAATAGCCATTGTCCTGTCCTGAAGAAACCCCACAAGGAGGGGGAGCAATGGATAGAGAGGAACTTATCAGAGAACTCCAGAAGAGGAACAATAAGCATTGGGCTCAAATTGAGAAATTAGAAGAATTCCTTCCACGTTTTTGAAATGTACTGATGTTTTGTTATTGATATGAAAACACTGCTTTAAAAAAAAATCATAAGTAAGCAAAAATGTATTCTCTGGTAGGTATCGGTTTAAGTATTGGCATCTCTGTATTGTTCACCAAGGAGAAATATGAACAATTTATTGCAATTTGGTAAAGGATAAATGTAGGGTCAAGGCAACACAATTTGTACAGTACAGTGTATGGGTCGAAGGTCATCCATCCCACTATCTGCTTTCACCTTATTTCATCAAAATCGACTGGCACATTCTGTGAAACATTTCACCCTTTACGATTCTAGTTGGGCACATTTCATTATAGACAGGCAGTCACCCTTTGTCTGCAGTGTTCTTAACTCTGACCAGAGATGTGGAAATTACATTAATTTAACTTGTCATCTTTTGCAAAATGTTCTCATTTTTAGCCGAATGCAGTAGGCTGTAATAAAGAACACGATCATGGACAGTCAAAGATCTAATCATGGAATTAAATTGTGTGAGATTCATTCAACAATATCAGAATGTAACTTATAATTTGAGGTAAACGGGTAGTACTGTAGTTTGGAAGCCTGTGCTGATTTAGGAGATGGAGCAGATAGAATTCATAGATTGCTTCCCCATTTAGTAGTTTGAGTTTGACTAAATTTGAGACTGAGGTGTGATTCAAAACAGACATGCACCGTAGATTTATAACATCTTTAGACATTTAATTACGTTTCCAGTCCTGCTGGTAGATCTATGTCTCTGTACACAAATGTTATGTATGAGAATGTCATCTATGAAATGCAGTACCTGTCAAAAGTTTGGAAACACCGACTCATTCAAGGGTTTTTCTTTATTTTTTACTATTTTATACATTGTAGAGTAATAGTGAAGACATCAAAATGATGAAATAACACAAATGGAATCATGAAGTAACCAAAAAAGTGTTAAACTAATCTAAACATATTTTAGATTCTTCAATGTAGCCACCGTTTGCCTTGATGACAGCTTTGCACACTCTTGGCATTCTCTCAACCAGCTTCATGAGGTGGAATGCAGTTCAATTAACAGGTGTGCCTTGTTCTAAGTGAATTTGTGGAATTTCTTTCCTTCTTAATGCGTTTTAGCCAATCAGTTGTGTTGTGACAAGGTAGGGGTGGTATACAGAAGATAGCCCTATTTGGTAAAAGACCAAGTCCATATTATGGCAAGAACAGTTCAAATAAGCAAAGAGAAACAACAGTCCATCATTACTAACAGTCCATCATTAAGACATGAAGGTCAGTCAATCCGGAAAATGTCAAGAACTTTGAAAGTTTCTTAAAGTGCTGTCGCAAAAACCATCAAGTGCCATGATGAAACTGGCTCTCATGAGGACCGCCACAGGAAAGGAACATCCATAGTTACCTTTGCTGCAGAGGATAAGTTCATTAGAGTTACCAGCCTCAGAAATCATCAATTAATTGCACTTCAGATTGCACCTCACAGAGTTCAAGTAACAGACACATCTCAACATCAACTGTTCAGAGGAGACTGTGTGAATCAGGCCTTCATAGTCTAATTGTTGCAAAGAAACCACAACTAAAGGACACCAAGAAGAAGAGACTTACTTTGGGCCAAGAAACACGAGCAATGGACATTAAACCAGTGGAAATTTGTCTTTTGGTTTGATGAGTCCAAATTTGCGATTTTTGGTTCCAACCGCCGTGTCTTTGTGAGACGCAGAGTAGGTGAACAGATGATCTTCGCATGTATGGTTCCCACTGTGAAGCATGAGGTGTGATGGTGCTCTGCTGGTGACACCATCTGTGATTTATTTAGAATTCGAGGCACACTTAACCAGCATGGCTACCACAGCATTCTGCAGCGATACACCATCCCATCTGATTTGCGCTTAGTGTGCCTTGTCCCATCGTCCCACTGTGAAGCATGGAGGAAGAGGTGTGATGGTGTGGGGATGCTCTGCTGGTGACACCATCTGTGATTTATTTAGAATTCAAGGCACACTTAACCAGCATGGCTACCACAGCATTCTGCAGCAATACGCCATCCCATCTGGTTTGCGCTTAGTGGGACTATTATTTGTTTTTCAACAGAACAATGACCCAACACACCTCCAGGCTGTGTTAGGGATATTTGACCAACAAGGAGAGTGATGGAGTGCTGCATCAGATCACCTGACCTCAACCCAATTGAGATTTGGGATGAATTGACCTCCCTAATTTTTTCAGTCACGCTGGTCTACTTATTGACCCCCACCCCGTGGAGGGCTGCTCCAGATGCGAAACACCTTACTGGCTAATTTTGTCTGTTCGGGGCAGGTGGAGAGAGCGGGGAGGGAAACAATAGATCAGCGCCATTGGTCTCTTGCGGAAAAGCATGCTCACTTGAACGGCCACTTACACAGACTTTGGTTCGAGCTTCTTGAAAGGGTGTGGGCTGCACCCTTTTGCATGGGCTGTCTCTCAATCCACTGCATCTGCCAATGGCAGCCTTCCGCATCTGCGGTGGAAGGTGGCTGAGCTACAGCGATGTTTGTCAGACATCCCAATAATCATTCCTCACAAACTTCTGTTGCATCCAAACGGTTTGGCATACCGTCTCGCTCTTTGACCCCCACAAGACTCACGAACTTGTGTGAAGTTGGTACCGCCTATCTGCCAACATTAATTTCTTTGTATGAATCTGTTACTCAAAACGGTTCTATGGGCTAAGGGTTTCCCTAACTCAGTCCTGGGGACCGAAATAGATACATCATTTAGTTTTTGCCCTAGCACCAATTCAAGTAATTAACCCAAGCTTTGATTATTTTAATTAGTGTAGTGCTAGGGTAAAAAATAAAATAATTAAAATGCATCCTTAAGGTTCCCAGGACAAGGTTTGGGAAACGCTGGGCTAATAGCAGTAAGGTCAAAAACCTATTTTCCGTAATCATTTTTTTTAATACTATACCTAAATGGTTCCTAAAACTCAAAATCCAGATTTAAGGATTAACTGTAAAAAAGTACCTGTATCTTCCACTTGAAATCACTTTGGGTGGATCCCATTTGCAAGCAACTGTCTTAGCCGTCACATTGAATGCATGGCGCGAACCAGCCAAGTTTACAACACACGAAAGGTTGTCACTAATTACAACAGCAAAATGGGCTGAATGGTACAAAAATTGAATGTGCTTTTGTCTTAATTCAAGGTAAGGCATAAGGTTAAAGTGGTTAAGTATTAAAAACAGATTTTAATGAAACATTTTAGAATTATGCAGTTTAGCCACAATTGACTTTGTGGCTATAGTGACAAGCACACGTTTGGAAAGGTCATCATTAGTTAACACAGCCACAAAAAAAAATAATTATGGCTAAACCCATTTATACAATTTCTGATTTTTAACCTAACCACTGCTAAATGTAAGGCCCAAACAACCTGAAATGCACACAAGCACATTTCACAAGGATTATGTCCCTTCTCTTTTTCTGGTTGCATGAAGAGTCCGGAGCTCTTATAAGCCCACTATTCTATTGGATTTGTGGAGAGTTATACATCTACCATGAGCCTTTTGTTGTTAATCAAGTTTGACAGGTAAATGTTAATCATTATATCGTTATTATGATGAGAAAGACACGTCAAAAAACTGTTTAGCAGTTGCACTGCAAAAAGAATTTTATTAGGCAGCATTTTCATTTCACAGAAAAATAGCCATCAGGTGCCATCCAGTGGTATAGTACAACTGCAGTTGAATCTGACACGGTTGATTTGTTTCCTATTGTGAACATGTACTTCTGTTCTGTGAAGAAGTTACAGTGTCAATACAAAGTCTGAAAAATAGTTGTTTAAGTACAAAAACTAAAGACAATGACAGTTACTGAAATTAAGTCTGAAACAATCATGATCATTAATGGGTTCGTACTTCTCCGCAACCAAGTTCCCCACAGGTTTTAGCAAACGGTTTAAGCAGACGCATTCCTGAGCATTTCTACCAAAATTCAAACCCATACAAAATCACTTAAAATACACCAAAAATAGAATAAAAAAATCCAAATCAATTTGAAAACAAAAAGGACACTCCGAATGAAAAGCCAATGGATGATCTGATCAGAGACATTTAAAACTCAGATGTTCAGTTCAATCGTGTCTTAGTTTGAGGAAAGAAAGTCAAAGGGACTATAAAAGCAACATCTGAATTCACGAAGCTTCCGTGAGCAATATACAAGCTGCAGACGGTTTCACTTGCATACACTTAAACGTGTGACTGGGAACAAGGGTGTTCAGACCTCAGTAGCGGCGACCGAATGCCCCGCCACCCTGCATCCCACTGCCTTGCATCATCTGGTTCTGACGATTCAGAGCTCCAGAGAGGGACTGGGAGGTCCCTGTTGGCATGTAGCCTCCACCACGACTGTGGGTGAGATAAGACACTAAGCATCAGTATTGCTGAAAGGTTTATCCTAACGGGAGGGAATAAAAAGTTGCACCTGGCTCAAAAGATGAATCCATCTGGCCCCACATTTCCTAATCCTACATTGACTGGTGTGTGATGAAAACAGTAAATAACGCTATATATATATATATATATATATATATAAACTTACCCTGCCATTCCTCCCCGTGCCCCAATGTGACTTTGGCCTGGGATGCCACCATCTCTACCTGTTTGCCATGTTCGGTCCCCATCTATTTTTCGTCCTGAGTCCCAGTCACGGCCCACCCTGAAAGAAACAGCGGACAGTTGACGCAAAGAAGTGCAGAACACACATTGGTCTCCAACTGGTGAGAGGTAAATAAACTTGTCAAAGCCATCTAAAATCAAGCTGACCTTGGATTAATAGTACGCTTGTCATAACTTCCTGCAGCGGTCCAGGTGTCACGAGTGTCCCTCCCGTGCCTCTCGGTACGGTCGGAGAAGTGCTGCCGAGAGGGAAGCATGATTAAAAACAAACAATCAGGTACACCTTTAAAAAGCCACTAAATGGGAGAAAATGCTGAAAAACAGAGGTGGTACTACAAGAACCTCAATGCATACATATGGCCATGTCTCTTACCGCACTATCCCGGTCTGCAACCACAGCCCGTGAAGTGTCCCTCCTACAGGAAAGAGCTCAGATTATTAAACAAACATCCAGCATTGATCAAAGCATGTGGCATACAACTGCAAATTCACCACCACAAGCAGTTGACCAGTAATACTACTTTTTACACAAGTATACATATAGGCATCTGTTATAGAATCAGTCTAAAAATATTTGACCCCCCCCATAAGGGCTACACAACAATGATGTCATAAACCTTCATAACAGCTGGTGTCAGCTCGCGGCAAATAACCTTAGTCTACTCTGTACCTGTCAATGACGGAATCGTCCTGGTAGCGACTGCGGTCCCTGTGGTCAAAGTCTTGGTAGCGCTCCTGGCGACCGAAGTCTGAGCGCCCCCATAGCGGTCATCCATAGCCAGCCTCTTGTTGTCCTGCCAGTTGTCTTTCCTACAAGCAGCAGGTCTTTGTCAGTCAGTCGCAATAAAGTATTCTCAAACCACGCACACCTTTACATGACAGGCATGCATACTGAAGATCTATAGGTGCTGAGGTTGTGGCCGTATCGATCTAAAAACCTGTCCAGGGACTGCGGGTGAAAATTAGCCGGTTGGCTAAAACCGGCACTTTTACTGAAACGTTGATTAATGTGCACTGTCCCTGTAAAAATAAACTAAAATCTAGCGACCTGGTAATTCAAACCGTACTTATGCTATGGAGAGGGGGGGATAAAATGTGTACCTGCTGTCCACGTCGGCGTATGGCCTCTTGAGGGGCCGGCGGTCCTGCTCGAAGCGCAGCTGCTCCTGCTGCCTTCGGAGCTCATCCCTCTCCCGCTGGATCCTCTCCTGCTCACGCCGGCGCTCATACTCCACGCGCTGACGCTCACGCTCCAGGAACTCACGCTCCAAGCGGTCAAAGTTCAGCCGCTCCTTTTCCACCTCCAGCCAGTTTCTCTTACGCAGCAGGCGTTCACGCTCCTCCTTCTCCCGGAACAGGCGGATACGCTCGCGCTCCGTGCGACCGTCTGCACCACTGCCGCGGTCACGCTCGCTGGACCAAACAAAGGACCAGAGATATTTTTAGCTGATCCCACTTTAAATGAAGAGTCCCTTTTTAAAGCATACTACCAACTGTTATAACAAGCTGGCTTCCGGTGAAATGTCCTGCAACTAGAGCAACTCCTCACCCAGAGTGTCTGCGTCTCTCCACCTCCCTGATGTCCCTCTCCCGCTGTCTCTGTCTCTCTCGCTCACGTTGTTCCTTGATCTGGTCAAATGACAGTATATCCTTCTCTTTGCTTGCAGACTTGCGGTCACGACTCCTGGTGCTCTGGATTGAATAACAGATCATGTAGCGTAACTAGTTTTCAAAAAAGTTTGAGGTGAAAGTTCAATAGATGGAGCACAGAGGTCAGCATGTGGGTATCTTACCCGGTCTTTGCTTTTGGCTTTCACGCTGACAACAGGCTCTCCCTTAGACTTGTCCATCACCACTGTTCTCTCATTGCGTTTTCCATCTTTCCCGACTTCTCCTTCAGCCTTTTCGTCCTTGTTTGCATCAGACCTGGATAGAGAAAATGTTAAAGGAATAGTTCACCCAAACTACAAAGTGACATTGGTTTCCTTACCCTGTAAGCAGTCTATGGACATGGTAGGACTAAAATCTATGCTTTGGTTTAGTTTCCCTGGCACGGTTTCAAAATGCTAACATTTTAGCATTTGTGGCACGAATTTCTCACACGTCCAAATCATCCCTATGTATTTAAAATTGATTGTGAAGCTCACCAAAGTCAGATGACTTGAACATGCGTGGGAAAAATGCTAATATCAGTCCCATGATGTGAATGGGATTTGTGCGACAAATGCAAAAACTTTTGCATTGGAAACAGTAACAGCCACTGCTAGGGAAATTAAACCAAAGCATGGATTGCTGTCATACCTTGTACAGACTACATGACATACTCTACATAATAACTTAATGTGTAATGATGTGTTCTCAGCTTTTACTTGGAGTCTGAGGAGTGTCTCCCATCGGTGCCAGACTGGTCAGCAGGTTTCTTTCCAGCAGGCTCATTCTTAGCCTGGAACAGAGGTCAAAGTGACAGATTAGAATGGTCAAACCTTACTTCTCTGAATGAAGGCAACCCATTAATTTGAGAAACAACAGGTTTACTGTTGTGTACAGCAGTGGTCGGTCTCAAAGGCAACTGATATGCACGGTGGTAGATATTGACCCTCACCCTCTCAACAGAGATCATTCTCCCATGGAGCTCTGTCCTGTGCAGGTGGCTGATGCACTTGGTGGCCTCATCTGTGGAACACATGGTGACAAAGCCGTAGCAGCGAGCACCGGGGCTCCGGGCATTAGTCACCACTTTAGCACCAACAACCTGAGGGACGGAGAATGATAGGACCCTAATTGTTGGGCAGGAAAAGTGTGTGTGGGCTCCAAAAGAACATCTTCCTCAATTATTCCGACCAAAAATCAAACGCAAATTTCAAAGACTTTACTGAGTTACAGTTCATAATGAAAAGCAGTCATTTTAAATAAATTCATTAGGCCCTAATCTATGGATTTCACATTACTGGGAATACAGACAAGTTGTGTGACCAACAGATGTTTACAAATGAAAGGAAGGAAGTGGATCAGAAAACAAGTCACTGTGGTGTGCCCATTTGCCTCAGGCAGCACGACATCTCCGCATAGAGTAGATCAGGCTGTTGATTGTGGCATGGAAAGTTGCCCCACTCTTGTGCGAAGTTGCTGGAGACTGATGGGGAAACCGGAAGACCAGGTTGATCGTACACGTTGATCCAGATCATCCAAAACATGCTCAATGGGTGACATGCCTGGAGAGTATGCAGGCCATGGAAGAACTGGGACATTTTCAGTTTCCAGGAATTGTGTACAGCTCCTTGCGACATGGGGCCATGCATTATTATGCTGAAACATGAGGTGATGCCAGCGGATGAATGGCACGACAATGGGCCTCAGGATCTCATAACGGTACCTCTGCATTCAAATAGTCATTGATAAAAATCAATTGTGTTCATTGTCCGTAGCTTATTCCTACCCATACCACTACTCAATGGGGCACTCATCACAACGTAGACATCAACAAACTGCTCGCCCAAACAACGCCATACAGTAGAAACCGGGATTTATCTGTGAAACGCACTTCTCCAGCGTGCCAGTGGCCATCGAAGGTGAGCACTTGCCCACTGAAGTCAGTTACAACACCAAACTGCAGTCAGGTCAAGACCTTGGTGAGGACAACGGGCACGCAGATGAGCTTCCCTGAGACGGTTTCTGATAGTTTGTGCAGAAATTATTCAGCTGTGCAAACCCACAATTTTATCAGCTGTCCGGGTGGCTATTATCAGACGATGTGGAGGTCCCGGGCTGGGACTGCCGTTGTTAGGATGGTCAACGTACAGCAAAATTCTCCAAAACGACATTGAGGCAGCTTATGGTAGAGAAATTAACATTCAATTCTCTGGCAACAGCTCTGATGGACATTCCTGCAGTCAGCATGCCAATTGCACACTCCCTCAAAACCTGAGACATCTGTTACATTGTGTTGTGTGACAAAGCTGCACATTTTAGAGTGGCCTTTCATTGACCCCAGCACAAGGTGCACCTGTGTAATCAGCTTCTTGATATGACACATCAGGTGGATAAATGTAAACAATATTGAGAGAAATATGTTTCTAAGCACGTAGGGAACATTTCAGAGATGTTCAGAGATGAGCTGAAATAAAATATAGGACCAACACTTTACATGTTGCATTCATATTTTTGTTCAGTGTACATTCATGCACATACCAAAAAGGGTGGTATTTCTCCTCAGGATACTGACCTTCCCATACTTGCTGAACAGAGTCTTCAGATCAGTCGCTCTGGTGGTGGAGGAGAGCCCGCTAACCCACAGGTTTCTGCCACTACTAGCTGGAGCATTGCCTGCAGGGGCTTCTGGACCACAGACAAACATGACTAAGGTGGACATTCAACTCAGAGCTGATTCAGCACCTCATTCAGGTGAGAGCACATTATCTACAATGGACATCCCAATCACAAAATGATAGAGGGGGACAATATTCACACTTACCCTTATCCTCTTTTGAGTCAGGCTTGCTACCCTTTTCCTCATCAGAACTAAAGGCAAAGAGAACACACAATTAATATTTGTATATTAAAAAAGACGTGGGGGAGGGGGTCTCATCCAGATGAATTATACTTACCCTGTGCACACAGGAATTATCCCCAACATATACAACATCAGTGATTGGGTTGGTGTCAATGTCACTAGGGTGCCTTAGATGGCCAAAGAAACTCCCAATAGATGCAGTAAAGAGGTCAAGGGAACGTAGACCATGAGGGCTAGAAGGATGCCGGAACGGTGCCCATTTGTATTGATTGGGCTGCATTACATTTAGTAGCAGTGCATTTTCAGGTTTAGAAGTGACTGCTAAAGTCCTGTTCGTATAAGCTGTAATGCAGTTGGAAAAGATGACATGAACATTCATTGGGGTTGACATCCATACAAGCATTAAACTCAAATTTTTACCTAATAGTGTAAAAAAACACAAATAGCCTGAAAGGAGAGTCATTTTGCTTGGGGGGGCAATGAGGAGATTTGGGCTCTTTCCCCCACACGTTTCCATTGTTTTGGTCAAGTTCCATTGACCTCTTTACCGCATCTATACATTACTTTATGATGGTTAAGAGGTGAGGTATAGGTGGGGAATGACAAAATGAAAACTTGACAAATGCGCAGACCATTTTGCCTCCAAAAGAGCACCAAAACTTGCTAAAAAGGAGCCAATGCAACAGATAGCCATTGTTCTAGTAGACAGAAAACAACAAACCTCTTTTTCTGATCATCGCCCTCAACAGAAGAGGACTCTTTCACTGCCGTTGATTCTGCAGCGTTCTCTTCAGTCTTGTCTTCCTCCTCACCCTCAGCCTTAGAAACCATTTCAGAATCAACAGCGCTTTCGCCCTGCTCGTTTACACTAACAGCCTGAGTACTTTCAGCGTCAACCGTCTCTTCCGGGACATTTTGCGTGTTCTCAGCATCTTTCATTTGACGTTCAGTTAGCTTAGCAACGTCCTTGTCGCTACTCGACAGTTCAGTCTCTACATTGATGGCCTCCTCTGCATTAGTGGTGTCGCACACATCGTCTTCCTCTGCAACATTGATTGTGTCCCCGATGGTGCCTTGATCTTCAGTTGGTGGCTCCTGGCACTCTTCATTTAGTGGCTCAGATAAACAAGACCCGGCTACTTTCTCATTTTCTACGGATTTAACAGGAATAGAATGGCAGAGTTTAATTACTTCTGAAACACAGCAATGGTTAACGTGGAACTGGCAAGGCTGGAAAAGGACGTGGCCCTCCGCTGTCATTGAACTATGTATACACAGATATACACGTAACAAGAGACTGGAAAAACCAAAGAGACTGACCAAGCAGTATAACTCCTCATTCAAGTCGACCATTTCAGTACACCTGATCGCAAGGTAGAAAAAGATCTGATCTGAAGAAAGCCACAAGATCAGCAGAGGCACAAGGAAGGTCCGTCTTCATGCAATTGCTGACTTCATGAGTGTCCATAATGTGGTAAGTGACATCGAATTCAGAATTCCATTAGTCTCATGTCCAGTGAGAATATTAGTCAGTCCTAAAAAGGCTTTTGAATGGTTGGTTTCAAATGGGCCTCAGTCTTCTTTTCTTCTGGCTCTTTGTGTGGCAACCTAAAAACACTGCATATCACTTGCAACATCTCACTAACTACATCTTTAATTACTGGCTCTGTGCTTCAGATTGTTAACCAGTTCTGTGTTAATAATAGGAGGGTGCCAAAAATGGACAGAATAAATGTGAGTATTTAACAATTTTAGTTAACAAGCATCAACACACAGTCAGCAATTATCTTTGGATTTCCAGTCTCTGACCAACCACAGCAATAATTTGTATCTAAAGGACTTGCATTCCAAGGTTTACACTGCAAAAGGAAAGTGTGCATTCATATGAACTTCCAACCACTTCTCAAAAGGTACCTATTTCTTCCTTTGAGTCTTCAGGATCCAGAACCTTCTCTTGAACCTAAAGAAATAAAGGGAAAATGTATCTAGTGTAACATTGGTCGGTACCAACCACAAATGGCTTTTTACAGCCACTCAGTGTGTTTTCATTCCAACTACAAACAAATGACCAACTATACCTCCTTAGCTGATGGGCAAGTGAGATCTTCATTATCTTCCATGTCTGCTACTTTAGGCTGTACATCCTAGTTTTAGAAAGAGGAAAAAAATAATCACACACCAGCATGGTGCAACATTTCAAACAAGTAAGATAATATTGGAAACATCATTAGACACGACTGTTCCACACAACTCTTGCGCATGTGTCTCACCTCTTCAGGTTTGGCTTTGCCCATTGGCCCAATAGAGCCAGAGATACCGATGTCGTGTTCATCTTCATTCAGGACTTCATCCGTGTCATACTCCTCCTCTCCTGGCATACCGTTGTCATTCTCAGCTTCATCAAGCACATTCATATCCAGGATGTCCATGTCCTGCATGTTCTCCATGTCATCCTTGAAGGGAAGTGAATTCATCAATAGATTGTTATCCAGGGAGACTAACAGTAGAGCAAAGCGATTACATTAGATCAAACCAGGTGATTCAACAGTTGATACACACCTGTCCATCACCCGAATCTTCCTCCATGGTGCAGTCCTCTGGTTCATCGTTCTCCTGTCTTTTCCCTGCAGAAGAGCAATGTCTCATTTTAAGTCTCTCTGTAATATATTTTATCTTTACTTCAAGATATTATTGTTGACTTAAGACCTTTGCTCCCACCCCTTTAACATACCTTTGGAGGTCCGTTTAGCCAGTGCCTTCTTAGGAGTTCCATCGAGAACAACCTCCATCTCATCTGGATTTCCACCCTCTTCTTCAATCGCCTGTGGAGAAATTGATGATGACATGGTGAATGAATGATGTTATCTAGCTACCTAGCCAACTATGTTAGATCTGGTTTCAGGAGTTAAGCCAATTTGGCTATCAAACACAGGGCTATGTGGTCAGTTATAGGCTACAAGGGTGCTGGCTGGTGGAATTATTGTTATTTAACGTTAGCTAGCTATGTATACATCTTTATATTACCTTTATTTAACTAGGCAAGTTAGTTAAGAAAAAATTACAGCCTACACCGGCCAACGCTGGGTCAATCGCGTGCAGCACTATGGGCCTCCCAATCACGGTCGGTTTAGATACAGCCTGGATTCGAACCAGCTAGCTGCAGGCCTAGGCCGTGTTTCGCAAACCTCTATTTTTATTTAACTAGGCAGGGCAGTTAATTACAAAATATTATTTACAATGACGGCTTACTTATAATGCCCCCCAGGCCAAACAATCCCATTACCCGGACGACACTGGGTCAATTGTGCGCCGCCCTAACCTCTCAGTAAGTTACCCTCCTCCATTCAACGTATTTTATGCATTCTAAAACTAGAACGTATGATTCAAATGGTAGAACTAACCACCAAGACGTTTGGTAGTTGAATTGGGTGTGCTAGTTCTAGAATACGGAGTAGGGGTACTCGAGGAAAGGGAGCCATGTGGCTAACGCCACGCAAGGCCATGGTTCACTAACGTTCACTTTCCATTTGGAGTAAATATCAAATTTAGCTAATGCTAGTGGTTATAGCTAACTATTGATAATTATATTAACTAATTCAATTATACTGGTTCCACTTAATTGTGGAATTATCACGAAAGGTCATCTCAGTTGGCAAAATACCAAGCACATTAGCACAGCTATCCATCTACTAGTTAGCATGTCTACCTTTTTCAGCCTCTCAGTCAGCGTACTCTTGATGCCAATGGTGTCCAGATTTCGCCTTTTTAATTCGGCTTTTAAGTCAATGACTCTCAACTCCGACAATTTGCGAATCGCTCCCTCCGGAATCTCAACAGCCCCAGCTTCTCCTGCCGAAGAGTTTTCAGCCATTATTACACTGAGAAAACGCAACAAAAAAGTGTTTGCAATCACCGAATAGCTGCTCTCTTGCGCGAAAACAGGCGGTCTACTGTTACAAAATGGCGTACTTTGAAAAGGACATTCCACTGCGCATGCGTTTTTTGATAACAGTTTGTACCCGAGGGCAGTAGGTGGCAGTGTTCTTCCTCTTCAAATCAAATTTTATTTGTCACATACACATGGTTAGCAGATGTTAATGCGAGTGTAGCGAAATGCTTGTGCTTCTAGTTCCGACAATGCAGTAATAACGAGCAAGTGATCTAACTAACAATTCAAAAAAAAACTACTGTCATACACAGTGTAAGGGGATAAAGAATATGTACATAAGGATATATGAATGAGTGATGGTACAGAGCAGCATAGGCAAGATACAGTAGATGATATCGAGTACAGTATATACATATGAGATAAGTATGTAAACCAAGTGGCATAGTTAAAGTGGCTAGTGATACATGTATTACATAAGGATGCAGTCGATGATATAGAGTACAGTATCAACGTATGCATATGAGATGAACAATGTAGGGTAAGTAACATTATATAAGGTAGCATTGTTTAAAGTGGCTAGTGATATATTTACATCATTTCCCATCAATTCCCATGATTAAAGTGGCTGGAGTAGAGTCAGTGTCATTGACAGTGTGTTGGCAGTAGCCACTCAATGTTAGTGGTGGCTGTTTAACAGTCTGATGGCCTTGAGATAGAAGCTGTTTTTCAGTCTCTCGGTCCCAGCTTTGATGCACCTGTACTGACCTCGCCTTCTGGATGGCAGCGGGGTGAACAGGCAGTGGCTCGGGTGGTTGATGTCCTTGATGATCTTTATGGCCTTCCTGTAGCATCGGGTGGTGTAGGTGTCCTGGAGGGCAGGTAGTTTGCCCCCGGTGATGCGTTGTCGATGAAGTTTAACGGCGGTTGGCATCCAATAAATGCTGCATTACCGCCACCTACTAGACTGGAATACAACTCCCTTATACTTTACTTGATAAACAAATACCCGACCATCTAACACTACACTCACAAAAAATAACATCACCATACTTCACTATTTAAATCTATTTAATCCTACCTCATGCCAAGAACCTGAAAGGATGGGACACCACCACTTAACACACCCTGTAACTCTTCTGATGTCAAGTTTCACACACAAATACCTCTCTGCAGCTGCCACCACAACCTTTTTGCGACTTACGTTCCATCCCTGCAATACAGTTGATAACCATCGCTATAAATGCAAAAATTCCAATATTACTGAAACATATATAACTTATTGGTCTATCCCTCTTTACTGGTACATATCTACTACTCACACCACTCCTCTCAGGATCCGTCCGCCTTGACCCATATTCCTCTACTTTCTTCACTGCTTCAGCATAGGACAACTTCTGCACTACTCTAACCCTGGAAACCTCGACCGGCCTCTCTCGCACGGGTAATTTCTGATACCCAGCTCCATGGGCACCCCTACAATTAGCACATACCACTACTTTCCCCATCGATACACATTCCTTTGTCTCATGGCCTTCTGCACACTTCTCACACTTAGGAACCTCCATCCTACACACTGCTGCCACAAGCCTATAAGCTTGACACCTGCAACAATGTAATATATTCGGCACAAAAGCTTGTACAGGATAACTTATATATCCTAACATCACTTTGTCGGGCAAAGACTCAACATCAAAACTCAAAAGAACAGACAATGACTCTTCACTTTCACCACTCACGCCAACCTGTCTCTGTCGCACCAAACGACTAGTATCACAAACACTTGGGATCTTTCCCCTTCAGTTGGTCAACTTTTACATTTACTGCTACCCCAGTAATCACTGCATTCAATGGCGTGCTTTTCTTCAGAGCAAAACAATTCACATTTCCTCGCCTCCATTCGATTAATGCAGAGCGCCTTCTCCCTCTGACCAGCAAAAACACAAACAATTATCACAAGACCACTTCTGGTTACCCTCACCGATTCCACAGCACCCAACTCTGTTTTCACCCACCCTGAAACCACAAATGGATCAGCCAAAAGGCAAGGGTCCACTTTTTCCAAAAACTTCACTCCTACTGTCACAGACTCATCTCTATCCTGACCCATGGCGCAAGCCTTGGGCTCCGAGAACTTCACCACACCTACCACCTCCGATACTTTGACCTCATTCACTTCCATTTCTCCTCCTGTCTTCAGCTCACTCTGCTTACACTTTCTACCATGGTTTGTTAAAGAACAAACCATCTCCCTTTTTTTCACCATTTTGAACTGACTCAAGCTCACCCTCCCTCTCTCTCTTAGACCTCCTCTGCCTCTCTTTTTCCCTGTCCACTCCTCCTCTGTATTCCAAGTATACGTTTCCTTATGATAATACTGCACTTCTCCTGACATACATCTGGTTCTTGCCTTCTCAAGGGATGCCATTTAAACAGCTGTCACAATCTCCATACAATCAGCATGAAACCCTCAGGGTTTGGTGCTCAACAGTGCATCCCGCTTATAAAGCAGCTGCTTCGTCTTAATGTTCTTCTTTATCAAAAGCTACCGCAACACTTTTCCATTTCAAACAAGCACACTCATCCAACCACCATCCCAGGCAGTGTCCTTGTTAGGAAATTATTTGTTTATATAGTATTAAAGGGAAATTTGAAATTCTGAATTCAAAAACACAGTTTAATAAGTTATTTATGTTTTTAATAATGACTAATATTTCATACCACAATGTGAAAATAATGTAATAATACCATGCCCAAAATGTAATGGTTCTGCTTTGAACTATAGAAAAGGCACTATGTTTTCATACAATTTTCACAAACACCCTTTACAATTATTATTATTTTTTAATCTCTGTATCCTTTAACATATAAACAATTCAGGTTATAGGATCAATTTGTTGTAATGCTAGTTCAAATGAAAATCAAATCCAATTTGATTGGTCACAGACACATATTTAGCAGATGTTATTGCGGGTGTACTGTAGCGAAATGCTTGTGTTCCTAGTCACAATAGTGCAGTAGTATTTAACAATTCACAACAATACACCAATCTAAAAGTAAAATAATGGAATTAAGAAATATATATTAGGATGAGCGATGTCGGAGTGGCATTGACTAAAATACAGTAGAGCAATAAGTTGCACAATAAGTTAATGTGTATGTCTATAGATAAAACGGAATGGGTCGCACGCTTACGTTCCACAAATTGACAGGACTAACATGAATGGAAGTTTTGCATGTTACTGAACCAATATGTGAGGTCCTCTACTTGACCATGAGGTAGGTTGTCGTGAGAGGCTGAGGGGAGTCAGAATCAAACAACTCTGCACTGTCATCCTCTACCTGTAGATTGACCTTCCCAGTGAAAGATGGGGTGACAGACTCACCTGGCTCAGAGTAATATGACTAGGAGGTGGAGGCTGAGACATTGCAGGAAGTCTCTGAGGCAGGGAAGCTTGGCCCAAAGCCCTTTGGGAAGGAGGAGGAATGGCTGAATGAGTGAAGGTCAAGTGAGGAGAAGGCTGAGTTGGAGCGGAGAAGCCGAGGTTCGTGGAGATTTAGTTTGGATACCAGTGGTTTGCCCACAATGAAGTTTGCTTTTCTTGGACCTCCTCATCCAAGTTCGTATACTGATACTGAAGGTACACAGTGAATGTCAGCTCCTTCTGTAATGAGAACAAGCTAAGACAGATGCATCAGAGCTCATAAAAAGGGATAGTCACATAGCTCATATAAACCACAGGCCTACACAGAGAAGGGATTCATAATCACCTTCAGCAAGGTTCCTACAGGGTTGCTGGGCTCTCCAATATATTGTTTTTATTTTTAACTCTGGATCGTTGGGAAAGAGCTCGTAAGTACATATTTCACGGTAAAGTCTACACCTGTTGTATTTGGTGCATGTATAAAATAAAATGTTATTTGATTTTGACAAATCTGGTAACAAAGATATCCGATTTGGATTTCCAATACTAACACTGGTCCCACTGTTTTGTGGAACCGCCAAGAGTCAGTGTGTAATTTGAACCCTCACCTTGAGTCTCTGTACGCCCTTCAGGCGGGTGTAGAGGCCTGGAAGCTCCGGGGGCAGAAGGATGTCCATTGGCAGTAAACATCTAGGAGGCTCTCCTGATTACCCATTTTCAGATCCATATCCAAAACCTGCCATCATAAAGAACACAATAGGAAACAGGAACGAGTAAGATTACATGTCTACATGACAGAAACATATTACTGTGCTATACCAAGCCAGATTGTGCAGCAGTGGAAGACTATTGAACATATTAAGATGTTTTGACAATAGAGCAGCTAACCTCAGCGAAGTCTGTGAGATTGGCAAAGCAGGACCCAATGTCCTTGGTCTTCTCCAATATTCTGGTGTAGATGACCATGATGTTGGAGAACTCTGCTGCGAAGCCCAGCTACACCTTCACGCCACAGTCAAACTGCAGGTTACGGTTCTCTGGAAGAACTGGACAGAGACAGGCAATGCTTATTGAAGCCATTATGCAGTGCTTACTTAGCTCTACCTGAACTCATAGCAGCTCCAAGAGCATTAGCTCATGGATAATGCTATCTTGATTTACACAGATGACCCAGCTTCAAAACCCATTTGGTCACTCCACTAATGTACCTTGATTGAAACATGCAAGGTGAATAAGCCAAAGGTCTCACTATGTGTTATGGTCCACAGCAGGTTACGTGCTGAGGTGGTCTCTGACCAGCAAGAGCTCTGGATGCGGTCAGTGAGAGCACGTAGCTCAGACAGATTACTGCTTAACTCTAGAGCCTGCCGCACTCGCGTGAGCTCACACAGACCCATGTCTGTACAGATACATGAACCAAACAGAGAAACTACATTAACAGACATTTTTAAAGATTGGTATTCATGATGTCACAATACTTTGAAATATGTATTTTTTAAATAAGGTATATTGAATGTAATCAGTAATAGTGATACCTTTAGCCACCCTGTCCAGCATGACTGTGACCTTCTCGTCCTCCATGACTCTCTGTTTGAGGAAACATTGGACACATCGTCTTTGTTCACCTCAAAGGCCTTTGCATCCACACGCGGAGGCATAATCAGAGATTAATATAACACATTCTGTGATACGTGTCTTTGAGTGAAGGAGGTACTTTTAGGCGGCAGAGAAGAATCTCACGTGGCAAAGTTTGAAGTCACTTTCAGTTGCCCTGGCTGTGGAGGGATGCCGTCATTCAAGTTTCTCACAAGTCCTCAACTGGCAGCTTCATTAAATAGTACCCGCAAAACAGCAGTCTCAAAGTCAACAGTGAAGAGGCAACTCCAGGATGCTGGCCTTCTAGGCAGAGTTGCAAAGAAAAAGCCATATCTCAGATTGGCCAATAAAAAGAAAAGATTAAGATGGGCAAAAGAACACAGACACTGAACAGAGAAACTCTGCCTAGAAGGCCAGCATCCCGGAGTCGCCTCTTCACTGTTGACGTTGAGACTGTTGTTTTGCGGGTACTATTTAAAGAAGCTGCCAGTTGAGGACTTGTGAGGTGTCTGTTTCTCAAACTAGACACTCTATTGTACTTGTCCTCTTGCTCAGTTGTGCACCGAGGCCTCCCACTCCTCTTTCTATTCTGGTTAGAGCAAGTTTGCGCTGTTCTGTGGAGGGAGTAGTACACAGCATTGTACAAGATCTTCATTTTATTGTCAATTTCTCACATGGAATAGCCTTCATTTCTCAGAACAAGAATAGACTGACGAGTTTCAGAAGAAAGTTATTTGTTTCTGGCCATTTTGAGCCTGTAATCGAACCCATAAATGCTGATACTCAACTAGTTTAAAATGATGGAGGCCTCTGTACGCCTATGTTGATATTCCATTAAATATAATCCGTTTCCAGCTAAAATAGTAATTTATAACATTAACAATGTCTACACTGTATTTCTGATCAATTTGATGTCATTTTAATGGACAATATTTTTTGCTTTGCTTTCAAAAACAAGGACATTTCTAAGTGACCCCAAACTTTTGAACAGTAGTGTATATGGGCCTAATCATAGAATTACATATAGAATCCCTATTCATTTAATAGGATCTCTGTGGGCCTAATAGTAAAGATTTGTAATTTAACTTTAAAATGTATTAGCCTACCTTTTAATGTGGCATAAACACAACCAGTCATGACGTTTTCATTTGACTGTCAAACAATCCCTTCAAAAGGCTCATGTAGACTACCTGCACATGTTACTCAGGGACAGCTGAAAGACAGGCGGTGCTGGAATATTACATTTTTCTGCTTAGAATTTCCGACATTTGGTAGTCTATTTGTTCGTCAACTTGTCTGTAATTAGGTACATGTAGCTTCTCTTTTTTTATTACTTGATGCTCGTCCAGAATATTAAATAAACCTTGCTCATCAGAATAATGTCAGAAATTGATAGAATGTTCAATGCATCATCAACAATCTAGTTGACATCGGTAAAGTTTTCTCTGTCGTTTCTGCTCCTCTCATGGAGCGAGGACATTTGGGGACCAGGGAGATTTCCAAATGACATCCGTTTGACTGGTTTAAAGAAAATCAGAAGCTGTGAAAATGATCCAACACCTTTCTTTTAGTATTTCAGTTCGTCTTGGATGCATATTTTATGTGGTTGAAAATGAAATACTCTCATCTTTTATATAGCTGAATGAAATTGCACGTTTAGACTACACAACAGGTCCCTAAGCGTGCGATCGCATTCTCTCAAGATGTTGAAAGAAAGAAATAATATTTCTCCACTCATGTTCCTGAGACAAAATGTACATTTGGTCTATCATTTTACTGTCAGGAACACTTAATTCTGCAGGAGTTAACATTATAATAGGCTACATGTGAGGCTACAGTCAGTGTCCAGACTTCAGTTACTATTAGGCTACACTGGCATCCATACCGTGCCATTTGATAAACACCAAAAAGGGTTTATGAATCAGTGATTGTAACCTGAATTGATGTGTACACTCCTGTCCTCATACCTCTCGGCCTCGGCGACTCATCTCTGACTTGGCAAAATGTCAGTGTTATAGTTGAACCAAACCGCATTTTGGCAGATGTCCCGAGTTCATGCCAGATATGGGTCGAATCAGGACACATTACCTTATGTTCTAATATCATAGTTTATCATGGAGTTAACTGCGCTGGAGCTAGCTGACCGTACCAGGCGGACATGTGCACACTGGGAGAAGATTAAGCTCTCTCCATATTTGAACCTGCAGGTGCAGTGTCCATGGTAGGTTGGGGTTAAAGGGCAAAGGACCAGCTCTGGACTGCTTCCACCCAGAACCTGTTATCTCACTCACTGCCCAGTGGCATGGAAGCATCTTCTTCATGTTTTGTGTGTTGCATGTCTAAAATGCTTTCCTCAAATCAAAAGCACTTCTCACTGTATGTCGGAACTGGGTATATAATGACTGCAATATGCAATGGACTGACCTCTTCTTTGCCTCTGAACCACTGGTAGCCAATAGCAGTAGGACCACTGGCCTTACAGACCAGCACCTACTGCCTCCCTCTGTAGCATGCTGGGCCTTGGGCTGCATTGTTAGCTGGATCAGCCCCATCACTACACACGCACGCACAAACACACACACACGCGCACACACCAGGTAAGATGACTGAGAGGATGCCTGTAGTGTTGATGTTTTGCCAAAATGGAGCTGGACTATATGTCACATATTTCAGAGAGAGAGAGTCAGGAATTTGTTGAGGTTTTGACTATTTGTGGCAGTGAGGTACTGGACAGCATCATGGTGCTCCATTGTCTTCAAGCAGTGCAGCAGGAAGCCCAGGGTGAAGGAGCGCTCAGACAGTCTCTCCAGGAGGTAGCGGCCGGGGCTGCCTGTCGGGCTGAGAATCTGGAACGAACAGCTGATCATCTCATTCTCACTGTCAATCAATGGTGGCAAACCCCTGTCAGGTCAGGAGAAACACTCATTCTCTCCATGGGTCTTTATGCCATCTTTTAGACTTCCACAGCTTCACAAATTAAAAAGTTACAGATTGACTGTTATCATTGGGTAAAGATGACAAAGATTCTTCTGTGAAGAATATGAGGTATGGATTTACATATCAACATCAAATCTGTAATGATTGAGTCAATGTTTTTAATATTGAGTGTTTAATTTCAAAGTCTCACCTGCAGCAGAATCGATATTGCTGTGATAACATTGGCAAGTTGTCGCCATCCACATTTGGCATTGTCCAGCATGTCAGCTAACCTGTCCCGAGCTCCTTCACTTAAAGTCCCATTCCAGTCACCAGTCATCTATCTCTAATCTGTTTTTAAACAATACTGTTGTTTGGAGGGAAAATAACAATTGTAAATAATGGTTATTTATCCTAGTTTTCACAGTTTTCAAATTAAAACAATTTTAAGCGGTAATTCGACTGCAACAGTGGTCATCCAGAGTCAAGGGTGCCAGTCACACCTTGAGTGGCTGTGATGGCAGAACACTACAGAAGACACTGCCACAACTTTCACTTGCTGACGCTTAGTGATTGGTATGCAAAGCATGCAAAAATAACATCTGGTTTGATTTTACGTAGCCTAGCTAAAAGCTATAACATGTATACAAAAAAAAGCTGCTCTACCCCCTAAAAATTAACACATTAGATTATAACAACAAATAAATATCTGCCAACTGCTGTAGCCTATTTATCCAAATTTACCAAAAAACTGAAAGCGCATCCATTTACTGGCATTCTATTCAGATACTTACGGAATAAACTAAGATAAATTTCTTCATCCACGTAAACTACTATGTTTATCTCAAAGCATACAAACCCCTGCTTCTTTACCGATTCCGATGATGTTTTCGATTAGATAAGTTCCTCAATAATTTACAGTGGAAGAACAGACAGACCGAACTCTACTAGTTCAGAAATCTCTCTCTCAGAAGTAGCCTACAGTAATTTGCCTATGCCAATCTCATTTTAGGTTTAGCCTCCTTTCACCTTCTCTATCTATGCCAATAGATTCACACCAACCCTCAGCTTCAGGGGGAAATATACAGTATATCTAAGAATGCATTTTGACAGGTAGCCCCTTTTCTGATCTTTTTCAATAATTGGTCTTTTGACCAATCAGATCAGCCCTGGAAAAGAGCTGTTGAGAAAACATCTGATGTGCTTGACCAATTAGTGGAAAAAATATCAGAATTGTGAACTCAGCCAGAGAAGCTTGGAATGATCAACGAACTCAACCACATGTTGCAGATTAATCAAAATAAAAATAATAATAAAAACAGAAACAGTCATTGAATTTAGAATGTTTATTCACCATTGATAGACAAACTCTTGCATGAAATAAATAGACCTCAACGGGTATTTATTCAGGTGTTCACTGATAAATGACAAGAATAAACAAGGCCTTCATTTTTCTGAAAGTATCTAGCACCGCCATGCATCAGAGTATTCCAGATGCCATCTGCAAGATGTGAATCAAAACTCCTACTCTCACATAACATGTGAAAATTTAATGTGTGATATTTTTCAAAGACGCTTATAGATGGTAACATTTGAGATAAGAAATCAAAAGGCAAAAGTTAAGATTAATAAAAATCCAGGTCTTTCTTTTTGACTTTACTTACAACAAGTCCAAGTTCTCAAGTTGATTGGTGATTCCTTTTCAGCAGAAAGGTGACATACTGACTGACAGTATTGAGTCGGTCAGGTTACAGCTATGCTGTAGTGTCTGGTGTACACAGAACACAGATCTGCAGAGAGCAGCTGATCACTGAGGGGCTCTCTTTCACTGGCTCTGGGTCCTACAGCTTCTTCCCTTTGTGTAACCTGTTAAAGCGCAACATGTGCTCCTTCCTCAGGACCTTCCAGTACTCATGGCTATCTGGCTCCAGCTCATGGATATTCTTAGGGGGACCCAGCTGCAACCGGAACAGCCTGGGAGGCAAGAGAGGTAGCAGCTTGGTGTCACTTAAATTGTTCATATGAAATGCTTTGTAATTATTATTAATTATTAATTAATAACATTATATGTTTAAAACAAAACCTGCTATTCATGGACATGAAGTTGAGCATTAATAAAATATCCCAGAAAAACATAACTGATCTCCAGCTATCTTCTCAAGGTAGTACCATATTTGAGCACTTACCACTCTGGGTACTCCTCGGGAGGTTTCAGTGCAGGGTCGTCTCCTTGCTTAAAAATGTTGACTCCAACAGCGTGAGAGGTGAGCTTCACAGGGTCCTTACAAACCTCCGGTCCCTTCAGCACATCTTTCACCATACCCTTGCCCTTCCCTTTGGCAGCTGGGAGAGAGAGAGTAAGTTGGGATGAAAACAGGTTATGACTCATTCTATACTTTAGCACGGTTTTCACTGGTCTTATTACAAAACATGGAACAATGAGTTAGAGAACATGAACAAGATTGGACTTCTGCTTTGTTCTAGCCATTTCTCCCCAGTGTTTTTGATAAACATATATGAAATTGTTTCCATTTATAGATACATTTTTTATAAGTCTTACAAACAGTTACATTTATTAACCGATTAATTGATCTGGAAATGCAATAGCATATATTTAACATCATTGGCTCAAGATATTGTCCTGAATGCTAAGTGGCAAGGAAACACTCCGATTAAATTCTAAAGATCCAGTGCCTTGAGATAAACTTCACAGTTAGAGATAACATGCAAAAGCAAGGCAGATACTATGATTCAGTGGGTGGGTGTGAAATAATTATTTTGATTGCACATGCATTCACGCAGGAAGTTATGACAGGAACTGTGGTACATAGCAAGTAGCTAGCTACCTCACTATATTGATGCTATAATTATTCATACTGTAATCAAAGAAATAACATTGCTCATCATGCCTGTAATTTACCTGTTCCTGGGTTCATCACCCAGTTATCTTTTCTAATGGTAACTAGCTAGCTAGAGACATTTTCTTGTAAACATATTATCCACCGCACCATTTTATTGTGGGGGAGAAGGATTTTTACAGACGCCATTTACTTACCAACTTTCTTTGCATATCCACGCGTCGGAATTCTATACAGGTTGCTCATACAAAATCTCACAGGTGTATTGGTCGCAAAGCATTTAATTCTCATTGTAGAGCAGAATAATCCGTACCCTGCCATCCTTTCTTGCGGTAAGGGATAACACAAATGGCCACCATGCATGTCTTTGACATTCATAATCGCCACTTCCGAGTAACTTCTTCCTCTAAGGAAAAACGAGCGTATCAGCCGTCGCTGATTTTCTATTGCACGTTACTGCCACCTGCTTGGAGGAATGCATGCGATCAACGTGCCTCTATGCGACAGCAAAGTACCAATCATTAAACTAATCTGCATAACATCGAGAGAGGAAGATATCCACAACAACAGGTTGACACAGAAATCTGGTGTAGGTGGTTGATCAACACTGGACTGTGACTGGATCAGAGATGGATGGAAAGGTAGAGGGGTTAGTAGTTAAGGAGGACGGGATGGAGTGTAGTGATGGAATGGAAAAAAGTAGAAGTATAGTAAGAGTAAAGGTTAAGAAGAAGAGGAAGCCTGAGGAGCCTTTGCAGGTCTTGTCAGAGGAGAGTAGTGATGATGAGGGAGGTTCGGGTTCACAGTGTTGTATTGAGAGAAGTGGAGTTCAAGGTGTTGGTGAAATTTAAGGATCAAGGTGGACTTACGGTGGTGAGGCCTATCGCGTTGATGAGGGATTTGGAGTAGAAGAGTTTGTGTCTGCTAAAGTTCTTCGTGATGGAAGTTTGGTGGTGGTGCGTTTCAATGCTAAACAGTATGAGTTGGTACTCAAACTCAAGCAGGTATGTAAACGTGTGGTTGATAGTAGCATGCTGGATCAAACTGGACGGAAGTGGGTGAAGGGCATTATTACACGAGAAAGGAAGAAGGTGGATAGCTTGTCAGTGCTACTAAACTTTGAGGATCTGGTATTGCCAGGAAAACTTAGGATTGGGTATATGAGTTACTATGTGGGAGCATATGTTCCAAAACCATTGCATTGCTATAACTGTCAAAGGTTTGGGCGTGTAGCTGTGGTGTGTAAAGGCAAAAGGAGATGTGCGAAGTGTGGGGGAGAACGTGCATTGGGGAGATGGGGTCCAGTTAAAGTGCTGTAACTGTGGGGGTGCCCATAGTGTAGCATATGGGGGTTGTTCAGTGATGAAAAGACAGGTGGGAAGTGCAGCAGGTGAGGAGTGAGCTTAACATCTCGTATGCAGAAGCAGTGAAGGTAGTTCACACAGAAACAATCGGGGCACCTAGAAGAGCAGGTATTCCAGGGCCAATTGGGATGTAGGTTGGGCATGATGGAGGGAGCAGAATGGGGGAGAGTACATAGTGGAGCAGGCAGTGAGGTATCTTGGGATCACAGTACCTTCATGGGAAAATGTACAGGGTGACCTCAATAAGATTGAGAATCAGTCCAGCCAGGAATCATGTATTGGTTCATTTGCATTATGGTGTTAATCATTCAATGGAATGCCAGAAGTTTGATGGCTAATGGGCAAGAGTTCAACCAGTTTATTCAGGAGTTACCAGCCAAACCTGATGTTATATGTTTCCAGGAGACATGGCTAAAACCTACTCTAGGTTTTGTAATACAAGGTTATGTTGCAGTCCGTAGAGATAAGGTGGCAGGGAGAGGATGGGAGTGTGTTACCTTTATAAAGTGAGGGATCCCTAATAGGTGTGTGGGAGAGGGAGTGGAACAGGAGTATGTAGTGGTGGTTGGGAGGGGGGAATATGGTAATAGTGAACTTTTACAACCCGTGTAAGAGACTGGAGTTGCGGGTCCTTGGGAATGTAGAAGGTCAAGATAGGAGATGGGTAATGTGGTGTGGGTATTTTAATACTCATAGTACACTCTTGGGAGGGTGACAGACTTAGGTAAATGGACAAGTGTTGGAGAAACTACTGGATGAGAAAGGGCTTGTGAGTCTTAATGACGGCTGGGGAACAGGATTGACCCAGTAACTTGAAATGAATCTGCTCTGGATCTTACTTTGATCTCAAGTTCAATGGCAGGCAGATGTGGTTGTAAGGTTTTGGAAGAATCTGCAGTGGGTAGTGATCACTATCCTATCATATGTACTGTAGGAATGAGGGAGGAAGAATTGGTAGGAAATGGATTGAGGAGATGGATATTTGGGAAAGCGGAGTGGGTTTTGTTTCAGGAGTTGAGTGAACAGGAGTTGTCTCAGGTAGATCTTAATTCAGCTATAGAAACAGTCGATGCAATAAGAAGAGCAATAGTAGGAGCCGCAAGGCAGGTGGTACAGAGGGGAGAAAGAGTAACGCAGTCCAATAGTGGAGTGATGAGTGTAGAGAAACAGTGAAGAGTAGGAAAAGGGCTTTCATAATGTTGAAAACATACCCATAATTACAGCTAAGAGGGAGTATTGGAGGACATGCGGGTGGTCCTGGATCAGAGAGAGATGGTGGGGGATACATTGAATGAACCTTTTACATTGGCTGAGATGAAGAGAGCATTAGCTAGAACTGCCGGGAAGTTGGAAGCAGGTGGTAGTGGTGCCAATACGGAAACCTGGAAAAGACCATACTAGTCCTTCAAGCTATAGGCCGATAGAGTTGACATCTCATGCATGTAAAATTATGTAAAGGATGATAACGGAAAGACTGATGTACTTTCTGAAGAGTAGAGGACTGTCACAATATCAAAGGGGGTTCAGGAAAAGCAGGGGGAACGATGGAACCTGTATTGTGTCTCGAGTCAGTCATACTTAAGGCACAGGCAAATAAAGAGGTGGTGGTAGCCATTTTCTTTGATGTAGAGATGGCTCGTGATATGATGCGGAAGGAAGGCCTACATATCAAGCTGGATAACATGAGGGTTGGACAAAGGGTTTTAACTGGATACATTTGATTTTTGGGCGATCAATACGAGTGAGGGTGGGGAGCTCTGTCAGAAAGCTATGAGGTAGATAATGGTACCCACCAGGGAAGTGTCATTAATAACAGCTGGTGCGCGATATCTAACATTAAAGTCTCACGGTATTGCTTGCCTGAGGTGGAGTACCTTATGATAAGCTCTAGACCACACTATCTACCAAGAGAGTTCTCATCTATATTATTCGTAGCCGTCTATTTACCACCGCAAACCGATGCTGACACTAAGACCACACTAAACCAGCTGTATAAGGCCATAAGCAAAGAAGAAAATGCTCATCCAGAAGCTGCAAACCATTACAGACTACAAAGGGAAGTACAGCCGGGAGCTGTCCAGTGACACAAGCCTACCAGACGAGCTAAACTACTTCTATGCTCGCTTCGAGGCAAGTAACACTTAAACATGCATGAGAGCAACAGCTGTTACAGAAGACTGTGTGATCACACTCTACAAAGGCCGATGTGTGTAAGACCTTTAAACAGGTCAACAGTCACAAGGCTGCAGGGCCAGACGGATTACCAGGACATGTACTGTGAGCTTGCGCTGACCAACTGGTGAGTGTCTTCACTGACATTTTCAACCTCTCCCTGTCCGAGTCTGTAATACCAACATGTTTTAAGCAGACCACCATAGTCCCTGTGCCCAAGAACACTAAGGTAACCTGCCCAATGACTACCGACCCTTAGCACTCACATCTGTAGCCCTGAAGTGCTTTGAAAGGCTGGTCATGGCTCACATCAACACCATTATCCCAGAAACCCTAGACCCACTCCAATTTGCATACTGCCCTGACATATCCACAGATGATGCATTCTCTATTGCTTTGCACACTGCCCTTTCCCACCTGCATAAAAGGAACACCAATGTGAGAATGCTATTCATTGACTACAGCTCAGCGTTCAACACCATAGTGCCCTCAAAGCTCATCACTAAGCTAAGGACCCTGGGACTAAACACCTCCCTCTGCAGCTGGATCCTGGACTTCCTGACAGTCCGCCCACAGGTGGTAAGGGTAGGTAACAATATATCCGCCACGCTGATCCTCAACACAGGGCCCCCTCAAGGGTGCGTGCTCAGTCCCCTCCTGTACTCCCTGTTCACTCATGACTGCACGGCCAGGCACGACTCCAACACCATCATTAAGTTTGCTGAAAAGTGACTATGCCTCCTGTGATGCATAGTCACTTTAGCATATTACCTTGACTAACCTGTACCCCCGCACATTGACTCTGCACCAGTACCCCATGTATAATCTCGTTGTTGTTATTTTATTGTGTAACATTTAATTATTTACTTTAGTTTATTTAGTAAATATTTTCTTAACTATATTTCTTGAACTGCATTGTTGGTTAAGGGCTTGTAAGTAAGCATTTCACGGTAAAGTCTACACCTATTGTATTCGGCGCATTTGACAAATAAAGTTTAATTTGATTTGATTTTGATATGATTAGTCCTTTGTTGTTTTCCATTATGATTGACGATGTATTCTCTCAGGTGAGATCTGATATTGGGAGGTCGTTGTTTGCGGATGATGGGAGTGCTGTGGAATCGAGGGAGAAATATTACCCATAGAGCCAGAAGAGTTCAAGAAGTGATGAATGAAGTAGAACAGTGGTCCCTCAGGTGGGGCTTCAAGTTTTCAATTGAGAAAACACAGACTGTGTTTTTTTTCTAGAAGGAAGGTTGGGGAGGAAATATACTTGAAGTTGTATGGAAGGAATCTGGGGAGGGTTTAGGTTCCTGGGCTTCTGGTTTGACACTTGAAATGACATGGACAGAGCATATTAAGAGAGTAGTTGTCAAAGGAAAGAAAATATTGAATGTGATGGATTGCTTGTCAGGAGTGGAGTGGGCGCAGATAGAATGGCATTGAAAATTATATACACTGCTCAAAAAAATAAAGGGAACACTTAAACAACACAATGTAACTCCAAGTCAATCACACTTCTATGAAATCAAACTGTCCACTTAGGAAGCAACACCGATTGACAATAAATTTCACATGCTGTTGTGCAAATGGAATAGACAACAGGTGGAAATTATAGGCAATTAGCAAGACACCCCCAATAAAGGAGTGGTTCGGCAGGTGGTAACCACAGACCACTTCTCAGTTCCTATGCTTCCTGGCTGATGTTTTGGTCACTTTTGAATGCTGGCGGTGCTTTCACTCTAGTGGTAGCATGAGACGGAGTCTACAACCCACACAAGTGGCTCAGGTAGTGCAGCTCATCCAGGATGGAACATCAATGCGAGCTGTGGCAAGAAGGTTTGAAGTGTCTGTCAGCGTAGTGTCCAGAGCATGGAGGCGCTACCAGGAGACAGGCCAGTACATCAGGAGACGTGGAGGAGGCCGTAGGAGGGCAACAACCCAGCAGCAGGACCGCTACCTCCGCCTCTGTGCAAGGAGGAGCAGGAGGAGTACTGCCAGAGCCCTGCAAAATGACCTCCAGCAGGCCACAAATGTGCATGTGTCTGCTCAAACGGTCAGAAACAGACTCCATGAGGGTGGTATGAGGGCCCGACTTCCACAGGTGGGGTTTGTGCTTACGGCCCAACACCGTGCAGGACGTTTGGCATTTGCCAGAGAAAACCAAGATTGGCAAATTCGCCACTGGCGCCCTGTGCTCTTCACAGATGAAAGCAGGTTCACACTGAGCACGTGACAGACGTGACAGAGTCTGGAGACGCCGTGGAGAACGTTCTGCTGCCTGCAACATCCTCCAGCATGACCGGTTTGGTGGTGGGTCAGTCATGGTGTGGGGTGGCATTTCTTTGGGGGGCCGCACAGCCCTCTATGTGCTCGGGCAGAGGTAGCCTGACTGCCATTAGGTACCGAGATGAGATCCTCAGACCCCTTGTGAGACCATATGCCTGTGCGGTTGGCCCTGGGTTCCTCCTAATGCAAGACAATGCTAGACCTCATGTGGCTGGAGTGTGTCAGCAGTTCCTGCAAGAGGAAGGCATTGATGCTATGGACTGGCCCGCCCGTTCCCCAGACCTGAATCGTTTTGAGCACACCTGGGACATCATGTCTCGCTCCATCCACCAATGCCACTTTGCACCACAGACTGTCCAGGAGTTGGCGGATGCTTTAGTCCAGGTCTGGGAGGAGATCCCTCAGGAGACCATCCGCCACCTCATCAGGAGCATACCCAGGCATTGTAGGGAGGTCATACAGGCACGTGGAGGCTACACACACTACTGAGCCTTATTTTGACTTGTTTTAAGGACATTACATCAAAGTTGGATCAGCCTGTAGTGTGGTTTTTCACTTTAATTTTGAGTGTCACTCCAAATCCAGACCTCCATGGGTTGATAAATTTGATTTCCATTGCTAATTTTTGTGTGATTTTGTTGTCAGCACATTCAACTATGTAAAGAAAAAAGTATTTAATAAGAATATTTAATTCATTCAGATCTAGGATGTGTTATTTAGTGTTACCTTTATTTTTTTGAGCAGTGTATATGTATATATATAGCATTGTTAAGGTCATCAATGGATTATGGAAGTATAGCATATGGATCAGCAGCTCAAACATTTAAAAAAATGCTAGATGTTATCCAGGCCAAAGCCCTAAGAATATGTTGTGGAGCACTCAAGACCTCCCCGGCGGCAGCAATGCAGGTAGAGTTGGGAGAGATGCCGTTTAAGTTAAGAAGACAGCTGGCCATGACATACTGTGTAAATCTACAAGGACATAAGGTTACACATCCTACAAAAAAGGTGAACTAAATCTGAATACAAGCTTTGGGTGGATAGGCAATTGCATGGCGAGAGAGATAGGGTTGTTTGGGAGGGAGTTCAGCCCCTTTGCGGTTCTCGCTGCTTTCCCACCTTGGTTTCTCCCTCAGCCAGTGATAGATCTAGGGTTGTTTGGGAGGGAGTTCAGCCCCTTTGCGGTTCTCGCTGCTTTCCCACCTTGGTTTCTCCCTCAGCCAGTGATAGATCTAGGGTTGTTTGGGAGGGAGTTCAGCCCCTTTGCGGTTCTCGCTGTTTTCCCACCTTGGTTTCTCCCTCAGCCAGTGATAGATCTAGGGTTGCTTGAGAGGGTGTTGAGGAAGGAGTTGATTCAGTTGTAAGTGAACATTTAAGAACACAATATTTTAATATTATATACTACACTATTATATACTATACTATTATTTACTATTATATACTATACTATTATATACTTTAATATATTCACAGATGGATCTAAGAACCCTAAAACAGGGACGACGGGGCAGTGACGAAAAGAGCAACGGATAATTTATCTGTTTATACAATGGAGTTGTTGGCCATACTATTGGCTGCAGAGAGGGTAGAGGAGGTGAGGCCAGAATTAATGTGTGCCTCAGAGCGGAAAGGATGTATTGTATGAGGTTTTGCAGTGCTTGTATAGGGTGAAACAGATGGGGTAAATCCTAGACAATCATCCCTTCTCCCTAAGGAAACAAAATACATAATGAAATACTACATCCCTTTTAGATTTCCCCAGCAGTTCACTTAATCCTGGCCTTTCAACCCCATTACTCCTCAAATCCAACAACAATCACTCCCTTTCTCTCACATATTTCTGGCACTGAAATAGAATATGTTCCACTGTCTCCATCTCCTCCTGTCTATGATCACACCTCCCAGTCGGATGTTTCTCCACCAATTTCAATGTACTATTTAGCCTTGTCCAGTCTCAGCCTTGTGAATACACTTTCCTTCCCTTCTCTGTTGGCCTGAGGACTTCCCTGCCCCCACCTTTTCCTGGATCTTATACAGGTGTCTTACCTTACTCTCTCTGTTCCACAATTCTTGCCACTTTTAACCACTGTTCTTGTTAACCCCTTAGCTTCTGCTTTACTGATTGACAATTCCATCTCAACATTAGGATGTTTAAGAGACTGCTTGGCGATAATACCCACTTCCTCATCCCCCTTTACTCCCACATGAGCTGCTACCCAGAGGAGCATAACAAATACCCCCATCGATTTAGACCTCCACTGTCTCTGATCCACACTCCAGTCTCGTTGGTGGCGGTAATGCGCCTTAAAGTTGTTTGCCAACCGCCATATAAATCCACAGAAGAAGAAGACGACGAATCCACAACAACAAAGATGTCGGATCAATACGCCACCGTTCAGAAAGGCTCCCTGAAATTGAAAGGGATTGGAGTTGTTTCCGCTGGTAAAAAGTATGTATTTCATGTTATTATTACTTATAAGTCAGTGTGCTCTAAAACCTATGTATCTCTTTCACCTTGGTCGGACGTGAAAGAGTAGCTAGCTCTGTCCCTATTAACCAGCTAAATTCGCTAACCAGCTAAAGTTAGCTTCGCTACAAGCACACATGGTAACAACAGTAACATCATCGGTTGTTCACTGTAAATTGTTAAATACGTAGCTAGTGTCAGCCTATTTAAATTCATGTAGCTTTAAGTGCGAGTAATCAGACATGTAGGCCTAATCTAGTATTTCCCTCAAAGCTTTAGTTGGTGTAACGTTACCTAACATTTTTATTTATTTATTTATTTATTAGAAAGAAGAAGAAGGACAAAGAGACGAAGCGTTTGGAGCAGCAAATTAATACAAATCGAAACGAAGAGGAGGAGACCAAGAGTGGATACATTGACAAAAGAACACCAGCTCAAATTGCATTTGACAAGATGCAAGAGAAGAGGGTAATACTCATTGTTCTAGATAAATGTATTGTCCAACTGATGTTAAAGCACTGAAATATATACAATGTTGGTCATGGGATGAAATACTTAGTTTACCATTATCCCCCCACACCTTTTTTAATTTCTTTCAGCAAATGGAGAGGATTTTGAACAAAGCAGAAAAAACTCACAAGAGGAGAGTTGAGGTAAGACATTTTATGCAGTTACTGTAATTCTGAAAATATGTTTGGGGAAAGTTGAGTTGTACAAACCCCTGGCATTTACTATAAACAACAGTATTTTTGTTGCAGGATTTCAACCGTCACCTGGACAGCCTGACAGAACATTACGATATTCCTAAAGTCAGCTGGACCAAATAAAGAGGACTACTGGATCACTTTTATTTTAGAATATGCTTTAGAAATTCCTTTTATGCCCATTGTGACACATGCTGTCATTTGTTCGTTAGTATGTAATTTGGGTCAGTTCTTAAATTCACTCTGGCTATCTCTTCAGATTTAAGAGCACTCGTCTGTGCCAGAGCGCAGAATAACTGATGAATTTGATAATGCTCAGCACCTGTTGAATATGGTAGTTTGTTGCCAGCAGCACAGTTACTCACCAACGCTCTGGATAACATGAAAACAGCCTAACCAGCTCTGCTAGGGAGAGTAAAATGATCAGTGAGGTGTTCTCTCGTTTGTCTGGAAGTAGCTAGCCAAAGTTAGCCAGTTAGCTTGGGTGCTTGACTGCGGTGTGAGGTCAGAACACTCAAATCAATCCTACTCCTCAGCAAGAGCTTCCATTGTATGCTCTGAATTCATGAACAGACAATCAAAGTTCTGAATTTACAAATGCACTCCAAAGTGACTTTACGAACACACCCTTTGAATAAATGTGTTCCATATGCTGAATTATACTAGATTCCACAGGAATGCTGTTGTAATCATGTGTATTTGATTAAAGTGAGTTACCTTTCATTGTATTTGGAAATTCACTCATTTATACACCATAATATTGATTGTTGGAGTTGGCTGTGTGTAGTTAATTGAAGTAAAGATGGCATTTTCCACAGGCCAAACTGCCGAGCCATCTATTTGTGAAGTAGAGGAATGGAGATCATATTATTATAGCCCCAAATTGTTTGAGTAGGTGTGCTGATCTCAGATCAGTTTTGGCCTTTAGATCATAATGCAGATTATATGTACAGATCCTTGATCAGCACTCCTATTCTGAAACACTTTGTGTATATGTGCCCTGGTCTCTTGTACCACCACATGCATAAGTAAGTACTGTGTATTCTCCAAGGTAATTCAAATTTCTAATAGAAAACAATATGGACCAAATTATGTCTTATGAATGAAACATTTTGTCTTGGAAAAGGTGGTGCTAGAACATAGTTTCCAACTCTAGCAGCAGTTTCGGGGTAGAGAGAGGTTGCGAGGGCAGCATGGAGGAGCATAAAGTGATTCTGAAGTTTAGGGAGGAAGGGGGTGTTGGGGTGATGAGTCTGTGAAGGTTGTGATACAAGAGTTGATCGGGGAAGTTGTCAATGCTAAAGTGTTAAGAGATGGGAGCTTGTTGGCTTTCTGTAAGGACATGGCGCAGAGGGGAAAAAGCTCTGAAGTAAATAGGGAAGTGTAAGGTGGTGTCGAGCTGCTGTCCTGGCCAAGCAGGGAATCAGTGGATTAAAGAGGTGATGACGGGTGCCTTGGCACTGAAGAGGTAAGCGTCAACTTGAGAAGGCATTGTGAACGTTCAAAGATTGAAAGCAACAAGGGGTGGTGTTAGTGTAGATAGCCAATCTATTCTGTTACACTTCAAGGACCGGGTACTGCCAAATATAGTAACCATAGCATATATGAGTTATTATGTCAGGGTTTATGTCCCGAAGCCTTAAAGATGTTATAACTGCCAGAGGTTTGGGCATGTGGCAACAGCATGTAAAGAGAAAACGAGGTGTAGAGGGGAGGATGAGTATGGGAAGTGTGGGGATGGTGTACAACCAAAGTGCTGCAGCTGTGGGGGTGCTCATAGTGTGACATATGATGGGTGTGAGGCAATGAAGATAAGAGAAAGCTGGTGACATTCATAGCAAGAGCTATCAATAGCACTTCTAAAGTAGTGTCTAAAACAGAGGATTCAGCTCATAGTGAAAGCGGCTGGGAGACATCAGTTTATGATAGTTGACATGGGAAGAGGTTTGAGATGACCTCATCAGCCGGGGGTGGAGTCATGTATTACTGGATGGCCAAGTGATGGAAAATCTGATAGAAATGAAAGATCTGGTGTGCCTGAATGATGGCTGAGGGACCAGGATTGATGTAGCCACAGAGAAAGAGTCTGCCATGGACCTCACTCTGGTATCTAGTGTGATGGCAGGAATCTGTTAGATGCGAGGAGTCGACAGTAGGAAGGGATCATTACCCCATAGAATGCACAGTAGGCCGGAGGGAGGTGGTGTTAGTGAATGGAGTAGGCAGGTGAATGTTTGGAAGTGGGATCCGTTTCAGGAGCTGAGTGAACAGGTGATGGCTTGGGTGGAAAAGAGCGGGGATGTTAATAGTATGAATAACTGGGTGAGAGCAGCTTTAGTGTGGGCAGCTACTGAGGCTATACCTAAGAGTTCAGGGAGGTGGAGGAGGAAAGCAGTCCCATGGTGGATGGAGGAGTGTGGAACAATGGTGTGGAGTAGAAACAGGGCATTTAGAGTACTGAAAAGGATGCATAACTACCAACATCTGATTCAGTATAAGCACGCCCTGGTGAGGAGAATTATCTGTCAGGCAAAGAGGTCATATTGGCGTCGGTTCTGTGACACTGTTGGAAGAGCGACACGTGTGGGAGATAATTAAGAGGATGAGCGGAGTCACAAGGTGGTGGGATTATCCATTGTTGATGAGTGGAGATGATATGGCAGTAACAGACGAGGAGAAGGCCGAGATAATTGCCAAAGCGTTTGTCCAAATGCATAGCTCAGCAAATTTGTCAGAGGAGGGAGGGGGAGAGAGAGAACGAGAGAGGAGAACCCTGGAGTGCTGGATAGTAGGGAGGATGTAAATGATGCATTGAATGCACCATTTACCATGGCAGAGATGAAAAGGGCAATAGGTAAGGCTGGGTTAATTTCACCTGGGAAAGATGAGGTGTGCTACGTTATGTTGGCCCATCTTAGGGATGAGGCACTGGATAAGGTATTTGTGTTGTACAACAGAGTGTGGTAGGAGGGGAAACTACCAGGCAGCTGGAAGGAGGCAGTAGTGGTTCCAATCCGGAAGCCAGGGAAGGACCCAATGAGGCCAACAAGCTATCGGCCAATAGCTTTAACAACACATGTACTGTATATAAGATTATGGAGTGTTTGATTTCGGAGAGGCTAACTTACTTCCTGGAGAGCAGTAGGCTAGTATTGCCCCGTCAGAGTGGGTTCAGAAAGGGTAGGGGAAATATGGACCCAGTGCTCTGCTTAGAAGCAGAGGTCAGGAAGGCTCAGGTGAACAAGGAGACTGTTGTAGCTATCTTTTCAGTTGTGTAAAGTATTTAAGTAAAAATAATTTAAAGCACTACTTAAGTAGTTTTTACTACTTGTACTTTACTATTCATATTTTTGACAACTTTTACTTCACTGCATTCCTAAAGAAAATAATGTACTTTCTATTACATACATTTTCCCTGACACCCAAAAGTACTTGTTACATTTTGAATGCTTACCAGGACATTTTACAATTCACACTCTTAAAGAAAAAATCCTGGTCATCCCTACTGCATCTGATCTGGTGGACTCACTAAACACAAATGCTTAATTTTTAAATGATGTCTGAGGGTTGGAGTGTGCCCCTGGCTATCCGTAAATAAATTTTAAAAACAAGAAAATCATGCCGTCTGGTTTGCTTAATATGATGAATTTGACATTTACTTTTGATACTTAAGTATATTTAAAACCAAATACTTTTAGACTTTTACTTAAGTAATTTTCTAGTACTGTATCTTTGCTTTTATTCAAGTATGACAATTGGGTACTTTTTTCCACCACTGGTCTTTTTTATGTGTAGAAGGCATATGATATGATGTGGAAAGAGGGGTTGTTAACCAAGCTTGATGTTATGGGGGTAGAAGGAAGAATGTACAACTGGATAAAGGATTTCCTGTTTGGAAGGTCTATCCAGGTGAGGGTGGGGAAGACTATCAGACAGCTACCTGGTGGATAACGGTACACCGCAGGGGAGCATCATTAGTCCTCTGTTCTCAATTTTGATCAATGATGTTTACTCAGGGACAGATGGATATTGGGAGGTCATTATTTACAGATGATGGGACCCTTATGGAAGAGGAGAAGAAATGTGAAATTCATAGTCAAGTTACAGGAAGCAATTGATGAGGTAGAGCGGTGGGCATTAATGTGTGGATTCAGGTTCTCTGTAGAGAAAACTCAGACAGTGTTCTTTACCAGGAGGAAGGTGTGAGATGTGGTATACTTGAGGTTATATGGAAGAAACTTTGAGAGGGTGGGGTAATTCAGGTTCCTTGGGGTATACTTTGACACTAGACCTGGGCAGAACACATTGAAAGAGTGGTGGGATAGTGTAAGAAGGTGCTGTCTGATGGGGAAGGAGTGGGGGGCTGGGCGTTCCTCACTGAGGACCATGTATGTTGCATTGATTCGATCTGTAATAGACTATGGCAGTATAGCATATGGACCTCATTTAAAGGCTAGATGTCATACAGGGGCAAGAACTCAGAATATGTAGTGGGGTGTTTTTGACCTCCCCAGTGGCTTCGCTACAGGTGGGATATGCCATTGCAGATTAGGAGACAGCATCTGGGAATGAATTATTGGGTCAACCTACAGGAACATGGGGTATCTCATCCTGCGAAAGGGATTTTACAGGCCTGCTGGGAACATGAGTGAGGACAGAACACAAGCTTTGGGTCGGTGGGTAATACCCAGGTGAAGGAGATAGGACTATATGGAAGGGAGTTCAGTCCAACGGTAGCTATTCCTATAAATACACCATGGCTACTCCTGCCTCCAGTAGTTGATCTAGAAGTGTTGGAGAGACTACAGAAAGATAGGGATGGTGTTGATCCATCTGATTTGTTTAAGAGACAGCTGTGTATTAGGATTTTGTGGCCATTTACACAGATAGTTCAAAAGATAGTGCAGGAATGTGGGGTGGCAGTCAGGAAACATATTACAGATCATCTTGCTTTATATACGGCGGAGCTGATGGCCATACTGTTGGCCTTGCAGTGGGTAGAGGAAGTCAAGCCAACCAGAGTAGTTATTTGCTCCGATTCATGCGCAGTGTTGATGAGTCTACAGTCCTTTAGCTCAGGTAGCAGACAACTCCTACTTTATGAGGTACTACAAATCCATTGCAGGATTAGACAGATGGGTATACAAATAAGATTTACTTGGGTCCCAGACCATGTGGGGCTGGAGGGGAATGAGACAGTTGATGTACTGGCTAAACAAGCACTTAGTAGTAGGGATGTAGTTTCAGTAAGCAAAGCAGAGGCAAAAAGCCTGATATGGACAGTGATGGTGGAGAGATGTATTGCTACAGTGTGGTTAGGATCAGAGGGATAGAGAGAGGCTTAAGCTCTCGTATGAGGGAGAAGGGGATACAGGAAATTAGTTTAAAGAGGTATTGGGTGGAACTTCATTACATATAGTCTCAAGTACTTTATATTTTTTGAGCAACGGCTCACACTTTTGAGCAACGGCTCACACTCGAGTAGAGTAGGTGGCGGTGATGCACCATAACGTTGGATGCCAACCGCCGTAAAACCCCACCGAAGAAGAAGAAGGCGGTGACAGCTTCCCGGAAGTGGAGCATGTAACGTTTTGTGTCTTCTGGCTTGTGAAGTGACGTGTGCACAAAACCTGGTCAATGGTAGCGAAAAACACCTAGCACCCCTAGTTGGATGCTACCGTACTGCTACATATTTTTATATTGTACTGTTTAGATATTATAAATATATTTATCACCAACTCGTAGTAAGTTACGGCGAACTACAAGCAAAATGTCAGCAAGTGCGGTTTACGTATTAGACCTCAAAGGCAAGGTAAGAGGACATGACAGATTTGGGTTACCTAACGTTAGCTAGCTAGCTAAATAACAAGTGTTAAACATTTAAAATGTTTAGCTAATAATGCATTGCACGGTTTGATGGACAACTTACAATATAAAGCTAGCTAGTTTACGTTATAAGAAAAATAAAGAGTATTGGATTTGAGAGCTTTATGTTGACATGGGGAAAGTAGTGATGGGAAACCGAGGCTTTCTGAAGCCTTTGGGGCTCTTACCAAATTGTGCAGAAAAACGGTTAATTACGCTGAGCTTTTAATAACAATGCACGTTAGCGATGATAGTCGATGCCAGGCGCACAGGTTCCAGTACACATTTTTGTTGTTAAAATGTATGAACTCACAGCGTCTGCTAAATGACTCAAATGTAAATGACATCTGCTGGTCAGCAATGAAAAGTACCGTTTGATGTTTTATACGTTTTTTCCACATTATTCATCAAATTTCAATGGTGCAAAGGTTAGTCGCTAGTCTTCGTAGCCTACAATTATTTACCATTATATTGCAGATTCGTACCTTACATTATGCTTCCTTTTTTGTTGTTGCTGTGAATCCCTTTTTTTGCTATAAAAAAAAGGAATCTATGGCATTATCTAAGATCCTTAAGACAAGTAATTGTTTAAAGCTGCAATATGTAGGTTTACAAGGTAAACCTCTACGAGGTAGATCTGTTCTATGTGTGCTATTTCTATGCTTCACGGTCTTAAGTTTTACTTTTCATTATTTTACTTTCTGTTTTGTACTTGAGCTTCAAACAGCTGAAAATACAATATTTTTGGTTATGGAAAATATGTTTCACAGCAGTTTAGATCGACCTGGCCAAGGCTTTCGACTCTGTCAATCACCGTATTCTTATCGGCAGACTCAACAGCCTTTGTTTCTCAAATGACTGCCTCGCTTGGTTCACCAACTACTTCTCAGACAGAGTTCAGTGTGTCAAATTGGAGGGCTTGTTGTCCGGACCTCTGGCAGTCTCTATGGGGGTACCACATGGTTCAATTCTCGGGCTGACTCTTTTCTCTGTATATATCAACGATGTCGCTCTTGCTGCGGGTGATTCTCTGATCCACCTCTACGCAGACGACACCATTTTGTATGCATCGGGCCCTTCTTTGGACATTGTGTTAACTAACCTCCAAACGAGCTTCAATGCCATACAATACTCCTTCTGTGGCCTCCAACTGCTCTTAAACGCTAGTAAAACCAAATGCATGCTTTTCAACCGTTCGCTGCCCGCACCCCCCCGCCCGACTAACATCACTACTCTGGACGGTTCTGACTTAGAATATGCGGACAACTACAAATACCTAGGTGTCTGGCTAGACTATACACTCTCCTTCAAGACTCATATTAAACATCTCCAAACCAAAACATCTCCCATTCCTATTTCGCAACAAAGCCTCCTTCACACACGCTGCCAAACAAAACAACGGTCATTATAGCTAAAAAGTTATATTTTTGTTTCATCAGACCAGAGGACCTTTCTCCAAAAAGTACGATCTTTGTCCCCATGTGCAGTTGCAAACCGGAGTGTGGCTTTTTTTATGGTGGTTTTGGAGCAGTGGCTTCTTCCTTGCTGAACAGCCTTTCAGGTTATGTCGATATAGGACTCGTTTTACTGTGGATATAGATACTTTTGCACCTGTTTCCTCCAGCATCTTCACAAGGTCCTTTACTGTTGTTCTGGGATTGATTTGCACTTTTCGCACCAAAGTACGTTCATCTCTAGGAGACTGAACACAACTCCTTCCTGAGTGGTATGACGGCTGCATGGTCCCATGTTTATAATTGCGTATTATTGTTTGTACAGATGAACATGGTACCTTGTTGTTTTGTTTGGAGGAAAAAGGGGAAGGCTTTGCAAGCCGAAAAACACCATCCCAACCGTGAAGCACAGAGGTGGCAGCATCATGTTGTGGGGGTGCTTTGCTGCAGGAGGGACTATCTAAACACATCATTCAGGAACTCAAAGCTTGATCGCAAATGGGTCTTCCAAATGGACAATGAACCCAAGCATACGTCCAAAGTTGTGACAACATGGCTTAAGGACAACAAAGTCCAGATATTGGAGTGGCCATCACAAAGCCCTGACCTCAATCCTATAGAAAATTTGTGGGCAGAACTGAAAAAGAGTGTGCGAGCAAGGAGGAATACAAACCTGACTCAGTTCTGTCAGGAGGAATGGGCCAAAATTCACCCTTCTTATTGTAGGAAGCTTGTGGAAGCCTACCTGAAACGTTTGACCCAAGTCAAACCATTTTAAAGGCCATGCTACCAAATACTAATTGAGTCTATGTAAACTTCTGACCCACTGGGAATGTGATAAAAGAAAAAAAAGCTTAAATAAATAATTATCTCTACTATTATTCTGACATTTCACATTCTTAAAATAAATTGGTGATCCTAACTGGCCTAAAGACAGGGAATTTTTACTTGGATTAAATGTCAGGAATTGTGAAACTGAGTTTAAATGTATTTGGTGTGTGTAAACTTCCGACTTCAACTGCAGCCATGTTATTTTTACTCGTTATTCAATCTGCACTGTTGGAAAAGGACCCGTAAGTAAGCATTTCACTGTTCGTCTACACCTGTTGTTTACGAAGCATGTGACAAATACAATTTGATTTGATAGTACAGAATGTCACCTTTGTGGGTATTTTTTATACATATCTGTTTTACCTTTTAGAAATGAAAGCACTCCATGTATCTAGTCCCCCCATTTGAAGAAGTCATATTTGGACAAATTCACATATAATGTATTAAAGTAGAAAAAAGTGTAGTATTTGTTCCCATATTCCTAGCACTCATTGACTACATCAAGCATATGACTCTACAAACTAAATAACAAATCCATCTCCGCCTCACCTCTATCATGTCTATGAGGTTGTAGAAGTACTGGGTGTTGTCGATGGTCAGTTTGCTGTGCTGGTACATGACTCGGTAGTGGATGACCTGGCTGGAGTAGCCGACACAGAGCACATAATCACCAGGGTGGCGGATGGACTCCCGCACCAGGAACAGGCCATTCTCTACAGGCCGCAGCTTGGACACCGCCTCGGGACCTGAGATCTTCCCATGGAACCAGCTGACATGGACCAAAAAATTATTAGTAGAAGCAATTAATAAAGAGACATTCCAGAAAGTGTATTGCACAGGGCTAAGGATTTTGTTCTGGTCAAGTCACATGTTCAGGAAATCACCTGGCCCTAGCTATATAAAACCCTCTTAGGCCTCACTCCCCCCTATCTGAGATATTTACTGCAGCCCTCATTCTCCACATATAACAACCATTCTGCCAGTCATATTCTGTTAAAGGTCCCCAAAGCACACACATCCCAGGTCTCACATCTTTTCAGTTTGCTGCAGCTAGTGACTGGAACAACCTGCAACAAATACACTACTATTTGTATTTCATTAACCTTTGACTATTGGATGTTCTTATAGGCACTTTAGTATTGCCAGTGTAACAGTATAGCTTCTGTCCCTCTCCTCGCTCCTCCCTGGGCTCAAACCAGCAACACAACGATAACAGCGCGCGCTAACTAGCCAGCCATTTCACTTCGGTTACACCAGCCTCATCTCGGGAGTTGATAGGCTTGAAGTCATAAACAGCGCAATGTTTGACGCACAACGAAGAGCTGCTGGCAAAACACACAAAAGTGCTGTTTGAATGAATGTTTACGCGCCTGCTTCTGCCTACCGCCGCTCAATCAGATACTTAGATACTTGTATGCTCAGTCAGATTATACGCAACGCAGGACACGCTAGATAATATCAAGTAATATCATCAACCATGTGTAGTTAACTAGTGATTATGATTGATTGTTTTTTATAAGAAGTTTATTGGTAGCTAGCAACTTACCTTGGCTTACTGCATTCACGTAAAAGGCAGTCTCCTTGTGGAGTGCAACGAGAGAGAGGCAGGTCGTTATTGCGTTGGACGAGTTAACTGTACGGTTGCAAGATTGGATCCCCCGAGCGGACATGCTGAAAATCTGTCGTTCTGCCCCTGAACAAGGCAGTTAAAACTTGTTAGGGATAGGCGGGACAAAAATGTCTCAACTGGCCAATTGCCAGGGAAAATGCAGAGCGCCAGATTCAAATAAAATACTGTAAAATTCAAACTTTCATTAAATCACACATGTAGATACTCAATTAAAGCTACACTCATTGTGAATCCATCCAACGTGTCAGATTTTAAAAATTAATTTCGGCGAAAGCATAAGAAGCAATTATCTGATGATAGCACCAGCAGTAAACAAAGGGGTTAGCATATTTCAACGCTGCAGGCGCTACACAAAACGCTGAAATAAAATATAAAACATGCATTACCTTTGAGCTTCTTTTGTTGGCACTCCAATATGTCCCATAAACATCACAATTGGTCCTTTTGTTCGATTAATTCCGTCCATATATATCCAAAATGTCCATTTATAAAGCGCGTTTAATCCAGAAAAAAACAGCTAACAAAAAACGCAACGTCACTACAAAATATTTCAAAAGTTGCTTAAACTTTGCCAAAATATTTCAAACTACTTTTGTAATACAACTTCAGGTATTTTTAAATGTTAATAATCGATCAAATTGTAGACGGGGCAATCTGTGTTCAATACAGGAATGAAAACAAACCAGCGCCACTTTTCACATCTTGCGCAACTCTCAACAGTGTACCCAGTTCCTAGTTGGCCTACTTCTTCATTGCACACAGAATAACCTCAACCAAATTCCAAAGACTGGTGACATCCAGTGGAAGCGGTAGGAACTGAAAACAGGTTCCTAAGAAATATCCCTTGGCAATGACAAGTCAGGGAACAGAGGCAAAAAATAAAAAAATCTGAACAGTTAGTCCTCTGGGTTTTGCCTGCTACATAAGTTCTGTTATACTCAGACATGATTCAAACAGTTTTAGAAACGTCAGTGTTTTCTATCCAAATCTATGAATGATATGCATATCTTATATTCTTGGCATGAGTAGCAGGAAGTTGAAATTGGGCACGCTATTTATCCAAAAGTGAAAATTCTGCCCCCAGCCCCAAGACCGTTCCAAGGCCGTCATTGAAAATAAGAATGTGTTCTTAACGGACTTGCCTAGTTAAATAAAGGTATTCAAAAATAATAATTAAAATATATATATTTTTTAAATAAATAGGCAAATTGGCATCCAAAAATACCAATTTCCGATTTATGAAAACTTGAAATCGGCCCTAATTAATCGGCCATTCCGATTAATCGGTCGACCTCTAATATAGACTTTCTTTTTTCCCTATTGTGTTATTGACTGTATGCTTGTTTATTCCATGTGTAACTCTGTTGTTTGTGTCACACTGCTTTGCTTTATCTTGGCCAGGTCGCAGTTGTAAATGAGAACTTGTTCTCAACTAGCTTACCTGGTTAAATAAAGGTGAAATAAAATAATTCTCTACACTTCACTTGCCTGTTTTGTCACACACACTGAAATTAGGCTAACTAACTAACTATGGTACATTGTAAGTACGGTGTCCAGTAGAGGTCTGTGCTTGAAAGCAGCTTGGAATCATAGAGTTCACCATAACCACGGCGAAATCAGTGGCATCTCGCATTTTGCAACACGTTTGAAAAACCATGTGATCAAACGAATTTTCGGACGTCATTGATCACGTAATAATGTTCCTTTTGAAATGATCAGATCAGTAGTGCTTTGAAAACCGTGGGAAAGTAATATTACTTAGCTAGCTACCCCACCAGCTGGACTGGTTTTGAATGAACTGTTTCATTGGATCACGTGATGCATTAAAGACAAATTCTGCATGATGATTATGATAATGGTGGTGGCCTTGTGAATAGTAGGCTGTATTACAAGCCTGCCGAGAGGTGTTATCATCCATGGTTGTCATGACCACCAACAGTTTATTAGGTACACCCGTCTCCTAACGGGTCGGTACCCCCTTTGCCTCCAGAACAGCCGGAATGCTTCGGTGCATGGAAAAGTTGCTCAATTGATATTAAGGGACCTAACGTGTGCCAGGAAAACATTCCCCACACCATTACACCACCGTGATCAGCCTGTACCTTTGACACAATGTGGCTATGGACTCATACAGCTTATGCCAAATCCTGACTCTGCCATCAGCATGACGCAACAGGAACTGGAATTCGTCAGACCACTCAATTGTCCAGTGGTGATCGCGTGCCCACAAGTCGCTTTTTCATGTTTTTGCTGATAACCCTGTATGGGCCTCTGCTGCAATAGCCTGCCCGTGACAAGGATCGGCGAGTTGTGCATTACGAGATTCCGTTCTGCACACCACTGTTGTACTGTGCCATTATTTGCCTGTTTGTGGCCTGCCTGTTGCCATTCTCCTTCAACCTCTCATCAATGAGCTGTTTTCACCCACAGGACTGCTGATGACTGGATGTTTTTTGTTTGTTGCACCATTCTAAGTCAATCCTAAACATTGTTGCGTGTAGAAAGTCCAACACGCCTGGCACCGACGATCATACCATGATCATTCGCTTAGGTCACTCGCTTTGCCCATTCTAACGTTCAATCGAACATTAACTGAATGCCTCTGTCTATCTGCTTTTTATAGCAAGCCACGTCCACGTCACTCAACGTACATGGGAGCAAACCATTTGAACGTGGTGGTGTGCCTAAAAAAACTGTCCGCTGTGTGTGACGGCTCAAATGCATAGTCCAATTATGATGACCCATGTAGATTTTTGTGTTCCATATCAAGGACACTTGACTTGCCAGTGATTCCTGTTCAGGATGTCGTCAGGAGACACATGCCATGTACATGTCCTAACATGATAGATAGAGAAAGTGAGAGTTAAGTTCCTGTTGTTTTGTTTCACCTTTTCAGGTTCTGGTTTGCCGTAACTACAGAGGAGATGTGGACATGTCAGAGATTGAGCACTTTATGCCCATCCTCATGGACAGAGAGGAGGAGGGTAACTTATCCCCTATCCTGGCCCATGGAGGTGTCCGCTTCATGTGGATCAAACACAACAACCTGTACCGTATCCTTACTGCCACTCACTCATCCTTTCACAAAATGTGTTTACAACTACTGCCTCAATATTCCTTTGCCTTTCCAAAATTGGTAAAAGGGAGAGTGATGGTTGGTTTGAATGCTTAGGTCAAATATACTACTACTCCTTTAGAGCTCACAAAAGGATCACTTCCAGTAAATACCACTTTCAGTTATTTCTCAAACTGACCGCCTTTTCCAGCTCATGTTTGTTTTACTTATCAGCCCCACATCAACTTCACCTTAACATATTTTCAATCAGTTGTAGCAACGTCTAAGAAAAATGCTTGTGTCTCATTGGTCTTCTCTTTCCTCTACAAAATTATTCAGGTGAGTTGCATATTTTGGGTGATAAATCGTAGTCTTATTTGGCCAATTATTACCCATAGGTTATTACAGATGTTTAACTGGTTAGCTATAACACATTTCTTGTCTTTGAATTATTATATGAAGCACTGCTACCAACTTCATGAGAAAATGCAGGTGGGTAACTTTATTCAAGTCCTATGTCTCTTCAGGTTTTCTCAGAGTATTTTAAGGAGTTGGAAGAGGAGAGTATCAGAGATAACTTTGTCATCATCTACGAGTTGATGGATGAGTTGATGGACTTTGGCTACCCCCAGACCACTGACAGCAAGATCCTTCAAGAGTGAGTATCCTCTCCAGCCCTTAATCAGTCTCCTGAACTCTGTACCAACCCATGTTTTGCTTCCATTAAAGATTTTCATATTCCTCCAAGTTAAACACATGATACGTAGTGATCTACAGTAGTGTATGTACCATATATCTAGAATTTCACCCAAACACCCAGTATGGCTGCAGACAGAGTGGTATCTGTCATTGTTGTCCTATCCTCTCACCCTGTTTGTCTCTGTTGGTTTTTAGGTACATCACCCAAGAGGGGCACAAGCTAGACACGGGGGGCCCGCGCCCCCCTGCAACCGTCACCAACGCAGTGTCCTGGAGGTCAGAAGGCATCAAGTACAGGAAGAACGAAGTCTTCCTGGACGTCATTGAGTCTGTTAATCTTCTGGTGAGGCGCCTTGTCATGTCGTGTTCTAACACTCCCTTCCCTCTAATACAGTCGTGCCTTGCAATGTTTATTTTTGTCTATGACAAAATCATTCAGTGTTTTATTGAAATACTATCAACCGTTTGAACTTAGACACATTTGAGCAATTCTTGTAAAATGTCTGATACTTCTCCTTTTCTCATGTATGTGCAGGTCAGTGCGAATGGTAACGTGCTGCGCAGTGAGATCGTGGGCTCCATCAAGATGCGGGTGTTCCTGTCAGGGATGCCCGAGCTGCGTCTGGGGCTCAACGACAAAGTTCTCTTTGAGAACACTGGCCGTGAGTTCCTCTGCACTGTTTGTCACTGGATGGGTTACAGTTCAGTTAAAAGACAAATGCATGTAGATTTCAAAGCTGTTTCTGTGTGGATTCTCAGCCTTAACTTTAGACACTTAGCCATCAATGCATGATTTGCAAGACAGAGTTGTTGTGCACACATAACTCAAGTTAGGATTCAGCTCTTACCTCTAATCTATTTCAATTAAACATAGCTTTCATTTTTCTCAGAACTGTGCGTGTACCAAGTCCAATCCTCTAATGCCCTCTCCAACTCTCCATATTGTTCTATTGCTGTGCTGATCACAGGAGGGAAGAGTAAATCAGTGGAGCTGGAGGACACCAAATTCCACCAGTGTGTGCGTCTGTCCCGCTTTGAGAATGACCGCACCATTTCTTTCATTCCTCCTGATGGAGAGTTTGAGCTCATGTCCTACCGCCTCAACACACACGTATGTACTGTATCAGCGACGGGACATTTTAATATCATAAGATGGGCTTGTCATTATAGTTTTTCTCAGACAAAGATTAAGTGTAGTCTTAGACTAATAATGGAGTTTCTCCATTGAAAGGGCTTTAATAAATATACAGTGCATTGGGTAAGTATTCAGAACCCTTGACTTTTTCCACATGTCATGTTACAGCCTTATTATAAAATGTATTAAAATGTTTTTTTCCCGAATCAATCTACACACAATACCCCAAGATGACAAAGCAAAAACAAGTTAAGACATTTTTGCAAATTTATTACAAATAAAAACCAGAAATATCACATTTATTCAGACCCTTTACTCAGCAATTTGTTGAAGCACTGTTGGCAGGGATTACAGCTTTGCGTCTTCTTGGGTATTACACTACAGGCTTGGCACACCTGTATTTCTTTTCTGCAGATCCTATCTAGCTCGGTCAGGTTGGATGGGGAGCGTCGCTGCAAAGCTATTTTCAGGTCTCTCCAGAGATGTTTGATCGGGTTCAAGTCCCGGCTCTGGCTGGGCAACTCAAGGACATTCAGAGACTTGTATTGTCTTGGCAGTGTGCTTAGGGTCATTGTCCTGTTGGAAGGTGAACCTTAGCCCCAGTCTGAGGTCTTGAGCGCAAGGATCTCTCTGTACTTTGCTCCGTTCATCATTCCTTCAATCCTGAGTAGTCTCCCAGTCCCCACAGCATGATGCTGCCATGGTCATGTGGCATTTGGCATTCAGGGCAAAGAGTTGAATCTTGGTTTCATCAGACCAGAGAATCTTGTTTCTTACTTCCTTACTGATGTCTTGAGATGCTGCTTCAATATATCCACATAATTTTCCTGCCTCATGACACACCATCCATTTTGTGAAGTGCACCAGTACCTCCTGCAGCAAAGCACCCACACAACATGATGCTGCCACCCCCATGCTTCACGGTTGGGATGGTGTTCTTCGACTTACAAGCCTCCCCCTTTTTCCTCCAAACATAACGATGGTCATTATGGCCAAAAAGTACAATCTTTGTCCCCATGTGCAGTTGCAAACCGTAGTCTGGCTTTTTTATGGCGGCTTTGGAGCAGTGGCTTCTTCCTTGCTGAGCAGCCTTTCAGGTTATGTCGATATAGGACTCGTTTTACTGTTGATACAGATACTTTTGTACCTGTTTCCTCCAGCATCTTCACAATGTCCTTTGCTGCTGTTCTGGGATTGATTTGCACTTTTCGCACCAAAGTACGTTCATCTCTAGGAGACAGAACGTGTCTCCTTCCTGAGCGGTATGACGGCTGTGTGGTCCCATGGTATTTATACTTGGGTACTATTGTTTGTACAGATGAACGTGGTACCTTCAGGCGTTTGGAAATTGCTCCCAAGGATGAACCAGACTTGTGAAGGTCAACAATTCTTTTTTCTGAGGTCTTGGCTGATTTCTTTTGATTTTCCCATGATGTCAAGCAGAGGCACTGAGTTTGAAGGTAGGCCTTGAAATACATCCACAGGTACACCTCCAATTGACTCAAATGATGTAAATTAGCCTATCAGAAGCTTCTAGAGCCATGACATACTTTTCTGGAATTTTCCAAGCTGTTTAAAGGCACAGTTAACTTAGTGTATATACTGACGCACTGGAATTGTGATACAGTGAAATAATCTGTCTGTAAACAGTTGTCGGAAAAATGACTTGTCATGCACGATATAGATTTCCTAACCAACTTGCCAAAACTATAGATTGTTAAAAAGATATTTGTGAAGTGGTTGAAAAACGAGTTTTAATGACTCCAACCTAAGTGTGTGTAAACTTCTGCCCTCAACTGTACATAAAAAAAATTTAGTCTCAAGGTCAATGAGGATTGTGGAATGAGGGTTTAAGTGAGATTGCTTATAACAGTGCCACCTATAGGCCAATCAGTACAATTCTTTTTGACGAAGTTACTCATTGTATGCCAAAGTTTTGACCATATCAAGGACATAATAATAATCTAAGAATAACAATAGCTTCGCTGTGAACCCCTTATGATAGCTTTATTTGTATAGCGCTTTTCAATACAAGTGCTTCACATCATAAAACTTACAAAGAAACAAAGACAGGAGGAAGGAGAATGAAAAAAGATGGCCAAATAAAGTCATACATTGAAATCATACATTAAAAGCAGCTTTCTAAAAATGCATATTCAGCTGGGATTTAAAGCTACTTTGTTGGGGAACCGACCAAATTCAGAGATGTGAGTTAGACCTTTCATTCCCTTTGAAAGCAAGTGTACAAAGCTGTAGATCTGTTCTTTGTGCTATTTCTATGCTTCCCGTTCTGAAGTTTAGTTTTTGTGTCTTTTGGTTTTGTACACCAGCTTCAAACAGGTGAATATACCCTGAATAAAAATATAAACGCAACATGTAAAGTGTTGTTTTCATGAGCTGAATAAAAGATCCCAGATATTTTACTTACATACAAAGCTTTTTTCTCCAATCTTGTACACATTTGTTTTTATCCCTGTTAGTGAGCATTTCTCCTTTGCCAAGATAATCAATCTACCCGACAGGTGTGGCATATCAACAATCTGGTTAAACAGCATTATCATTTCACAGGTGCACCTTGTGCTGGGGACAAAAGGCTGCTCTAAAATGTGCAGTTTTGTCACACAGCACAATGCCAAGTTTTGAGGGAAGGTTTTAATTGGCAAGCTGACTGCAGGAATGTCTACCAGAGCTGTTGCCAGATAATTGAATGTTAAATTCTCTACCATAAGCCGTCTCCAATGTTGTTTTAGAGAATTTGGCAGTACGTTCCACCGACCTCAACCGCATACCATGTGTATGGTGGTGTGTGGGTGAGCGGTTTGCCGAGTCAACGTTGTGAACAGAGTGCCCCATGGAATGGGCAAGCATAAGCTACGGACAACAAACACAATTGCATTTTATCGTTGGCAATTTGAATGCACAAAAATACCGTGACGAATACCGTAAAAAAAAATTTTTTTTACAGGTATCTGTGACCAACAGCTGCTTATCTGCTTATTCCCAGTCATGTAAAATCAATAGATTAGGGCCCAATAAATTTATTTCAATTGACTGATTTCCTCCTATGAACTTTAACTCAGTAAAAGAAGTGACATTTTTGGGTATAGAAAATGTATTTCGCAGCAGTGTACTTTTTGTTATTGCTACGATGCTGGATGCTTCTCATCTGGTGTCATCAACAAAAACAATAATACATGCGCTGTGGTGAACAGTGGCACTGTTTCGTCTTATGCAGATTTCAGCGTTAAGGTATTCATATTTTTTTATGCATATATGAGAAAGACGTGTCAAAGCAGAAATGACCCTTTCGTTGTATTGTTGAGAAGTTGTTTTTTTAAGCCTTAGAAATGTGTTGTCCCCAGGTGAAGCCCCTGATCTGGATAGAGTCGGTGATAGAGAAACACTCCCACAGCAGGATCGAGTACATGATCAAGGTAAACACCAGCCCTGCAACGTTACCCAGCAGCTAAGATAACAGTGTGCTTAGGTATCAAATCAATAGTTAACCACGAAGCTATCATAAACACAATAATCATGATCTTCTGAAATACAATATATTGATCTCACTCACTCAGGCTAAGAGTCAGTTCAAGAGGCGGTCCACAGCCAACAATGTGGAGATTCACATTCCAGTTCCCACAGACGCCGACTCGCCCAAGTTCAAGACCACGGTGGGCAGTGTCAAGTGGATTCCAGAGAACAGCGAGGTCGTCTGGTCCATTAAGTCATTCCCGGTTAGTACAACACCACACTGGACTGCATGCTAAAGTAGGCCATAGTTTCAAAGTGGGGTTCTTTGAGTGACTGAACATCATAACCACAAATACAGATCTCAAGTGTCACAACTAACCTGGATAAATGTATGTAAAAAAAACACCATGATCCTAACTGTTGCTCTTTCATCTTGTCCCAGGGGGGTAAGGAGTATCTGATGAGGGCCCACTTCGGTCTGCCCAGTGTGGAAGCAGAGGACAAGGAGGGGAAGCCCCCCATCAGTGTCAAGTTTGAGATCCCCTACTTCACTACTTCTGGCATCCAGGTAAGATGCCTTCCTCGCTGAAGTACCTCTTTTATCCACCAGGGGTGTCTTGTTGCTTTTAGTAGTGGGAAACGGGTAATCATTCTAACACATGATGGAGCTATTGTAACACATATGAGGTCTGGCTGTTCAAGCTGAGACCTGAGGTGTGTCTGGTTTGGTGTGCTTTGTTTGCTGCTTCGGCGACTGGTGATGTTTATGTAGTATTTTGACTACATACTGTATGACACTGTCAGTTAACACAGGGAGAACAACATCCTTTCATCACCATAGTTTGCCTGGTGGGTCTCTATCAGAGATGTTGGTCTCTCTGTCACAAAGCTACACTGGAGAGCTTAGGAGTTGACAAGTTGCTCTATTTCTGTGAAACAGCAGAATGTGTGCACTGTATCCAGAAAGATCTGCACAGGTGCTGTATAGCCAGCATTAGGCAATTGCCCCCCAAAAGTAAAAAAATAAATAAAATAAAAACGATCCACACACACTGCTTTTAGCACTCAAAATTGCCTTGTTGCATTGAGACATTGTTTTGACAAATACTGTGACATAATGGTCAAAGCTTGTTGATGGGATGGTTAAGAGAAGAACAATTAGGAGCATAGTACAGTGTGCAGGTCTGTATTGTTGTGGGTCAATGTCATTCTCTCCCTGACAGCCCTCTGGGAGCTGTGGGTCCCCTGATAGATCCAATCAACCTCCAAATCTGCCACCAGGGAAATTACTTTGTAGCCCAGAGAATCAAAGGAAAGCCTTTTCATTGGCTCAGAGGGGGTTCTCTCGCCTCGTGTCTTTGTATGCTCTCAGGACAGCCTAAATTTGTCAGGGACTGGGCAAGGTGTCGAAAGCATTTCACATGGATATTGGCCCATGTTGACTCCAATGCTTCTCACAGTTGTGACTCATTTCTCTGAACAGGTGAAGAAAAACATCACCAAATCCACTGGAGAAACTTTACATAGGATGAAGATGCAGTACTCCGGCACCTCCGTACTACCTGTTGTTGGTGTGGGGAGGATTGGTGTGGTGGGTCCATGGGGGGCTTCTGATAATTTCATATCGAACTAGTTGTTAGAAAAAGTTTCGTCCAAATCAGATGTTAGTTTCTATATTTATTGAATATGTGTGAATCCTATAAATTAAAATGGTCAATTTGCGTGCAACCAATTAGTTGAATTTCTCAGATCAAATTATATTTCAACAGAATGTTGCAATTATGCTAATTGTATCTGTTTCTAACAACAAACAATTTCAGACCAATCTGAGATGGTGGGTGTCAATCCTCTTGTGCTTTCTGAGGTGAAACGACCCGTATCATGTTTTGCACTGGACGCAGCACATTCAATAACATCCCACACATAATTGAGAGGCAGGGGATTAAATTACACTTTGCTTGAATTTCTCTGGAAATCAGGAAGTTTTGCCACTAATGGAAAATGAGGGACTTTGTAATGAAATCAAGCGACGGAGATATTGATAGTGTCTTCCTGTTATGTTCTACCAGAGAACGGTCACTGAAAGGTTTCATCATCACTCCAAGATGCTCTCGTTAACGTAGCAACACATTGGCCTACTTAACCCCAGTAATGGAACCTTGAGGAAAGAGTTGCTTGTAAACCACAGCTCCTTAAAATAACTCACTCAACAAGAGATCAATGGAGACATCATCAGAGATGCCGCTGGAAGCTGCTATTTAGGGAGTTTGATTGAGCTACTGTGTTGTTTGGCTCTGGCTGACCCCAAGGCTGCTTCGCTGGTGTTCCAGGTCCTCTTGAATTGTGCAGAACCCCTGAGCCCACCGCACGCCACCAAGGATCTCTTCTAGCATGGAGGGAACGTTTAGGCAGCTTCGACTTATCATGTGAAATCCATAGATTAAGGCTAAATGTAATTAATTTCAATTGACTGATTCCCTTATATGAACTCTAAGCCAGTAAAATTGTTAATTGTTTCATGTTGCGTTTATATTTTTGTTCAATCTAGTTTATCAACATTTTAAGCTAAAATTTCTGATCTGTTGTATGAGCCTCATTGCTTTTTAAATGTTTTTAGGTGTAGTTTAGGCCTACTGGTTGTTTGGGATCAATCATCTGACAACCTCCAGTCTGTTTGGCATAAGTTATTTCTTTCTTGCACAGAACGACAAGCTGACCAATAGAATAGGTATACTTTTCTACTATGGAGGATCGTAGATTGACATAGGTTTGATTTTGCTGTTCGTTTCTCGTCTTGTTGGCTGAGGAAAAGTAAATTGGGATCGGAATTCGTTAAGGACGCACACTTGCATCCTGTTCTGTTAAAATGAATTAGGCCTACTGTAGTCTGCATGTGATTTCAGTCATTCTGAGCATTGTGGGTGTACGCCCTAATCAGGTCATGCATCCAATGCATATTGGTCCGGTACATTTCTTAAATGTCCAGTAAATTAAAATGCTGCCAGTCAAGTGTCCGGCGTCACATTTTCCTAACGGAAACCCTGGTGTGTGGGCATATGTGTGCGTGCCTCTGCGTATGCCTGGCTACATGTGTGAGCGTATGTGTGTGACTGTGCGTGCTCACTCTCTCCAAGCTCCCATGTCTCTCGCACACGACACGCGGCACCAGCAAAAAAAGAAAAGAAAGAGGAACCACATCAGCTCCTTAATTAGACAGTGTGGTATATCAGAGCATATCAAAGTGGCGTTTAACCCCACTGCCAGCCTTGCCAGGCATACAGGCATCAAGCTCAGCCATACCCCATCTGAGGTAGAAAAGGGAAGTTTAACACCAGAGTGGTTGGACTGCTGTAGAGGCAGGGGCTGCATTCTTTCTTTATAACCTGCTGATGGTAGGGGAGCCACATCAGGGCTCATCTTCCCCCTCAAGGGGATAATTAGAGCTAGGTTCCCCCTCCCTTCAGACACAGTGGCGTGACCCACCAGCCCCTCAGAGATGTACTCCATATAGGCCCAGTCAACCATCAGAACAGAACACATGACCAACTGCAAGTTCTCATGTACTATAAATTGTACAATAAATACATCATAGTCCATATCATGTTTGTACTGTGTATGAAAATAAGAATTGTGTTTGGCACAGACATCATGACAGATATCCTGAAAAATAGATATTATATTCAGGTGCCCAAGAAAGTGATTGATGGATGTGCCTTTGATGTAAGTTTTGAAAGCACATGATCATTTGATCTTAATTTGATGTAAATAAACAGTCGTTCCTGTTTTGGGGTGGCACAGGTAACCTAGTGGTTAGATCGTTGGGCCAGTAACCGAAAGGAAGCTGTAATGAATCCCCGAGCTGACAGGGTAAAAATCTGTCGTTCTGGCCCTGAACAAGACAGTTAACCCACTGTTCCTCAGTAGGCCGTCATTGTATATAAGAATTTGTTCTTAACTGACTTGCCTAGTTAAATAAAGGTTAAATAAAATGATTTCTGTTTATTTTATTATTGAACATCTATCAGTAGGCAGTAGAGCTGTCATGTAGACCTAGTTGTTTCAAAGAAGAACTTCAAAAACAAGTTTATTGGACCCTGGTTGACAGATTCAGTGCCTATTTTAGCTTCAGCATTAATTGAAGCTATTGATTTGATCAGCATGAGGCAAAGAGCTATTGAAATGGTGAATGATCTACCAGAGCCTGGAGAAAGCACTTATTAACATGTACTGTCTCTGTATTCACATTCTGTACCATCAGAGACATCCTTGAAGACTGAGGACACATTCATCCCCAAGCTAAATATGCTGTATTTCAAGAGGGTGTCCTTGAAATATGGCATATTTAGCTTGCTCTAAATCTGTCTGAAACCTTTTTTACCAACTGTGTGAAAAATGTTGCCAAATCGTGTCTGCTTTGGTCTTACAGTAGTTTATAACAACAAACATCTAAATTTGTAAGGCTCCAGACAACTTAGACATAGAGTATAGTAGGCTACACCTCGATTTAGCTGTTTTTTTTATTACAGAATCACATCAGCCAACCTTCTTACTGTCTGTGACTAACTGGTAGTGTAGGAATATGGAGCTACCAATTTCACCACAGGCCATGTAGAGTTGTAGACAGGTCAACTAATGTTGGAGATGTCAGAAGTAGAATAATGCTTTGTCCTTGTTTCACCCTGTGGGTACTATTTCTGTATCTCTGGCGGTTTCTCACTATGACTCTTGATTACTAAAACTTTAGAAACTCTGAAATATTAGGGAACTTTGAATAGGCTCAGTTATGGTACAACGTTTAGGCAAGATGAGACTAAAGGTTAGGGTGATTCTTGCTGATTTAAAGTATGAATGTATCAATAAGGCCAAGAGTGTGCAAAGCTGTCATCAAGGCAAAGGGCGGCTACTTTGAAGAATCTCAAATATAGAATATATTTTGATTGGTTTAACACTTATTTGCTTACTACATGATTCCATATGTTTTTTTTCATAGTGTTGATGTCTTCACTATTATTCTACAATGTAGAAAATAGTCCAAATAAAGACAAACCCTTGAATGAGTCGGTGTGTCCAAACTTTTGACCGGTACTGTACGTCATTCATAATCTTTATTGTTATGTAGGTCTATGTATGAGCTGGTAGCACAATTGAGGTTAGCTAGGGCCACTGTCAGTGATAACCACCAGGCCTTTCTGAATCGGCCTTGTAGGCTTGCTTTAACTGCTAGCACTCCTGTTCTGCCAATGACAACCACTGAACCTGACTGATGTTAGCTTTGACATGCCAGCACTGAGATCCTCCTGTTCTCACAATGAGAAGAGCCTTTACTGTCTAGACTGCAGACACACACACACACACTCACACAGCTCTGAGACTGTTCAGAAACTCCTCCCATTTGCATATAGACCTATTCATTTTGCATTGTGTATCGGTCGTGTGATCTGCCTCAAACACCCTTTAGATCTTAAATTACACTTGGAATTGGCGTTGTGCGCAAATGGGAGGAGATTTACAGTCCAAATACAGCGCTAGTCTGACATGAATAATGTCAAGTCAGCAGACAGATTTACTTCGGTGGAGTAAATTGTGTTTGTATCCTACTAGGTTGCCTTTGCACCAGTTTATGGGAAATAGCCTTTTCATAGGGGAATGCAGCAGCCCCCTCTCTGTAGCTGTTTTGGTATTTTATTAGGATCCCCATTTAGCTGTTGCGAAAGCAGCAGCTACTCGTCCTGGGGTCAACACAAAACTTGACATAATACCGAACATTAATAGACAAGAACAGCTCAAGGACATAACTACATCAATTGTTTCTTTGTTGCCTGTTATGAGACAAAGCAATATTGTGTGTCTTGGAGGTAGGTTGTGCCCCAGTACTAGCAGTGTTCACACCTTTCTGAGAGGAAGATCAAGTATTTCGTTTGGGTGGCTGACTGCATGCCTGTTGCATCTTCATCGGGACCACCAGACAGATCAGACCTAGAGGTGCTCATTGAGGAGCCTTTAAGGGCCTGTGATATCCTGGCTTTCTTCATTATGGCCCAGTTATGATTGATGGTACCCTTGGTGTAAGTGTTTCACTCCCAAATGCAAAAACTATCATCTTCCCCATATGGTGTTGATAAAACTCTCAGTTTTTATGTGAAGAGAGCTGGGCTGCGGTGTGGTGTGCTGAGTCCATTTACACATTGTCAAATCTGCCTGTCAGTGTATTTCTCTGGGCTGTTATTGCAAGTGTTTTATCTTGGGGAAGATTTAAGATTTAATCCCCCCCACTCTCTGTTAGAATCTCTGAATGCCTGAAGGTGGTCCTCGTTTCAAAGAGAGCCTGGCCATGTAACAATGGGGGAATATGAAGCTCAATGAATTATGAGCACCACGAAGATAAGCATATTAAAGGGATACTTCTGGATTTTGACGTGCTAGCAGTTACCATAGACTTCTAGCCATTGTGCTAACGCTAGTTGGCAATTGCGCTAACGCAAGTGAGTAACTTCCTTCAAACTACACTCAGACATAAAAATGGTATCCACAAGTTCATCTAACTCTAGGGAAGTGGATAAAAGGCTTTATTGAACAGTTAGCCCCCTTGTGGTATGGCTCAATTTGGATTTGGTAAATTCTTGCAATATGTGTTCCCTTGGTGGATCTTATTCAGTAGGTTGTAGTTTGAAGAATTTATGAAATTTCACATAGGACCGGGAAGTGCTAGTTCCCCACTTTTTGTTTTAATATCGAAAATGTTCTTAACCACTTCTTCATACCAGCTTGTTTCTGGAATGTGAGAAGTTCTCATCTGCAGACATTGACTTGTGTTTCAGCCAGGGCATATTTGACCTTTGTGGTTGTTGCCTGAAACGTGGCATTGTTAGTATTTGAGAGAATATAAACAATAAATCATCCTGGTAAAAACAATGCAGTATCATATACAGTAAACCTGATTTTGTTCTATTCATTATAGTGTACTTTACAACCCCTTCCTCACTTGAAACACGATTTGCTCTGTGTGATGAAAGTCTTGTTTTTAGGTGCGCTACCTGAAGATCATTGAGAAGAGTGGCTACCAGGCTCTGCCATGGGTTCGATACATCACACAGAACGGGGGTAAGTTTGAACATTCTCCACACCATGTAGTAATAATAATAAGCATTCACACTCTTCTCTCAGAAGACTTCATCTCAGCCCATTATACTGTAATAATGATCTCTCATTATCATACCACCCACTAAACATCTGCATGTAAAACACCCTGTCAACTACCATCAATCCTATGTGTTGAATTGTGCATGTATCTGAACAGCCATGTGGCTCTGCTCCGGTCCTCCGTGGTTCCATTGGCTCTCCTGCTCTGTTGCCCCTCACATTAAATGTCTTGGCCTTTTTATTGGTTTCAATAGTTTTAGTAATTGCAGCACTGAATGTTGTTTCTGATACCTTTTTTTCTCCCTGCCATGGACTACATCTAGGAGACTCACTGCTAGCAAGGGGTCTGTAACGCCAGTAGATTTGGTTATTTTCTCTCCCCTCTTCTCCTGTACAGTACATCATGTTGTGAGGTTCTACAGTACAGTCTGCCGTCCATCTCTCCAGGCCTCTCTTCCTGATAAGGTTATCTGTGCAGATGGTCTGAGACAGGGCCCCTCCCACCTCTGATTGGCAGGAAGGAAGTAGCCAGGCAATAGCGTTGTTCTTGGCGGCCGCTGGCCAGCTGTCATGCTGTACTACACCCCATCGAATGGCTGTCTGAATTATAAAGCAGAGCAAACCCAGCCAATCTTAATTATCTCCGATATCAACCAGAGGAAGGCATTCATCTCCTCTTGACTGGGCGCTTGTTTTGATACTTTGTCAATCAGGGGGGTTGAGTCTTTTGGTCCGCGCAGTCTTTTGTCTGCTCTGTGCAAGGTCAGACTACAGGTCCTGTGTCTGTTTTTGTCTGCGCATGTGACTTGAAGATACAGTTGAAGACTAGCCTATTTGGAATCACTGACTCACTGATGGAATTCATGTCAATCTTTTTACTACAATAAAAGTAGATTAAACTGACAAACTGTATCTCCAGTAGAGTTGGGCGGTATCCAGGGTATGACATTCAGGTAAATTTGTCAGTGGCAGGCCGGGCCAGTACCAAGTGGCATGCAGAATTCCAATAGTGGGTGATTTCATGTTTCATTTGCAGCCTGGGCAAGTACCTTTTTAAAAAAATATATATTATAGCTAATTAATAAAATCTGATATTTATACTATTTACCCCCCTCCTCTCAAGGATGACAATAGCCTTAACATATCTAACTGTTTAAAATGTAATATTCTCCTCTTGAAATGAGCCTAATAATATATTGCAATATCTTTAGGGCGTGTACATGATCCATATTATCAGGCAGGTGTGATACTATAGCAATAAGCATTATCACCTGAAGTCAGATGGATGTAGCATAATGACTACATGGCTGAAGAATGGGGTTGCTCTTCTGCATTGTTAACCACAATACGCTATTCATTAGCTAGGCCACACTCTAAATATCACCTTGTTCCTTGCTAAATGTTCTAAAAAAACCTCCCAATGTCACTAATCATGTGATTTTGAGTGTTTTATAAATACTGTGTAATTGTTTGCATTTTCCAGTGAATATAGGCCTACCGTTTATGCATTCAACTGGCTGACGTGCTTCCCGCTGGTACTTTTTTTTGTCATGCCAGACACCTCGTTTGTAAAACACCGCCAAATGCGGTAAAGATGGAGTTGAAAAATGAATCCTACAGCGCTGAAAAGCCGTGGTCAGGCTCTTTTCAATAATTGCAATCAAAACGGTTGTCTTTCTGAGATTGCAGTTATAGATGTTGTGCAGTGACTGGGCTTATTAGAACATATTATTTTCCACTCCGCGATCAGCTGTGTGAGGAGTTGTGAGCTTTTGCCACCCAACAATGGATATTCAGCTGATAAACAACATAGCTACTTAACAGCTTCAGAAATTAATCTGTTATTAAACAATTATATAAACTTGACAATCAAGCAGTTCAATAGTGTAGGCCTACATAAACCTTTCTTTGCTAATGACATCGCTGTGTACGATGTTGTCTGATATGAAAATAGACTGAAAAGCAGGTGGAGAACTTTTTATTCTGTGATTGTGTGGATTCCAAGTGCCGATGTTCTGAATTGGGCTTCCCACCTCCGCTGAGATGTTTCCGCACGTGTATCCAGGATGTAGCCTTCTGGGGCGGGGCTCACTCGAGAAGGACAGGGAAGGCTTCTTCCGCTTGGAAACCGAATGCTGATTTAATAAATAACGTGAAGCGTCAGATGTCTTGAAGATTAAGGAATAAATACAAATATTCATTATTTTCTGTTTTGGAGTTTGAAAATTCGGGCAGCCCTGAATGTTGAGCTCTGCCTTGATACCATTCCTGTACCATAACAGGGTATATAGAATTACCAGCAGTGCACACAAGGGCCGGTATTTTTTTTCCAAAAAAAAATAAATATTAATTTGTGGTACAAAACAAAATTAGGAGGCAGAGATCTTTATCCAGGAGGGGATTTATTGTCTCTGCTGTAAACAGCCAGCTTGATCTTGCAAGTTAGCGAACCAAATGCATCGTTGGAGCCCTGAGATAGAGATACTTTATTTGGCACATCTTACATAGTTAAGTTATAAGCAGTGGCGTAGCATGCCCCCCTGAGCTTTAGGGCACCTCAAACCCCCCCAAAAATAAAGCATTGACAGCAGTTCAAAATAGCCGGGTGTATATGGTATACCGCCCAAGCCTAATCTCCAGTAATCCATATTCACCACGGAAGTATAATGAGGCCTGTCAATAAGACGGCTCCGTTTTGTTTCAATCCCTCTGAATAGATGAGTTCCACCGCCATTGTCTGCGAGAAGGGATAGAACCAAGATATGCTGAAGCAGTTAAGTGTCAATGCCAGAGGTGCAGAATCATTCTTTTTTAAGAGTGGAAAAAAAGGGAAGGAAAACACGGGGGGAAAAGCTTTGAAGTTCCAGAGGACTGTGAGAACCTGCTAGCGTAGCGAGAGGGGAGGGCCGGCCGGAGAGGTCTTTGCCAAACGAAGGTGACTCCTCCGGTTTGGGGTTGGCGGATTAAGAATGTAGGCAGCCCACAGGGACTACACATGCATGCCCTTGCTCTTAAAAAGTTGACCTTTTATCACTGGGTTATTGACAGTGCATTTAGCCAAGGAATGATTTAGGCATGCATATGTGAGTAGGGGAATTCAGCAGTGCTGAAACTGAAAGTGTAATTTTCTCTAAATGGTTCTGATAAGATTTAATAAAACAAGCACCAGTGGGTCTGTTGAATTACTCAAGTCAAATCAAATTTTCTTAGTCACATGCGCCGAATACAACAGGTGTAGACCTTATCGTGAAATGCTTACTTACGAGCCCCTAACCGACAGTGCAGTTTAAAAAAAATATGGATAAACGTAACAAGTAAAGAAAGAGGAGCAGTAAAAAAAATATGTACGGGGGGTGCCGGTACAGAGTCAATGTGCGGGGGCACCGGTTAGTTGAGGTAGTATATACATGTAGGTAGAGTTAAAGTGACTATGCATAGATGACAACAGAGATTGGCAGTGGTGGAGAGGGGGCAATGCAAATAGTCCGTGTTGCCATTTGATTGGCTGTTCAGGAGTCTTATGGCTTGGGGTTAGAAGCTGTTTAGAAGCCTCTTGGACCTGGACTTGGCGCTCCGGTACCGCTTGCTGTGCGGTAGCAGAGAGAACAGTCTGTCTCGGGTGGCTGGAGTCTGAAGTCTTAAGTATGGGTGATAGATTTCATACTGGAGAGGTTAGACCTTAACTGTGAGTGGATCGCTGAATACCTACAGTAGATGTACTGTGCATATACAAAGATAAAAAATATATATATTTAAGAATGTTGCCAGCATACTGCACTGTTGTATCTCACCAAAAGGAAAGTCTAGCCACCCTTTTCCATACTAAGCATCTGTATTTGTCATGTGCATGTGTGGCGTATTCCATTTGTTCCACTTAGAGTTCAAAGAATGCTAGAGCTTTTGTTTGTTCCTAATTAATACAAAATCCAACTTTATTGTTCATCAAACCTGTTATTAACTTAATGTGTTTATGTAAGCTGTCACGGCAATCAAGCAACACAGTAGATCACTGATGTGTAATTATAAACTATGTGTGAAGGTGTTTGTAATTAACTGGGAAGATGAGACATCTCTGGGCAGTGCCAAGTTTTAAGTCCACATTCACCCCCAACGGCCCAACTGAATACAAGCCAACGCCACCTGATCTGAGTACTTGCATCATCTTGATGAGCTCTGGATTTTAGTTGCCACACTGGGCACCCGTTTCCAGACGGTTTCCTTGCCAGTGTCCACCGCAGACTGCTACCACACAACCGTTTTATTTTATTTTGTTCAAGAAAGTGATGCAGCCTTAACTGACAGATGATTCAGTCTGAGATGTATTCATTTGAAAGAGCAAATGTAGTTAGACATCCTTAATATTAAGCGTGGCACCCTGTGGTTTTATTAATCTCATTCATTAACATTTACAACGTCAAAGGGAAAGAAGTGAATCATTATTGACCTATGCCCAGCCTATATGACATATCACTCTGTTATCAAACAATGAAAGACGAAGTACTTCAAATCCACCTTTCATATCACTTTTAAAAAGGAGCAGTGTTATTTTATGGGGAAGTGATACACTTCACTGTACAGTAGTGGCCCTAAGTCAACTAGAGGCCCTGATCTCTTTGGCAGCCTAGTGTTTTCTTCAGGCTGATTAAAAATCCTTGTCAGATTTGCAGTGGCCTGGGGGCCTTGATGTGGCCTTAGGTTCTGATTGGCATGCTGATGGCGGTTGCTGTGGGGTCACAGGTCTGTGGTTTAGCTTCACCCCTGCACCGACAAGCACTCTGTTTTGACGACAGCGTGCGAATGGCACATCATCTGGGTGTCCCTGTGTGAGTGTCGAATGGCCAGGAGCCTGAGTCAGCAAAGCCACTCACTGTCCATCTCCACAAGAAAAACTGTGTGCGTACGTTTTTGGGGAGAGGGGCTCATAGGACAAAATTAGAGATCTCCCATGAGCGGGCAGTAAAGGCCTGTAAACACAGCCAATCAATTACCACAGCCAAAGTAGTCCTAGACTTAAACTGTCTTATTCTACCCCTTTTCATGTTCTCTCTCAAACGCCATACAACCAGCATGTGTTTGATGGTTACGAAGGGGGGAAACCAGTAGAACCACTGTCTAGCCCGTGGCATGTGCTTGCAACAATTTAAAAATAGTTCATTCATCTGAGTCTGTTATTTAGACTGATGTGAAGACTGGATAGGAGTTCTGTTAAAAGTATCATATTTTTTAAGAAATGTCATATTAGAGTAGTATTTTGAAGTTTATTAGTTGTTAAATGTTTAAAAACGGTGAAAAAGTCTTCTGTTTTATGCACATGAAAAAAGTATTTCAAACTAACAATATGAATCCCAACATTTAGAAAGCGAACCGTTGAGTTTCACTAGAAGTAAACATGTTGTGAAATTTAAAGCGTGTGTGGCAGGGACTTGTGGGCGTCTGTCTTAGACTCATCATAACTACTGAATTTGGCACAGAATTTCTCCAACCACCGTCACAAATAAATTACATATGTCAGTAGTGTGTTTCAAAGTCAACTCACGTCATGTAACAATACTATTGGGCTCCATGCACTATTGTTCCAAGTGCCCTTGGTTCCCCTAGCAACCACATAAACACTGTTCCACCTTAACCTTTGCACTTAATTGCTCTTAAAGCAGATACGGTTCAAGGCAAATTAAAACCAGATACGCTGGGCTTGGGGGGCAAACCATTTCATCACTCCACGTCTAACGTTACACACATCACACTGGTTCCATAATTGTTATAAAAAAATTGTTATTACATACATTGATGCTGTTTCTTAGGCTAAAGAGTGATTTTTGGAGAGGTTTCTACTAACCGACTGTACTGATCTCGTTAAATCCGGCCCATGCTGCTTGCTTTCCCACGTTGTGACGTGTAAGAGGACACACAAAGTCCACAAACATAAAGAAGTACACAAGCCAGTGTGTGGGGGGGGGGTAGTGTGGATGTCATGCTCACCTCTACTCAAAACTCTGAGATTCCTGAACAGATAAGCAGTCAGAACTTGGCCTGAGCAGAGAAACCAAACTCGACACAGCTGTGTGCTTCCCATTGTAAATCTGTGTATTTAAGATGTTTGTTTACAACTCATACTGCCAAGCAAAGCACCAGGGAAACTTAACTCAACATCTCCTTACTTACACACAATCTTTGGTCTTAGGGAAGCAAAATAAGGAAACTTATCCTTGAGCTGGTTCTACTGGTTGAATCAGTTATCTCATACATACTTGTCCTGTGTTAGTTTTACAGTGGGTGGAGCCAGCCCCCAAGAGACACATCCGGTTTTCTTTTGTTTGGCTCTAGGAATAATATTGAAACACTAATTCATTTTGATGAATTATTTTCCATTGTGAGTGTTTTGAGGTTAAGGTGGAAGGGTAGGGTAGGAAAACGGCTTCTCTAAGCATTAGCTTTTATGGCCAAACAGATTTATTATATATCAGTCAATATCCATGTATGACTGTGTGCTAAATTGATTGTTACTGATTAGATCACTAATGATATTGGTTTCCATTTTCTTTTCCAGATTACCAGCTCCGAACCCAATAGAAACTGCAGCAGGAAAGGGAAAGGCCCATATTTCTATGGATGGAACATTGATGGTCACGGATGTGTAATTACTTTTAGTCCTTTGTCATGGACATTTGTTGTCAATTGACTTCATTTGTTTTCTTTTCAAGTTTGAAGTTTGTTTCATGTTTAGTGCCATAATACAGAAATTATATTCCTCTGAAAATTCAAAATATACGTTTTTATTTGGTTACAGTTGTGCTCTAAAAGTAGTGAGATGTATGATATTTCTATAGTAGGTCAGTTGCAAATAATGAATACAATTGTTGATACTCACCTCTTTTCCATCTAAATCACCTGCTTGCAATGTGGTCATATATTTTAAAGGTCAATTTCAGGTGTTACAAGTTGAGTGTGACCAACGAACCAGTGAAGTGTTATAAGAAGTTTAATGTGAATTTACACACAGCGTTCTTCATTTGTCGGTTTTCCTGATTACTTAGTGATAGCCTGATGCAAGGCTGAAAAAGCTCTTCAATATATCGTCTGGTCCGGAATCATCGGACATCAGTCTGTATGGCTGTTATGATGAGAATAAGGTGCATTGGTACATTTGTGCAGATCGAAGTGAGCTCTTAAAATGGTCAAACTATAATAAAATATTTGCCACAAGTTTTTATTGCAGTTTCCATTACCTCTGTGAATAATCAAATCCTAAATGTTTATTGGGATGTATTAAGTTGCTAATTAGCTGTTGATACATTTTTGTTAGTGTCATTTTCATCACTTGATTTATCCTCACATTATTCAGTGGAATACAACATGCTCAATGGAAGGCAACATTTTTATAAACCATTCTGAATGAAGCTAGCTATTAAATGGTATTGTACATTCCTAGCAGATCTTTTAGGTGACTTGTGTTAACAGTTGGCTGCCATGGTTGCTTCAATAAGTTCTCAAACTAGGCCAAAAGCTTTAAACTGCAAATTTGCAAAAACATCCCTATAGTGATACCACCATCAGACATTTTCTCTCTCATAAAATAAAAATGTTATTGTCTTGTTTGCTGTAAACTGATGTTTATGTCCAAATCAAAGAGACAACAGTCCGAGTGGTTGTGAGTTTGAGGTTTCTCTCTTTCTTGTCTATTCATTTTGATCACAACACCGTTGTGGCCAGAGCTTTTGCATATGCAGAAAATGTCATCGATTTTGACACTTTTTTTACACCTTTAGTTCACATCCAATTGATCTTTTAAAATGAAGGTTTTGTTCTACTTCATCATCCAACCAAACTTTTGCTTACGTTATACTTATGACACAAGGAACCCTTCAATCAGTTAAAATTAGGAAACCTCTTTTAGCAGTGGTATTGACTTGCCTATATTATCCATATCTTTAAAATCAAGCGTCTAAAAGTTTTATCAAAAAGAGCTTGACTGTTTCCTTTTGTATTAAACTATTTTCAACTTAATTGCAGGCTTTCTACTGCATTGTCTGCAGCATGTTTAGGCAACATTTGAATACTTAAATGCATCCATCCTTTGAAGTAATCACTTATCTGACTTGACTGCATCTGTGAATGCGAAATAGTGACACCCCTGCTTTCACCTAGCCAAATGTGTTCGATCAATGATTAATTTCAAGAAAGTGTGGGAGGAAGGATGCATTTTCAAAGTATTCCAAAATTGAATAGTTTTATGCTAACAGGTATTTGATATCTATCAATACAGCCCATTTGTGTTACATCACAACTTTGAGGAGAGTAGAAAGTGAATTGTCAGTGAGTCTAGATGCTGTGTTGCGTGCATTCCTCATGCTCCGGCTCCAGATCAGAATGGTGTATCTCCCTGCAGACCACTGGGGTGTGAATAGCATGCAGGCCTGTGAGTCTCTTTCTCGCACTCTAAATCAAATCTATCTGCCATTGTACCAGTTAATGAGCTTTAGATCATAATGGTGATACAAAGACCAGTTCTGCATAGCTGGTCTGCCCTTTACACAACAAAAGTGTCTCCTCGAGGATATGTCTCCTCAGATATGCATATACAAGGCGGGCGTGTGGACAAATAAGACAATTGGCCTTCTGGAAACAAAGGTTCAAACTTCAGAACATGAACTGGATCAGCTAGAAAAGCGACAGAATAGTGAGATCATTCTCCCTACCGGACGATTGGGGGGATGGGGGGGGGACCATTCAAGTTGATATCAGAGGAGCTGTGTATCACTGGAGGATCTGGAGTGATGCCATCAGATCGGCGTGAAGCAGAAGAAAGCTAAATACCCTCGCATGATCATATGTAAACTGGAATTCTCAGACCAAAGTCAACTTTCTTGATGGCAAGGGGGAAAGGAGATCAGGGTCCAGGTGGGAAAGGGAAGTGTGGAGTGCAATAGAGATTGTATTATCTGTGGATCTGTTGGTGCGGTTTGAAAATTGGAGTGGGTCTAGTATTTCTTGGATAATGGTGTTGCTCGGAGCCATGACCAGCCTTTCGAAGCATTTCAAGGCTACAGACATGAGTGCTACGAGTCAGTAGTCATTTAGGCAGGTTACCTTAGTGTTCTTGGGCACAGGGACTATGGCGGTCTGCTTGAAACATGTTGGTATTACAGAGTTGGGCGGGGAGAGGTTGAAGATGTCAGAGAAGACACTTGCCAGTTGGTCAGCGCATGCTCCGAGTACACGTCCTGGTAATCTGTCTGGCCTTGTGAATGTTGACTTGTTTAATGGTCTTACATCGGCTACGGAGAGCGTGATCACACAGTCGTCCAGAACTGTTGATGCTCTCATGCATGTTTCAGTGTTACTTGCCTCGAAGTGAGCATAAGTTATTTAGCTCGTCTGGTAGGCTTGTGTCACTGGGCAGCTCTCGGATGTGCTTCCCTTTGTAATCTAGTATAGTTTGCAAGCCCTGCAACATCCAACGAGCGTCGGAGCCGATGTAGCGTGATTCGATCTTAGTCCTGTATTGATGCTTTGCCTGTTTGATGGTTCATCGGAGGGCATAGCAGTTTTTCATATAACCTTATTGGTTAGAGTTCCACACCTTGAAAGTGGCAGCTCAACCCTTTAGCTTAGTGCGAATGTTGCCTGTAACCCATGGCTTCTGGTTGGGGTATGTATGTACAGTCACTGTGGGGACGACGTCCTCAATACACTTATTGATGAAGCCTTATTGATGTTGTGTACTCCTCAATGCCATCGGAAGAATCCCTGAACATATTCCATTCTGTGCTAGCAAAACAGTCCTGTAGTTTAGCATCTGCTTCATCTGACCACTTTTTTAAAGCTTCCTGCTTTAATTTTTGCTCGTAAGCAGGAATCAGGAGGATAGAGTTATGGTAAGAATTGCCAAATGCAGGGTGAGGGAGAGCTTTGTACGTGTGGGTCTCTGCGTGTGGAGCAGAGGTGGTCTAGAGTTTCAAATCAAATTTTATTTGTCACATACACATGGTTAGCAGATGGTAATGTGAGTGTAGCGAAATGCTTGTGCTTCTAGTTCCGACCATGCAGTAATATTTAACAAGTATACACACAAGTGTAAAGGAATGAATAAGAATATGTCCATAGAAATATTGAATGAGTGATGGCCAAACGGCATAGGCAAAATACAGTAGAGGGTAGAGTACAGGATATACATATGAAATGAGTAATGTAGGGTATGTAAACATTATATAAAGTGGCATTGTTTAAAGTGGCTAGTGATACATTTCTTACATAAATTGTTCCATTATTAAAGTGGCTGGAGTTGAGTCAGTATGTTTGCAGCAGCCACTCAATGTTAGTGATGTTGTTTTTACCTCTGGTTGCACATTTCAAATGTTGATAGAAATTTGGTAAAACTGATTTAACCTCTAGTGACAACCCATCCCGTGAACGAGACCGTTGTCATCATCTGACACTAATTAGCATAACGCAACGGACATAAATCTTCCTAGAAAATCTTCCTATTCATGAAAATCACAATATTGGAACACAGCTTAGCCTTTTGTTAATCACCCTGTCATCTCAGATTTCAAAATATGCTTTACAGCCAAAGCTAGACAAGCATTTGTGTAAGTTTATCGATAGTCTAGCATAGCATTATGCCTTGCTAGCAGCAGGCAACCTTGTCATGAATCAGAAAAGCAATCAAATTAAATCGTTTACCTTTGATGAACTTCGGATGTTTTCACTCACAAGACTCCCAGGTAGATAGCCAAAGTTCATTTTTTTTCCCAAAAGCTCCGTTTGTTCTTCACGTTTGGCTGAGAAATCGACCGGCGAAAAATATTCCAAATTAGCTCCATAATATCGACAGAAACATGGCAAACTTTGTTTAGAATCAATCCTCAAGGTGTTTTTCAAATATCTATTCGATAATATATCCACTGGGACAATTGGTTTCTCAGTAGAAGCGATTGGAATAATGGCTACCTCTTTACTTTACTCAAAATTTTCTCCGGGAGCATCATGTGACCACTTGCGCAATGTAGCCCCCTACGGGTATTCTTCAACATAAATGCGTAAAACTACGTCACAATGCTGTAGACACCTTGGGGAATACGTAGAAAGCGTAAGCTGGTTCATAGCACATTCACAGCTCAATGGGGACTCATTGGCACGCAGCGCTTTCAAAATATGGGGCACTTCCGGATTGGATTTTTCTCAGACTTTCGCCTGCAACATCAGTTCTGTTATACTCACAGACAACATCTTTACAGTTTTGGAAACGTTAGTGTTTTCTATCCAAAGCTGTCAATTATCTGCATATTCTAGCATCTTGTCCTGACAAAATATCCCGTTTTAAAACGGGAACATTTTTTTTCCCAAAAATGAAAATACTGCCCTTAGTCGCAACAGGTTTTAAGGTTCCCTGCATTAAAGTCACCAACCACTAGGAACGCCGCCTATGGATGAGCGTTTTCCTGTTTGCTTATGGCGGAATACAGCGTGCGGTTTTAGTTCTAACCTCGCACTGTGGTGGTATAAAGACAGCTACGAAAAAAAACCTGATTAACTCTGGGTAAATATTGAGGTCTGCAGCTTCTCTGAAGATACTCCACCTCAGGCGAGCAAAACTTTGAGACTTCCTTAGATATCATGCACCAACTGTTGTTTACATAAATGCATAGGACCCACCCCGTGTCTTACCAGAGGCTGCTGTTCTGTCTTGCCGGTAGAGTGTATAACCCACCAACTCTATGGTCTTAATGTCGTCGTTCATCCACGACTTGGTGAAGCATAAAATATTACAGTTTTTAATGTCCCGTTGGTAGGATATACATGCTTTTAGTTTGTCCCATTTATTTTCTAGCTATTGAATGTTAGCTAGCAGAATGGAGGGCAAGGGCAGATTCGTCACTCGTCGCCTGGTATTCACAAGGCACCCTGATCTTTTGCCTCAATCTACGTTTCCTTCTCCAGCGAATCACGGGGATCGGGACCTGGTTGGATGTCAACAGTATATCCCTCGCGTTCCGGCTCATTGAAGAAAAACTTTGTCCAGTTTGAGGTGAGAATTCCCAGTTCTGATGTTTAGAAGCTATTTTTAGTAATAGGAGACGGTAGCAGCAACATTATGTACAAAACAAGTTACGAACAACACAAACAAACATAATGGCATGATTGGTTGATGGCCGATAAGACGGCCCTACCCACCGGCGCCATCATATCAACAGCTCTCCAGAGATGTTCAATCCCTTTACTCAGTACTGTGTTGAAACACCTTTGGCAGTAATTACAGCCTTGAGTCTTCTTGGGTATGAAGCTACAAGCTTGGCACAACTGTATTTGGGGAGTTTCTCCCATTCTCTGCAGATCCTCTCAACCTTTGTCAGATTGGATGGGGAGCGTTGCTGCACAGCTATTTTTAGGTCTCTCCAGAGATGTTCAATCGGGTTCAAGTCCGGGCTCTGGCTGTGCCAATCAAGGACATTGAGACTTGTCCCGATGCCACTCCAGCATTGTCTTGGCTTTGCTTATGGTCATTGTCTTGTTGGAAGGTGAACCTTCGCCCCAGTCTGAGGTCCTGAGCACTCTGGAGCAAGTATTCATCAAGGATCTCTCTGTACTTTGCTCCGTTCATCTATGCCTCGATCGTGACTCGTCTCCCATTCCCTTCTGCTGAAAAACACCTCCACAGCATTATGCTGCCACCACCAGGCTTCACCGTAGGGATGGTGCCAGATTTCCTCCAGACATGTTACTTGGCATTCAGGCCAAAGACTTGAATCTTGTTTTCATCTGGCCAGAGAATCTTGTTTCTCATGGTTTGAGAGTCTTTCTTTAGGTGCCTCTTGGCAAATTCCAAGCGGGCTGTCAAGTCCATTTTACTGAGGAGTAGCTTCCGTCTGGACACTACCATAAAGGCCTGATTGGTGGAGTGCTGCAGAGATGGTTGTCCTCTGGAAGGTTCTCCCATCTCCACAGAGGAGCTCAGAGTGACCATCGGGTTCTTTGTCACCTCCCTGACCAGCTCCTCTCCCCCGATTGCTCAGATTGGCTAGGCGGCCAGTTAAAGGAAGAGTCTTGGTGGTTCCAAACTTCTTCCATTTAAGAATGGAGGCCACTGTTCTTGGGGACCTTCAATGCTGCGGACATTTTTTGGTACCCTTCCCCAGATCTGTGCATCGACAAAGCACAATGGCAGAGTCATGTCTCAATTGTAAAACTTAATGATCCAATTATCCATGCTTTCTGTGAATACTGTGAAGTCCAAAAATTATGGGCAGAGCTTGAAAGTTGGCTGTCAGAAGTATTACAATGGAAATGTACTTTTAATCTGTCTGTCTGCATATTTCAAGACATGGCATATGGGGGTGTAGTGAGATACCCAATGGGCTGGACGATTCTCTTCTCATCTTGAAAAAATGTATATTAAAAACTTGGAAATCACTTCATCCGCCATCATTAACACAGTGGAAGAATCGAATGACTTGTTATTGAAATAGCCTGGGTGACTGAGAAAAAACAAATTGTTACAGTTTAAGGCCATGTGGCAAACAATAATACAAGCACCAGGGATGGAGGCGTGAGCATGCGCTTCTGGCCACAGTAGATGTAATTATTTGTGTGTATGTTTTTTTGTGTGTAAAAAATACATAAATCTATTTTTGTGTCTCCTCCCCCTTTCCACTGATACAATGTAACAACAAAACACAACAACATTGCCTATAAACCAAAGGCTGCCAGTGTATGTATGGTTGGCTGTGTATGAAGGATAAAACCAAAAAAATGCCTGCAAACAAGGGGTCTGACTTGCATTCTCATGGACCAGGAAGTGGCAGGCTGTTTTACCTGTCAACACACCCACACACACACAGAGAGATAGAGAGTCTGATGCTGTCTCTATGTGTTGAAAGCTGGACAGGGCCAGCCAGTCTGCCATTGAAACCTATGTTACACATGGTCTGAGGGGGGTTTGTGACTGTGTGAATGCTGCAGCTCCAGCCTGGGCAACTGTGAGGTTACATCTGGAGTCACAAGCAGCATTTTTTGGGGGAAAAGCCCTGGAATGTGGAGAAGGAAGTGATTCAAAGAGGGGATTATACTAGGAAGCATGGGGCCTGACTCAGCTAGGTTCATTCCCCAACACACACAAACACACACACAAATAGGACATACATTGTGTTCAGGTGTTCCCAGACCTGTAGTAGGCCATGTGTGTTTGTTTGTGAGGTAATCAAGGGCACCTCCATATACAGTAAGCAGCACATCCAAGTACAGTAAGCAGCATTTCAAACAATGGACTCTACTGGTCTCAAGGCCTCTATATTGAAGTTAAGAATGACTTCCACCTGCTTTTGTTTTTTAGTAAACAAATACAACTTCATGACCGAGTGCATTGAATGCACTGAATTGTTGCATTGTATAAATGCATGAAAGAAGCTTATAAAAAAACATCACCATACAATACATCCTGTTAATGCATGCAAAAACATTGGGATCAAACATGTATTAACAAATATTTTTAACCTCATATTAGACTGGGTTTCGGGCTTGATAATACTGAATCCTTCAGTGTTTACCTATCAGACAGAGCAGAAGGAAGGCAGAGTACTTGTTTTGTGTGAATGGCGGTGGCTCTCAGACAGACACATCGCCAGACTGCTGTACTATCACCTTATTTCAGTGGCTCTCCCCAGTATGCCTGTGGTAATTAGGCTCTACTACTACTGGATCTGCAAAGGAAGCTTCAACGTGGATGTTCAATACAAGGTGTTTCTTTATTGTTAAATGGTAATGCACATGGTGCTGCATTAAAGCCTTCAATAATCTTGAATAATGTGGGAGTGTACCGCCCAGCCCGATGTAAATGTAAATACTTTACAGTACAACAGAATAGAAAACGGGGGCGAAAAAGGGAGATCCATACAGTACACAGAAATAAAGGGGGAGCGAGTGAGCGGGGTGGGGGGGGGGATTGGGAATCTAATTTCAGTGATTTGTCTCTCAAATGGAGTGATGGATGTAGGAGTGTGTTGATGCTCAGATCACCAAATAAGGCTGATGCTCCATTTACTAGAACTTAAGACTGAGGTATTTATACTTTAGGGGAGAGAGTGGGTGTAAGAGTTACAGAAACTGCAATATACTGAAATGCCAGTAATAACATTCAATAAATAGTCCATCTGGATTCCATTCCACTGTTATGTGGCATGTTCATGTGGAATTATATATGAGCAAGGAGGAGTCTATAAGCATGCACAGGCACAAGTGAGATCCTCACTTACTGGGCTCTTTAAAAAACACTCTCTTCGGCATAAATTAATAGCAACATGTTGCATAAACTTCTTTGTGGCCATTTTGGGAATCCACGGTAAAGATTTGATTTGATGGAATACTGATAGTCTGTCTACAGCTATAATGTAGACACACAAGTCTGTCCTACAACAGCTATAATGTGGACACACTAGTCTGTCCTACAACAGGTATAATGTGGACACACTAGTCTGTCCTACAACAGCTATAATGTGGACACTAGTCTGTCCTACAACAGCTATAATGTGGACACTAGTCTGTCCTACAACAGCTATAATGTGAACACACTAGTCTGTCCTACAACAGCTATAATGTGGAGACACTAGTCTGTCCTACAACAGCTATAATGTGGACACACAAGTCTGTCCTACAACAGCTATAATGTGGACACACTAGTCTGTCCTACAACAGCTATAATGTGGACACACTAGTCTGTCCTACAACAGCTATAATGTGGACACACAGTCTGTCCTACAACAGCTATAATGTGGACACACTAGTCTGTCCTACAACAGCTATAATGTGGACACACTAGTCTGTCCTACAACAGCTATAATGTGACACACAAGTCTGTCCTACACAGCTAAAATGTGGACACTAGTCTGTCCTACAACAGCTATAATGTGGACACACTAGTCTGTCCTACAACAGGTATAATGTGGACACACTAGTCTGTCCTACAACAGCTATAATGTGGACACTAGTCTGTCCTACAACAGCTATAATGTGGACACTAGTCTGTCCTACAACAGCTATAATGTGAACACACTAGTCTGTCCTACAACAGCTATAATGTGGAGACACTAGTCTGTCCTACAACAGCTATAATGTGGACACTAGTCTGTCTTACAACAGCTATAATGTGGACACACTAGTCTGTCCTACAACAGCTATAATGTGGACACTAGTCTGTCCTACAACAGCTATAATGTGGACACACTAGTCTGTCCTACAACAGCTATAATGTGGACACACTAGTCTGTCCTACAACAGCTATAATGTGGACACTAGTCTGTCCTACAACAGCTATAATGTGGAGACACTAGTCTGTCCTACAACAGCTATAATGTGGACACTAGTCTGTCCTACAACAGCTATAATGTGGACACACTAGTCTGTCCTACAACAGCTATAATGTGGACACACTAGTCTGTCCTACAACAGCTATAATGTGGACACTAGTCTGTCCTACAACAGCTATAATGTGGACAATAGTCTGTCCTACAACAGCTATAATGTGGAGACACGAGTCTGTCCTAGCAGCTATAATGTGGACACACTAGTCTGTCCTACAACAGCTATAATGTGGACAATAGTCTGTCCTACAACAGCTATAATGTGGAGACACTAGTCTGTCCTACAGCAGCTATAATGTGGACACACTAGTCTGTCCTACAACAGCTATAATGTGGAGACACTAGTCTGTCCTACAACAGCTATAATGTGGACACTAGTCTGTCCTACAACAGCTATAATGTGGAGACACTAGTCTGTCCTACAACAGCTATAATGTGGACACTAGTCTGTCCTACAACAGCTATAATGTGGACACTAGTCTGTCCTACAACAGCTATAATGTGGACACACTAGTCTGTCCTACAACAGCTATAATGTGGACACACTAGTCTGTCCTACAACAGCTATAATGTGGACACTAGTCTGTCCTACAACAGCTATAATGTGGACAATAGTCTGTCCTACAACAGCTATAATGTGGAGACACTAGTCTGTCCTACAGCAGCTATAATGTGGACACACTAGTCTGTCCTACAACAGCTATAATGTGGACAATAGTCTGTCCTACAACAGCTATAATGTGGAGACACTAGTCTGTCCTACAGCAGCTATAATGTGGACACACTAGTCTGTCCTACAACAGCTATAATGTGGAGACACTAGTCTGTCCTACAACAGCTATAATGTGGAGACACTAGTCTGTCCTACAACAGCTATAATGTGGACACTAGTCTGTCATACAACAGCTATAATGTGGACACACTAGTCTGTCCTACAAAAGCAATGTAAATGGGGTTTGCAATGACAAATGACTTCCTTCTAACTCCACCACTTTAAGGAGTGTCTTGCCTAGTCTTCCTGGACAGGTTTTTTACCCTATCCATATGCAACCATATGATTCATATAATAAATGATTTATTAAATGCCGTTCAATGTAGTTGTGGATTTGCCCTTATCTTTATGTCCCCAGATAGCGCCAGGTGGTTATCGAGCTTAAAAACAAATGTTGCAGATTGTTTTGGGTCTCATTTGAAATACATCACCATCTTGAACAGTCTTATCTGAAGGGAAAGGTCCCTGGGGAGTAAGTGTCTTTGTTTTCTTTAGCCTGTGGCCCTTCCCTTGGCGTTCAGTCTCTGTGTGGGTGGCTTTGGCTTAGGTCACAGTGAGCAGGGTGCAGCAGCCATAGTGAAATAGTGAATTTAATATTTTACCCATTATTATGGTTCTGTTGACATTCTGGCTGCTCTTGTGCAACTGTCATGGCTCCAATCAGTAGCTGAGATCTGGCTTACTGTGCTAGACCAGACCGTAACAGACAGACAGACATGTCCATGGAATAGGAGAGAGACGTGACCTCACCAGTTTACCAAACACAGCCAGTCACTGTGACTAACTCACTGGACCTCTGACTACAATCAGGTCACAGTGTATCTTGATAAAATATGACTGTGACATGTTGTCATAATGTCTTTATGTCCTTATCTATGTAGAATAGCTGCCTGGCATACAACTACTGACATGACATCTGAACTGCTCGTGTCACGGCGGTGGTTCAATCAGACAACTGGTTCAGCCTGAAAGATAATCCGCTAGTTGATCGTTTTTGTTGTTGAAGCTGTTTATGAGATATGAGGGGTGGAGAGGGGGACTGAAACTGCAGAGTTAGTATCTGTTTGAGTGATATTCGGGCGTTGCAGGTCTTCTGTGTACCACCACACCCCTAATCTATACCAACAAGGGGAACTATAGATCACATTAAATGCGTGAAATAAGGAAGTGGGTATGTACCCATGCCGAGGTTAGAGATGAGAGGGTAGGGGACTACTGGTGATGACACAGAGTCTGACATCACATCTCTTTGTTCTCTGGTGGTGTTGTTTTGTTTTTGTTTTTTATTTCGCCTTTATTTAACCAGGTAGGCTAGTTGGCTAGGCTAGTAGGCTAGTAGGCTAGTTCTCATTTGCAACTGCGACCTGGCCAAGATAAAGCATAGCAGTGTGAACAGACAACACAGAGTTACACATGGAGTAAACAATTAACAAGTCAATAACACAGTAGAAAAAGTGTGCATATACATTGTGTGCAAAAGGCATGAGGAGGTAGGCGAACAATTACAATTTTGCAGATTAACACTGGAGTGATAAATTATCAGATGGTCATGTACAGGTAGAGATATTGGTGTGCAAAAGAGATGAAAAGTAAATAAATAAAAACAGTATGGGGATGGGGTAGGTAAAAATGGGTGGGCTATTTACCGATAGACTATGTACAGCTGCAGCGATCGGTTAGCTGCACAGATAGCAGATGTTTGAAGTTGGTGAGGGAGATAAAAGTCTCCAACTTCAGCGATTTTTGCAATTCGTTCCAGTCACAGGCAGCAGAGAACTGGAACGAAAGGCGGCCAAATGAGGTGTTGGCTTTAGGGATGATCAGTGAGATACACCTGCTGGAGCGCGTGCTACGGGTGGGTGTTGCCATCGTGACCAGTGAACTGAGATAAGGTGGAGCTTTACCTAGCATGGACTTGTAGATGACCTGGAGCCAGTGGGTCTGACGATGAATATGTAGCGAGGGCCAGCCAACTAGAGCATACAGGTCGCAGTGGTGGGTGATATAAGGTGCTTTAGTGACAAAACGGATGGCACTGTGATAAACTGCATCCAGTTTGCTGAGTAGAGTGTTGGAAGCTATTTTGTAGATGACATCGCCGAAGTTGAGGATCGGTACGATAGTCAGTTTTACTAGGGTAAGTTTGGCGGCATGAGTGAAGGAGGCTTTGTTGCGGAATAGAAAGCCGACTCTAGATTTGATTTTCGATTGGAGATGTTTGATATGAGTCTGGAAGGAGAGTTTACAGTCTAGCCAGACACCTAGGTACTTATAGATGTCCACATATTCAAGGTCGGAACCATCCAGGGTGGTGATGCTAGTCAGGCGTGCGGGTGCAGGCAGCGAACGGTTGAAAAGCATGCATTTGGTTTTACTAGAGTTTAAGAGCAGTTGGAGGCCACGGAAGGAGTGTTGTATGGCATTGAAGCTCGTTTGGAGGTTAGATAGCACAGTGTCCAAGGACGGGCCGGAAGTATATAGAATGGTGTCGTCTGCGTAGAGGTGGATCAGAGAATCGCCCGCAGCAAGAGCAACATCATTGATATATACAGAGAAAAGAGTCGGCCTGAGAATTGAACCCTGTGGCACCCCCATAGAGACTGCCAGAGGACCGGACAGCATGCCCTCCGATTTGACACACTGAACTCTGTGAGAGATGCATTAGAGGATGCAAAACAAATATCTGAATAATTATATATTTTTATCACATACTACGTTTGGTAAGAGACAGCAGTGTGAGATCTATTTCTAGACAGTGATAAGATTGATCTCCATTTTGTAATTTAACTTTATTGTTGGCTATAGACAATAAAATGTCTTTGGCAATATCATTGCCAACTAACTAAGCAGCCGTCTATAAACTGAAATAACATGTCAAGTTTATAGGAAATATCTGTTGACGAGCCTGAAAAAGGCTGTTGTGGATTTTGTTGTATTCATAATAATACAATTGTCTGAGATTACATCTCTCTGAGATAAATTTGAGGCCAAGTAAGACAGATAGATGAAAATAATGAAGCCTGACTGGACTATACGGAGGGTACTATAGCAAACAAACAGCAGAGACCTGAAGACACCATCCAACCTGGAACTGAGTGAGTAGTGTTTGGGCTGACGCTATTTTGAAAGCCAAGAAGAAAAAAAGAAAATAAAGTACATCACAATTATTATTATTTTATTTTATGGGGACTGAATGCTGAGTTAAGGCTCCCAGGCTTGCAAGAACAGACCAGATACAAATTCAATTAGCACTAAGGTGTGAGGTAAAAGGTGTCGAGGACTTTGGGCCCAACAAGTGTTAGGAGTCTTTGAAGCGTCCTCTGAAGCCCCCTCGTGCTGTTCAAAGATCATTCACTGGCATTTTCTACAAGAAGTCTGCCTTCAGAAAGTAAAGCTTCTCCCAAGTGGGTGTGACACCTACTCCCTTTGCCTGCTGCGCTGCTGCTTGGCTTCCACTTGGCGATAAGTTCACCATCTGCCCTGGCCTGTCGCCCCCTGTCTGGTACAGGTACCCCCACCACACTCACCCCTCTCTCCAGAGCTTTTGCTCACCTCCAGCGCTCACGCACTGTTGGGGTGAGTGACTCTGAACTTACAATGGCTAGCCCCAAGTCATTATATATATATTTTTTTCTTGTGCATTTTGCTATTTGCCTCATGACTTCTGCATACTCTGTTGACTACAAACTTTCTTTACCCAAACGTGGGACAGACTATGTTTGTTCCCACACTCGGGACTATGACTCTCCATAGGTTACACAGAATTTTGGCCACCCATCCTCTTCTAACCACCTCTCACCGGCTTTGTATTCATGTTACCTGATGAAATTGCTATACAATATGATCTTGTTGCCATTTGATGCACATTCGGGGCGGCAGGTAGCCTAGTGGTTAGAGCGTTGTACTCGAATCCCCGAGCTGACAAGGTAGAAATCTGTCGTACTGCCCCTGACCAAGGCAGATAACCCACTGTTCCTAGACCAGTTAACCCACTGTTCCTAGACCAGTTAACCTACTGTTCCTAGGCCGTCATTGAAAATAAGAATTTCTTCTTAACTGACTTGCCTAGTTAAATAAAGGTCAAATTAAAAAATCAGATGTCATAAATCAGCACTATGTGGTCTCTCCCCATACTATGCTGTGCCTTGATTGTATTGCTGTTGATGATATCTGGAAATGTGCATGTACACCCTGGCCCATCTACTGTTGCTAGCCCCAATTCTGACTTGTGCTGTGATATCTCCTTCACTGATTTCTGCTCTCTTAAAAGCCTGGGATATCTGCACGTTAACACTAGAAGCTTATTACTTAAAATGGATGTGTGTTGGTCATTACTGAGACGTTGTGAAGGAAGAATGTTTGGAATACTGATGTTAACCTTTCGAGTTAGAACCTTTTTTGGCAAGACAGATCTTCCAAAGGTGGGGGACTGGCAATCCTTACCAAGCATCACCTTCAGTGCTCGGTTGTCTCCACAAAGTCTATCCCGAAACAATTTGATTTACTGGTTTTAAGCATTACACTTTCAAATAGCTCTTTGTTGACTGTTGCTGGGTGCTATCGTCCTCCATCAGCGCCGGCCTGTACCCTATCTGCCCAAAGCTCTCTCCTGGCCCCTTACACCAAGTCTGAATTTGTCCTGCTTGGTGACCTAAACTGGGACATACTTAAACCACCTGACCAAGTCCTAAAGCAATGGGTGTCACGACTTCCGCCGAAGTTTGCTCCCCTGCCTGTTCGGGTGGTGCTCGGCGGTCGTCGTCACCGTCCTACTAGCCGCTACCGATCCCTTTTTCGTTTGTCTGTTGGTTTTGTCTTATTAGTTTCACCTGTGTGTATTTTAGTTTAATTAGCTTCCCTATATGTAGTAGTTTGTCCCGCCCTTGTTTTGTGCGGGATTGTTTTTTGTTACTCTGTTGGATGTGGTTTTCATGTGTGTATTCTCCGGACTGTTTGGTCCTGTGTTTGGGCTGGTCTGTTCTATGCGCCCTGTATGTTGGAGTGACCGTTTTTTGGCCGGAGAATAAATCACGATATACTGAACCCTGCTCTCTGCGCCTGATTCCAACCCACCACTCCTAGCATCCCGTGACAATGGGACTCCCTAAATCTTTCTCCGATTATTACCAATCCCACAAGGTATGACTCCAAACACCCAGAAAAGGCTACTCTCCTCAATGTTATCCTCACAAATAATCCTGATAGATATCAGTGTGGTGTTTTCTGTAATGACCTTAGTGATCACTGTTTTACAGCCTGTGTTCGTAATGGCTGCGTGAAATGACCTGTCCTGATTTGTCATAGACACTTGCTAAAAAACTTTAATGAGCAAGCCTTCCTTCATGAACTGGCCTCTGTAAAATGGTATAGAATCAGCTTCATCCCCTCTGTCGAAGACGCTTGGACCTTCTCTTTTGATATTTTCAGTGGTATTGTTAACAAACAGGCCCCCACAAAGAAAATGAGCATTAAAACAGGTTCAACCCTTGGTTCGACCGTGATCTTGCAGAGTTACTCCACCTTAAGAATTGCATTTGGCCAAAGGCTTGGCACACGCATACGCAGGCTGACTGGCTATTGTTCAGGCAAATGAGAAATAAGTGCACTCAGGCTATCCAGAAGGCCAAAGTTAATTACTTTAAGGAGCAGTTCTCTCTCTGTGCGTCTAACCCCAAAAAGTTCTGGAAACTGGTTAAAGACCTGGAGAATAAACCCTCCTCCTCACAGCTGCCCATGTCCCATAATGTTGATGATGTGGTTGTTACTGATAAGAAGCATATGGCTGATCTCTTTAATCACCACTTCATTAAGTCAGGATTCCTATTTGACAGCCATGCCACCTTGCCCATCCAACATTTTCTAATCTCCCACCCCTTCTAATGCGACTATCCCCGATTCTTCTCCCTATTATTTCTCTGCCCTGCTACAAAGTTTCTCCCTGCAGGCAGTCACTGAGTCCAAGGTGCTAAAGGAGCTCCTTAAACGTGACCCCAAAAAACCATCTGGGTTAGATGGTTTAGACCCTTTCTTCTTTAAGGTTACTGCCCCTATCACCGCCAAGCCTATCTCCAACCTTTGTAACCTGTCTCTCCTTTCTTGGGAGGTTCCCATTGCTTGTAAGGCAACCACGGTTCGTCCTTTATTTAAAGGGGGAGATCAAGCTGATTCTAACTGTTATAGGCCTATTTCTATTTTGCCCTGTTTATCAAAAGTGTTGGGAAAACTTGTCAATATTCAACTGACTGTCTTTCTTGATGTCCATAGTATATATGCAATCTGGTTTCCGCTCAGGTTATGGATGTGTCACTGTAACCCCTCGACCTCACCAAGGTCCTCAACGATGTCACCATTGCCCTTGATTCTAAGCAATATTGTGCTGCTATTTTTATTGACTTGGCCAAAGCTTTTGATACGGAAGAGCATTCTATTCTTGTGGGCTGGCTAACAAATATTGGGGTCTCTGAGGGGTCTTTGGGCTGGTTTGCTAACTACCTCTCTCAAAGAGTGCATTGTATAAAGTCAGAAAATCTGCTGTCTGTCACCAAGGGAGTACCCAAAAGCTCAATCCTAGGCCCTACGCTCTTCTCAATTTACATCAACAACATAGCTCAGGCAGTAGGAAGCTCTCTCATCCATTTATATGCAGATAATACAGTCTTATACTCAGCTGGCCCCTCCCTGGATTTTGTGTTAAATGCTCTACAACAAAGTGTTCTTAGTGTCCAACAAGCTTTCTCTGCCCTTAATTAACCTTGTTCTGAACACCTGTTGGTTTGGTAAGAATAATGCCCCTTCTCCTACAGGTGTTATTATTACCTCTGAGTGTTTAGAGCTTGAGGTAGTCACCTCATACAAGTACTTGGGAGTATGGCTAGATGGTGCACTGTCCTTCTCTCAAAATATATCAAAGCTGCAGGCTAAAGTTCAATCTGGACTTGGTTTCCTCTATCGTAATCGCTCCTCTTTCACCCCAGCTGCCAAACTCACCCTGATTCAGATGACTATTCTACCCATGCTAAATTACGGAGACATCATTTATAGATAGGCAGGTAATGGTGCTCTCGAGCGGCTAGATGTTCTTTACCATTCGGCCATCAGATTCGCCACCAATGCACCTTATAGGACACATCACTGCACTACTCCTCTGTAAACTGGTCGTCTCTGCATACCCATCGCAAGACCCACTGGTTGATGCTTATTTATAAAACCCTCTTAGGCCTCACTCCCCCTATCTGAGATATCTACTGCAGCCCTCATCCTCCACATACAACACCCGTTCTGCCAGTCACATCCTGTTAAAGGTCCCCAAAGCACACACATCCCTGGGTCGCTTGTCTTTTCAGTTTGCTGCAGCTAGCGACAGGAACGAGCTGCAACAAACACTCAAACTGGACAGTTTTATCTAAATCTTTTCATTCAAAGACTCAATCATGGACACTCTTACTGACAGTTGTGGCTGCTTTGTGTGATGTATTGTTGTCTCTACCTTCTTGCCCTTTGTGCTGCTGTCTGTGCCCAATGATGTTTGTACCCTGTTTTATGCTGCTACCATGTTGTGTTGCTACCATGTTGTTGTTATGTTGTGTTGCTACCATGCTGTGTTGTCATGTGTTGCTGACTTGCTATTTTGTTGTCTCTGGTCTCCCTTTATGTAGTGTTGTGTTGTCTCTCTTGTTGTGATGTCTGTTTTGTCCTATATTTATTTTTTATTTTTTAATCCCAAGACCTGTCCCCGCAGGAGGCCTTTTGCCTTTTTGTAGGCCGTGTTTGTAAATAAGAATTTATTCTTAACTGACTTGCCTAGTTAAATAAAGGTTAAATAAAATAAATAAATAAAATATTCATGTATATGGATTTTCTGGTCAATAAAGACATGCTCTGGAACTTTGGCGACTACTTAGACTACTAAACCACCCAATTTGGGTTGAATGTGTCAATGTGTATTTCATACACACATAATCTATGAGCAGAATTACTGTTTTACCTCAATTAGCCATGAAATCCCTCGTTTGAAAGCGACTGTTTACTGGAAGCTGTGCGGAGCCATTTCCCCTATATTTTGACCCACGTGGACCAGCCCCCTAGCAGTTCGAGTTCCAGCCAATGAGCTTCAGCCCCTGGCCATTTCAGTGACAGCTAGCAAGATGCACACAGAGCAGAGCAGAGTGAGAGAGAGAGTAATGACGTAGTGCACACATCTGCACATACAGTGGGGGGGAAAGTATTTAGTCAGCCACCAATTGTGCAAGTTCTCCCACTTAAAAAGATGAGAGAGGCCTGTAATTTTCATCATAGGTACACTTCAACTATGACAGACCAAATGAGAAAAAAAAATCCAGACAAACTTTCTTCGCATACCTTTTCATATATATATTTTCTTTTCCATAACCTCAACTTCAAAACACTCTCCTGCAACCCGCCTCACCAATTTATATATATAAAAAAGTATTATTTACCTCAAATCTGTAATCCTCCATAGAAGCTAGCCAGAAGCTAGCCAGAAGCTAACCAGAAGCTAGCCAGAAGCCAACCAGAAGCTAGTCTGAAGCTAACCAGAAGCTAATCAGAAGCTATTTAGCTTCTTTACTGGCTAATCGTTAGTATTCAGCTAACCACGGTTTGTGGTCATCAGCTATCCTTTAGCTCGAACATCTATCGCCAGTTTTGTACGGCGCAGCTCGGACCGGAACATACCGGACCTATTTTTGTCTCCATGTCCCCGGATTTCAACCGCAAGCTCTGGACATGTATACCTGGATCTGCAACCCGCCTCCTTGTGACTATCGGCTTACGTCGATTCCGAAGCAAACATCAATTATTCCGGAGCTAGCCAGCTGAAGAGTTCCATCAGCCACTACTGGGCTACAATCACCTATCCGGATCCGTTTCACTGTCAACGCGGAGCCCCATCGGGCCTTCACAACTGGACTACCGAAGTTATCTGCCCGAGGGAGTTATCCAGCTGGCTCCTCCGTCACGACGTTACCTGAACGCCCATCTGCGGTCCGCTAATCGTTAGATCTATTCAGATAGCAGCCAATAAGACAGCAATCTGACAAAGTTTTTCTTTTTTCTTGGGCTCTCTATAACTATATCTATTTTTTTTGCGAATTGGATCGATCCCCTCTACCACACAGAACCCCACTAATCCTACCAACGGAAACGCACGAGGTGGCTAAAAACAGACCTCCATCCTATGCTAGCTTGCTATCGATGGCCCGGCTAGCTGTCTGAATCGCCGTGACCCCAACCAACCTCACTACTCACTGGACCCTTTTGATCACTCGACTAAGCATGCCTCTCATTAATGTCAATATGCCTCGTCCATTGCTGTTCTGGTTAGTGTTTATTGGCTTATTTCACTGTAGAGCCTCTAGTCCTGCTCACTATACCTTATCCAACCTATTAGTTCCACCACCCACACATGCGATGACATCTCCTGGTTTCAATGATGTTTCTAGAGACAATATCTCTCTCATCATCACTCAATACCTAGGTTTACCTCCACTGTATTCACATCCTACCATACCTTTGTCTGTACATTATACCTTGAAGCTATTTCATCGCCCCCAGAATGCTCCTTTTACTCTCTGTTCCAGACGTTCTAGACGACCAATTCTCATTGCTTTTAGCCGTACCCTTATCCTACTCCTCCTCTTTTCCTCTGGTGATGTAGAGGTGAATCCAGGCCCTGCAGTGCCTAGCTCCACTCCTATTCCCCAGGCGCTCTCTTTTGATGACTTCTGTAACCGTAATAGCCTTGGTTTCATGCATGTTAACATTAGAATCCTCCTCCCTCAGTTTGTTTTATTCACTGCTTTAGCACACTCTGCCAACCCGGATGTTCTAGCTGTGTCTGAATCCTGGCTTAGGAAGACCACCAAAAATTCTGAAATTTTCATCCCTAACTACAACATTTTCAGACAAGATAGAACTGCCAAAGGGGACGGTGTTGCAATCTACTGCAAAGATAGCCTGCAAGAGTTCTGTCCTACTATCCAGGTCTGTACCCAAACAATTTGAACTTCTACTTTTAAAAATCCACCTCTCTAAAAACAAGTCTCTCACCGTTGCCACCTGCTATAGACCACCCTCTGCTCCCAGCTGTGCTCTGGACACCATATGTGAACTGATTGCCCCCCATCTATCTTCAGGGCTCGTGTTGCTAGGTGACCTAAACTGGAACATGCTTAACACCCCAGCCATCCTACAATCTAAGCTTGATGCCCTCAATCTCACACAAATTATCAATGAACCTACCAGGTACCTCCCCAAAGCCGTAAACACGGGCACCCTCATAGATATCATCCTAACCAACTTGCCCTCTAAATACGACTCTGCTGTCTTCAACCAAGATCTCAGCGATCACTGCCTCAATGCCTGCATCCGTATTGGGTCAGCAGTCAAACGACCTCCACTCATCACTGTCAAACGCTCCCTTAAACACTTCAGCGAGCAGGCCTTTCTAATCGACCTGGCCGGGGTATCCTGGAAGGATATTGATCTCATCCCGTCAGTAGAGGATGCCTGGTTATTTTTTTTAAATGCCTTCCTAACCATCTTAAAAAAGCATGCCCCATTCAAGAAATTTAGAACCAGGAACAGATATAGCCCTTGGTTCTCCCCAGACCTGACTGCCCTTAACCAACACAAAAACATCCTATGGCGTTCTGCATTAGCATCGAACAGCCCCCGTGATATGCAGCTTTTCAGGGAAGCTAGAAACCATTATACACAGGCAGTTAGAAAAGCCAAGGCTAGCTTTTTCAAGCAGAAATTTGCTTCCTGCAACACCAACTCAAAAAAGTTCTGGGACACTGTAAAGTCCATGGAGAACAAGAACACCTCCTCCCAGCTGCCCACTGCACTGAAGATAGGAAACACTGTCACCACTGATAAATCCACTATAATTGAGAATTTCAATAAGCATTTTTCTACGGCTGGCCATGCTTTCCACCTGGCCACCCCTACCCTGGTCAACAGCACTGCACCCCCCACAGCAACTCGCCCAAGCCTTCCCCATTTCTCCTTCTCCCAAATCCAGATAGCTGATGTTATGAAAGAGCTGCAAAATCTGGACCCCTACATATCAGCCGGGCTAGACAATCTGGACCCTTTCTTTCTAAAATTATCTGCCGAAATTGTTGCCACCCCTATTACTAGCCTGTTCAACCTCTCTTTCGTGTCGTCTGAGATTCCCAAAGATAGAAAAGCAGCTGCGGTCATCCCCCTCTTCAAAGGTGGGGACACTCTTGACCCAAACTGCTACAGACCTATATCTATCCTACCCTGCCTTTCTAAGGTCTCCGAAAGCCAGGTCAACAAACAGATTACCGACCATTTCGAATCTCACCATACCCTCTCTGCTATGCAATCTGGTTTCAGAGCTGGTCATGGGTGCACCTCAGCCACGCTCAAGGTCCTAAATGATATCTTAACCGCCATTGATAAGAAACATTACTGTGCAGTCGTATTCATTGATCTGGCCAAGGCTTTCGACTCTGTCAATCACCACATCCTCATCGGCAGACTCGACAGCCTTGGTTTCTCAAATTATTGCCTGGCCTGGTTCACCAGCTAGTTCAGTGTGTCAAATTGGAGGGTCTGTTGTCCGGACCTCTGGCAGTCTCTATGGGGGTGCCACAGGGTTCAATTCTTGGACCCACTCTCTTCTCTGTTTACATCAATGATGTCGCTCTTGCTGCTGGTGAGTCTCTGATCCACCTCTATGCAGACGACACCATTCTGTATACTTCTGGCTCTTCTTTGGACACTGTGTTAACAACCCTCCAGGCAAGCTTCAATGCCATACAACTCTCCTTCCGTGGCCTCCAATTGCTCTTAAATACAAGTAAAACTAAATGCATGCTCTTCAACCGATTGCTGCCTGCACCTGCCCGCCTGTCCAACATCACTACTCTGGACGGCTCTGACTTAGAATACGTGGACAACTATAAATACCTAGGTGTCTGATTAGACTGTAAACTCTCCTTCCAGACCCACATCAAACATCTCCAATCCAAAGTTAAATCTAGAATTGGCTTCCTATTTCGCAACAAAGCATCCTTCACTCATGCTGCCAAACATACTCTTGTAAAACTGACCATCCTACCAATCCTCGACTTCGGCGATGTCATTTACAAAATAGCCTCCAATACCCTACTCAATAAATTGGATGCAGTCTATCTCAGTGCCATCCGTTTTGTCACCAAAGCCCAATATACTACCCACCATTGCGACCTGTACGCTCTCGTTGGCTGGCCCTCGCTTCATACTCATCGCCAAACCCACTGGCTCCAGGTCATCTACAAGACCCTGCTAGGTAAAGCCCCCCTTATCTCAGCTCACTGGTCACCATGGCATCACCCACCTGTAGCACGTGCTCCAGCAGGTATATCTCTCTGGTCACCCCCAAAACCAATTATTTCTTTGGCCGCCTCTCCTTCCAGTTCTCTGCTGCCAATGACTGGAACGAACTACAAAAATCTCTGAAACTGGAAACACTTATCTCCCTCACTAGCTTTAAGCACCAGCTGTCAGAGCAGCTCACAGATTACTGCACCTGTACATAGCCCACTTATAATTTAGCCTAAACTACTACCTCTTTCCCTACTGTATTTATTTTATTTATGTATTTATTTCGCTCCTTTGCACCCCATTATTTGTATTTCCACTTTGCACATTCTTCCACTGCAAATCTACCATTCCAGTGTTTTACTTGCTGTATTGTATTTACTTTGCCACCATGGCCTTTTTTTTGCCTTTACCTCCTTTATCTCACCTCATTTGCTGACATCGTATATAGACTTGTTTCTACTGTATTATTGACTGTATGTTTGTTTTACTCCATGTGTAACTCTGTGTCGTTGTATGTGTCAAACTGCTTTGCTTTATCTTGGCCAGGTCGCAATTGTAAATGAGAACTTGTTCTCAACTTGCCTACCTGGTTAAATAAAGGTATATAAAAAATAATAATAATAAAAAATGTAAAGTGGTGGTCCCATGTTTCATGAGCTGAAATACAAGATCCCAGGGGAATCCATAGATTTGGGCCTAATTTATTTATTTCAATTGACTGATTTATTTATATGAACTGTAACTCAGCAAAATCTTTGAAATTGTTGCATGTTGTGTTTATATTTTTGTTCAGTACAGATTTACCTTAGTAGAGCTGCAGTACTGCTGAAGGAGAGATTGGGGGTGCTGTCATCCACTCACTCCATCACTCCTCTCCCTTTCTCAGATCTCCTGTCACAAAGCAATGAAACAATGCATACATATTCACATATAAACTGTTTAGTTAATTGAGTCAATTCTTTATGGATTGCTATGACTGAGTCCTGAATTCTCACAAATGTACAAGGCTCTTTGTTGGAATACACAAAATGCGTTCAGTGACAAACAGAATGTTTGCGGTTTCGCTCTAAAATTGAGAGCAACCACTTGAAACAGGGAACATTCCTTAGATGAGATCTATAGTTCCAGTGAAAGGTTGTGACAACACTATAAATGAACAACACCATAAATGCTGCATAAACTACACATGACCTGTTTCATCAGCTGGTTACAATGTGTGATGTGGTTAAAAACAACATATCCACCTGGGCCTATGAAGACTTAAGGTAATGTACTTTCCACTTCCACAGAAAGTGTATTACAAGAGATAGAGAGACTTTTTAAGCAAGAGCTCTTGATTACAACACAGCATTAAATGCTCACACATAGGCTAACCAGTCCCCTCTAGGACTTGGCCTATGGTATGTTTACTTACAATTGTTCTCATATTATGATTCCATCATACTTCTCCTGTCACTGGCATGTGAAATAGGACAATGGTCCTTTCTGCTTGTTCAGTCATTAACAATTCATCTCTCCTCAGCTGTCCAATAGACTCAAGAGGCCAATTCATTTAGGACCAAATCAATCACTGCAGAGCAAACTGGTGCTAAGCCCTGCTACCTAACTCATGTGCTAATGAGGAAATTACTGCAGCTTTAGCCCAATCAATGCAAAGTCTGTTGGATTATGGGGGATATGACCTACAGCATATTGTTGGTGAAATAACACGTGACTTTCTGAAAATAAACATCTACTGGACAGGCTCAGAAGATAAAGCAACAATTAGATGATGGTCATATTGGTTTTATGATTTGGAAACACACAGACATGTACATGTGCATAGGTGTACGCAATCACACACACATACGCTATCAGTCCCTAAGTGTATGACAGAGCAACAAAGAACAGGTTGAGCCCACACACACATGCACACGCAGGGTTGGGAAGTAACTGATTACATGTAATCAATTACATGTATTCTGATTACAAAAAACGGTAATCAGTTTCGTTACCAACAAAAAATATTGTAGTCAGATTACACATGCTTTTGAAAAACTAGATGATTACTTCTTGGATTACTTTTAAATTCATAAAATATGTTTACTGGGGAAAAAATACATTATGACACCTTAATGACATTCAATTAATAATTGAAAAAAGACACAAGTTTAAGTTTGTTCCACCTGAGCGAGTCTGACCACAAGTCAAACCTCTATGATGACACACCAAATGCATTTGATGGATCCTTTTTGTCTTCTAATGCCTCTTAAGGGAAAAGTAATCCAAAAGTAACAGTACGTAATCAAAGTAATCAGATTACATTACTGAATTTGGGTAATCCAAAAGTTACGCTACTGTTAACAATTTTGGACAGCTAACTAGTAACTGTAACGGATTACATTTACAAAGTAACCTACTCAACAGTACACACACATGCATGTCGCACTCACACACAGGCACGCACACACATGCACACACACACACAGGCTGAATCCCTTCTACAGACTTCCAACCATTTCCAGGAACAGGTGGCTTATATTCCTTCCTCTGGATTGTGTCCTGTTAAAACTGAGAGAAAATCAAGTTGGTCAAAAGTCTCACATTGAATAAATTTGAAAAACGTTCACAATCATTTCACAATGCTTTGGGTTACAGTATGATTGTAATCTTTTTTTTAAATACTTCACAAATCTCTTCCTTCAGAATTCAAAGAAGGATGTTACTGTAATGGAACTCGCTAAGTGTTCTCTTCAAACACTTTACTCAATTACCTTACTCAATTATACAGTGATATTTACATTTATATATAACCCCACAACAACCTGACAACAGCACATATCATGAAATAGATGCCATTGTAATGGGTCTAAGATGAGTGCACTTGAGTTGTTAAAAAGTCTGTTGGCATTCCAAAGTGCTGGGTTTTAATATGAGCCAATTAGGAGCAGGCAGGTAAGCCAGTATCGGATTGCGAACGATCCGACCTAAGCTCCCACAGTGACAGGTATGCTACACACCACAGAAGCCCAGTGTTTGTTATGGTCTGGCGCTCCATCGCCTAGCAACCCTCATTCTTGCAGGGAAGCCCTTGCGTGTGAGTGAAAGAGCTGGGTGCGTGACGTCGTCAGCAGACAATATTTCCTCACATTGAGGGTGTAGTAGGGCAAGGGGGAGCGGAAGAGGGAGGGGGAGGGGGGCGTAGTTAGAAGGATGGAAGGGGAAGGGAGGAGGAGGTATGAGGTAGAAGAAGGGGGAATGGGTGGGGGAAGAGGGAAGGGGAAGAAGGGACGTGGGGAAGGAAAGGGAGGGGGAAGGTACGGAAGGGGTAGAGGGGAGGGGGAAGGTATGGAAAGCGGAGGAGTAGGGGAAGGATGGGGGAAAGGTGCAGAAGGATGAGGATTAGGGGAAGGTAGAAGAACAGGGGGTAGGTACAGGGTGGAAGGGGGAGAGGGGGCACCAAAGTCTACCTGGAGAATTGTATCACCCCCACACTGGCTGCATCTGACTTGCTGACAGGGAATCACTTGTTGGGATCAGACTCCCACACACACAGGCATGATACCTGAGAGATCCGGGAGGGAGGGAGGGAGAGAGGGAAGGAAGGAAGGAAGGAAGGAAGGAAGGAGGGAGGGAGGGAGGGAGGGAGGGAGGGAGGGAGGGAGGGAGGGAGGGAGGGAGGGAGGGAGGGAGGGAGGGAGGGGGACATTAAGGTTAAACAGACTAAAGTGGGGGCTGGGGGGCATTTGCTTTACTGAGAAAGGAGTGGGAAGACTCAAATGTACTTGAGTGAAATAGCTTCACTCTTATTGTTTCTTTGATTACAGTGTAGTGTAGATATGTTTCTGAAGAATCACAGAGTATATAATCAAAAGTATACCTGGAAATATCAGGAGTATCAAATATCCCCCTAGTAAAGGATGTCTCTTCAGACCCCCTGGTTTATGACTTCATCACGTGTGCATGATGAGAGCAAAAGTGTACAATGATAGATATAAGAGATTTGTAATATTCTTTAAGCATTCCAATGGACTCAACGGGTATTGACAACTTGGATATTACTCTGAATTTTATCTACTATAAAGCAGACACTGAGCTGGCTAGGGTCCTTTGATTGCAGGTTAACGTTTTTTTGTCATGAATCTTGTTCTGGAGGCAGCTCTGCAGATTGGTCACTAGCGGGCACAGCCACAAAGTCATAAAATCTGATTTTAACCCTAACCTTAACCCACACTGCTACCCCTAATGCCTAACAATAATCTTAAATTAAGACCAAAAAGTGTTTTCATTAAGTTTTACAATATAGCCACTTTAGACTTTGCAGCTGGCCAATCTAGCGGAAATCGCTCAGTTCTGCCTTCAGGGCAAGATTCATGACAATAAATGTCAACCTGCACTTTGAAATGTGTACAGTGTGTAGTTCCGGATTTCCCTATTGCTGTTTGTTATGTGATGGCCCAAGGCGGACATACAATGCTTTGACATGTCTGTGGAGGATGTTTTGTGCTGCGATCGCACTATGTTGGAAAATCTGACGCTTGAGTAATACGTCTCTCCCAGATACACTGACGCTCAGGTGATTACACGATGCACAAGATAAACACACATGCCCGCTGCCATGGTAATGGGAATAATAGGGAATGAGTCATCCGCTCAGAGTTCTAGAAGTTCTCTGTCTTGTGAACTCACTTGTCCCTGATCAAGGCTATACTGCTTACACAGATACACACTCACACACACACACATATATTTTACTATCCTTGTGGGGACCAAACAATTGATTCCCATTCAAAATCCCATTTTTCCTAACCCTAACCTCAACCTCAACCCCAAATCCCTAAACCTAACCCTAAACAAAACCCTAATTTTTCCCCTAACTCTAATTGTAACTCTAAACCTAATGCCTAAGCCTGAAATAGCTTTTTCCTTGTGGGGACTGCCGAAATATCCTTGTTTTACTGTCCTTGAGAGGACTTCTGGTCCCCACAAGGATAGTAAAACCGAATACACACACACACACAAAGAGTAGGTTTGGCTGAGATCCACCTTGAACGGCGTCCAAGTTCTAGTGGTGCCATAACATCTGATGGCACGAATTCCCTCTTTGAACTTGACATGCAAGCTATGTGCCTCTCCATATTAGTGTCAGTATGTCAAACTTTCTCACAGTTTCACACAGTGTTTTGAAGGCAGTAAAAGTTCTGTATGTACCAAGTAAATAGCATTGATGCATTTAACAAATAAAGAATAACAGTACAAGGACATACAGTTCTATCTGTGTCATTGTTAGCTGATTGTTTTGGCACTCACTATGGACTTTTTTTATACAGGCACAGGATGATCATACATTTGTATTGGGAGCCAAAACAAATACCACAATGTGACAGTTGCCCATAACAATTAACTAATATACATAAGCTTTAAACGTCTGTAACTGATTCAACTACTATAATTAATTTAGATATGAAATAGAAACTCAATACAAACTTACACAAATGTTGCGTTGGCAATCACATGTCCAACAAAGTTGTAGTGACTCTAGAGTTTACTTTTAACTATAGCAAAAAAGAAATTTGGACAGGACTTGGATGAATATTCCAAATCCATTTGCAATGACAAAAAACAACAACATTTAGTTTAATTTGTTACAAGTATGTTCATGGTAGCAGTGAAAGAAACATGAATCAGTCCGATTCTTTTATATCTACAGTGCCTTTGGAAGGTATTCAGACCCCTTGACTTTTTCCACATTTTGTTTTTTCTTATTCTCTATATATATTTTTTTAAATACCTCATTAATCTCCACACAATACCCTATAATGACAAAGCAAAAACAGGTTTTTAGACATTTTTGCAAATTTATTAAAAAAACAGAAATACCCTATTTTCATAAGTATTCAGACCCTTTGCTATGAGATTCAAAATTGAGCTCAAGTGCATCCTGTTTCCGCTGATCATCCTTGAGATTTTTCTGCAACTTGATTGGAGTCCACCTGTGGTAAATTCAGTTGATTGGACATGGAAAGGCCCACATCTATCTATATAAGGTCCCACAGTTTACAGTGCATGTCAGAGCAAAAACCAAGCCACGAGGTGGAAGGAATTGTCCGTATAGCTCCAATACAGCATTGTGTCGAGGCACAGATCTGGGGAACGGTACAAAAAAAATTCTGCAGCATTGAAGGTCCCCAAGAACACAGTGGCCTCCATCATTCTTAAATGGAAGGCATTTGGAACTACCAAGACTCTTCCTAGAGCTGGCCGCCTGGCCAAACTGAGCAATCGGGGGAGAAGGGCCTTGGTCAGGGAGGTGACCAAGAACCCGATGGTCACTTTGACAGAGCTCTAGAGTTCCTCTGTGGAGATGGTAGAACCTTTCAGAAAGACAACCATCTCTGCAGCACTACTCCAATCAGGCCTTTATGGTCGTGACCAGACGGAAGCCACTCCTCAGTAAAATGCACATGACAGCCCGCTTGGAGTTTGCCAAAAGGCACCTTAAGACTCTCAGACCATGAGAAACAAGATTCTCTGGTCTGATGAAACCAAGATTGGACTCTTTGGCCTGAATGCCAAGCGTCACGTCTGGAGGAAACCTGGCACCATCCCTACGGTGAAGAATGGTGGTGGCAGCATCATACTGTGGGGATGTTTTCCATCGGCAGGGACTGGGAGACTAGTCAGGATCAAGGCAAAGATGAACGAAGCATGGTCTGATGAACAGTCTGAATACTTACGTAAATGTAATATTTCAGTTTTTTTTATTCTAGAAATTAGCAAACATTTCTAAAAAGCTATTTGCTTTGTAATTTACAATAAACGATTTAATCAATTTTAGAATAAGGCTGTAAAGTACAAAAATGTGGAAAAAGTCAAGGGTTCTGAATACTTTCTGAAGGCACTGTAGAAGTAGGATATTAATTTAAGCCAGTTTGCTACAGCAGGAAAATAATTATGTAGCAACCGGAAATGTGAATGATTATATTCACATTATAGTTAAATTAATTTTTCTGTAGGGGTTGATACATCTTTCCTTAGGGCAAATCAAGTTTTAAAGTGAAAATTTAAAGTGGATATTGCAAACTTTAGAAGTCTTTTAAAATCTTGAATAAACAACATGTTTCAGGAAAATTCTCAGCAGCAAAAGAGTGATCCTACATCTGTACCACTTTTGTGAATTACTGATCATGTTAAAACCCCTTACTGGGTTCTAGATTGCAAACACCAGTGCTTGGAAAGATCATGCAAGCCAGCGTCAGACCCCTAAAAATGATATATTGGTTAGGTTTAGGGGTTTAGGGGTTTTGTAAAGGCAAGACATGTGTTTGAAATCAGAGTCCGCATTGTCATTGTCTCACCCCAAGCACACTCAGGACTGAAGCTGTCCTGACAGTGTTCAGAGGGGACTTCAGTCAATAGTTACCATGAATTACCTATTCAACCTTTTCTTCCCGATAGAAGTGTAATGCAAGTTGATCTGTGACTTTATATTGGTAATGTCAGCAATGGCTCTGAGGGGAATTTTCATTTAAGCTTGAGGTAAAACGTTGAGACATGGCAACTAAGCATAAATGTCAGCCTTAAACACAGCCATTTTCTCAAACACCCATAATCAGGGATTTTGTGCTGACACACGTGCACACACCATAAAAATACACCCAATCAAATACAGTATATGCAAATCTACACTCAAAAGTGACTTTGGCTACTTTCAATGCTGTTCAGTAGTTCAAGTATTCCCCATATCACTCCCCCCCATCTGTTTCCCTCTGAGGCTGCAGGCTAACCACCAGTGTGACATATGTGCTGCCTGCCTCCATAATTTGGTCCCCTCTCCACCGAGACCACTCTCCATAATAGCCATGGTGGTTTAGTGCCGTAACGGCTTTAAGGGAAGTCAAAATAAACTCCATAGACACATGTGCTTCTCATTTGACTCAGGGGGGGAAAGAAGAGCGGCACTCATTGTAACCATTTTACTTTGAGTTGTTATGATTAGGCACAAACCAGCATGCAATTTACAGATCATTTTCTTCAAATCAGAGGGTAGGGTTGTGTGTGCCAGAGATGAAAGTTCATAAGCACTGAGAGGAGTGGGAAAAAGTTTTTGGGTAAAAAAGAATGGGGGAGTAAAAATAGACTACATATCCCACATAATGACATCTACAAATAGCATAGCACACAGAAAAATATAGTTCTTTATGAAGAAATCCAAGAATGTTGAACACAGTGAGTGACATCTCTACGTCTCTCATCTCTGCACGTGTTTCTAAACTAGGAGTTCTCAAACGTTTTTGGCCAGTGACCCCATTTTGATATGAAAACATTTTTGCGACCCCACCATGTAAAAAAAGGTATGTAATCAACGACCAATGTTACATTTTTTAATTGGGGCTATGACAGTCTATTACAAATCAGTCTGACAGTACTTTGACAGTATTTCAATCTTTAGGAAGTATGGTTTGAAGTGACAGACATGCATCAGAAAGGTATTGGGAAGCTCAGAACATCATCCGGCAATCATTTTGTATCCTCTTCTGTGTAAAAAAGAACATTGTCATTGATGATGTTTTATTTCCCCCAGTCTGACTTAGTGCCTGGTCTTGTCCACTCTGTTCGCATGAGTCCTGTGTTGCTTGTGGGCGTTGTAGAGGGAAACAGAAGACACATACGTGTTCCTGAGAGGCGTATCTTTCAGTGAAAATATTTTGTCGCTTAAACAGTTCAAAAGAGAGCCACATTTGTAGGAAGAAAACAGAAACCGTTCTGTCTAATACAACAGCATCTAGGGGCTACCGGAGGTTACTGATGAAACCCCGGTTCTATGAACCATGCACTATTCAATTCATTTTTTCTGAGTTTCTCTCACAACCACATGTTCATATCAGGGCAACCTAACTTGGATTCGTGACCCCTATGGAAATTCTGCACTAAACTGAAAAAAAGCACAAAGTCGTATTTTGATGTTTAGCCAGACGAAAATGTGCAGAGCACTCTATTACCCTATTCATTACAGAACAGTTCCATACCATGAAAGGTGAAGTAGTTCAAAGCTATTAAATCTCATAAAAAAGTCACACTAAGTCTAAGCACAAAAGTCAAGCCAGAAAACATGCAATGCAATCTATTTGTCTATACAATGAATGGTGAAATAGTTCAAAGTAATTACAAGTCATAAAAATGGCTTTGGCGTTCCATTTCACAACACTTCTCCTCCTAGGTGAACTTCAGTCACACGTTGCAACAGAGGATAACCTGACATGCATAGGCCTACGTATCCATGAAAGCTTGGCCCTCCCACTCTCATACACTACCTCTGTCTATAGGTGTGTCACTGATGTTATACACATCTTACACACCTATTACAGTTAACGATGAAGATAATTATACAGATCAATATTTTTTTAACGTTTCCCCTTCTTTTGTTGGACACCAGATGCTTTTATTTAGTTGCTGATGTAAAACAATGATCCAAACCGGTGTTCTGCACACAATGTGGAATCTGTGACCAAGCCATGTGCTTATCAGTGGACTTCTGAATGTACAGTACCAGTCAAAAGTTTGGACACACCTACTCAATCAAGGGTTTTTCTTTATTTTTCCTATTTTCTACATTGTAGAATAATAGTGAAGACATCAAAACTAAGAAATAACACATACGGAATCATGTAGTAACCCAAAAAGTGTTAAACAAATCAAAATATATTTTAGATTTTAGATTCTTGTTGACAGCTTTGCACACTCTTGGCATTCTGTCAACCTGCTTCATGAGGAATGCTTTTCCAACAGTCTTGAAGGAGTTTTCACATATGCTGAGCACTTGTTGGTTGCTTTTCCTTCACTCTGCGGTCCAACTCATCCCAAACCATATCAATTGGGTTCAGGTCAGATGATTGTGGAGGCCAGATCATCTGATGCAGCACTCCATCACTCTCCTTAGTCAAATAGCCCTTACACAGCCTGGAGGTGTGTTTTGGGTCATTGTCCTGCTGAAAACAAATGAAAGCCCCACTAAGCGCATCAGATGGGATGGTGTATCGCTGCAAAATGCTGTGGTAGACATGCTGATTAAGGGCCTTGAATTCTAAATAAATCACAGTGTCACCAGCAAAGCACCCCCACACAATCACACCTCCTCCTCCATTCTTCACTGTGGGAACTACACATGCAGAGATCATCCGTTCACCTACTCTGCGTCTCACAAAGACACGACGGATGTAACCAAAAATCAAAAAATTGGACTCATCAGAACAAAGGACAGATTTCCACCGATTTAATGTCAATTACTCGTGTTTCTTGGCCCAAACCATCTTATTATTGGTAGTGGTCGTTTAGTAGTGGTTTCTTTGCAGCAATTCGACCATGAAGGCCTGATTCACACAGTCTCCTCTGAACAGTTGATGTTGAGATCTGTCTGTTACGATGCATATAAGGCCCTCCCCCGCTCTCCTTTCGGAAAAGCTGACCATGACTCCATTCTGTTGCTTCCTGCCTACAGACAGAAGCTAAAACAAGAAGCTCCCACGCTGAGGTCTGTTCAACCAATCTGATTCCACGCTCCAAGACTGCTTCCATCACGTGGACTGGGATATGTTTTGTATTGCGTCAGACAACATCATTGACAAATACGCTGATTCGGTGAGCGAGTTCATTAGAACGTGCGTTTAACATGTCGTTCCCATAGCAACGATTAAAACATTCCCAAACCAGAAACCGTGGATTGATGGCAGCATTCGCGTGAAATTGAAAGCACAAACCACTGCTTTTAATCAGGGCAAGGTGACCGGAAACATGACCGAATACAAACAGTGTAGCTATTCCCTCCGCAAGGCAATCAAACAAGCTAAGCGTCAGTATAGAGACAAAGTAGAATCGCAATTCAACGGCTCAGACACAAGAGGTATGTGGCAGGGTCTACAGTCAATCATGGATTACAAAAAGAAAACCAGCCCAGTCACGGACCAGGATGCTATCCCAGTCTGCTGTTCCCACATGCTTCAAGAGGGCCACCATTGTTCCTGTTCCCAAGAAAGCTAAGGTAACTGAGCTAAACGATTACCGCCCCGTAGCACTCACCTCCGTCATCATGAAGTGCTTTGAGAGACTAGTCAAGGACCATATCACCTCCACCCTACCTGACACCCTAGACCCACTCCAATTTGCTTACCGCCCAAATAGGTCCACAGACGATGCAATCTCAACCACACTGCACACTGCCCTAACCCATCTGGACAAGAGGAATACCTATGTGAGAATGCTGTTCATCTACTACAGCTCAGCATTTAACACCATAGTACCCTCCAAACTCGTCATCAAGCTCGAGACCCTGGGTCTCGACCCCGCCCTGTGCAACTGGGTACTGGACTTCCTGACGGGCCGCCCCCAGGTGGTGAGGGTAGGCAACAACATCTCCACCCCGCTGATCCTCAACACTGGGCCCCCACAAGGGTGCGTTCTGAGCCCTCTCCTGTACTCCCTGTTCACCTACAACTGCGTGGCCATGCACGCCTCCAACTCAATCATCAAGTTTGCGGACGACACAACAGTGGTAGGCTTGATTACCAACAATGACGAGACGGCCTACAGGGAGGAGGTGAGGGCCCTCGGAGTGTGGTGTCAGGAAAATAACCTCACACTCAACGTCAACAAAACTAAGGAGATGATTGTGGACTTCAGGAAACAGCAGAGGGAACACCCCCCTATCCACATTGATGGAACAGTAGTGGAGAGGGTAGTACGTTTTAAGTTCCTCGGCGTACACATCACAGACAAACTGAATTGGTCCACCCACACAGACAGCATCGTGAAGAAGGTTCAGCAGCGCCTCTTCAACCTCAGGAGGCTGAAGAAATTCGGCTTGTCACCAAAAGCACTCACAAACTTCTACAGATGCACAATCGAGAGCATCCTGTCGGGCTGTATCACCGCCTGGTACGGCAACTGCTCCGCCCACAACCGTAAGGCTCTCCAGAGGGTAGTGAGGTCTGCACAATGCATCACCGGGGGCAAACTACCTGCCCTCCAGGACACCTACACCACCCGATGTCACAGGAAGGCCATAAAGATCATCAAGTACAACAACCACCCGAGCCACTGCCTGTTCACCCCGCTATCATCCAGAAGGCGAGGTCAGTACAGGTGCATCAAAGCTGGGACCGAGAGACTGAAAAACAGCTTCTATCTCAAGGCCATCAGACTGTTAAACAGCCACCACTAACATTGAGTGGCTGCTGCCAACACACTGACTCAACTCCAGCCACTTTAATAATGGGAATTGATGGGAATTGATGTAAAATATATCACTAGCCACTTTAAACAATGCTACTTAATATAATGTTTACATACCCTACATTATTTATCTCATATGTATACGTATATACTGTACTCTATATCATCTACTGCATCTTTATGTAATACATGTATCACTAGCCACTTTGAACTATGCCACTTTGTTTACATACTCATCTCATATGTATATACTGTACTCGATACCATCTACTGCATCTTGCCTATGCCGCTCTGTACCATCACTCATTCATATATCTTTATGTACATATTCTTTATCCCTTTACACTTGTGTGTATAAGGTAGTAGTTTTGGAATTGTTAGCTAGATTACTCGTTGGTTATTACTGCATGGCCAGGACTAGAAGCACAAGCATTTCGCTACACTCACATTAACATCTGCTAACCATGTGTATGTGACAAATAAAATTTGATTTGATTTGACTTGAACTCTGTGAAGCATTTATTTGGGCTGCAATCTGAGGTGCAGTTAACTCTAATGAACGTATCCTTTGCAGCAGAGGTAACTCTGGGTCTTCCTTTCCCGTGGCGGTCCTCATTAGAGCCAGTTTCATCATAGCGCTTGATGGTGTTTGCGACTGCACTTGAAGAAACTTTCAAAGTTCTTGAAATTTTTGCATTGACTGACCTTCATGTCTTAAAGTAATGATGGACTGTCATTTCTCTTTGCTTATTTGAGCTGTTCTTGCCATAATATGGAACTGGTCTTTTACCAAATAGGACTCTCTTCTGTATACCACCCCTACTTTGTCACAACACAACTGATTGGCTCAAACGCATTAAGAAGAAAATAAATGCTACAAATGAACTTTTAACAAGGCACATCTGTTAAACGAAATACACTCCAGGTGACTACCTCATGAAGCTGGTTGAGAGAATGCCAAGAGTGTGCAAAGCTGTCATCAAGGCAAATTTTGGCAAATTTTGCTACTTTGAAGAATCTCAAATATCAAATATATTTTGATTTGTTTTACACTTTTTTGTTTAATACATGATTCCAGATGTGTTATTTCATAGTTTTGATGTATTCACTATTATTCTACAATGTAGAAAATTGAAAAAATAAAGAAAACCCTGGAATGAGTAGGTGTGTCCAAACTTTTGACTGGTGCTGTATATGAATGAATAGTACAAGTGGGCTGATCACTGTGGAAAGAAAATGGTGTAGCTTGAATTATGCAAAACATCATCTCCCACCTTCGAACTGCAGGTCACCACCTACCCCATTGGCTGAGCTTGACCATGACACACAGTCAGGCTAAAAAATCAGTGGTGACCAAAAGTGACCCCCAGCAGTCACTCACTCACTTCCTGGTGGGGTCATCCTGGTGGTGCCATTGCCTTGTGACCCCAGTGCAGTCAGAGGTAGAAGGCCTATCTCTATAAATTGGAACAGTTCTATGTGAGAAACACTGCACTTTCCAGAAACTGGGCTATCTGATAAATGCGAAATGTAATGATATAGAATGAGTGAAGGCACTCAGATTTTTTTGGAATAAACATTTCTGAGTGCCCACTCTGAGGATGACATCAGCTTGACGTCAAAGCGTCAGTCACCTGTATACTTATACTGAACATTGGATTAAAGTGAGCTAAAATAAATGAATCTCTGGCTTTTTTGTGGAGCACTTCATCTCCTTTCTGCATCTAATTAGTCCTTTTGGAAGTTTTTCTTGTTAAGCCCTTTTCATTTATAAGTGCTTCTATATATAAAGTCATTGTTAAAGGATATGACTAAGTGTCATGACTTTCACTGAACCACCAGAGCTCTTAATGGGAAATGACCATGAAGAATGACGGAGAACTTTCACTGTAAGGACACAGAAGGAGGGAGGCCGATTCAGTAGTCACATAGACCTACTGAGCTTCCTCCTCTGACACATCTTTTAAAACTCTCTAACACACACACGCAGTGACACACACACACACACACACACGCACCACGCAGACTACCACACCCCTCTTGGAGGCTCTCATCATCACGAACACATTATATACACCGGGTGAACAGCCCCTGAAGTGCTAGATGACCATTTGACAGCAGGCACTCTAGCAGTTAAGAGGTTTGAGCAAGTAACTGAAAAGTTGCTGGTTCAAATTCACAAGCCTAGATGAAAATTCTGCCAATGTGCCCTTGAGCAAGGCACTTAACCCTAATTGCGTCTGTAATGCGCTCTGGATAAGAGCGTCTACTAAATGACTCAGATGTAAATGTAAAACGTAATAAAAGTCAAGGATTAGGGATGGATTTAGTTTAAATGGCCTCTTGCAATTGTATCTACGATTTAAGTTGAGCGCTGAGCTGTGAAGTGACACTGTGTTGGTTTACAACCCTTGATTCATTAGTCAATGCCTTATTGTGAGTCACTATGCAAAGAGTGGCGCTAAACTCAAAATCAATAACCTCTAGTAAGGACTACCGCAGGAGGTGTGTGTATGTTTTTATGAGGGGAAACAAACAAACATCAAACAAACATCTAACAACTAGCCTACTTCACTGAGGAAGCTACAAGAAGACAAAGAAGCTAAAGGGTAGAAGTATTTGCATTTAAGATTGAATATTGTGGAATGCTGGAATTCAGTTCCTGTTCTGACTGTAAACACTTGATCCCACAGTAAAGCTTTGCTTGACAACCAGTCAGTAATACATAATCCAGAAGTACTGTATTTCCTTGGGTCAACATTACAGCGTGGTTCACAAAAGGTGCATTAGTTAATCTATGACTTCCTTCTATAGGGAATGACAAATTACTATTGTTTAGACCAGGTGGCTGAAAATTGTCCAACAGCGACAAAGAAGATGTATTGAACATGACAGACTATGCTTTTTAATAGCCAAGTAGCTTCATCTTATCATTGTCGTTTGTGAAACTTTGTTTTATGTTTTATGAAACAAAATCTTCCTTGAGAACTGACTAAACATAGCAAGGGACGATACATATACTGTAAACATCATTTTGGCACAATAACATTCAAAAATCACAAATCTAATAAAGGGATGAGAGAGAAAAAGAGAGGGCGAGAGCGAGAGAGAGACTGATGATTTTGGACCTCAGATGTACTGTAGGTTTATTGTGTCCCATTTGCAGCAGGTCCACCTGCATTCTGAGACGTTCTGTTTCGCTGGGTTTGAATGTCTTTGCAGTCAGTTCCATGTTCCTGTCCATAAACTGAGGGCGCCTCAGGGCTGTGAGAGAGAAACCCCTTCCTTGCTTAACCAGCTCTCACTTGCACCACATTGCACTAGCTCCCAGGTCTTTATTCAGCCCTGAATTTGGACCTGTGCCAGGTGAACTGTTTGGCAGGAACACGGAGATACAGTATGGCCACAGGGCAGGAGAGAAAATGAGGAGGCAGACAAATTAGTTGAATGTGGGAACTGCAACACTAGTTCCATGTATATATCCTTTTTAGGAATGTTCTGCCTCTGAATGGCCCCTTTAAAGTGGATATTTTACTCTGCCTCCACCTTCTGCCTATCTCCCCTGTACTCCGTATACAGTGTCTCTGCTGTGTTCCGCTTGCTTCCTATCTGATATGGTGTGAGTACAACAGATAAATCCATACTGCTGAGGACAGAAGGATCATGCCCTCCGGTTGTAATTAACTTGTGTCTTCTTCCACACGGAAAGTGGGAGAGGAGTGAGGAAGATATCAAATCAAATTGTATTTGTCACATGCGCCAAATATACAACTGGTGTAAACTTTACCAAGAAATGCTTGCTTACAAGACCTTCCCAAAGATGCAGAGTTTCTAAACGATAATAACATATATATATATATATTTATTTTTATGAAATAGCAACACAAATGGAATAAAATAAAATACACGAGAATGGAGCTACAGTGGGGCAAAAAAGTATTTAGTCAGCCACCAATTGTGCAAGTTCTCCCACTTAAAAAGATGAGAGAGGCCTGTAATTTTCATCATAGGTACACTTCAACGATGACAGACAAAAAGAGGGGGAAAAAATCACATTGTGGGATTTTTTTATGAATTTATTTGCAAATTATGGCGGAAAATAAGTATTTGGTCACCTACAAACAAGCAAGATTTCTGGCTCTCACAGACCTGTAACTTCTTCTTTAAGAGGCTCCTCTGTCCTCCACTCGTTACCTGTATTAATGGCACCTGTTTGAACTTGTTATCATTATAAAAGACACCTGTCACACTCCAAACTCCACTATGGCCAAGACCAAAGAGCTGTCAAAGGACACCAGAAACAAAATTGTAGACCTGCACCAGGCTGGGAAGACTGAATCTGCAATAAGTAAGCAGCTTGGTTTGAAGAAATCAACTGTGGGAGCAATTATTAGGAAATGGAAGACATACAAGACCACTGATAATCTCCCTCGATCTGGGGCTCCACGCAAGATCTCACCCCTTGGGGTCAAAATGATCAGAAGAACAGTGAGCAAAAATCCCAGAACCACACGGGGGGACCTAGTGAATGACCTGCAGAGAGCTGGGACGAAAGTAACAAAGCCTACCATCAGTAACACACTACGCCGCCAGGGACTCAAATCCTGCAGTGCCAGACGTGTCCCCCTGCTTAAGCCAGTACATGTCCAGGCCCGTCTGTAGTTTGCTAGAGAGCATTTGGATGATCCAGAAGAAGATTGGGAGAATGTCATATGGTCAGATGAAACCAAAATATAACTTTTTGGTAAAAACTCAACTCGTTGTGTTTGGAGGACAAAGAAGGCTGAGTTGCATCCAAAGAACACCATACCTACTGTGAAGCATGGGGGTGGAAACATCATGCTTTGGGGCTGTTTTTCTGCAAAGGGACCAGTACGACTGATCCGTGTGAATGGGGCCATGTATCGTGAGATTTTGAGTGAAAACCTCCTTCCAACAGCAAGGGCATTGAAGATGAAACGTGGCTGGGTCTTTCAGCATGACAATGATCCCAAACACACCGCCCAGGCAACGAAGGAGTGGCTTTGTGAGAAGCATTTCAAGGTCCTGGAGTGGCCTAGCCAGTCTCCAGATCTCAACCCCATAGAACATCTTTGGAGGAAGTTGAAAGTCCGTGTTGCCCAGCAACAGCCCCAAAACATCACTGCTCTAGAGGAGATCTGCATGGAGGAATGGGCCAAAATACCAGCAACAGTGTGTGAAAACCTTGTGAAGACTTACAGAAAACGTTTGACCTCTGTCATTGCCAACAAAGGGTATATAACAAAGTATTGAGATAAACTTTTGTTATTGACCAAATACTTATTTTCCACCATAATTTGCAAATAAATTCATTAAAAATCCTACAATGTGATTTTCTGTATTTTTTTTCTCATTTTGTCTGTCATAGTTGAAGTGATGATTAAAATTACAGGCCTCTCTCATCTTTTTAAGTGGGAGAACTTTCACAATTGTTGGCTGACTAAATACTTTTTTGCCCCACTGTACGTACGGTCACTGTGGGACGACATCCACTGTAGGCAACGTCCTCGATGCACTTATTGATAAAGCCAGTGACTGATGTGGTGTACTCCTCAGTGCCATCGGAAGAATCCCGGGACATATTCCAGTCTGTGCTATCAAAACGGTCCTGTAGTTTAGCATTTTTTTATTGACCGAGTCACTTGTGCTTCCTGCTTTAATTTTTGCTTGTAAGCAGGAATCAGGAGGATAGAATTATGGTAAAATTTGCCAAATGGAGGGCGAGGGAGAACTTTGTACGTGTCTCATTGTGTGTGGAGTAAAGGTGGTCTAGAATTTTATTTAGCTCTGGTTGCACATTTAACATGCTGATAGAAATGAGGTAAAACTGTTTTGTTTCCCTGCATTAAAGTCCTACGAGTGCCGCCTCTGGATGAGCGTTTTCCTGTTTGCTTATGGCGATATACTGCTCATTGAGTGCGGTTTTAGTACCAGCATCGGTCTGTGGTGGTTTGACAGCAACGAAAAATACAGATGAAAACTCTTTAGGTAGATAGTGTGGTCTACAGGTTATCATGAGATACTCTACCTCAGTCAAGCAAAACCTTGAGACTTCCTTAGATATCGTGCACCAGCTGTTGTTTACATATATGCATAGGCCCCCGCCCCGTGTTTCACCAGAGGCTGCTGTTCTATCCTGCCGATAGAGTGTATAACCTGCCAGCTCTATGGTCTTAATGTCGTCGTTCAGCCACGACTCGGTGAAACATAAGATATTACAGTTTTTATGTCCCGTTGGCAGGATATACGTGCTTTCAGTTCATCCTATTTATTTTCCAGTGATTGAATGTTAGCTAGCAGGACGGAAGTCAAAGGCAGATTAGCCACCCATCGCTTGATCCTCACAAAGCACTCTGATCTTTTTTGTTGTTGTTTCCTTCTCCAGCAAATTACGGGGATCTGGGAGTGGTCAGGTGTCTGTATTATATCCCTCCTGTCCGACTCATTGAAGAAAAAGTCTTTGTCTAATCTGAGGTGCGTAATCGCAGTTGTGATGTCCAGAAGCTCTTTCGGTCGTGAGATACAGTAGCAGCAACATTATGCACAAACAGTGAATGCTCCTGAGTGGCCAAATTACAAATCTACTTGAAAAACTATGGCAAGACCTGAAAATGGTTGTCTAGCAATGATCAACAACCAATTTGACAGAGCTTGAAGAATTTTGAAAATAATAATGGGTGAATGTTGCACAATCCAGATGTGGAAAGCTCTTAGAGACTTACCTAGAAAGACTCACAGCTGTAATCACTACCAAAGGTGCTTCTACAAAGTATTGACTCAGGAGTATGAATATTTATGTACATTTGATATTTTTTGATGACATTTTCTGTACATTTGTTGAAGTTTCAAAAAAGATGTTTTCACTCTGTCATTATGGGGTGTGAATCTATTTAATTAAAAATCCCACCCTAATTTCTGAATTACGTTTGTAATGTCAGTAGGCTAGGCAACCTGCCCACACACACACACACACACACACACACACACACACACACACACACACACACACACACACACACACACACACACACACACACACACACACACACACACACACACACACACACACACACACACACACACACACAAATATTTTCAGCTGGAAGGCAGAGAGTTGAATGCATTTCTGAGTGACAGAGTGAGGGCTTTGTATATGCGCCTTGTTGCGTTTTTGTGGGCCCGAAAAAAATTCCCAGAACATAAAATTACGTTATTAACCATTTCCCATGCTTTTAAAATAACAGTTCTGTTCTGCATCAGTATAGATCACTTTCGTTCCTGGCTCTGATTCTGTTCCTCAAAGTGTTTTGTTATTTTCCGTTTTTTGGTTCTGTTTCCTGAATCAGTTCCAACCCCTGCTTTCTAGACCTTATAAACAGTTGAGAGTAGACACAACAACTGATCCAAATGGAATGAAACATTCAAATCACACCGCTTTTGTGCCGTTATTCAAGTGACATTTTCACTGCAGCCTAGAGTAGAATTTTGTACTCACATGAAAACAATAATGTAATTATTCATTGCATTGTGGTGTTGTAGGCTAGTCTAGGTAGGATAATTGTATTGTCCCTTAACGAGATCAATAGGGAACCTTTCTGAGCTGAGTGTCTCATGTCTTCACTGTTCTTTCATGTTCATTATGAACATCAGCTATTCCTCTATGTTCTTGTGGATTCATATAGAAAATTGGTGCAGATTTGAATGATTGTATGTGTGGTATGATTGCTAGTTAGCCTATTGTAGATCTGGACATACGATCACCTACTGTACCACTATTGTCACTATGAATGGTGGATAGAGGGCAGGATAGACAGTTAGACTGGTAGTCTATATTGACCTGTGGTATAGTAGTAGTTAGTAAACACCTTGATATAGGGAGGCACATGCAAGCAGATAAGGAAATTTGGCAAGGCTGGAGGAAATTATATATTAAAACCTGCAAAAGGGCTAATGTAAACCAGGGAAAAACGCACAACCCTCCTCAAAGCAAAAAAAAGTTAGACAACCCTCCTCCACCCCAGTAAATTTCAAACTGTCCCTAGTGGGTACAGAGCTTTAGCCTCATTGCAAATGAAACCTCTCAGCTATTCACCAGATGCTACGCTAACGACAGCCAAACCAGACTCCCTTTTAACTCTGCCCTTGAGGTTCGCATGTTTTGCTTGCACAGCCTCTACTAAACCTTTCTCTGTAAAACAAGCCAAACACTATGTGGCGCGATGCATAAACATCTATTTAAAGCTTTCTCTTATAAGGGAAGCTAATAGTATTATCTGTAAAAAGCCCCTATGCTCATATTGGTTGATATTTCACAAAACAAAATGCACAGATGAATTCTCAGCAACATGTTGACTTGAAGTGGGTTTTTTTTTTGTCTTGGCTGTTTTTGTTTTTCTTGTCTTTGTTGCACTGTCTATTTCTGCAGCATTTCCATGTACTGTAGTTAGAAATCTACCACATGTTTACCATCCCAGCTGGGCAGCAGGCGGACCGGGCAGATGGAAAACACTTATGCAATGATGCTCAGGGCTTGATGTGAATGCATAAATAAAGTCAATGAGGTCATCCCCCTGGCGCAATCCTTGGGAATAGACGTCCTTCAGGGAGTTTTGATTTCTTTCCTTCCGCCATACCTCCACATGGCTACTGTAGCTAGCTATTGGCTAATCGTTGCAAACATATTTGCACATTTGTTCCAGAGGAGAAAAACCAAACACATTTCCTCACAGGAGAGGAGAGGCAGGTGGAGAGGCTGTAGCCAGTCAGGCAGGGACAGTAAGAGGAGCAGTAATTGCTTCTTTGATACCAGAAGTCCTCCTCTCCTCTCCATGCCTCACCAGCAGATACGTAGAGGAGAGGAGATGCCAAGAAAGCTGCATTTATCAACATCTGGATGCCTGTGTGTCACTCATGTGTGACAGTATGCAGCAGGCATACCCTAGTAACCATTATACTTCCTAGAAGGCAATGGAGAGATGTACTCTCACAACGAACCCTCTCACAAGGAACCTTTCAGACTCATTGTCAAAGAACCAGAATGTTCAGAGTTGTTTTGAGTGCCTAAAGTTGTTTGATGGGTTTCCAGAAGCACTCCTATCCATTGCCTTCTAGGAAGTCAAATGCTTCATTCACATTAAACATAAGCACGCCGTTACGTTGTGTCGCACGTCATTCATTTCATTGGGGACCGTCTACAATGTAGTGGAATCACAACGCCCCCCTTGCGGTTGGAGGCTCCATTGCAAGACAGGTGCTGAGTCTGTTGAAGAACAGGACTAGATTGAAATATATAGGTTTCGACGATGGGTTTATGGTATAGCTAGCAACTTGCAAACAATTACCCATTCCTATAAGAGAGTACTATTTTAATATTATGTTAAATAATAAGCCTCCATGACTGTTCCCTCCCATTTTAGTTTATTGTGGTATGTTTTCTTTAAATTATAATTATTAGGTGAAGGTCGCTAGCTACGGTATTGCTAGCTGCTCTGTAAGTTAGCTTGACTTGCTAAAAAGTTATAGAAACAAGTTGAGGAAAAAGTAACTACATCAACTGAAATAATATGTTTCTCTTGTCTTGAATGAAAAGGTCATAATCATCAATCTCCCAAAACAAATGTGATCTCTGACGAGAGACTAGGCTCTCTGCATGAAGATGACGTACAACGTAATGAAATACGTCACAATAGTTACAAGGGCATGCCTGCTGCATACTGTAGTATACTTGAGTGGAACACAGGTAACCAGAAGTACTTTACCTCACCCCCTATTGCACAGATCAGGTCTGAGGTGAGTGCCAGTGTGTAGGAATGTGTGAGGATGTCATCGAGCACAAACACTGCCCACTGTGTGGACAGGCTTACGGTTGGTTTTATTATGGAACTGGAGTTTGCTTCATGTACATACTATTTACTAGGGCTGGGAATTGCCAGGGACCTCTAAATATAATATTATCATGATACTTTGGTTCCGATATTATATTTATTGCGATTTTCTTGATTCTATCTGTATTTTATTTAATTATTTACCTTTATTTAACTAGGCAAGTCAGTTAAAGAACAAATTCTTATTTTCAATGATGGCCTAGGAACAGTGGATTAACTGCCTGTTCAGGGGCAGAACGACAGATTTGTACCTTGTCAGGTCAGGGGTTTGAACTTACAACCTTCCGGTTACTAGTCCAACACTCTAACCACTAGGCTACCCTGCTGTATTGCAATTCGATAATGTAATTTTATTGTAATTCAATTTTCTAAATATATTTCTCACCATATGTCTGCTGCAGAGGGAGATAAGAGAGAGCCATGAGAAAACACAAATAAAAATGCTGAAAACAAAATGGCTCTCTGTTTAAAAAGAAGATGGTACAGGTACAACCAACTAGCGCAAAAATTATATATGGTCAAAACGATACAATACGATATATGGTCCAAAATAATATCCCGATATGTAACTGTATACATTTTTTTCCCACATCACCACTCTGTACCAACTGTTAGTTTTCATTTTGAACAGCTGTGAATATGAAGCATTTTGCTTGGTCATTGCTACTGAGAAAGAGGTGCTGTGCGTTGACTCATTCCGTCTGAGTTCGTTATTTCTTTCTTTCTTTCTTTCTTTCTTTCTTTCTTTCTTTCTTTCTTTCTTTCTTTCTTTCTTTCTTTCTTTCTTTCTTTCTTTCTTTCTTTCTTTCTTTCTTTCTTTCTTTCTTTCTTTCTTTCTTTCTTGACTCACTCCCTGTCTGAGCTCTTTCTGTCTGTCTGTCTGTCTGTCTCTGTCTCTGTCTGTCTGCCTGCCTGCCTGCCTGCCTGCATATAGGTGTAGCCCACTCCACGTCTGACTCTGCTGAGACATGACTCATAAAACACACACATCAAACCCGATTATCAAACATGCTAAAGCGCTCCTAGGATCCATCTATGCATTCATAAATATTACCTCAGGGATTATTGTTGTAGTCAAATGTTCACTGAGTGTACAAAATATTAGGAATACCTTCCTAATATTTAGTTGCACCCCCTTTTGCCCTCAGAACAGCCTCAATTCGTTGGGGCGTGGACTCTACAAGGTGTCGAAAGCATTCCACAGGGATTCTGGTCCATGTTGACTCCAATACTTCTCACAGTTGTGTCAAGTTGGCTGGATGTCCTTTGGGTGGTGGACCATTCTTGATACACACGGGAAACTGTTGAGCGTGAAAAACCCAGCCCAAATATTTTTTCCTGCCCATTCCCCATGTGAATGGAACTCATACACAATCCATGTCTCAATTGTCTCAAGGCTTAAAAATCCTGTCTCCTTCCCTTCATCAACACTGATTGAAGTGGATTTAACAAGTGACATCAATATGGGATCATAGCCTTCACCTGGATTCACCTAGTCAGTCTATGTCATGGAAAGAACAGGTGTTCCTAATGTTTTGTACACTCAATGTAAGTTCAGAATTATGTGTTAAAAAGGAGTTGACGTTGGCTATGGGCCATAGCGATCATAGGAACGATACTGTTGTATCGGGAAATGTTCAACTGTCAAAGACATTTCCAGACTTTCCTGGGTTCTCTTGAACGAGCGCTGAAAGCTATTTTAGCCCCTGGTCTGTATTTTCCCTATCCATCCACACTACCCCCAGATTATCCTTCTCCCTCCATCATCTCCCCATGGAAAACTAACACACCCTTCTCCTCCGACATCCACCTAATTATGGTTTCAGTAAGACTTATTTTTTCCAAATGTTGCAAAAATCTCTTCCGGTGCTCCTTTATTTTCTATGCAGAGTGAGAGACAGAAAGAAAGGGAAAGAGAGAGGAGAGAGACAGAGAGAGAGAGAGAGAGAGAGAGAGGGAGCAAGAGAGAGAGAGAGACGAAGAGAGGGAAATATAACAACAACAACATTCCTAAGAGCTATAATTTTCTTCCGGTGGGTAAAAGAAATGTCCATTATGGTCAGGGTCAGAGAGGAGATGTTACCCAGTCATCTGATGCTCAGGGCCGGCCACATCAAAGGTCCAGTCTGGGGCCCTCAATCTGGCACAGACACACCAATCACCACAGAGGAACCTCTGGCCCCCCAAACCAGGACCTTTGCTCTCTGAAATCACTGCACTCTTGCCCACAATTACGCCATAGGAATACTAATATAATCCCAGCATATCTGTGATATAACCTCAGATATGCAGTTAATATTCCATGTTACTTTTAGAAACATATGACGGTTAACCAAAGACTCAGGTCTACTTAGTTTAGGTAGACCTAATCCAGTGTACAATTATTGACTGATGGATACAATAAGGATATAATTAACATTAATCTAAAAGGTTGAATGTGCACAAACAGCAGCTAGCCTATATAGATATTTACTGCCGATTACCACACACCCCTGCAGCCCCCGCAAGGAGGGAGCCCCCTGGAAGTCGCCAGCCCCCTGGAAGTTGTCAGTCTTTCCACTGAACAGTGGAGGCTCCTCAGAGGAGGAAGGGAGGACCCATCCTCCTCAGTGAATTTCATACAAATGTTAATTGTAAACCATTTAAAAATGCATTTTTTTAAATAAAACTAAACTACATATATTCACATCACCAAATAATTGTTTTGCAATGAAGGTCTACAGTAGCATCAACAGCATTCTGCACGGTAGCACGATGGTGTAGCCCGGAGGACAGCTAGCTTCCGTCCTCCTCTGGGTACATTGAGTTCAATACAAAACCTATGGTTCTCACCCTCTTCCATAGACTTACACAGTAATTATTATGACAACATCCGGAGGATGTCCTCCAACCTATCAGAGCTTTTGCAGCATGAACTGACATGTTGTCCACCCAATCAAAGGATCAGAGAATGAATCTACTACTGAAAGCATATGCTACTATTAGCAGTGCATAACATGTGGTGTATAATTGACTCAAAGAGAGAGAAAAACAATAGTTGAACAGATTTGAACAAATTAATTTAATAAAAAATTAATTAAGGAGAAGCAAGAGAGAGATGGAGAGATTGTAATTTTTCAGTTTCGGTTTCACTTACTTAACTAGTAAATGCAGCTAGCTAGTTTAACCTACTCAAACACTTTGCTCAAACAGAGGGATGCTATATTAGCTAGCTGGCTATGACTATCCAACACAACACTAGAACTCTTCCAAGCTTTTGGTTTTACTAATTTATTGCCACTGGGGCCCGCCGGTGTAACTACTAAACTGCTTACTGACTATACACTGTAACATTACTCCATGATTGTAGCGGGTTTTCTAAGGCGGTAGTTCTATTAGCTATGTTGATTATGACGTTACTTTAGCTAATATGGAGACAAAGATGTAGGCTGTGTGCAGCGGTTATAATATGGTTTGGCTTGGGAAGGTTTTTTCACCTTGTCATGTGTTGTGCATTGAAGTCCACTAACTAAGATAAAGGTGAGAGGAGGAAAGCACATAGATGCGAGAAAGAATACAATGTGGCTGCTATGAAAGTGAACTGTGTTTACGCGTGGTCAGAGGTGTATTCATTCCGCCTGTTGAAAAACCTTTCTTAAACAGAAGCAAACAGAACGAAAAAGGGATAAACATACCTGAATTTGTCCAATAGAAACTATCGTTTACAACTGTTCGACTAATGATCCACCCGAGATCAGCTAGATGCAGTCACTGTCTGTCACTGTCACTGTCTGTCCATGTGTCACTTTCTGTCACCTCAAATGTTTCTCTCGATCTGTGTGCACCTGAACTTTCATTCATAGGCTAGGTTGTAGCAACCTCATGATGGGTATAGGGAAAATGTTTGTATCATTTAGTAGCCTAAAACGCCTAGAACTGAGTGAATGGAATATGAATGACAGTCATCCAATATACTGTAATAGAAATTGTCCTCCCTCATCTTAAACGAAACTGACCGCGACTGACACTGAAATAGGTTTTGAATATGCCACATTATAATCTCGGTTGTCACTAAGTTAGATTAATTTGACTGTCTCATTTGTATGCAAAGTTTAATTTTGAGCAGGGAGTACAATATTTTGATTGCTGCGTTTTGTTTTGCAAGATGTCTGTGGGGTTTGGGGAAATTGTTTTGTGTTTTGTGTTCAGAGTTTTGAGTACCTGAGATGTAGTTTCAGCAAATGTGTGTTAACAATTGGGAAAACCTGTGATAACTTACCAGGGTGTTTACAAACACTACAGGAACAAGATCATCCACATGTATTGATCACATTTTTACTAATACTGTATAACTTTGTTCTAAAGCTGTATCTGTACCCATTGGATTCAGTGATCACAATATAGTGACTATATCCAGGAAAGCCAAAGTTCCAAAAGCTGAGCCTAAATTGTGTAGAAGAGATCATACAAAATATTTTGTATCTTATGTGGATGATGTTACAAATATTTGTTGTTCTGATGTGATTAATAAGGAGCATCCAGATGCTGAATTTGCTGAATTTATGAAATTGCTTCTACCAATTATTGATAAACATGCACCTGTTAAGAAACTAACTGTTAGAACTGTTAAGGCTCCATGGATTGATGAGTAATTGAAAAACTGTATGGTTGAAAGAGATGGGGCAAAAGGAGTGGCTAATAAGTCTGGCTGCACATCTGACTTACAGCAATTTGAGAATTATGTGACTAAACTCTACCTAAAAAAAGAAGAAACTGTATTATGAAGCCAAGATAAATTATATAAAAAATGCTGGAGTCCTTTAAATGAAATTATGGACAGAAAGACAGCGCCATCGTACACATGCATACAAAAACTAATAATGAAAGAAACGCATTGTAAGTTTAAATTTTGTAATGACCAACCTCCTGGCATTGACAACTTAGATGGAAAGCTACTGAGGATGGTAGCTGACTCTCTAACCACTCCTATCTGTAATATCTTTAATCTGAGCCTAAAAGGAAAGTCTTTGTCCTCAGGCCTAGAGGGAAGCCAAAGTCATTCCGCTACCCAAGAGTGCCAGCTCTTAGCAAACTGTTGGAAAAATTGTGTTTGACCAAATGCAATGCTATTTCTCTGTAAACAAATTAACAACAGACTTTCAGCATGGTAATAGAGAAGGGCACTCAACATGTACTGCACTGACACAAATGACTGATGATTGGTTGAAAGAAATTGATAATAATAAGATTATGGGAGCTGTACTGTTAGATTTCAATGCAGCCTTTGATATTATTTACCATAACCTGTTGTTGAGAAAATGTATATTGGATTCAAAGCTATATATCTAATAGAACTCAGAGGGTTTTCTTTAATGGAAGCTTCTCTAATGTCAAACATGTAAAGTACGGTGTACCGCAGGAAAGCTCTCTAGGCCCTCTACCCTGGTATGGACTTGTGCACAGCATCTGTTTGCAGACACTGAAGAATGCCTTCCTTTCTCTTATATAGATTGATGTCAGATAAGCATCACACTGCTTCTTATATCACTGACAGACAGATGCAGACACCATTGTGTACTCTCCAAAAGTGCGAACACACATGCAGTGCCTTCAGAAGGTCTTCATATCCCTTGACCTATTCCACATGTTTTAAATGTTTTAAGAATTTCTTTCTAATTTCTTGAAAATGAAATACAGAAATATCTCATTTAGATAACTATTCACACCCCTGAGTTAATACTTCGTAGAAGCACCTTTGACAGCAATTGCAGCTGTGAGTCTTTCTGGTTAAGTCTCTAAAAGCTTTCCACACCTGGATTGTGCAATATTTGCCCATTAATCTTTTCCTTCAAATTGTTTGTTGATCATTGCTAGACAACCATTTTCAGGTCTTGCCATATATTTTCCTGTGGAAAGAACTGAAAACTGCTGTTCACAAATGCTCTCCATCCAACCTCACTGAGCTCGAGCTGTTTTGCAAAGAGGAATGGGAAAAAATGTCAGTCTCTTGATGTGCAAAACTGATAGAGACATACCCCAAGCAACTTACAGCTGTAATCGCAGCAAAAGGTGGCGCTACAAAGTATTAACTTAAGGGGGCTGAATAATTTTGCACGCCCAATTTTTCAGTTTTTGATTTGTTAAAAAAGGTAGAAATATCCAATAAATGTCGTTCCACTTCATGATTGTGTCCCACTTGTTGTTGATTCTTCACAAAAAAATACAGTTTTATATCTTTATGTTTGAAGCCTGAAATGTGGCAAAAGGTCGCAAAGTTCAAAGGGGCCGAATACTTTCGCAAGGCACTGTAGGCTTTCCATAACCAAGGGGTGGAATACTTATTGACTCAAGGGTTATTTTTCATGAATTAGTAAAAATGTTGACATTATGGGGCATTGTGTGTAGGCCAGTGACCAAAAACATCTCAATTCAATTTAAATTCAAATTCAAGGGGTGTAAATACTTTTTGATGACACTGTACACACACTGTATACACTGCACACACACACACACACACACACACACACACACACACACACACACACACACACACACACACACACACACACACACACACACACACACACACACACACACACACACACACACACACACACACACACACACACACACACACACACACACACACACAGACTCTGAATGCATTGTTTGCATTGTTTACTCTGTGCTTGGTGGGAAGTATGGAAACCTTGAATGGAATCCTATTTTGGTGCAGCACTATCAATCTCAGACATCACCTAGATAAGATCTCATTATTTTAGGCTCTTCGGGCTTACATATTTACAGTCCTGTTCTACTGGAATGGTAATCCTATCCTAAGAAAAGTGTCTCTATGAGTGAGGATCCAAGCCCAAATCTGATTGCAGACTTAGACAAGATACAACATGTCCTTCTAATCTAGAACATCAAGTACTTTGTATTTATTTATGCTCTCTGACAGAGCTGGTAAAAGTATGAAGCAAAAATGAAACCTCCAACACACAAACACCATAGGGCCTGTCAAACTAAAATTGGTGAGCTTCCCTGAAACACGGTGAATGATGAGAGGAGTATTGAAAATAACCTATTGTGTTGGAGGTTGCATTTTTGTTATAATTTTGTTATAATAATGTAAGAAGGGCTTTATAAATAAATTTGACTGATCGATTGATTTAAAATCACTCCATACAGTGGCAACCTGTCATGCAGGGCAGGTGGGGCACTGCTGTTTTGAGCCCCAGGTGTTTTAATAGTTACAGGCAGTTAGATTTGGGCATGTCATTTTAGGTGAAAATTGAAAAAAAAGGGCAGATCCTTCAGAGGTAAATACGTGTCACATATCAGTTTGCAAAAGATACCATTTTTAAATAAAGATTTAATAAAGCCGCATTCAAACGCTGTGATTCGCTCAGTGTTCTGTCACTCATGGGGACACTATGTCACCACAAAATCTACAGGGAGAGCAAGAAAGTTCAAGCCCCTTGGGTGTTGCCATAGATTTACATTAGAAGTGCCCATCTAAAGGCTCAAAGTCATTGGCCACAGATAAAATTACTTCAAATCACGTAATATCTACCGTAGTTTTGATTGGTCTGATCATGTCAACATCATACTTTTAAAATCTTAGTTAGCAAGCTAGACAAGCAGTCATCATTATGAATGAAGTCGACAATCTGCTGGCAAATCTTTTCATTTCCTTGTCATATGAAGAGAAATTATAGATAAAAGGTATCCATGCTCTTTGGCCATTGGACATACAGTAAACATTACACAACAAGTTGGAAATCGCAAATTCAACAATGAGTGGTTTGGAAGGAATCCGTGGCTAACACCAAGTAGTGCAAAGTAATCACTTGCCTGATATTTGGTGGAGAGGGTGTGTGGTCCACGTATGGGTTTAAGGTTCTCTTCACCAAGCTTAAAAGGATAAACATTCACATGCAACACCACGGGACAGAACATGTTGAATACATTGGTCATGCTGTCAATCCAGCATGACTTCAACTTCAAATTCCTCTGTCCAGTGTCTGTGTTCTTTTGCCCATCTTAATCTTTTATTTTTATTGGCCAGTCTGAGATATTACTTTTTCTTTGCAACTCTGCCTAGAAGGTCAGCATCCCGGAGTCGCCTCTTCACTGTTGACTTTGAGACTGGTGTTTCAAAGTCAACACTGGTACTATTTAATGAAGCTGCCAGTTGAGGACTTGTGAGGCATCTGTTTCTCAAACTAGACACTCTAATGTACTTGTCCTCTTGCTCAGTTGTGCCCTGGGGTCACCCACTCCTCTTTCTATTCTGGTTGGGGCCAGTTTGCTCTGTTCTGTGAGTGGTATAGGGAGTAGTACAGAGTGTTGTATGAGATCTTCAGTTTCTTGTCAATTTCTCACATGGAATAGCCTTCATTTCTCAGAACAAGAATAGACTGACAAGTTTCAGAAGAAAGTGCTTTGTTTCTGGCCATTTTGAGCCTGTAATCAAACCCACAAATGCTGATGCTCCAGACACTCAACTAGTCTAAAGAATGCCAGTTGTATTGCTTCTTTAATCAGAACAAAAGTTTTATGCTGTGCTAACATAATTGCAAAAGGGTTTTCTAATGATCAATTATTATTTTAAGGTTATACACTTAGATTAGCTAACACAATGTGCCATTGGAACACAGGAGTGATGGTTGCTGATAATGGGCCTCTGTACGCCTATGTAGATATTCCATTAAAAATCAGCCGTTTCCAGCTACAATAGTCATTTATCAATGTCTACACTGTATCTCTGATCAATTTATGTTATTTTAATGAACAAAAAATGTACTTTTCTTTCAAAAACAAGGACATTTTTAAGTGAACTCAAACTTTTGAATGATAGTTTATATATATATATATATATTTATTTGGGGGGCCGGGAGTTTGCCTCTTTTGCATGTTATTTTGGCATAATACCTGTCAGTTTGCAAATAATGTAAAAAATATATATATAATTGACTTAATAAAGCCGCATACAAACAGGCAGCTCCAAAATGCAGGTGTTTCAGCCTAGCTCAGTGCTTTCTGTGGTGTTGGGGCATGCCAGCAGAAAAAAGAAGCATTGCACTGTGATTGGCTAAGCATTACACCGTGATTGGCTCAGTGTTCTGTCACTCATGGGACACTACACCACCCTCCTAGTAAAGGGGGACATCAAGAATGTGAGCCCTCCTGTGCCCTTCCAAGAAGGCTCAAGGTCATTGGCCACAGAAATTACATCAAATCATGTTATATGTACAGTAGCTTTGATTGGACTGATCATGTCAACATCTTACTTTCACAATCTTAGCTAGCAGTCATCATGATTCGTGAACTAATTCTACTGGCAAATACATTTTAATCCTTGTCATATGAAGAGAAAATATAGATAAAACGTATCAGTGCTCATCGGCCATTGGACAAACATTACATAACAATTTGGAGATTACAAATTCAACAACATGTGGTTTGTATGGAATCGGTGACAGTGGCTAACTGCAAGCCTTGCAACTGGGAAAATACGTTTTCAATGGTCATTCAACTTGGAATTGTAAATCCGGCATCTTTCTCTTTGATGACAAAATTTGCCTACGAAGGACTTTCCTGTTCAAACACATCACAACAACCGTGAGTACAAAAATGTCTTTTGCTGCTTCATACATTTGTGGGCACCGTTTGTCACAGTTATAGTGCAATTAATGCATTGTTTAGTATTGTGTTATGGCTTTGCTGGCATGCATCTAAAAAATATATGTATGTTTGTTTGCACCACCAACATTTACATGCTAAAAATGCCGCTGGTTATGCCATTAAAATGCAGTTAAACATTTCCACAGGTAATTAATTAAAGCTAAACATGAGGTTAGTAATGTGACAGGACATTCATCACTGAAAGTGCTTGTATCTAATGATAAGGGACTGCCAAATAGAGACTTGGTTCATCTTCAATTTCACTTGGAACTTGCCCAGTAGCACCACCACAACAGCAGAGATGTGAAGCAACAGCGATGAACCACAGAAACCGCAGTCACACTACCAGGGTTGGGTATAGTCGGTTACTTTCTAAATATAATGCGTTACCAGTTACCTGTCAAAATTGTAATCAGTAATGTAACTTTTGGATTACCCAAACTGAGTAACGTTTCCTGATTACTTTCAGATACTTTTGGATTACTTTCCCCTTAAGAGGCATTAGAAGAAGACAACAAGGATCCATCAAATGCATTTGGGGTGTCATCATAGAGGTCTCTGACTTGTGGTCAGACACACTCAAGTGGAACAAACTTAAACTTGCACCTTTTTTCAATGCTGAATTGAATGTCATTGAGAAAACAGAAAGATGTTATTATGTATTTTTCCACCTACATCCTTTCTGAGCAATCCAAAAAGTAATCATTTAGTTTTAATATTGTAATAATTTGATTACAACATTTTAGCTGGTAACGTAACTGATTACAGAGGTTTTTTGTCATCAGATTACATGTAACTGATGATATGTAATTGCCTGTAATCAGTTACTCCCCAACCCTGCACGCTAAAGATAAAGTAGTGATAGGCTGGGTACTATACACTCTGCGCAAACAAATTCCTGTCGAGCCTGTTTGCCTAACTACAATACTGTACCTACCACCCTGTCTACTGGTCTGCTTACCCATCTACCCACATTTCTGTCTGCCCACCTACTATACCTACCAGCATGCTTACCGGTACTTGTCTGCCTGCCCACATGTCTGTCTGCCTGCTCACCCACCTGTCTGTAACCCCTGGAGGTCAGACTTTAGGAGGGGAGATGAGGCAAGAGAGGCACTGCAGGGGGGCATAGAGAGAGAAGAGAGAGGCACTGCAGGGGGGCATAGAGAGAGAAAAGAGAGGCACTTCAGGGGGGCATAGAGAGAGAAGAGAGAGGCACTTCAGGGGGGCAGAGAGAGGAGAGAGGCCTGGGGAGGCCCTAAGATCATGGGAGCAGACAGGGATCAGCTGAACGCTGTCTAGACTGAGGTACCTGCATTCCTCCTAGAGACACTCATACCAACCAGCTTAGAGACAATCTTGTGCAAGACACGTGGGCACTGTGACATTACTGCACACAGAAACATGGACCTGCCTTCTTCTTCTTCTTCTACTTCTTCCTTTCTTTAACCCCCCTTCACTAATGGTTTAATGTTTGGTCAGGCCATAGGATAACAAGCAGCTGGTGATGAGGGCCTGTCATGTTGCATTTATTCCATGCCAAAACACCCCCTCCTTGTCTTTAACCCCTTCCCTCCACAAACACAGCAAGGCCTCACATTACACATGCAGCCAAGCCCCCAATCATGGCATTATAAAATGCACACAAAACATGTCATTTTAGCTTGGCAACTAACCGTTGAGCTGCTGACTGACTGTAATTTAGTAAATGTACACATACGTGACCACACACATGCACACGTACGCAAACAATGCCTCTGGTGTCCCATTGACTCAGAGGCCCACTGCTTTTGGGGAAACCCCCTGAAGACAGTCTCATTAGGTGGATGTGTTATAACAAACAAATACAAATAAGATAAATTAGAGTTAAAAGCTAAAGTGACACTTCACAGCATCCTGTCCATCATGTTTTCCTTTCAACACACAAAACCATCTACAGAGAGCCAGAAAAAAAGAATACAGTGTCTGCTGGAGGTGAAATTAGGCTTTCAATCATTTCACTGTATAGCAATAATGAACCTCAAACGATTTTCTTCTCAGGGAGTTATAGTCAGTCACATGGGTTTCATGGCCTTGTGGGCATGTAACTCCATTTGTCTGAGGATGTGGATTGGCAGATGCGCTGAACTCTGTTGCTCACGTAGACGTAGAACCGCCTTGTTTGGTTGTGGATGTACCCAAGCACCACTTTGCTGTCCGAATAGTGTGTGATGCTGTCAAACTTCAGATCCATCTCCTCAACTATCAACTCTGCAATCTCGACTGCCAGCACGGCTGCGCATACTTCCAGTCTGGGGATAGTGAGTTCTGGCTGGGGAGCCAGCTTGGCCTTTCCAATGACAAAGCCGACTTCACTTTTTCCATTTTGAGTGGTGTCCTTCAGGTAAGCTACAGCTGCGATAGCTTTCACCAATGCATCTCAAATCAAAGTTTATTTGTCACGTGCGCCGAATACAACAGGTTTAGTAGACCTTACAGTGAAATGCTTACTTACAGGCTCTAACCAACAGTGCAAAAAAGGTATTAGGTGAACAATAGGTAAGTAAAGAAATAAAAAACAACAGTGAAAAAGACAATGAAAAATAACAGTAGCGAGGCTATATACAGTAGCTAGACTACATACAGGCACCGGTTAGTCGGGCTGATTGAGGTGGTATGTACATGTAGATATGGTTAAAGTGACTATGCATATTTGATGAACAGAGAGTAGCAGTAGCGTAAAAGAGGGGTTGGTGGGTGGCAGGACACAATGCAGATAGCCCGGGTAGCCAATGTGCAGGGGCACTGGTTGGTCAGGCCAATTGAGGTAGTATGTACATGAATGTATAGTTAAAGTGACTATGTATATATGATAAACAGAGAGTAGCAGCAGCGTAAAAGAGGGGTTGCGAAGACACAAAATTCCTTGAGCTGAGCATTAGAGGTAGAGAAAAATGTGTAGGTGAGAGGTATTTGGAGCTACTGTAAGTCTTGAAGTGAATCTCTCCATTTGTTCCACTTCTCTTCCATGTCTGCGGGAAGGAGTGAATCCCAATCTTCCGCTTGTGCAGAGAGCTCTCTGAGGAGTAGCCTGCCTTGTATGGTGACAGGGGCTAGGAAGCCAAGTGGATCATATAGGCTATTGACTGTAGAGAGCACTCCCCTGCATGTGAATGGCTTCTTGTCTATGGCTTGGAATGTGAATGTATCTGCTGTGATGTTCCAAGACACTCTTAGACTGCACTGTAGGGGGAGATCATCGGTGAAGAGGTTTAGATCCTTAATGTCCTTGGCCCGGTCGTCAGTGGGAAACGCATCCATCACCACAGGAATGTTGGAGGCAATTTTGTGTAGCCTGAGGTTGGATAACGCAAGCATTTCCGGTGCTAGACTGAGGACACTGATGGCTTCAGTTTCGGTAGCGAATTACTTCAGTGCGTCATCGACCAGTACATCATTGAGGGAAAATCCTTATATTAGTGCACTTGAGTCAAACACCACACGGCTCTGATCTGGCTTTTTAGGGTGATAGACTTCAAACGAAGGGAGGTACCAGCATTCTTTACCTTCCTGAAGTGGTGGCACTACCTCTGCATGGTCATTGATGAGCATTTTCTGCATGAACTCTAGGAAGTGCTCCTTCATCTGACGCCGTTTTTCTAGAGTATGACAGAGTGAGGTAAGATGACTGTAAGCCTACTCCCTATTGTTAGGCAGCTGTCGTCTGGGTGTCTGGAAGGGCAAGGGGGCGACCCAGCTGTTGGAGCTGTCTTGGCAGACCTTGTTGTCCATGATCTGGAATAGGAATATCGTGTCGCCGATCAAAGGTGCAAGTGATCGCTAGTGTGATCGCTAGTGGTGCGACAGGAGATTGACTGACCCAGGTTCTCTCCGGTAAGTATCAGTGAGTTGTCTTGCAGGTTTGTCTTGTCGAGGATTTGCTGCTGTGCTCCGTAACTGAGTTTCTCTTTCACCATAATCTGACTATTGCATGGGCTGAGGTAGGTGAAATAGATTACCATTTTCCAAGATGGATGTCTTGAACAAGCTCACCTGAGATGGTTTGTAGGCACCTCTGAGACACACGTCCACGATGACAACCCAACCTAGGTCTAGCTTCTGGGCGAATGGAGCGTCGTCTGGACTGTTGATTTGGTTCCTGACTTTATGTACTCTCAAGACATCTCTGCCTAAGAGGAGAAGTATGTCTGCATCAGGATCCAGAGGTGGGTTACATTCGACTTGGTTACATTCGATGAGTGTGGGAAGGCAGAGACTCATCTTCTCATTGACTGACTCCACAACGTAACCATGGGCCCTCCTGCCAGCTGTCTCTGTGAGTCCTGCACACGTCTTGAGTGTGTATGGTGATGAACTACCTTTGAACTTGAAGATGTCGAAGAACTCTGATCTTGCTAGAGACCGATTGCTTTGTTCATCCAGTATAGCGTACATCCTTTTGGATTCTTCATGATGTCCTTTGGGTAACACATTAACAAGGCATATCTTGGAGCATGCTCTCACGCTCATTCCTTCTCCACATACCTCAGTGCACTTAGATGTGACCTACTGATTGGCCGGTTCCTCTTCCTCCCCACCATGCTCTGAAGAGGAAGGGGATGAGTTTAACTTCCATGGAGCTGGGCCGGGATGGAGTGCTGAGAGGTGCCGGCCGCTTTCACATTCGTAGCATTTCACAGTTACCGTACAGTTCTTGGCAAGATAGTTTGTGGAAGAGCAGCACTGAAAACACACATAGTTCTCTTTGAGGAACTGTTTGTGGGTCTTCCAGGAACTTCTCTCTGAAACCTCTGCACTTCTTTAACTGATGAGGCTTGTTGTGGATGGGGCAATGCTTATTCAAATCCACTGGTTTCTTCTGATCCCCCGTGTTCTCAGTTGAAGATAGTTGTGTCTTGTGGACAGATAATGTCTTCCCATGTCTGTCTTGCTTGTCTCTTCTGACAGGTGCCGCATGGGAGGAGAAGAGGTTCAAGCTAGGGTCTGTCCTGACTTTGGCTTCCCTACGGATGAAGTTGGCGAACACCCAGAATGGAGTGTTTTCTAGCTTGACTTTTGACCCGTATGATGTCCATTTTTCCTGCAGGCCATATGGGAGCTTCTCTATGATAGAGCTCACCCCTCTGGATGTGTCCAGGTATGATAGGCCAGGTAGGTAGCTTTCCTCAAGTCTCTCCCAGAGGATCATCAACACAGCTGGCGTATGTCTAATACGGCTGGCGGATGTCTGACATGGACTGCCTTTATCCTGCGTGCCTGCTCTGCACCAAGCCATTTGATGAGCAGGTCAAGCTCTTCTCCCTCTGAAAGGCCTATCTCTGATGTGGTCTTATAGAAGGAGGCTTTCCAAGCCCAATAGTTCTCAGGTTTATCATTGAATGTGGTTAACCCTGTAGTGACCAACCTGGCAAGGTACTTGGCAAGGTCGTAGGTGGTAGGGGTTACGCCATGGTCACCTTGAGTAGAGGCTCTGCAGGAGTTCCCATGGGAACAATTAGGAAACTGATGGTGACTTTCTTCTTTTATCTATCCATTCCTCTGGTTGTTGGCCTTACTCGGACTGGCAAGGGTCATACGACCTGGTGTAGGTTGTTCGTCTGTGTGTGTTTGGTTGGTGGCACAGTGCGCGTTACCTGATGTAACTGTGTCGGCAGAGTCACATGGTTCTTCGTCCCTCACTCTGTTGAACTGCTGACTTGAACTAAGGCTAGCGTGGTCTGTCATATAGTCCAAGGTGCGCTGAAGGCATTTCTGACGTGGGACTGGGGGTGAGAACCTGTCGGCCAAACCATGATCTACTTCCTGTAGAGGTGCCTCCAGTATTTCTGCCTCAGCTAGAGCAGCATCTTTCTCTTCCTGCAGGGCATCCGTAGCTTTGAGGCGGGCCTTCACAACCTTAATGTCTATCTCTCTCCTCGCATAAGCTGTTCTGGCTTGGGCTGCTTCTGCTTTGGCTCTCGCTTTGGCAATGACTATACTAGCCCTTGAACTGGCTGACGACCTGAACTGACTGATGATTTGTAAGAGGGAGAACTTATAGACTGTGCATCAAATGCTCCATATTTCTCTTTAATGTTTTCGTCTTGCTGCATAGCATTTTCCTTGCTACTTTCTGCCATGATGATGTGAGGTAAGTGTGGCACGTAGGGTGAAGACTTAAGCTGGCGATGTTGTGATGGCTTGCTCCGCGCCGAGATGACAGCCTGTTAACTCTTTAATCTTTGTTGCTCCATGTGGAGGTTCCTCTCTTATGGGTAGCTGTGCCTGTCTTTTCACTATACTGGACTCGCTAAATGTACAGTAGCTCTTATCCAGCGATCCAGTTAGCTAAACACTCATTCAAATAACTCCGTGGGAAGCAGGGTGCCGTTTTGGGAGTTTACTTGAATCACGGTGTGAAACTGTAACAAACACAAAAGTACTTTTTTGCAGTTACAGTAGTATATACAGCACAGAATGTCTTCCACAATAACTGTACTAAATATATGAAATAAGGAATAAGAGTACTCAATCTAGAGCCAAATATAAAATAAAGTTACTAGAATACAACTGTATGCTTTATATTACTCAGCTAGGTATCCCTAGGGAGAAATAGCATTGAAGCTAATGTAAAGTAGCTAACAGCTAACTCAATTATTCATCTTTTACAGAAACATGAAAATGATATCTGATAAATATTTATCTTGTGTTAATAAACAAATGTACTTACAATGTACTTACAGACATTGCATCATACAAATAAAGAAAGATGTTGAAGGATTGTAACTACTCTGTCGCCCGTACACATTTTACACATTGCTTCACTTCTGTCACATGACACAACAGGTACATTCTAGACTGCTGCACTTAAACTGCCACTAGGGGGTGCTAAACAACTAACAGGTCCAGAACACAAGCATATACAATGTTGAAATTCGAACAGGTCAGATTAAACCTACCTAATTCTGGTCTCCCCATCGACGATTGTTAGTGAGCAGGAAAGACGTGAGGCTGGAGTTAAGGTCTTTGCCAGTGCCCCATTTATGGGTATAGCAGCGTAGATCAACTCCTGGCCCCTCATCAAAGATACACACAAACAGAGCACTGATTACATTATCAAATGTTGCTAGCATTATCAAATGATGACGTTCCATAACCAGCAGTATCTAGACAATACACAATAAACTTGTATGAGCTACGACTAAGTTAACATTAACGTTAGCTAGCCTGCCTCGCTTCATCAAAAGATAACTACCTACATAACCAGCAATAACGTTATCTAACGTTGTTAGCTAAATTATGCCAGAGAGGTCATTTTATTCCACTATCTCTGATTATATTCACTGCCACTGGTTGTTGCACACCCGAGCCCCGTTCGTTCAATGGATGGATTCGAAACATCTCTTTTCCATAAAATATATGTTCGAATTTTTATTGTTTTTATCAAAAGCAATCACTTTTGCATGTTAAAACACAGAATCCTTCTCATTACTCCACATGCTAACTACGTCACTTTTGTTTTGAGTCGACTTTGCCTAGGGTTTTGAATGGGGCACCTAGCTCACGGCTGGGAGGCAGCCCGCTTCCATAACGAATGCAAGCAAAACAAGCCTTCCCGCACACCCAGGGTCAGATTAATTGAGTCCCGTCAATGAAGGGAAGCGAATTGGGAAGAGGGGTGATTCTCACATGGAGCTTGGCAAAAGGAGGAATGATTTGCTGTCATAATTGTAGTCTAATCCCAACCTTAATTAACGCGTTGTGACGCACTGATGTTCCAAACTCTGAGACTGACTTTATGACCAAAATTATTCTATTTAAACTTTGCAGTCCAATTTTGACACTAGAATAAAGGTTTCTGACTCATATCAATGCCACAAGTATTCACACGCCTTTATTTTGTCCCCATATGAATTTAAAATGGAGTCAATTGAGATTTTTTTTGTCACTGGCCTACACACAATATTGCATAATGTCAAAGTGCATTTTTTTGTTGTTATGAATTAAAAATCAAAAGCTGAAATGTTTTGAGTCACTAAGTATTCAAACCCTTTGTTATGTCAAGCTCTGGGCATCTTGTTACGACATGCATTATCTGAATTAGGCCCACAGAATTATACCTACCGAGAAGCGGATTTTATGGAAGAACTTTGAATGTCTTTGAACTTCCGAGAGTTTAAAGTTTAAAGTTGGCAGAGCTAGCTAGAAATGTCTTAAGTCAATAAGTATTCAACTCCGTTGTTATGGCAAGCCTAAATAAGTTCAGGAGTAAAAATGTGCTTAACAAGTCACATAAGTTGCATGGACTCACTCTGTGTGCAATAATAGTGTTTAACATATATTTTTTAAGACAACCTCATCTCTGTACCCCACACATACAATTAATTACCTGTAAGGTCCCTCAGTCAAGCAGGGAATTTCAAACACGGATATATTCCAATGCCTCGCAGAGAAGGGCACCTATTGGTAGATGGGCAAACATAAAAAAGCAGACATTGAATATCCCTTTGAGCATGATGAAGTTATTAATTACACTTTGGATGGTGTATAAATACACCCAGTCACTACAAAGATACAGGCGTCATTCCTAACTCAGTTGCTAGAGAGGAAGGAAAACACTCAGGGATTTCACCATGATTTCAGGGAGGCCAATGGTGAATTTAAAACAGTTACAGAGTTGAATGGCTGTGATGGGAGTAAACCGAGGATGGATCAACAACATTGTACTCCACAATACTAACCTAATTGATAGAGTGAAAGAAGGAAGCCAGTACAGAAGACAAATGCTCTAAAACATGCATCCTATTTGCAACAAGGCACTAAAGTAATACTTCAAAACATGCATCCTATTTGCAACAAGGCACTAAAGTAATACTTCAAAACATGCATCCTATTTGCAACAAGGCATTAAAGTAATACTGCAAAACATGTAGCAAAGCAATTCACTTTTTGTCCTGAATACAAAGTGTTATGTTTGGTGCAAATCCAATACAGCACATTACTGATTACTGGCTGCATCATGATTACTGATTACATGACTACTGGCTGATTACATTACTGGCTGCATCATGTTATAGGTATGCTTGTAATCGTTAAGGACTGCAGCTGGACAATAACCTAAAACACAAGGCTAAGAAGACAGTGAATGCTTCTGAGTGACCTGAATTACAGTTTTGACTTAAATCTACCTTAAAATCTATGGCAAGACCTGAAAATGGTTGTCTAGCAATAATCAACAAACTATTTGATATAGCTTTAAAAAATTTGAGGACAATAATGGGTAAATGTTGCACAATCCAGGTGTGAAAAGCTCTTACAGCTGTAATTTCCGCCAAAGATGCTTCTACAAAGTATTGACTCAGGGGTGTGACTACTTATGTAAATGAGATATTTCTGTGTTTCATTTTCAATAAATGTTCAAACATTTCTTAAAACATGTTTTCACTTTGTGAATATGGGGTATTAAATGTACATGGGTGGGTGAGAAAATAATATATATTTAATCAATTTTACATTCAGGCTGTAATACAACACAATGTGGAATAATTCAAGGGCATGAATACCTTCTGAAGGCACTGTAATTCCTACAAATGTATATGGATAGTAAAAATATACAGTACCAGTCAAGAGTTTGGACACACCTACTCATTCAAGGGGTTTTCTATATTTTTTTACTATTTTCTACATTGTAGAATAATAGTGAAGACATCAAAACTATGAAATAACACATATGGAATAGTAATCCAAAAAGTTACATGTTGACTAACCTTCATGTCTTAAAGTAATGATGGACTGTTGTTTCTCTTTGCTTATTTGAGCTGTTATTGACATAATATGGACTTGGTCTTTTATCAAATAGGGATATATTCTGTATACCTGTCACGTTCTGACCTTTATTTCCTTTGTTTTGTCATTATTTAGTATGGTCAGGGCGTGAGTTGGGGTGGGCAGTCTGTTTGTTTTTCTATGATTTGGGGATTTCTATGTTTCGGCCTAGTATGGTTCTCAATCAGAGGCAGGTGTCATTAGTTGTCTCTGATTGAGAATCATACTTAGGTAGCCTGGGTTGCACTGTTTGTTTGTGGGTGATTGTCTATGTTGATTGCTTGTTTCAGCGCAGTTCGCATTAGCTTCACGGTTGTTATTTAGTTTATTGTTTTTTTGTATAGGGTTTCAGTGTTCAGTGGCAGCATCCAGCGGATGGAATGAGCCAGCGCTCTTCACCCTATTCTGAAGAGGATTGCGCGAAGAGGTCCAGACGGCAATCTAACCTTGGACACACTAATCTTGATGTCCATCTGTCTGGATAACCTTCTTCGGGAGCGTCTCTACCCCCATCACCTCTCTGCATCCTTCGTTGACGGTTCTGAGTCAAAGCCTGAACCAATGGAGGTAGGGGCCACACACCTCCCCGCGACTGAGCGACTCCTGTGGAGACAGTTGGGGCTCTGTCCCTATTGTGGCCAGGAGGGGCACCAGCTTCAACGGTGTCCGGTACATCCGGAGCAATCCATCACCATCACTTTCCACCAAACCATTTTTAGTATCGATTTCACCAGCTGGCTGTCCCTCATCTATTGTTTCTACAGCTCTAGTGGATTCCGGTGTCACAGGGAATTTTATTGACAAGGCCCTGGCCTCCTCCCTGCACATCACCTCCTACCCACTCTCCTCTCCATTTCTGGCCCAATCGTTGGATATGCGACCATTGGGATCTGGCACTATTACGCACATCACAGCACCACTCACCCACACTGTGGGACCCAAGCACCAGAAAAGCCTCCAACTCCATAATCCCATCATCTCCTGGTAAGAGAGGAGGATGTTGGAGAACCTGCTTTCCCGCACCCTGTGGTTCCACATCGGTGGAGGGCCCTGTGAGTGTCACTCAGCTCATCAATCGCTCCTCCCGTATCATTGGCCCTGTGTTTTGGGACGTAGATGTGGACATCCGCCAGACTCTGGAGAGGGATCGCAGGAATCACGCTGGACACGCAGGAATCACCTGCACCACTCAATCTCTTTCTGAGAAATACTGGTGGCCCATTTTGGCGCAGGACGCTGAACACTATGTCAACTCATGTTCAGTATGTATTCAATCTAAATCTCCCCGGCACGCTCCAGCACTTAAACTCCTTCCCCTTCCTGTGCCTCAGCGTCCCTGGTCTCATTTGTCTATTGATTTCGTCACTGAACTCCACTCTTCTAATGGTTTCACCACCATTTTGGTAATTGTGGACAGATTCTCAAAATCATGTCATTTCATCCCTCTCTCTGGTCTCCCTACCACTCTCCAGGTTGCTGAGGCACTGTTCCAGCAGGACCTCTGGCACTATGGCCTTCCGGAGGATATCATCTCTGATCGTGGCCCCCAATTCACATCACGTGTATGGAAGGCTTTCATGGAGAAGGTTGGGGTCACGGCAAGCCTCACTTCCGGGTACCGGCCTCAAACTAACGGGCAGGTGGAGGGGATGAACCAGGAGCTGGGGAGGTTCCTGAGGAGTCACTGCCAGGATTGGCAGGGGGAGTGGGCCTGATTCCTTTCTTGGGCTGAATATGCCCAGAATTCATTGCAACAGTCCTCCACCGGGTTGACTCCCTTCCAGTGTGTTATTGGTTATCAGCTGGCCCTGGCTCCGTGGAGACCGAAGCTCCTGTGGTGGATGAGTGGTTCAGGCGCGCGGAGGTATGAAACGATGCCCATGTGAGACGCCAGCTCGCCGTCCGCCACGTCTGGCTCTCCACCAGGAACCTCCCTCTCCGCCTGACCTGTAAGAAGCTGAGTCCCTGGTTTGTGGGGCCATTCAAGGTCCTCTGGAGGGTCAACAACTCCCCACTAACTACCGGATCGCACCATCTTTTCATGTTTCCCTCCTCAGGCTGGTGGTTCCTGGTCCCCTGGCTGATGTCGTCACATCACTCCTGGACTCCCGTCGCAGTGGTGGTTGGCTCCAGTTCCTGGTGTATTGCGAGGGGTACGGTCCAGAGGGGCAGTGCTGTGTTCCGGTGGACGACATTCTAGATCCCAAGATCATCCTAGAGTTCCACCTTTGCTGTCTGGACAGACCCGCTCCTCGCCCTCGGGGCCTTCCTCCTCCTGGCCGGCGTCATCCTGCAGCAGTGGCCGTGCGTTAGGGAGGGGGGGGGTACTGTCACGTCTACTCACGTTCCCCCTCTCCGGTGCTTGACATTGCCGGTCTACTAACCACCGGTCCTGGCATCCCATCATTACGCACACCTGGCAACCCTCATTACGCACTCCTGCGCCCCATCATGAAGCACACCTGGACTCCATCACTACCCTGATTACTCCCCCTTTACCTAGCACTCCCTAGCATCACTCTTCAGACAGTATTGATTATGTTTCCTTGTCTGACGTTTCTCTTGTTTTTGTATCGTTCTACCTTCATTATTATTAAACTCACTAACTGCACCTGCTTCCTGACTCCCTGTGTCAACGTTCCACTATAGCAAGTACTAAAGATAGTATGGCACTGCACAGGTCCAGCAGTGCACAGGTCCAGCAGTGCACAGGTCCAGCACTGCACAGGTCCAGCACTGTACAGGTCCAGCACTGCACAGGTCCAGCACTGCAGTGCAGACTGAATCACAGACTGGACTCAGAGAGTTGGCCTCTGCTGTTGAATCTCTTCTGTTTTCCTCTGTAATATAACTATTCATCTCTGTTAGACAATGTCCTGCCAGGGACTTTCACAAAGATTCATTCCTTTTTTGATTACTATAACATGATTCTAAGAATTTCCCCAATCTAAACTTTGTGTCAGAGGAATTTGCTCCATTCCTCCCTCTGTCTGTCCCTAGAGGGTAAAACTTCCGCGAAATGATTTGCAGAGATACTAATCATAACAAAATATTACAGACTAATAGAAAAGTGAGTAAGTCAATATACAGAATGACCCTGGTGATGAGAACATGATGGGGGTAAATACAGTAATAAATATTGACCGCAACCCAAATCAACATGCTTTAAAGCAAGATTGTGAAATAGCTTTCTGACACAGGGATGAAATCCAACTGATTCAGAACTCTTTTATAAACGTATAGATTTTATCATATGATAGAGTTATTATATAATAAATTGTTAGATTATTAGTTTTGAGCCATTACTATGTCATGTTTTTATCATCAAGTTGAAATCAGTGTCCTTTCAAAATCATCTAATCTAGTCGAATTTGACCACTACTCAATCTGTCTGGTCATACATCTGTATGAGCACTGTAGCTTTGATTGCAGCCCAGTCCTTATTAACCAGACCCAGATCTGCATGCTATAATACCACCATAGACTGTGTGAGTTCTTCTCTCTCTGTGAGTGAATGTATGTGAATTGATGAAGTCCCCTGGTTGATCCGTCATTGTCATTCAGGCAGCTGTAGCAGGGCTTTGATTCCCCCGATAAACATTCCAGGCCAAACAATGGTTCTGTTTGTTTAGCCTCAAACAAACACCTGAGACAGGTACACTGTGGGGATCCCCCAGGAAGCTATTGACGGCCTCCCGTCTCCCGTCTCTCACGGCCTCATTAGGGGAACATAGACCAGTGCACCTGAAAGGCTCCTAAACAGGACCCCAAGACCCCTGCTGCAGTCGGTACAATAGACTACCTAATGAGAGATTGGGGAGAGTGTACGAGAATGTGGTGGAGATGGTAGTGCTGGTGTGTTTGTGTCCTCCAGGTGAGCAGTAGTGAGAGGATGTCTCCTAAGTCCTGTCCTGCTGAGAACACAGCCAATACACAACACACCAATGAGGGTTAAGACAATGTGGTTGGTCCAGTCTCCTGTGTGAAAATCTGAGATATAATAGAGAAAAGACTCAAGGTGTAATTACTCATATTGCAGACAGACAGACAGACAGACAGACAGACAGACAGACAGACAGACAGACAGACAGACAGACAGACAGACAGACACACAGACAGACACACAGACAGACAGACAGACAGACAGACAGACAGACACACAGACACACAGACAGACACACAGACAGACACACAGACAGACACACAGACAGACACACAGACAGAGCTCAGACAGGTAATGAGTCAACACATGGCACTTATTTCTCAGTAGCAATGACCAAGCAAAATGCCTCATATTCACAGCTGTTCAAAATTAAAACTAACAGTTGGTAAAGTTTGTCAAAGCAAACTACCTGATTCCTATATGCAGCCTGAATATCAGGTGGATATATTAGGTATGTCTTTATAAATACCTTTTAAAAAGTAGGCTATTGCATATTATTAGTTTATAGGGGACAATGGGCATCTAGCTTCGCAAGGGTCATTATGAGCCAATAAATCAGTCCATAATGGCCTGTCAATATTCTAATGTGATGGATGAATTAAACAGCACTAATGATATCCATCATCATTCTGTGTTTCTCACACATCTGTGCTACTTATCACTTTCACTCAGGTGGATTTCACACCTTGCACACCCTGCATCTGATATAATAACACAAAGCCTACATAGTTAATTTATTGCACATAATGAAATAATATGTGATTACTGCCTGTGATATCAGTGTGATATGACATTTTGATTTAAAAGTTATATGCCGGGCCCTTGGGGTAAAGAGTTATCAGGGCTGATAGCAACATCTAACACACAGAGATCCTATTTATTTGGAATTTAATCATTATATCTGATCCTGTCTACCTATGTGTTCTATATCATTGTCATATTTCATAACATCAAAAGCAGATGAAATGTTATAAGGGCTTAATTAATTAACCTGTACTTAATTCCTTAAAAATGACTCCACATTTACCTGCAGGCAGAGGCATCATCAGCTAAATCGCGTGTCTGACAATCATAGAAAGTCTCAGGGTTATGTGAAATGAAAGGAGACGGACAGTATGATTAACAGCTTTGAAGAACGAGCCTGACCTGACTGGTCTGGTCCGTCTGAAGAGATGTAATATTCTGTACATGACGGACTTCAGAGACAGGCTGTGACTCAGAAGTTGCTATAGCTCCTCCAGCCAATTCATTTTAAACTTTGTGTCTACTGAGTGGCTTATTAAGTTGGCACAGTAGCCTAGTGGTTAGAGCGTTGGACTAGTAACCGGAAGGTTGCAAGTTCAAACCCCCGAGCTGAAAAGGTACAAATCTGTCATTCTGCCCCTGAACAGGCAGTTAACCCACTGTTCTTAGGCCGTCATTGAAAATAAGAATTTGTTCTTAACTGACTTGCCTAGTTAAATAAAGGTTAAATAAAGATAATGAAGAAGAAAAAACAGTGTAGTTGTTGGCCTGGATTGGATCTGCAACATAAAGAAGAGTAGAGAGACAAGTCAAATATGTTGAAATAACAGGCCAAAAAGTGTCTAGCAACTATGTTTATAGTTGTATTTTTAAAATAAAAACACAACTGGGAATGTATCTTGCAAATGCTACAAAAATGAATTACAATGAGCATGAGAATATGCACACACGCACGCACACACACACGCATCCCTCTCCTGCACTTGGCTGAGGGATCCAGGCTCTTAACAGGAGGCGTATGAGGTGTGTCTGCTGCGTGAGCACAGAGGACAGCTCAGCTGGGAAATATTCATTGTTCGATGTGATCATGCCCATTCCACATTCTGTCCTCTGAAGCCAGAGTCCACCCCCCTCTTGACATGACAGCCGTCTGGGGAGAAACAGAGGCGCCTGTCACCATAAACACGTATTTTAGTAGCGGCAATGCTGGCTACAGCACTGGCAGCAAGGGCACCACACCTACAACAATGTTTGAACGTCAAACAAGCTACATGTAAAGATTGTCTCATGTTTGTCAAGCAGTAAACTGGACAAATGATGGAGTTCCATCCTCAATCTGTGTCTCATCCACGTTTATTAGTGAAGGAATGGGATGTACTGTTGAGGAGAAAGCAAAAATATATACGCCAAGATACATTTAAATCGGTAATAGGCTTTTTCATGAGAAGAACAGTTCATAGTGCTATACATAAAGCTGAAGATGATAAACAGGTCATATAAGTATGGCTTGTTGAGCAAAATAAGTAGTTTCTACTTGGAAAACGACATAAAGAGCCACAGATAGCAGAGGTAGTACGGAGGGTGAGCAGAGCAGGGGGGATGTTTGTGTGCTGGTTGTATCTGGTGGCTGATAAGGATGTGGGCTAGAAGGTGTGGAGGTGGTTGGGTGGGAGGTCCACAGCCATGTGCCAAATGGCCGCTTCTCCAATAAATCACCAGCAGGTCAAAGTCATTTCTCTCATCTAAGAATTCCACGAAACTCCAGAGAAAAAGTTTTAAAAACTCCTTTTTGGCCGTGTGCTCAGTGTTACAGAGCAGTGTGCCAGAATAACTCACAGTATGGGAAATGTAGATTTACTGCATCACAAACACCCTGTCAACCGCTGTATCAATCACACATACTCACCTTGCCACAAACTATGGAAGCCTGGGGCTTGGCAAGTGTCAGGAAATCACTTTTCCCAAATGAAGGGATCGCCTGGAATAGCTCTGGTGTGCATCAGCACCTGAGATACCACCAATGAGCTATCTGATAACGAGCGTCTGATAACGTAAGATAATAAGGTTCAAGGGTCAACCAGCGGAGAAAAATACAACTGGAGATGGAAGATATCCCTGATGTACCTCAGGAGATCCAACCCACACACAGTGAATGAACACATGGCAGCAATACTGTCCAAATGTTCTCCTTTCTTATGAAAATAAACTGAGGGTCTGAAAGCAAACAATAATTTTCAGGGGAATACATCCAATAAACTGGAAAACAGATCTCCTGAGACCCAAGTCAGACATTCACCAATACTATACAGGTCTATTAGGCCATGTCTTTTTCTGGTCTGTGAGAACCTCAGCTCAACTGGAGCGTATAAAGTATGAACTTTACACACGATAGACCTAGCATGCTGTTGTTTGTTGGGACAATAACATTATGACTGGTAATCACCCTTAGCGCACAAACAGTTAGAGCAAGAGCTAAGGTGCTTATTAGCGTCTTAAGCTTGTAATTGGCTGCTAGCTGCCTCCAGAGGAAAGCATACAGTGTTCCCCTTACCAAAGCAGAATAGGCAGCCTGTAATTGGTCAGGAGGGATTACAGAAATGACATTAGGGACAGCAAGTTTCCCAAACAATGCAGGAAATTTGAAACATGTAAGTGCATTTTAAGTTTTATAAGACTTCTGGAGTTTGTCATTTTGACTGTAAAATTGTATCAACCCCTACAAAAAATCTCCATTAATTATGATCCACATAATAATTCACATTTCCTGTTGCTGCAGGATTATTTTCCTGCTGTAGCAAACTAGTTTAAATTAAGATCTTGCACCTGTACAATGTAAGCTAGTTTGATTGCAAATGCAGAGTATGCAATTGCATTAATTTCATTACACACAATCACATTACTGACCTTGATAGTACAGTCCTTCTACAGTACAATCTGTTATTACACTGATTGTCTAGCGATTTGTCATAGTGTTAAAGAGCTATCCCCACACTACTACTAATGAAAAGGGGTTCCAGGGTGATGCTTGGTGCCAAGTCCCTCTGTTTTCATTCATCTGTCATTTTAGCCAAACAATCCATCCGAGCATGAATCAGACCGGGCCAAGTGCTTTATGAAAACGTTCCCAAAATATACCCATTACCTCTCCACTACTCTCCTGAGCCCCATAGGAACAATGCATTCCTGCTATGAAGCAAAGTCTAAAGAGACCCCTTTAGCAGAGCTGACTATTGTACTCTTGGAAGAAGTTAGCTAGCACACACAGAGCTGTGTCTGAAGGCCTTAGCGGATTCACAAGCAGTTTAATAATAAAAATTACAGCCCTTTCGCCTCCAGTATCGCTGGACACTGAGCCAAATAGTGGAAATTGAGGTTTTGTTGAACACCTGGAGGGGGTGTGAGTCTGTGCCTGCTTGTGTGTGTCTTGGAATGGAGGGATCTGTATCGGTAAAACAGTTATCATAGTCACATTCTAAGTGACTTGAGGATGAAGACACAGTGAGAAAGCATCCTCTCATGACACAGGCTGCAACATGATCTCCCAATCATCCCAAAAGGGAGGCAAATGATGCACTAAAAGTCTAGGGATAAAATGAAACTGTGCCTTATGATTAAAGATGCAGCTATAATCAGGTCCATTCAGAGTCAGAGTGATATTCCATATGTGGCTTTTGGATGGGTTTTCTCCTCTCATCCACAGTTGGCCCAGGGGCCGCTTCCACCGATGAATCAAAGGGAATGCCTTCATATTAGGGCCCAAAAGAGATGATAGGAGATCCCCACCACCAGTTTGTGTGTGTTACATTCAGATGTGCCTGCATGTATGTGAGTATGTGTGTGTGTATGGCAGACATTATGGCCCTCCTCTTCAACAACAGAAGAGATGGGGTAGGAGGTGAGAGAGGGGAGGAGAGAAATGGGAAGAGAGGGAGAAAGAAAGGGAAGAGAAAACGGAGAAAAGGTCATTTGTGAAAAACAAAGAGAAAGAATGAGAGAGAGATAGAGAGAGAGAGCGAGAGAAAGAAAGAAAGAAAGAAAGAAAGAAAGAAAGAAAGAAAGAAAGAAAGAAAGAAAGAGAAAGAGAAAGAGATGGTGGGAAGGAAAGAGGAGTGCTGCCAATATGATCAGGATGCCATGGGGCCCCTGCCAGGTCGCAGATCCATGTGGGACTGATTAGGGTGTTACCCCGTGCTGGGAAACCCCACTGGACAGGATCAATGTCACGCTCTCAGCTGCACACCACCCTAAGGGACGGGAGAGAACAGAGAGTGTGTGTGGAGAGGGGGATTCTCCATAAGCCTACACTACTCTCCAATAACAACCAAGAGTGTGGTTAGTGGAGAGTTCAGAGAGGACCCCAGTCCATTTGCTGTGGTCAACACACACGTGCACATGTAATGCACACACGCTTATGCACACGTGTACAGATACATACATACAGTGCCTTCGGAAAGTATTCAGACCCCTTGTCTTTTTCCACATTTTGTTATGTTATTATTCTAAAACAGCCTTATTCCAAAATGGATTAAATCGTTTTTTCCCTCATCAATCTACACACAATACCCCATAATGACAATGACAATTTAAAAAAAAATGTTTTTGCTAAATTATAACAAATTTAAAAACTGATATATCACATTTACATAAGTATTCAGACCCTTTACTCAGTACTTTGTTGAAGCACCTTTGGCAGCGATTGCAGCCTCGAGTCTTCTTGGGTTTGACGTTACAAGCCTGGCACGCCTGTATATTGGGAGTTTCTCCCCTTCTTCTCTGTAGATCCTCTCAAGCTCTGTCAGCTTGGATGGGGAGCGTTGCTGCACAGCTATTTTCTGGTCTCTCCAGAGATGTTAGATCGGGTTCAAGTCTCTGGCTGGGCCACTCAATGACATTCAGAGACTTGTCGTGAAGCCACTCCTGCATTGTCTTGGCTGTGTGCTTAGGGTTGTTGTCCGGTTGGAAGGGGAACCTTCGCCTCAGTATGAGGTCCTGAACGCTCTGGAGCAGGTCTTCATCAAGGATCTCTCTATACTTTGCTCCGTTCATCTTTGCCACGATTCTGACAAGTCTCCCAGTCCTTGCTGCTGAAAAACATCCCCACAGCATGATGCTGCAACCACAATGCTTCACCATAGGGATAGTGCCAGGTTTCCTCCAGACGTGACACTTGGCATTCAGGCCAAAGAGTAGCGGGCTGTCATGTGCCTTTTACTGAGGAGTGGCTTCCGTCTGGTCACTCTACCATAAAGGACTGATTGGTGGAGTCCTGCAGAGATGGTTGTCCTTCTGGAAGGCTCTCCCATCTTCACAGAGGAACTCTAGAGCACTGTCAGAGTGACTATTGGTTTCTTGGTCACCTCCCTGACCAAGGCCCTTCTCCCCCGATTGCTCTTTTTTGCCGGGCGGCCAGCTCTAGGAAGAGTCTTGGTGGTTCCAAACTTCTTCAATTTAAGAATGATGGAGGCCACTGTGTTCTTGGGGACCTTCATGATGCAAAAATGCTTTGGTACACTTCCCCAGATCTGTGCCTTGACACAATCCTGTCTTGGAGCTCTACGGAAAATTTGTTCAACCACATGGCTTGGTTTTTGCTCTGACATGCACTGTCAACTGTGGGACCTTATATATACAGGTGTGTGCCTTTCCAAATTATGTCCAATCAATTTAATTTACCACAGGTAGACTCCAATCAAGTTGTAGAAACATGTCAAGGAGGATCAATGGAAACAGGAGGCTCCTGAGCTCAATTTCGAGTCTCTTAGCAAAGGGTCTGAATACTTAAGTAAATAAGCTATTTCTCTTTTTTGTTTTTAACAAATTTGCTAAAATTCTAAATGCCGGTTTTTGCTTGGTCATTATGGGGTATTGTGTGTAGATTGATGAGGAAATGGTTTTATTTAATCAATTTTAGAATAAGGCTCTAACGTAACAAAATCAAGGGATCTGAATACTTTCTGAGGCACTGTACGCACGTTCACGCACACATGCAAACATACATACGCACCACAGGGGGCTGCTGAGGGGAGGATGGCTTATAATAATGGCTGGAATGGAGTGAATGAAATGGCATTAAACACATGGTTTCCATGTTGATACCCTTTAATTTACTCCGTTCCAGCCATTACTATGAGCCCGTCCACCCCAATTAAGGTGCCACCGGCTGCCTGTGATATGCACACTGGTCCAGCTGCCTGCAATAAAGCAAAGGGGTGTTCCCGTCAGCTGGCTATAGTGTGTATGGTGACCTCAGTATGATGCGTTCCTCTCTGGGCAGCCCAGCCCATCCCAGCCCAGCTCAGCCAATCCCAGCCCAGCTCCACCCAGCATCCTAATTCACCCTGACAACGCTTAGGCAGGCAGGTCACACCTGATACAAGTCAGTATCTGACATCCATCCATGTCTGAGGACGTTGGGAGATGACGTGGAAGCCGGCCACTTGGGGCAACAGTGAGCACTGTTACCTTCAAGTAGGTTTGGGTTTGGCTAGGGCTTTGTAGACGGGATGGCGGATGGGCATAAGCATCTGCCTCTGGTTGAAAAGAAAAGTTTGCTCATTCGAATCAAGCAAGCGATAGAAAGTTGTTTTTGATATCTTTGTTTTAAGCCTATCCCAAACCATAACCCTTACCTTAACCCTTCAGAGTTAATGCCTGACCTTAAGAATGCAGAGTTAATGCTTAAACGTAACCATAACCTTAAAAATGTGGAGTTGATGCATAATCAGAACCTTAAACCTCTTTGAAATTTGATGTTTGAGAAACATGGATGAACGACTAATTCTGACATAAGACTGTGAAGGCTTGTTGGGCCTAGGACAGCACTGACGTCCCCCAAACAAGAATCCCTCTCCCCACTTTATGTATTTATTGCTATTTGTTGTGGTTTGGCATGCAGTCACTCTGACATTTAAGCCTGTCAGGGCTGTTGCGCCATATCAAGATCAACATTTATTTACAACCAATCTAATAGCGGTTTAGCGATTGGAAAATACCCTGGTTCTGCTGGAAATCTTCTTCTCGCCATGCCTGGGCTCTCGAAGGATTTGGAATCGTGAGGGCGCCGCTGTTGTTGCAAAAAATGTGAGCTGGAGAAATGGACTGTGTGTCAAATCTCTTTTCCCCTGTTTGGGTCTGGCTGTCCCTGGCAACAGCAAAACATGCATATTTTTTCATTAAGGCCTCTGAGATCCTCAACATATGAGCCAAGCGAGGAAATATGCACCATACGTTTCCTGATGGTAATTAATTTTCTGGGACGCATTTTCTTTTCGCCATCACATGCCCACGTGCATGTGGCTCATGTGGATTTGATTTGGGTACCTGTTCCTCATTCATGCAATAAAAGGCTTGGATGATGATTTAACAGGGCAGGGCAGTAAAATCACTCAGTACCTCAGGCCTGCCTGAAAAGTGATGATCACCTATGATTTACACTAACAACCATAAAGCTGTCCCATTAGCCTGGGGGCTAGCATTGGCACTCTGGCCCCTGATAATCCAGCAGTACGTACAGGTGTAGGATCTTACTGTAATTTGATCAGCCATGTTGTCGCAGGCTTCTAAAGTTTGTAATTTCCACTTTAAAATTACAAAAAATGGAATTAATTATAATCCACAAAATAATTCACATTTCCTGTTGCTGCAGGATTTTTTTTCTGCTGTGAGAAACTGGTCAAATTAAGATCCAAGAGTCAATGCTGATGGTTTCCTGTGTAATAGAGAGTCCATGTACAGTACTGTACATTGCAGTGCCCACTGTTCTAGCATCAGTGGCTATCTCTCTCTTTCACTCTGTCAGATGAGTCCCTATTGGCTGATCACAGATATCCTGTCTTAACATACTCTGCCTTCCCTGGGCTGGACTGTTTATGTAGGGGGTGTGTGTGGAGCCCAGGCCTGGGGGATGCCTGTAGGGAGAGATGGTGTTCTCAATACAGTGGAAACGGCAAGGCTGCTGGTGTCACATACAGAAGAGAGCTCAGGGGTTGAAGGTCAGGGGAGGAAAGGTAGAGCCATACCACTGTCCAGCGGTGCACTCTCATTGCCAGGTGCTGTCTGCTGCCGCTGAGCAAGCAAAGGCTAGGACATTGAGCTCCCTCACGGATACGCCTGGCATACATGTGACATACAAAGACCTTGAGAAATATTTGACTGCCATAGCAATCACTTTCATTTGATAATTCTGTTTTATAAATCTGGACATGGTCCTCATGAATCTATTCACAACACAAAGTGTTATATTTTGACAGGAAGTCATACAAAACACAATGAGGAATAAAACGGGTTTTATAAACATAATCTCTCCAATTAGATTATATTCAGATAGTAATGTTACCAGCATAGTTAGGCTTTTCAGCACTAATTCCATTTTGACTGAAATATGACTTTCTCCAGGGGTACTCTGTCTGTAAATGAGTTATGATAGCTGAATGCCTGCCGCTGGCAAACTTTGCTCAGCTTTGTTCCACGTGTGGCTTCTTTGACGAGGCATATTGCTACTAAAGTATAACACAGGCGTGTGTTGTTTGGAACTAGGGAAGACAGGATGATCTAAATAAATGCCAAAACTGAGGATGCCAAAAAGGAGGACAGTTTTATTTAAAGACAGACTGGCAAAGCTAAAGCAGTAGTAGTAGGCTATACTATGCTTTAATTAAACCAAAGTCCAGGAATAAAAACACGACAGACATATTGGTCTGTCTGACATTTTTCCCAAGAATATGCAAAGTTTGGAAACAGAATTCAAACATTAATAGCCCAGGTATAAAAACATCACTTATAGAACTAAGTATAAATGCCGGTCACCTATAATTAACTGAAAAACTAAGTTTAGTGACTGTAAATGGTCTTGTCTAGGCACAGGGCTGTGAGGATACATTTATAGTTTACCGCTCTCTTTGTTTTATGGGAGGCCAGGATGACATCAGAGGCTTAGGGATCTCACACAGTCAGCCATTTGTAAATGCAGTCAGTTACAGAAGAGGGTGCAGCCTTTAGGCCTAGCGAGAGCAGCGGTGACTACCCCGTCAAACCAAATGTCTCAAAATCATCAACTTCAGCTTCACATTTTAATGATGTGCAGAGAGGCACTGTAAAACATAGCCACTCATTTCCCAGGACTATAGGAATCAGGAATGGACATACCCTATTTCCCAAAGTCAATATTTGTACTTTCTGATCAAACCACCAGTCATAGATACACACAGATTCAGAGTTGGGTTTGTTCTCTCAGTGTTGCTACAGAACACCTGTCTCTCTTGCAAATGGATGGGCACCTTTGATGCGGGGTGGGGGCCACAAAAAATCTGAACTCTTCATGAGGGGCTGCAGTGGCTAGCGGGTCTGTGTAACCACATCGACACCAACACATGCAGTCAGAGCCGGCCCTAGCCTTTTGGAGGACCTAAGTTGAGACGCCAACTGAGACAGGAAAACCCCAGACAGACCCTAGCAAGTCAATGAGAAATGCATTAGATGTGTATTTTGGGGGGGTTGTTTGTTTTTGGGGAGGTAAGATTGTTATATCACTTGGTTTTACTGGTAAAAAGGTGTTGGAAATAACATTTTGGAGATGGAAATGCTGAGCCAACACCAGACAGTTTCACTGTGAGGGACAGTTTCAGGTGCACATCAGTTTCAGGAGGGCCTACTTTATAGCCAGCTGGGCACACTTTGTACTGGAAACCGTGGCTCTGCCAATTGACCTAATAAAAGGAGGGCTTCTGCTATTTTCAGGTCCTTTTTGTGAGTGGCGTCTCCAGTCTGTCTGAAAGCTTTGGGGAGAAAAAGCTCTCAGTGGGCCTAATCTCATAGCGTTACAGTGGGGCAGTTTGGATCGGAGCATCTGATTGGCCGATTCCTGTCTGTGGGGAGATGTTATCATATGGGAAAGATGACATGGCGCGAGGGCAAAGTGGGTTGAGGACGGTGTGTGTGTGTGTGTGTGTGTGTGTGTGTGTGTGGGGGGGGATCCTGATTGCTCAGTATTTACCTACAGTAGCTATCTGGATAATTATAGAGGTCAATCTGACAGACTACTGGTAACAAATCACAATGGCAACCCCATTGGCTTTGAAGTTATCTTGGTCATTGCAGAGCTGAGCTCCGAATTTCCCAATGTTGTTAGCAATTAAGGTGAAAAAATACATATATTTGCTCCTAACACAGAAGCCCCCTTCTAATAAGGTTTGTTAAATTGCATCTTAAAACACACGTGTTCTTTTATGTTACTTGAGCCCCTGGTCTTCCTAAAGCGAGCAGTTTGAAAGGGAAATCTATTTAGCGGCAAGCAGACTGGATTATCTGAATCCCTGGTGTTGTTAGATTTCAGCAGGCTCTACTGACACACTGTAAATCTGCGAGTGGTCTGAGAACATCAACACCGGTTGTGGTGAACTATGTTGTTTAAGCAGTCCGAAGTAGCCTTATTGTTGCCCCTAATCATAAGAGCTCTCCTGGTTTCTGATGTTACACTCTTTGAAAAATGGTTCCAAAATGGTTCTTCGGCTGTCCTCATAGGATAACCCTTTTAGGTTCCAGGAAGAATCCTCTGTGAAAAGGGTTTTTACATGAAACCCAAAAAGGTTAAATATATGGAATCCAAAAGGGTCTTACCTGGAACCAAAAAAGGTCCTCCAAAGGGTTATGCTATAGGGATAGCCGAAGAACCCTTTTAGGTTCTAGATAGCACCTTCTAAGAGTGTAGGCTACTGGTTACTTAACCCTAAGTGCAACAACTGCATTTTCCCCAATAAAGAATTGACAGTGGTCAATGGACATTTTTATTGGATTCTATTGCTTAGCATCCCTGTTTCTGTCAGTGGTTTAAATGATGTTATGCCAAGAATGCACAGGAGATGTTTCGGATGTGAGTGCAATTAAAGGATTGTGTTGACTTTTCATTGCTTACTACAAAGCTGGTTAAATTAGATGATGAATTTGATTTAATAAAGATCGCAATCCATGTCTCAACTACTGTAGTTACTTATAAAGAGAGGCATTTGTATTCTAATTGGGTCTTACTGGATATGAGGGTGAATATAGGTATTTTCAAACCTGCTTTGTTTTCCATGTTTGACCCCCAGCCTTCAGCAATTATGTCATTATACACACGTGATAGTTTTGTTAACCTGGACATCTGCTCCACAACTTTGGTTTAACCAATAGTATTCTATTTTGGAAGGTCAAGAAGGGACCAAAACTAACAATAGATATCTTTTGTTAAGCTGACAGGGCATTTTCTGAGGGAGTTTCATGTCAAATCCACATTGATCAACCTAAAGCATATCATTTCACAGAATAATGGCAACATCGCTGGATAAAGACAAGTAAAAGACAAAGTGTTTGTAGTTTCTCAAATATATTTGTCTCCTTGGGTATTGATGAGGTATGTGAAAGCTAGAGCACACACATAGGGCAGTGTAAACCAACAACAACAGAAGCACACCATGAAATATCGTCAATATATGGTTTAAATTTGTGCAGTGCTTTACATAACGGTGTGGAACATATGTCTCCAGCAATGACATCCTTCCATATTCTTTAGTGTTCTTTAGAAGTTCCAGAGGTCCACCCATACTATTACAAAAACCCACATTCACTGAACAGAGAGAAGACCACCTGCTCGATAACTGCCTGATCCTCTATTTCCAAATCCTCAGCACATCCTCAGTTTACTATCCTCTTCCCCCATTATCATGTTTCAAACTGGACATAAACCACTAGCACACAGCTGCAGTTTCACAGCCACTGCTTTGCTGACTGGTTGGCAGTGCAGTGTGTTTGTTGGTTTCTGTCAAATTTGGGCCAAGCTGCAGACATGGAGTTATTTGATCAAACATTCCAATGGTACACCAAATATGGCCGCCGGCACACCCACCAGACAGCGTCGATGTGAATTACAATGTCAGATCTATTCGTTTTTTTCCTATGTCTGCGGTATCTTTGTCCATGTATCTGTCTCTATCTATTATTGTGTCTGTCTGTGCGTCTGTGTCTAAGTCTGCATGTGTTTGTACCAAGCCAATATCTTTGTCTCTGTCTATGTTTGCCCACTCCTCTTGCCGTCCTGTGTGCGGTTGAACCTGGACTGTAGCTCTGCCATCCCTAAAGACGGCCAAACCAAATATTTCCCCCTCCGCATGTTTCCAGTGGGAGTCTGTGGGAACCAGGCTGGAATCAGCTCACCAGGAAATGCACTGTCTGCTCTACACGCTCTCCCGTTTATTGTCTTAACCTAAACACTCCACACAATACCTTCTCTCTCCCCCAGAACTCTCCCCCACCTTTATCCCCCTATCTCCTCTCTCAGTCCCCCCACACTCTCTTCAGGCTCTTCTCCCCCTCTCTCATGTATCAGGATTCAGATCTCTCCTTCCCTTCACAGACCCACTGAGCCAGTATCAACAGGGGAGAAATGGAGGTGGTTTGGGGATTTTGCTTCTCATCAGCAAAACACTTCCTTGAGAGCTGTGAGAGTGTGTGCAGATGGGCTTCAGGAGAGACAGGTGATGACCCGTAGGTCATATGACCTCACACACCAGCTTCATTCAGGTAATCTGCTGAGTGCTGAGCACATCGTTCCTGTTATAAAAGGATGGTTGAGGGAAAAAAATGCAACTTGGGAGGGATTCTGGAGAACAATAGCCCTGGAACCATGACTTTGAATTATCTCTGGCAGTGAAAGGGTCAAAAGAGTTGCCAGAGTTGGCATTTGACTTCCTAACACCCCTGCATGTATTTCAAATGTAAAGAGATTACAAAGACAAAGGGGCTATACATAAGAATACACTATTTCTCTATACCATCTCTATTGGCAAAACAGTACAATGAGAGACATATCCTAAACCTTAGTTTAAGTATTTTGGAACCAAACTGGCAGATATGATAACCCTGAAGGTTACTCTCTGAATGGAGACTAAGACACAACCTTAACATCAATTAAGCTTTTTAAAATGAAAGTTAAACGGCTCACTCCATTAACTGGATTAAGACAATGATTTACAGATGGCTAAATTATGACACTTCCGGAAGACAAATGCTAGATGTAATTCACTTACCCTTTCCAACCTCAAATGTAACATTTCTAACAAACTGGCACTGTTTTGTTCCCTGTACTACATTTTCAGTTTGCATGGCTAATAATCCTAATTACAAGGGCTCATTACATGTTTAAACTTCACTCAGTGAACAGAAGCACTAGCCTTCAAAGGAGTCATATGAGAAACATAACTCCTGGTGGCTGAGGAACAATTACACAGCTTCATGCAATGCCCTTTTCTCTCTCTTCAAATCTGTCATTGTGGCTTTCATACATTTCCCCCCTGTAATTTCCAAAAGATAATTTCTTTGGCATTGATTGACTGAATAATAGCAGGCCTTCTGTGTCTCAGTTTAGGTATTTCAGCGTGCTCGGGACAAAATAATTGACACACCAGGATCACCCTGTTCTCATACCACACCATTCTCCCCGAAGGCCAAATAGCAGTCAGATGGGTTGTGACATGGGATTTATCCATTTTACATGGCATCAGCACGCTACCAAGCAGAACTAAGATGATACCAGACAGGTAGTTATGGCTATACATTATTATTTATCTGCTTTCTTTAAAATAAATAAAATAATATTATTACATCAGACGTGAGGACTTGTTGCCCAAAATCATGTAGATTGTCTCTGAAAGTGATTTATTGCATATTCTAAATACCTCCTACTCCTAAAGCATGACTAATCAATTAGTTAGAACTATTACTCCACCCTTGAAAACATTACATAAGAATGCTAACAAAATTAGCACTGCTGATAAACTGCTGTCAACGTCTACCATTCATTTTGTATTTATTGCAGAAGGTTGTTTGGAGTGTTGATTGGACTGGATAAAAAAATATATATAATAATTTAAAAAAAATGTCCCCCTCACTTCTAAAACCAAATTTGTATTTTTTTGTATTTTATTTAACCTTTATTTAACTAGGCAAGTCAGTTAGAACACATAACGACAAGAGATGGGTTAGAACACATAGTTAGAACACACAGTTAGAACACATAACGACAAGAGAGACAACACAACACTACATAAAGAGAGACCTAAGACAACAACATAGCATGGCAGCAACACATGACAACACACCATGGTAGCAACACAACATGACAACAACATGGTAGCAGCACAGAACAGGGTACAAACATTATTGGACACAGACAACAGCACAAAGGGCAAGAAGGTAGAGACAACAATACGTCACGCAAAGAAGCCACAACTGTCCGTAAGCGTGTCCATGATTGAGTCTGTGAATGAAGAGATTGAGATAAAACTGTCCAGTTTGAGTGTTTGTTGCAGCTCGTTCGTCGCTAGCTGCAGCAAACTGAAAAGACGAGTGACCCAGGGATGTGTGTGCTTTGGGGACATTTAACAGAATGTGACTGGCAGAATGGGTGTTGTATGTGGAGGATGAGGGCTGCAGTAGATATCTCAGATAGGGAGAGTAAGGCCTAAGAGGGTTTTATAAATAAGCATCAACCAGTGGGTCTTGAGATGGGTATACAGGGATGACCAGTTTACAGAGGAGTATAGAGTGCAGTGATGTGTCCTGTAAGGAGCATTGGTTGCAAAACAAGCTGGTGTCCATAAAGTTAATGTAGGTCTAGTGGCTCTAGAAGAACTTAACTGACCTTCTACTGTGGACCTATGGCCTTAATACTGACATGTTTATTATTACAAGTTTGTAATCAGATTATTACATTATCACAACAGGTGTTTGTTTTTTTACAGGTACAACATTTTCTCCATTCATCTTTTCCATTAATATTTTTGTCATTCAGCAGTGCTAAAGTATAAAGGGGTTTATTTAACTTTTCTCTTTGACATATGATGTGTCTCTGAAGTTGGTTATGTGTGATGTTGATATGAATCATATTAATGATATTAGCTCATTTTCCTCTCTTTCTACTGGTACAGGTTTGACTATATGAGGGGGGACATGTCCTCCTCCCAGTTTTATCATTGGAATGTGATACAAAACGAGGCAACAGTGTGCTTTAGGACCATGCGGACCACTCCAAGCAGTCTGGAAGGCTGTTCGAAGTGTTTATCTGACTGGATTAAAAATAATGGATAATAACATTTTTTTAAATGTACCCCCACTTCTAAAACCAAAGTTGCTTCCTTGCAATTAGAGCAGTATAATGAGTTTAATCAGAGTATCATCTCAATGGAAGGATAGATTTCCCAGTGTGCTCATTCCCATGTAATGTAATTCCTCACACACAGCAGAGGCGCTGATGCTTTCACGTTCATAATGCTGGAGGACTGGAATATCTGTTACCTTACACACCAGAGGCCTTGCTGCTTTCCTCCAGAATTAGGAAATAATAAACATGACATGCACCAAATGACCAACACTGACCTCATTCACCACAAATAGGTATAGTGATTACATACATAAAGATGTTATATTGATTTATATATTATTCATGTTAACTTCAGCCAGTACTTTAGCATCTTTAAAGTACAACTTGTGCAGAAAATGGGACATACATACATACCCTATTATCAAAAGGTATATGAAATATTCTTCTTTTACATTCTTATCTTATTGTTGTTGCATTGTCAAGAAGGAGCCTGCAAGTAAGCAGGCCGTCATTGAAAATAAGAATGTGTTCTTATCTGACTTGCCTGGTTAAATAAAGGTAAAATGAAAAATGAAAATTCAATTCCGTTGGACAGTGTATACCATGTGTGTCCTGTAAATCCAACTAATGCTAATTTGAAACGTGAAACTATTGTGTGTTCACTTTTGCTCTATGTAAATTGTATATTTTGCATCACTTCATAACAAAGAGCTTGATCAAGTCAGTTTGACCTGAAAGACCAGTACACAAAGATGTCTGGAGTTACCCCACTGCCCATACAACTACAGAGGTAAAGCAGTGACATAATAAATGGGTCTGTTTTGATGACCTCGATTCAGTTGTGAAATCTGTTCTTGAGGGAAGTAAAAGCTTCACTGATGCTAGCATTCATTTATTTGCATCTGTGCTTTTAACACAAGATCTTTTGTCAAGACAACAGACGTATGTGTCCAACAAACTGTCTGTTTATCAGATCTGTTGATAAGACCAGATAAACAACTCTTGATCAAATAGTATTTGCAGCCTTGGAAACCAGATCATAAATGATAGCCTATCTGTTCAATTAATTATCACCATATAACACCATAAATGCCTTCAATAGTAAGCCTGTGGGACATATACAGTAGCTGACTTTGAGTCTGTAGCTGTGCCTACCTTTCACAATACCCACTGCAACCTCCTAAGCCTACCCCCTACCTGTCCTCTATTCTGTTTTGGGGCTGTGTGGTCCTGACTCCCCTCTCCCCTTCCTGCTGTGATCTCCCAGGCTGCCCCAGGCTCTCTCTGTCTGGGAAGTCTAAGCCCCGGGGTCACCCTGACTCTCAAGGGTCAGCCTCCACACACTGGGGAGACAAGAGAGCATGACAAAGCTTTGGAACTTAACAACAGCCAAAGCAAAGCTGCTGTCAAATCTGGGAAAATACCTACAAATCCATTTCACCAAGAGAGGAGCCTCTCCTCCACCTCCCTCTTCCTCCAGAGCCAGTCAGAGATGGGGGAAGGTACGTCTGAAAGCCAGACACTACTAAATTACTTCCAGAGCTGTTCTCAGGCTAACTACACAGGCTACATGCCTTTAGAGTGGTGGAGATTATTGTAAACAGGGATTGGAACAATCTTTTGGATAGACTGACAGAGCTTGTGAAGTACTTCAAGACTGACATGCTTCATCAATGTCAGAATACCAAATCAACACCTTGAGGTCCAAATGAAAGCTGGGAAAGTGATCTAAGCAAAAAGTAGTCTGGGAAACTGCATAGAAGAGCCTAAAAGCTTGACATGCAAGGCAAGAGGAAACTGAACCTAACTGACGGAAGAATAAATTATACTGACCCTAAAAATACAGTTTTAAAATAAGTAACCGAACAGAAATAACTTTATGCACTGTTATGAGAGCTGATTATATTTCTGTGGATGTTCATGTATGATAGCTGTTCTTATCTGAGTTATCTGTGGTGTTGGGCTGAGAAACAGGAGGACCACAAGGCTGGACAGGTCGATGGACCAGCCCGTTGACAGCGCAATAATTGGTGTTCATGATTGCCCAGCCATGCCTACCAAGGAAGGCTGATTAATCAAACAATAGACTAGAAATGTCAATAGCATACTCTCTAACATCAATACTGAGGGAGAGATAAGAGCAACATTTATTCAAAGGCTTAAGCATTAATGGTTATTTCAAGAGAAAATCTTGAGATGAAGTGTTGACTTAATTTGCTGTGGAGGAACTCATGAGATTCATTGATAATATCTTACAATACTTAGAAACTCAAATGCGTCAAGTAATCAAAGGGATTTAGAAAGTTATTTGTGATAGTTTTTAAATCCCTTTAAGAATCCTTGTGTCAGTGGTGACAGATAGATGGATAGAATTCATACACACCAATATCTATCGCTACCCGAGGGATGTTATATAATTAAACACCAAAACTATGTTTTATGTGAGAAGTATGGATTGGTATGAAGCCGAAATGGAAAGGAAATTCACATGAGCACCACAATGCCTACTTCACCCATGACAAAGTTTTTCAGCATACAGTTTTGACCTACTACAGTAGATATGTTGGTCTAATGTACTTCAAATGATGTGTAGGTAGGTTGCTTAGGATTCAAACCTTCTCAAACAGCCTAATTCATACTCTTCAGAGGGATAATGGACTCGAGTGTACTGCTATTAAAATAATATATATATACAGTTGAAGTCGGAAATGTAGATACACTTAGGTTGGAGTCATTAAAAACCCGTTCTTCAACCACTCCACAAATGTCTTGTTAACAAACTATAGTTTTAGCAAGTCAGTTAGGACATCTACTTTGTGCATAACACAAGTCATTTTTCCAACAATTGTAAACAGACAGATTATTTCCTTATAATTCACTGTATCACAATTCCAGTGGGTCAGAAGTTTACATACACTAAGTTGACTGTGCCTTTAAACAGCTTGGAAAATTCCAGAAAATTATGTCATGGCTTTAGAAGCTTCTGATAGGCTAATAGACATCATTTGAGTCAATTGGAGGTGTACTTGTGGATGTATTTCAAGGCCTTCCTTCAAACTCAGTGCCTCAGCTTGACATCATGGGAAAATCAAAAGAAATCAGCCAAGACCTCAGAAAAAAATTGTAGCAATTTCCAAATGCCTGAAGGTACTATGTTCATCTGTACAAACAATAGTACGCAAGTATAAACACCATGGGCCCACGCAGCTGTCATACCGTTCAGAGATGAACATACTTTGGTGCAAAAAGTGCAAATCAATCACGGAACAACAGCAAAGGACCTTGTGAAGATGCTGGAGGAAACAGGTACAAATGTATCTATATCCACAGTAAAACGAGTCCTATATCGACATAACCTGAAAGGCCACCGCTCAAAAACCGCAATAAAAAAGCCAGACTACGATTTGCAATTGCACATGGGAACTAAGATCGTACTTTTAGGAGAAATGTCCTCTGGTCTGATGAAACAAAAATAGAACTGTTTGGCCATAATGACCATCGTTATGTTTGGAGGAAAAAGAGGAGGCTTGCAAGTGGAAGAACACCTTCCCAACCGTGAAGCACAGAGTGGCAGCATCATGTTGTGAGGGTGCTTTGCTGTCAGAATTTGAGAACAGGTAAATGGGAAACACGCTGGTACAACCTGACAAGACAAGACGTACTGGCAGCAGACCAACAGAAAACCCAGGTATAAATAGACAGGAGATAATGGGGAAAAATGGGAGACACGTGGTGGGGGGTGGAGACAAGCACAAGACAGGTGAAACAGAAAGGGCTGTGAGAGAGAGGTTTAATCCTAGACACATGAAAAGTGGGATGTATACGGAGGGTGCGGGGCAACAGAAGATGAACAGCAGAGGGGCTAAGGATTTTAGAGATGGGGAAATATGGGGGGAAAGTTTACAGGACTACACATGGAGGGACAGATCCCGAGTAGAAAGGGCTCTCTTCCAGGTATGGCGACAGCGGCGGACGAACATCTGGGCAGAGGGTATGCTAACTTCTTCCTCTTGCTCAGGGAAAAGTGGGGGCTGATATCCCAAGGAACACTCGAAGCCCGAGAGGCCAGTGGCCGAGCATGGAAGGGTGTTGCGGGCGTATTCCACCCACACAAGTTGCTGGCTCCAGGTGGTGTGGTTGGCGGAGACATAGAGCCATCTCCAGGTCCTGATTGGCTCGCTCTGACCTGCCGTTAGACTGGGGATAAAAACCGGAGGACAGGCTGGCCAACGACCCAATGAGGGTGCAGAATGCCTTCCAGAACCGGAATGAGAACTGAGGAACGAGATTGGAAATAATGTTGACCAGAAGTCCATGGATCTGGAAGACGTGCTGCACCATGAGCTGGGCCGTCTCCTTGGCTGAGGGTAACTTGGAAAGGGGAATAAAATGGGCAGCTTTGGAAAACATATCCACCACCATTAGGATAGTGGTGTTGCCATCTGACGAAAGGAGACCGGTGATGAAGTCCAGGGATATATGGGACCAGGGACAGTGAGGAATAGGGAGTGGTTGATGAAGGCCAGCCGGAGCTTGCCGCAGAGTCTTATTCGGCACACACACAGTGCAGGCGGCACCAAACGTGGAGACGCCAGGAACCATGGTGGGCCACCAACAATGTTGTCGGACGAAAGGAGCCAAGATGGCAGGTAAGTCTAGAGGAATGTGCCCATTCCAGGACCGGGGCACAGGCGGATTCTGGGACAAACATCCTGGGCAGAACGCTGAGACAGGACGACCCCCACTCCGACTTCCGAGGCATCGACCTCCACCACGAACTGACGGGACGGGTCCGGATGGATTAAGATAGGAGCTGTAGTGAATCGATGCTTGAGGTCCGAGAATTCCCAGTTAGCTGCTGGAGACCACGTGAACAGAACCTTGTGAGAGGTGAGTGCTGAGAGGGGGGAAGCCAGTGTGCTGTAATCCACCATCGCTCTCACCTTGTCAGAATCTATCTGAATATTTCCTGCATTGATGACGTATCCTAGGAAGGAGATGGTGGAGCAATATAATTCACATTTCTCTGTTTTCACAAAAAGCTGGTTCTCCAGGAGATGCTGGAGGACCTGTCAAATGTGGAGGAAGTGTTCTTGAGCTGAACGGGAAAAACCGAGGATGCCGTCGAGGTACACAAGCACAAACCGGTTCAACATGTCATGGAGCACATTGTTGACCAGGGCCTGGAACACTGTTGGTCAGTCCGAATGGCATCACAAAGTACTCGTAGTGCCCACTAACCATGTTAAAGGTTGTCTTCCATTCATCTCCTTCCCATATCCGAACCAGATGGTAGGCGTTCCAAAGCTCCAACTTCGGGAAGATAGTCGCCCCTTGGAGAGGATCGAAAGCCGAGGGGATGAGTAATGTTTTTTGAGGCCCTGGAAGTCGATAAATGGGTGCAGGGTTTTGTCCTTCTTCAGATACGAATACTCTCTTCAGCAAGAGAGTCCTCAATGTACCCTTCCATCGTCTTGGTCTCCGGACCCGACAGGGAATAAAGCTGCCCCCGAGGTGGTGTGCCCGGGAGAAGGTAGATAGTGCAGTCATAGGGTCGATGCAGAGGAAGAGATGTGGCGCGGGCCTTGTTGAAAAACTCCCAGAGGTCCTGGTACTCCGCAGGAACGGAGGAGAGATCAGAGACTTTTCCCAAGCCTGCAAACTCGTCTTTTACCATCTCCGATAATCCATGAAGGAACGTGTCGAACAGGGATTCCGGATTCCGGATTACCATGTAGTCTGCACACTACAGGAGTCTTGAAGCAGTTGGATTAGCCTCTGAGCAGCCTATCTTCCAGACAACGGCGAATCAGACACCTTTCTTAACTTCACCATGAACTCCTCCAGGGAAAATGGTGGATTGTTGCTCCCACACCACCGTAGCCCAGGTGAGTGCCCTCCCGGACACTCCACATTATCAGCTATCTTCAAGCGATCCGAGGGAAATGAAGAGGGCTGCAGCTCGAAGATGAGGGAGCACTGGGAAAGAAACACCTGGCAGGTTCCTTGTTTTCCAGCCTAGCAGTGCGGAGGAGATAAGCAGGATTCTCGGGAAGCAGGGGAGAAACACTGCTGGTAGCGGGGTTACTCAGAGTCTGGGAGGTTACCATTGTGGCTTGCTGCCTTGTACATAATCCGAGGAATTGCTCCAGCAATGCATTGAAAGCATGGTTATGGCGTTCCACCAAGGTCTGGAGTCCTTCCATAAGGTTTTGAAGTAACTCCTCGTGTCTTCCAACGGTGGCTCCTTGGAAGGAGACAGCGTTGCGGAGCTGGCCCAAGTCTGCATGGTCTGTCATGGCCAGTTCGTACTATCACTGCTCAGGATAAGACCCAGATGCAGACACAGGAGGCGGATAGTTCGGGTCATAACGAAAGGCAGGGTGTGTGTTGTGTACCTCCAATCAGGTTGATTTGCAAAGTTTCATCGACATTGGTGTCATATTGGCTTAGATATGATGGTACAATAATACATCCTTTATACATGTTGTCCTTTATAATGTTCCTCATGTAATGTTTATTAAAACATAAAGACTATACCATAAAGTGTTGCCCACCACAGAATCCAGCAATGCATCTAGTATCGTTCCAGTAACATGCCTTTCATTTCAGGGAGCTGCATCCTGTCTGTCTCCCTCTGTGGTTTTCTCCACCTTTAATCTACATATTATTATTTAGATGTACAGGAGAGAGAGAAAAACATTAATAGCCACTGGAATGTAGCCCCCCCCACTCAAAATTGGACACACTTAAAAGGAAGAATATTACGGCCCGTAACAGGAGACTGATGCATTGAGTCCATACAGTAACCATGTGTCTACACCTGACTTGAGAAATAAAGAGGAGACCAGGGGTGAAGAATTGTTTCCAGAGCCCACCAAGGTTGAAGCAGCAGGAGAGAGAAAAAACTAAAGTATAGAGAGAGAGCAAAGCGAAAATGACTTTTGCTGCAGCAGACACATATGAAAATGTTTGCTTCACTGTTGGGTCCAAACATCTCCATGTAACAACATTATGGTAATTACACTTATTTAGCTAAATATAGCCATCACAATCAGTTACTTAGAGAGTGTATGACGGTACTGGCTAGACGACTGCAACTGAGAGAATGAGGCCATCCATTTTGGCTCTGCATAATCAGAGAAAATAACTATCAGACAATATGAGTCATTGTGAACTTGTTGCTTTCCCATAATTTATATCAGAAATGGGACCTTATTTTATCAGAACTCTAAACAGTGATGCACCATTTAACAATTCAACACACAAGTCCAAATGAAATGCATCATATCATCGCACTCAAACTCTCTTTGAGGTAGGTGAATTATTTCAAGCATGACAAAAAACTTTGACCATAATAGTCCATATCAATCAGTCAGTAGGACAGATTAATCAAGATTAGAACTCAGAAGCAATGTTTACTTAAATGCATGTGGTTGCCATATAGTGGAGTTCACATTTGGCTGTCTCAATATTTACTCCATTTACTCTAGAGGTAAATTCCTTTCAGCACCACTCCAAAGCCAGAAAAGTCTCCCACCTCCATCCCTCTCTCTCTCCCTTCCTGCTTTGCTCCCTCGCTTTCTCTCCCTCGCTCTCCCTACCTCAGTTAAAACTGGAAATGTAAAATAAAAGTATTGCCAGTTTCTGAGTGGGACCCAGCATACTCCATTGAGGTTGAATTCCTTTAGCCCTCTGTATAGTCTAAGCTCCTCTCTCAGGTGGAGGGGAATCCATTGTGGCAACCCATGGCCCTCCTAGGGTTCCTAGCAGGTTCTAACGGAGAAAGTCAGTAGCCAACAGAGTCCAGTATAATGGGCCAAATATGAGCTGAGGGCAGTCATTCTGGTCCTGGATCACTCAGTTCACTGCAGCCCAGGGTGCTCAGTGTAGGGACAAGCCTGGTGTGGATTGGATGTTGTGTTTTGGCTATGGAGAACTAATGCTAAGGAGCTGTAATAGATCTTATCCTGGCATCTTGAGAACCCACAGGTAGGGGTTGTCTTCAGCACAGGCAAAAGGTCTGCTAATGCTCACAGGATTAATTAAGGTACTGGTGGAACTGAAGTTAGCAAAACTTTGGAGCATTAGCTATACACGATAAGCCATGTTTGTGTGCTCTGAATGCATAAAAAAATTATGAGACGAGTGCACTGATCCCTTCGTCCAAAAATGTGCCCTGATACATAAGCTGTCCTTAACAGATCAATGGCCCATTTACCTGGAGAAATATAAATGAGGTCGTAATCATGAACTCTTTCAGGTAAACAGAAAAAGAGGGAGGCAAAATTAACAAAATACTCTGCGGGAGTTATAACTGTCGGCATAAGGTATGTCCTACAAACAACTGACAACTTCAACCAGAAGGTAATGTACACAATGAGACAAGACATTAAACATGTAATTACAAAACCAAAATAATGTCAATCAAACACGTTGCATTTACCACATGATCCATCCTAAAGTGTTACCAAATTGACAACCAGAAACTAATTTGTTTTGCTTAGTTTCTGCAATGTTCTTTTACACCATGATCTTATGGCCTTATCTCTATTGTCTAAATCAGTGGTGGGCAACGCCAGTCCTCGGGGCCTGATTGGTGTCACACTTTTTTTCTCCATCCCTAGCAAACACAGCTGATTAATCAAATTTCATTCCAACTGTAGATCCTGATTAGGTGATTATTGGAGTCAGGTGTGTTAACTGGAGTAGGGACAAAACTGACACCAATCAGACCCTCGAGGACTGGATTTGCTGATGCAGAATACGACACTGAATCCGGCATTGGGGCCAATCCGTTGGACAGACCAAGGCCATGGGAGCACTTACAGCCAGGAGTCAAACACATTTAGATCTAGTGATGCACCTTTACAATCCTCCATAAGCATTTAATCATCAACCTTAAAACATGCATGTGTGATCAGTAGTGACTTGTAAATATACAGTGCCTTCGGAAAGTACTCAGACCCATTTACTTTTTCCACATTTTGTTACGTTTCAGCATTATTCTAAAATTGATTAAATACATTTAAAAAATCCTCAGCAATCAACGCACAATACCCCATAATGACAAAGTGAAAACAGGTACGTGTGTTTGCAATGAGACTCGAAATTGAGCTCAGGTCCATCCTGTGTTCATTGATTATCCTTGAGATGCTTCTACAACTTCATTAGAGTTCACCTGTGCTAAATTAAATTGATTGGACATGATTTGGACAGGCACACACCTGTCTAAATCAGGTCCCACAGTTGACAGTGCATGTCAGAGCAAAAAGCAGGGCCATGAGGTTGAAGGAATTGTCCGTAAAGCTCCAAGACAGGATTGTATCGAGGCGTTGAGTGGCCCAGCGTTGAGAGCCCGGACTTGAAGAGACCTCTGGAGTGACCTGAAAATAGCTGAGCAGAAATGCTCTCCATCTATCCTGACAGAGTTTGAGAGGATCTGTAGAGAAGAATGGGAGAAACTTCCCAAATACAATTGTGCCAAGCTTGTAGCGTCATACCCAAGAAGACTCAATGTTGTAAATGCTGCCAAAGGTGCTTCAACAAAGTACTGAGTTAAGGGTCTGAATACTTACGTAAATGTGATTTATATATATTTTAATACATAAATAAGCAAAAATGTCTAAAAACCTGTTTTTGCTTTGTCATTATGGGATATTGTGTGTAGATTGAGGAGGGAAAAAACAATTTAATACATTTTAGAATAAGGCTGTAATGTAACAAAATGTGGAAAAAGTCAAGGGGTCTGAATACTTTCCGAAGGCACTGTATCCGTTTGAACACGTGCCCTGTGACACATTCTGTGTAATCCTGGAGTGGTGTGCTCTCTTCTGAAACACAATGGAGAGAGTGTGAAAAATGCATGGGTATTATCTAGAACCTAAAGTTGCTATCTAGAGTCTTAAAGGGTTCTTCAGCTGTCCCTATAGGATAACCGTTTGAAGAACCCTTTTTGGTTCCAAGTAGAACCCTTTTGAGATCCATGTAGAACCCTTTCCACAAAGGGTTCTACTTAGAACCCAAAAGAGTTCTACCAGGATCCAAAAAGGGTTCTCCTATAGGGACAGCCAAAGAACCCTTTTGGAACTTTTTTCTAAGAGTGTAATGTTGGACAATGTGATTTCGGACAATGTGATTACCTTGATAACGAAATGCAGATTACTCATGGTGGGGAAGGCCTTTCTGAAGTCACACTCCCTCCTTCTTATAACAGTTATCCTCCACTGCACCATATTCTTGGTTCTGCAGCACATTACCCTGGAGGCTACTTCAACCTCACACAGCCCACAGCTCCAGTTCACTCCAATAGAGTATCCTACTGGGGACACAGTAAACCGAGATAGAAATCTAACCAGAAGATGCAAACACAGACACAAAACTATGTTTCAGGATCCACTGTCTCAGCAGGCCGTAGTCTGTCAAAAGGTCAAACTGAGGTTGCGAAAATATTGGTCTCTTCAATAAGACCACTTTGAAAGAATATTCGTCAGGCCTTCACGTGAGTTCTCATCTAAAAGGAATCAAGTGTTTGGGAGCAGAGGGGTTCTCGTCATAAGACTACAGGTTTGCCAAAAACAAGTTCACTGATGAAATGTAAGATCTGTGTTGATTGGCCAATGCACAACAATCTGTATGACCAGGCTGAAAAGCATATATAGAGTGAAGGGATTATTATTATGTGATCAATATATTCAGATAAGTCTTTCCTATTGCACAAATTAATACCTCTGAAATAATGTGTGACAGTAGGACACGGCTGTGTAAAAGTTCCAACAATAACACAAGTCTTGTCTTGAGGCCCTCCCCACCCACATCTCTCTAATCAGTGAACTTGACCTCAACAAAGAGAAAGCAGCACAAAAGTGGTAGAACCTTTTCTCAGGTTCACTAACTGCCAGCACAAAGGCACACAACAGATCTGAGGAGAGCATTTGCATTCCACAGGACCTTTATGTTAGGGAAAGCCCTCCCATTCACAAACTCTGAGTATTATCAATATTGCCTCTACAAAAACACCACTGACGTGAATGGCCGTTGACAATGGATCCCTGACTGACAGGTACACAGAGATGTTAAGCAATGCTATTGTAACACCATTCAACATAGCTGAAAACATACTTACCTGGAAGGGCAAGCCAGTAACACAGGCACTTGAGCTGATTCAGAGAAAAATGGTTAAACTTAGACATATATCTTTGCACAAAGTTGAATCAAAATCCACCTCGATCATCTGTAATGTATGTATGTCACATACACTCCAGTCTACGCAACAAGGTTTCTGAAAATGGGTGTGTTGGCATCAACCTTAAACTGTAATTTGACCAGAAACACTATTTATAGTTTGATGTTTGCTGCGAGTCTAAAATGTGGCCTTTTACACCTCATTAAAAAGAGGTTTTGCTCACGGCTGGTTGAATAGCCCCCAATCTTCTTTGTTGTTTATGAGCAAGTCAACACTAAATAGCCACCATCAGAGTTTGCTCTGAAACGGACCCTGGGGCATCATTTATCCCCACGGGTGTATTTACACAGAGCTAATGAAAGGTCTGAATACAGATGAAGCAGTGTATTAGAGACACAAAGAGACCAGAGCTTTTACCACCTGGGAGGTACACAACTGGACATCTACAGCACAGATACTGAACATTTGGAAAAATAAACTTTATAAGGAGGAAAATGGCTGTGTGTACCTCTTTCTTAAGGGTTGTCACAGTGGGATGTGTTCAAGTATTAGTCAACTGTTATTATGCTTGAGTTTTTGTGTGTGTTTGAGACAGACTGTCTCACATTCCGAATGGTTCCTATTCTGTAGAGGGCTAATCCTAACTTGAAAAATGTGCATGTTTTGTGTACATTGTGCACTGACGTCCATGGGAGCTTTGGGTTTTAATTGTGTGCACATTTGTCAAGTTAGGATTCAGCTCTATCACAGACACTCTCTAGTTGTGGTTTCTCCATTACATAACATTATTATGATGTGTTTTTCAGACATTTTGGGGTTTTCATTACTCTTCGAATGCCAAAGGATTTCCATTGCGAATTGGCGATGTAAAAGCTCCAAAATGTTGTGCACCAGTCAGCCAGTCTCGGGGAAGTCTTGATATATGACCGTCTTTGGCTCTGACTCCCGGTGCCTGCATCATTCTCCATCTGTTTTGCTTTAGAGGAAATATTGTGTTATGATGAGAAACTGGTGTGGCATGTGTTGCAATTTAAAATTGTTGATGCAGTCGACTTGGACAGCCAAAGCTTAGATTAGTTAGTTTGGTCCTGGCCTAGGAAGAGGGATGTCGCTAAATAAATTCAATTTTCCACCTCTGACTCACTAAATGTACAGTAAGAGACGCCTGGGACTCCGGAGAGGAGCTGGGGATTTCAAGCAGTTCCACAGGAAAATTCAAAGCAGAATAACCAGTTATGAGAAACCATTCAACAGTGAGGGTATGACTTAGCAATAACCATTCCGTTAGGGCCTCAACACACAAAAAAAATGCAACTAAAGGGATATTGAATAGTCAATATTCAGGAATCCATTGACATTAATCCAACATTCTGTAGCAATAACTCCACTTTATATCTATTCCCAGTGGTTGTTTCATAACTCTGGTCTGTGCTAATCAGCAGCAGGAGGGTGATAGAGCCAAGGGAGATAGAGACTGGTCGTAGAAACTGGTGCTGCTCTGAGCCACCCACACTCACGTACACCACGGCGCGCCAACACTCTTTATCACCACAGCTGCTCTGGGGAGCTGTGCATGACACACACACACACACACACACACACACACACACACACACACACACACACACACACACACACACACACACACACACACACACACACACACACACACACACACACACACACACACACACACACACAGTAAACATTTACATTTGAGTCATTTAGCAGAAGCTATTATCAAGGGTAATTACGGTTAAGTGCCTTGCTCAAGTGCACATTAACAGATTTTTCACCTAGTCAGATCGGGGACTCAAACCAGCAACCTTTTGGTTACTGGCCCAACACTCCTAACCACTAGGCTACCTAGTAAAGGGATTAGGGTCATTCCCATTCACATATTGAGTCAGTACGGGGATTTACAATACAAGTTCATATTACCATACTTCACTGAGACTACACTACATCTCCCACAGTAGGCCAGTGTCCTTCCCTCATTCTTCTACATTCAACACAGTGACCCCAAACACTAAGGGTCTATTCAGTCACGAGCCCCCCAGCACCACGGATCAAAGAGGACTATCAAGCCCCTTTCAAACAGGTTGGTCTCTGCAGAGCACACATCACTACACTGTTTGTACGGTAGAGCCCCACCCTTCAGAGCACTGTGTGTGTGTGGTGTGTGTGTGTGTGTGTGTGTGTGTGTGTGTGTGTGTGTGGCTGTGTGTGTGTCTGTGTGTATATGTACGTGGCATATGTGCATGTGTACGTGTGCATGTATGGATGTGTCTGTATCTAGAAGTTCCTGCTGGTCTTCCTGCTCAGAAATGTTATCGGTGGTGTGATTGTGAGCAATCTACCACACCAGTAACCCACTCGATAAACAAGAGAGAGAGAGAGAAAGATTCAATTTTTCACCCGGAGTGGTTCCCATCAAGCTCTCTGAAGAAATGTGATTGTAGATGGTGAAATTATGTCTCTGCAGCTTATGCTTGTTTTAGTTCCAGATCCTTTTTCTCTGGTCTTAGATTCTGCCTTTGAATGAGAACCAAAACAGTCTCCAGGTAACCAGGTAACACAGAAACAAGTTAGACATTGAACACCTGGAGCGGTGACGGAGGACCTTTTTATTGATTGTTTTACTGCGTGGCAAACTTTTAATGCCTTTCTAATCACGTAAGCACTATACCTCAGATAAGATTGTCTTAAAGGGGCAATCAGCAGTTGCTACATCCATTTTTGGACATATAAATTAATGATATATACCCATTGATTGTAAAAGAAAATAACTTATAAATGCCTCATGAGCTTAGTTCAACTGTCGTCCCCCATCATAACCCAAAATATAAGCTATCAGTCCTTGTATCCATAGCTCTGTCTATGGATTTGAGTGGTCATATTTCTCCAGCCCCATCCCTCAGCTTTTAACCGAAACAGGGGCGGGGATGACGCTTTGTAATTATTTATACTGCTGATTGCCGCTTTAAGGGACAGCCTTCTAATAAAAGTAAATATAGTTAAAGATCTACAGAACCCGGACCAGGAAGACTGTACAGTAGTTGGCAATAGTTCAGAATGTCTTTCTGTCTTTGATTTCTTCTAAACATTTGTCACAGTTGGAGAACACCAGAAAGTTCACCACATGAAAAATATTTTTTGGTCTCTCCATCTGATTATTCTCTTTTATTCTATTGTTTGTTAAACGTTGAATGACTCCCTTAGCTCAGTCAGAGGACAGTCTGCCAATGTCTGTGGTAAGGAGGGGTCTATCACAATACTACAGCATGCTGTAAATCATATATAATAATAATATGATAATATATAATAAATTATATAATAATAATAAATTATGACATTTAGCAGACACTTTTATCCAAAGCGACTTACAGCCATGCATGCATGTCATCTGTTCATACTGTAAGTCCACTTATGAACAGATAACATAACATTCCAAGGGACTGCTCCAAAACCCCAGATCCCATCGCTCCTATTTCTCTGACAGCAGATCCTGAATCCACTGATAGTTGTGACTTGAGAATGGAAACATGCATACGATGGCCTGTCTCAAAAGCAGACGTTATTTCTCTCTAGAGTCCTCATATGTCTCCATTAAATCCTAGGTGTCCTAACGCCGTCTCTATCAGTGCCATTTCAACCACAGGAACAGTGTTGCTCAACAGAGCATATATATATATATATATATATATATATATATATATATATATATATATTTATTACATTCTTCCTGGTTTAATCCAGTTACAAAGACTAAGAGCTAGGAAGAACAGCTTAGTCTGGCTCTTCTCTCTTTCCCACAGTGACATCAGTGAGGATTGCCAGCTAGATAGATAACTTTTCCGAACAAACAGATAAAAGATAATCAGATGAAGGCAGCTGATGCACGTAAATTGGCTGTGAGAATATGATAACGCACTGAGGCAAGAGTGCGCAGCCAGATTCTTTTAAGACAATTTTTCAACTCACGCCTTGGCAATTCAGGTGTGCAGTCCTCAGTCTAGAATATAACTCTCCCAAACCAACTCTGGTTTACCATAGTCAGAGTGCTACAGTCAATCAGAACCCAAATGAGAGGACCACTGAAAAAGAAGAGAGAAAATCAAGTAGTAGCAGAGGTCTATTAAAAGAAAAGTTTGAGGTTGGTATGGAGTGGAGTGGAAGTTACGTACGTTCAACAACTGTCGCTCACCCTTTATTTGGATAGTCCCACATATAGTATACAGTGTATTTGGAAAGTATTCAAACCCCTTGACTTTTTCCATATTTTCTTACGATACAGCCTTTTTCTTACGTTACAGCTTTTTTAAATGGATTAAATTATTTGTTTTCCTCATCAATCTACACACAATACCCCATAATGGAAAAGCAAAAACAGTTTTTACGAACTCAGGAGAGGCGAAAGTCGAGAGCCATAAATCCCCGGAAACACGACCCTGCTAAGGCACACTGCTTCTTGACACACTGCTCACTTGACCCCGGAAGCCAGCCGGGCTTAACGAGAAAACACCATCCAGCTGGTGACCAAAGTCAGCTTGCAAGCGCCCAGAATGCCACAGACAATTGTGTGCCACCTTATGGGTCTCCCAGTCACAGCCAGCTGTGCCACATCCTGGGATCAAACCTGGGTCTGTAGTGACACCTCAAACACTGCAATGCAGTGCCTTAGACCGCTGCACCACTAGAGAGGCCACTAGAAATAACCTTATTTACATAACTATTCAGACCCTTTGCTATAAGACTCAAAATTGAGCTCAGGTGCATCCTGTTTCCATTGTGTATCCTTGAGATGTATCTACAACTTGATTGGTGTCCACCTGTGGTAAATTCAATTGATTGGACAAGATTTGGAAAGGCACACACCTGTCTATATAAGGCCAAACAGTTGACCCTGTCTATATAAGGCCCCACAGTTGACAGTGCAAATCATAGCAAAAATAAAGCCACCAGGTCGAAGGAATTGTCCATAGAGCTCCGAGACAGGATTGTGTCGAGGCACAGATCTGGGGAAGGGTACCAAAATATTTCTGCAGCATTGAAGGTCCCCAAGAACACAGTGGCCTCCACCATTCTTAAATGGAATAAGTTAGGAACCACCAAGACTCTTCCTAGAGCTGGCCGTCCGGCCAAACTGAGCTATCGGGGGAGAAGGGTCTTGGTCCGGGAGGTGCCCAAGAACCCGATTGTCATTCTGACATCTCTGCAGCACTCCACCAATCAGGCCTTTATGGTAGAGTGACCAGACGGATGCCACTCCTCAGTAAAAGGTACATGACAGCACACTTGGAGTTTGCCAAAAGGCACCCAAAGGACTCTCAGATCATGAGAAACAAGAGTGTCTGGTCTGATGAAACCAAAATTGAACTCTTTGGCCTGACTGCCATGTGTCACATCTGGAGGAAACCTAGTACCATCCCTAGGGTGAAGCATGATGGTGGCAGCATCATGCTGTGGGGATGTTTTTCAGCGGTAGGGACAGGAAGACAAGTCAGTATCAAGGGAAAGATTAACGGAACAAAGTACAGAGAGATCATTGATTAAAACCTGCTCCAGAGCACTCAGGACCTCAGACTGGGGCGAAGGTTCACCTTCCAAGAGGACAAGGACGCTAAGCACACAGCCAAGACAACGCAGGAGTGGCTTCGCGACAAGTCTCTGAATATGTCCTTGAGTGGCCCAGCCAGAGCCCGGACTTGAACCCGATCGAATATCTCTGGAGAGACCAGAAAATAGATGTGCAGCAACTCTCCCCGTCCAATCTGACAGAGCTTGAGAGGATCTGCAGAGAAGAATGGGAGAAACTCCCCAAATACAGGTGTTCCAAGCTCGTAGCGTCATACCCAAGAAGACTCGAGGTTGTAATCGCTACCAAAGGTGCTTCAATATAGTACTACGTAAAGGGTCTGAATACTTAAGTAAATGTGATATTTCAGTTTTTTTATATACATCTGCTAACATTTCTAAAAACCTGTTTTTGCTTTGGCATTATGTGGTATTGTGTGTAGATTGATGGGGGGGGGGGACTATTTATACCCTTTTAGAATAAGGCTGTAACATAACATAGTGTGGAAAAAGTCAAGGGGTCTGTATACTTTCCAAATGCACTGTCTGCTCTGCACATGGTCATACTATCTGTTGATATGCAAATGCTTGCTAAGGTTACGGTAAGGGTTAGTGTTAGGTTTAGAATAAGGTTTAGGTTTAGGGTTTGGGCTAAAGTTCAAATCAAATATCATTTTACTGGGGCTAAGTTTAGGGTTAGGATAAGGGTTAAGGTTAGGGTTAGTACGTTTGTTAATTCAACCTGACGTCTGGAATCAGTTCTGCTCTGCTGCTAAGGAATGGGTTCAGTGCTTCAGCCCTCAACCCTTCCAGCCTGTAACCTGGCATGACACCCCCCTGCCCCAGGCCTAGTGACAGCGGTTCACACCAGACAGTCTTATTCACTCTACAGGAAAGGTGCCAACAACCTACATACCATCACAGCTGATTACGGGAGACAGATGTGCTCATAGGCTGACTGATTGGCATGGCCTTGGGTTAACTGGTGCAGCTCAGTGAGTACTGTTCATGTTAGTGAGTGAACTGGTGCTGTCCTTCAAAGGAATACTTTGGAATTTGGGCAATGAAGCCCTTTAGGGGCGACAGGTAGCCTAGTCGTAAGAGCGTTGGACTAGTAACCGAAATGGTTGCAATATCAAATCCTCAAGCTAACAAGGTAAAAATATGTCGTTCTGCCCCTGAACAAGGCAGTTAATCCACTGTTCCTATGCCATCATTGAAAATCTGAATTTGTTCTTAACTGACTTGCCTAGTTAAATAAAGGTACAATTAAAGAATGTACTCCCCCAGACTCAGATGAACTCACAGGTACCATTTTTTTCTAAATATCAGTGTTCCTTACTTGTCGTGTTTAATGTTTTTGTGTGGACCACTGGAAGAAGAGCTGCTGCTTCAGCAAAAGCTAATGGGGATGCGAATAAACCAATAAACAGGTCAAATATTATCTATCAGTCATTTCTCTCATTAGTCATGTACAAAGCTTACAGTCCAACCCGGGATAATATAATGTCAATATTTTTGTAACATTGTTGACATACATTTAATTCACCGCCTTCCACTGAATTTCTCTGTCTGTTTACATTCTACACCTATGGTACTATACATACATTCACTAACTGGGATCTAACTGGTATGCCTCCACCTGGGTACAGTACAATACAGTAGAGTACGGTGGACAAGTTCTGATAGAAGAGGCCCTGTTCAGGTAATAAAGGTGTTTGAACCAGCTGTCAGGACTTTTCTTCTGCTCACACAAAAGGCTTCGTTCTGTTAGCATTGCCAAGATTAACATCCTCATATCTTCAATACTCTACTTTTTTCAGCTGCAGCGTGCCAATATTGACAGGCTATGTGGTCTGTACAGTAATTCATTTCCCAATAGGACCTGTGTGGTGTTGCACAACTCTACAAACCCATCAATCAGGTAGATTTTGTAACTGGGTATGTCTGGAGAAAGGCAAACAGAGTAACAAGCAAGTGTAGACACACAGGCTCAGAAAATCTAACAGTAAAGTGGCTGTTGACATTAATGCCCTGACGGATAAAGGCCTCAGATGAAGATTTCTTACGAGACAAGAGAGATTCACGAATGGAATTCACGTTGGCCATTAGCTGCCTTTCAGCATGTTTTTAACATGCCTTTAGCACAGTAGAACTGGGCCTATGGTGTTATCCAAGCCTTATAACGTGTGTTAGTAATGCACACTATAATGTGATGCTGAGTGTACATAGAGTTGAAGTCGAAAGTTTACATACACCTTCGCCAACTACATTTAAACTCAGTTTTTCACAATTCCTGACATTTAATCCTACTAAAAATTCCCTGTCTTAGGTCAGTTAGGATCACCACTAACGTAGTATAGAGAATGAACTAGCATTAGCAATTCTTCACAAACAACTCTCAAAGTCAGCCACTACAGTGATTGAGGCTTCACAACTCCTTTGTTGTTGTAATAGTAATTGCTGTCCTTAAACAGTGGCCCTTATAAGCCTATGAGGTGTCTTGCGATTTTTCCACAAGGGCTTTGTAAATACAAACTACACTGTTCAATACACCATCAAATGTGTACTGAAAACTCCAGAGAGAAAAAACAGTCAATGGTTGGTGGTAGGAGCAAAACTTAGAACAAGGACTCATATTCAGCCAGGAATGAAGTGTCTTCAGTGATTGCTACAACTGACAAAGTGGGGAATATGAAGCCACCTGAGAAACTAACAGCAAAGGACTGTGGAACGTGGAGCGGAAAGCCTCAAAACCACAAATATTCAGGAACATTTTGAATTGGCTAGCATTTTACAACTTAGGCTTTATGGGCAGTAACTTAGAAAATCGTAAGGTAAAAAACAGGTTGTAATTATTCACACACTTACTGCAATCCTTTGACACAGTTTGGACTTACGAACATTGGACTGAACTAAATTCCCCACACAGAGTCATGTCTCCAGTTATATACTACAAAAATGCAGTGCAAATGAAAGCATTTGCTAAAAATGTAACAGTCTATAAAACACCAGTGTCATGACGTTGGCCTGGGGATAGGTTTATGACAGTCATAAATACCTCTTCCCCCCCTTTTCCTCTCTCTACCCTACTGATGTTACATTTGCAAAACCTTTGGTTAACATAGAGATTCTGGGAACATCAGAAGGTGGGGGAAAATGAACTATATTCTGGTAATCCGACCAATGGAACATATGCGGTGGTACTTAATGAATATTATGTCAGTTCGGTTGTCATCTGAGACATTCTCATCAATGATAAGATGACATAAACTCTACAGTGGAAAGTCTACACATCAGAGTTATCGGATTCACATGGAATTGTTGTTCAATTTAAATGTTTGAATATAAAATTATTTGTGATGGGATGACATGTGATTTTAGCTTCTAAAATGTGAGATTTGGGTTTTCATAAGATAGGGCTTTGCTCAATCAGTGGCCCGCCCCTGTGAAGGGACATGGGCTATAAAACTTTTCAAACACGCCCTCCTCTCCTTTCATATATAAGCCCTTAACGACAATATGACCTCCTGTTCCGAGGATGTGAGGACGACCGTCCGATGTCTAGAATGGTTCAGATAATAACTACAGAACGAAGCCAACATCAGCGTGAGCTTTGGTTGCGAATGTTATGAACTTTGAACTCTTATTCACTACAGAAGTGATACCTCCTAGCCGTTGAGTTAGCAACAGCCGCTGCAAACGAGGGTTAGGAAGGAACAGACAGAGTATCCCGTCTACCACACAACGGCGTTACTACAGCGTATTAAATTTACCAGCAGGGGCATTCTTCCAAGGATGAAGGACTTGGTTGGGCAACACGGCCTTCCATCTACCACCAACCTACCGAAGCGCAGCTCAGAGTAAATATTTATTGCATTTTCCTTTTCCAAATGGGCCGTAATTTAGAATGCATAAGATACTGTATTTACTATATCACAGCTTCGCCTTTTGTTCCTCAGTCTTCCCGCTCTTTCACTCAAACCCAGCCCCTTTTCTTTTGTGTAACAAGCTGTCATATCTGTTCCGCCCGCTAGGGACGTTTTCCTTTATGACGTAATTTGTAATCAAGTTATGATTTAATTATGTGTATGTGTAATTCTGTGTGATTTGGTAGGTATTTAGTAAATAAATAATTAAACCCAATTTTGTATTGCTGGTTCAACTTGTTAGCCAGGGTTTGTGCAGATAACCAAGAATTTACAACTTTCAGATGAGACTGAATTAAGATGACGATTAATATTGACTGCTATGGATGTAAAATATTACTAGGTCTTTAAATCAAATCAAATCAAATTTTATTTGTCACAGCTTCGCCTTTTGTTCCTCAGTCTTCCCGCTCTTTCACTCAAACCCAGCCCCTTTTCTTTTGTGTAACAAGCTGTCATATCTGTTCCGCCCGCTAGGGACGTTTTCCTTTTTGACGTAATTTGTAATCAAGTTATGATTTAATTATGTGTATGTGTAATTCTGTGTGATTTGGTAGGTATTTAGTAAATAAATAATTAAACCCAATTTTGTATTGCTGGTTCAACTTGTTAGCCAGGGTTTGTGCAGATAACCAAGAATTTACAACTTTCAGATGAGACTGAATTAAGATGACGATTAATATTGACTGCTATTGATGTAAAATATTACTAGGTCTTTAAATCAAATCAAATCAAATCAAATTGTATTTGTCACATACACATGGTTAGCAGATGTTAATGCGAGTGTAGCGAAATGCTTGTGCTTCTAGTTCCGAATTGTTTTAGTCTCTTGTTTTAGTTTCTGTCTGTAGGCAGGGATCAACAAAATGGAGTTGTGGTCAGCTTTTCCGAAAGGGGGGCGGGGCAGGGCCTTATATGCGTCGCGGAAGTTAGAGTAACAATGATCCAAGGTCTTTCCACCCCTGGTTGCGCAATCGATATGCTGATAAAATTTAGGGAGTCTTGTTTTCAGATTAGCCTTGTTAAAATCCCCAGCTACAATGAATGCAGCCTCCGGATATATGGTTTCCAGTTTGCAGAGAGTTAAATAAAGTTTGTTCAGAGCCATCGATGTGTCTGCTTGGGGGGGGATATATACGGCTGTGATTATAATCGAAGAGAGTTTATTCGGAAGACAACAGCTCTATAAATATTATTTTGTGGTGCCCGACTCTCTAGTTAATTACATTTACATGATTACCTCAATCAGGTAATATTAATTATGGAGAAATTATTTTAAAGAATAGCATGTCATATCACTTAATCCGGCATAGCCAAAGACAAGACACCAGACTAAATCGAATCAACCTATTCTTAGAACAAGTGGCTATATGATAAAATATAGCAGGAATAGAACTGTTTCAGTTATGCTGTAGTAAACATATTCTAGAAGAGAGAGCCATCCAAGCAGAGTGATTTGCCATGTTATATTCTGGGGTGGCAGGGTAGCCGGCAGGGTATGTTATTTTGGGGCGGCAGGGTAGCCTAGTGGTTAGAGCGTTGGACTAGTAACCGAAAGGTTGCAAGTTCGAATCCCCAAGCTGACAAGGTACAAATCTGTTGTTCTGTCCCTGAACAGGCAGTTAACCCACTGTTCCTAGGCTGTCATTGAAAATAAGAATTTGTTCTTAACTGACTTGCCTAGTAAAATAAAGGTAAAATATAAATAAATATTGAGGCACAATAAAGCGTTATAATTGTAAGCCTGATACTGCACCTGCGTCTGCATTTTCTCACGCTTCTGCGCCCTCAGAGCACTTGCATACCAGCTGGCAGTTGTGTTTTCTGACATTTTCAGCTCAGGCCACTATCCCCACCTGCTTCAAGATGTCCACCATCATCCCCGTGCCCAAGAAAAGGAAAGTAACTTAATTGAATGACTACCGACCCGCAGCACTCACTTCCATTATCATGAAGTGCTTTGAGAGGCTAGTCAAAGACCACATCACCTCCTCCCAGACACACTCAATACTCTCCAATTCACCTACCGCCCTGACAGATCCACAGACGACACAATAGCCATTGCTCTACACACTAAAAATAGACCTTATGGGGGGACTGAGAAGAGACACACACACAGGCACACGCATACACACACACATGATAACACACACATGTACACATGGATTTTATGTTGTAGATATGTGATAATAGAGTAGGGGCCTGAGGGCACACACTTAATGTGTTGTGAAATCTGTTGTGAAATGTAATGTCATGTTTTTTGCTGGACACCAGGAGTAACTGCTGCCTTGGCAGGAACTCATAAAAAAACAAAAACATTTATTTCACCTTAACCAGGTAGGCCAGAACAAGTTCTCATTTACAACTGCGACCTGGCCAAGATAAAGCAAAGCAGTGCGACAAAAACAACATGGAGTTACACATGGGATAAACAAACGTACAGTCAATAACACAATAGAAAAAAAATCTATATACAGTGTGTGCAAATGTAGTAAGATTAGGAAGGTAATCCAATAAATAGGCCATAGTGGCGAAATAATTATAATTTCTAAATTAAACACTGGGGTGATAGATGTGCAGAAGATGAATGTGCAAGCAGAGATTCTGGGGTTGGATGCGGTATTTACAGATTGGCTGTGTACAGGTGCAATGATCAGTAAGCTGCTCGGACAGCTGATGCTTAAAGTTAGTGAGGGAGATATAAGACTCCAGCTTCAGCAATTTTTGCAATTCATTCCAGTCATTGGCAGCAGAGAACTGGAAGGAAAGGCTGCCAAAGGAGGAGTTGGCATTGGGGATGACCAGGGAAATATACTTGCTGGAGCGCGTGCTATGGATGGGTGCTTCTATGGTGACCAGTGAGCTGAGATAAGGCGGGGCTTTACCTAGCAAAGACTTATAGATGGCCTGGAGTCAGTGGGTTTGGTGACGAATATGAAGCAAGGGCCAGCCAACGAGAGCGTACAGGTCACAGTGGTGGGTAGTATATGGGGCTTTGGTGACAAAACGGATGGCACTGTGATAGGCTACATCCAATTTGCTGAGTAGAGTGTTGGAGGCTATTTGTAAATGACATCGCCGAAGTCAAGGATCGGTAGGATGGTCAGTTTTACGAGGGTTTGTTTGGCAGCATGAGTGAAGGAGGCTTTGTTGCGAAATAGGAAGCCAATTCTAGATTTAATTTTGGATTGGAGAGTTTACAGTCTAACCAGACACCTAGGTATTTGTAGTTGTCCACATATTCTAAGTCAGAACCGTCCAGAGTAGTGATGCTAGACGGGCGGGAGGGCGCGGGCAGCGATCGGTTGAAGAGCATGCATTTAGTTTTACTTGCATTTAAGAGCAATTGGAGGCCACGGAAGGAGTGTGGTATGGCGTTGAAGCTCATCTGGTTTGATAACACAGTGTCCAAAGAAGGGTCAGATGTATACAGAATGGTGTCGTCTGCATAGTAGTGGATCAGAGAATCACCAGCAGCAAGAGTGACATCATTGATGTATACAGAGAAAAGAGTCGGCCCAAGAATTGATCCCTGTGGCAACCTCATAGAGACTGCCAGAGTTCCAGACAACAGGCCCTTTGATTTGACACACTGAACTCTGTCTGAGAAGTAGTTGGTGAACCAGGCGAGGCAGTCGTTTGAGAAACCAAGGCTGTTGAGTCTGCCGGTAAGAATGTGGTGATTGACATAGTCGAAAACCTTGGCCAGGTCGATGAAGACGGCTACATAGTATTGTCTTTTATCGATGGCGGTTATGATATCGTTTAGGACCTTGAGCGTGGCTGAGGTGCACCCATGACCAGCTCGGAAACCATGTTGCAAAGCGGAGAAGGTACGGTGTGATTCGAAATGGTCGGTGATCTGTTTGTTGACTTGGCTTTCGAAGACTTTAGAAAGGCAGGGTAGGATAGATATAGGTCTGAACAGTTTGGGTCTAGAGTGTCTCCGCCTTTGAAAAGGGGGATGACCACGGCAGCTTTCCAGTGCAGTGGGTAGCTGGGAGGAGGTGCTTTACAGTGTCCCAGAACTTTTTGGAATTTGTGCTACAGGAATCAAATTTCTGTTTGAAAAAGCTAGCCTTTGCTTTCCTAACTGCCTGTGTATTTGAAAAAATAAATACTAGCCTTTGCTTTCCTAACTGCCTGTGTATATTGGTTCCCCAGCCTAACTTCCCTGAAAAGTCCCTGCAAAACCTAGGAAGAAACCTAGGGGAACCAGGCTTGGGGATCCTCTTCTGTGTGAATCCTTAATAAATACAAAATACCATAGTGCCCAGTTGAAAACTGGAGCTCACCACAAAGCTCACAGCCCTGGGACTGAACTGAACCTCCCTATGCACCGGGGTCCTGAACTTACTGACGGGCCATCCCCAGGTGGTGAAGGTAGGCAACAATCCCTCCTTGACACTGATTCTTAACACAGGGGCCCCACAAGGGTGCGTCCTCAGTCCCCTCCTGTACTCCCTGTAAACCCACGACTGCTTGGCCTCACACAGTTCCAACTCCATCATCAAGTTCACTGATAACAAGACAGTACTGGGTCTGATTATCAAAAACAAAGAGACGGCCTACAGGGAGGAGGTAGGCACTTTGACGGCATGGTGCCAGGTAAGCAACATCTCCCTCGTCAGCAAAACAAAACAAAACAAAGGAGCTGATTGTGGACTTCAGGAGGAACCAGGCTGGGCACACCTCTATCTTCATCAACGGGGCCGCCGTAGAGACGTCAAGTTCCTCAGCGCCCACAAACCACACAGACAAAAAGACACGACAGCAATTCTTCAACCTCAGGATGCTGAAGAAATTTGGCCTGTCCTCAAGGGCCCTCACAGTGTTCTACAGGAGCACCATCGAGAGCATACTGTTGGGCTGTATTACAGCCTGGTATATCAACTACACAGCCAGACAGCAAGGTGATACAGAGGGTGGTGTGCTCAACTGAACGCACCATTGAGGGCACATTGCCTGCCCCCCAGGACACCTACAACACCAAGTATAGGAGCATCATGACAAATATTATAAGACTGGCCAATAGCTTCTACCACCAGACCATCAGGCTGCTGAATAGCCACCACTAGTTAGCTGACTGCTCCCCTTGTCCCCCTCCTGACCCCCAGACTTCCTACCAGTCCAACTGACATTTATCCTGCCCCCACCCCAATGGACATTGTAATGTATATCATTATTATTATATTATTATAGTGTTTTATTTCACTTTGTCCTGCATTGTTAGAGCTCGGAGTTCAAGAATTTCACTGTACCCTGTAATTACACCTTCAACCCTGTACATGTGACTGTTAACTCTCTAATCATGTTCCTATGATTAATTTCAGTTACTGATGACATAGACCCCAAGAAAACTGTTGTGTTCACCATTTGCTAACATACTGTAACACTCTTTGGATGATCAGGTGAAATACTGCTCCTTCTGTTTGTGTGCAGCAATAGTATTAGTTTTCACTATGTGTGTGAGGATTCACTATCATGGGACCCAGCCTCTTGTAATCAATATAGTAATTCCCACATTAAGTTACAGTTATAGGCTGCAAAAAGGAGCAGGCCAGTGAGGTCGAGATACACGTTCAAGGTGTCCTACATATCTCATTGTCAAGTGTCGTTGTTTTGAATGTGTTGTGTGTTATGAGACACTTTTCCATCTTATGTACATGATTTTATGAACAACAAATCTATTTGAACAGAATTGAATTCCAATGAGAAACAACAGCAGTGTGGGATGGAGATCAGACGAGTGGTAAACTATGACTGACTCCAACACCAGAGGCCAAGCTGGGATCATTCCCAGCAGGGTGAGAGTGTGAGTAACCCTGACATATTAGGCTACTGTAATACACATCATTCCGTTTGAGGCATGTCACTAACCAGAGGCAATGTGTCTTTGCATTCCCATCTCTATTTGAGTCAGAACAACACCTGATAGATGACATATCTATTATTCATAAACATTCATAATTAATTAATTTAGTGGTGGATGAATTTAATATCTTACAAATATAGGCTTGCAAGTTGTGGGTAAAAACTATGAAGCATTAGTTACCCATTATTAATAACAGTTAACAAGTTAATTAGATTAATAATACCAATGTGATATTTAGTGCACATAAAAAAAATTAGCGTTTAAATTCAGAGTCATCGTAATCAGTTATCAGCACGACATACAACACACCATAGAGAATAACAGTAAACAGTGTACACTTTCTAAGTATTGTACCTTGAAAGGGCTCATAGAAAATAGCTTCCTGAAATACAAAAACAGCCTTTGCACTACAGTGGTCTCTTTCTGCTGTTGAGTAGAACCAGGGCCAGGGGGAGCCATGTTTGGCTGATTAAGATGCTGAACACAGGGGATCCTATGTTGGGAGACTCGCTGCAAGTTTGTTTCAGTGGCTTGAGTCGCACACAGAAATCAGAATTCAACCTTTTCCTGATTCCAGGGCTTCCTGTCAAGTTTGGGTTGAAGGATAAATCGCAGCGATTCTTCTCGGCTTCTTACAAGTTTCAGTTGTAAGTACTGACTCTGAGTATGTATAGCAGAAATTTTAAAAAGTCAGACATACACAGAGGAGAGTGTAAGGTGTTCTGAACTCACGGAACTCATTAGTTGGAGACTGTGGGCCAACTCGTTTTGAGTGCACGCACACACACACACACACACACATCCTAATGTCCCAAATTCTTCTGTGGTCTTAGTTCCTGTAACACCCACCTCAGTCCTACCACAACAGCTCAATTCCCGTAAAGGTTGATCACTAGTCCTACGTGACCAAAGAGATAAATCATGATCAAACCACTTCTTACACTTCCAAACACATAATTCATGTAATACCCAGTACTGTATATGTTCACGTGAAGCTGTCCGTCTGTTGAAAAGTCGAGGTATACCATGGAACAATAAGGGAAGCTGGACACATCAATTACAAAATATTACATACAACCTATCCTAGGGGGGAAATTGATTTTCTTTCACTTCCTGAAAATGATTCTAGACATAGACATCTGCTGTTAGTGGACAGGGTGGTAACATGCAGGGCATGAAGCATTCTGCACCTCTACAGCTGATGAATCTGACTTAGAGGAGTTCAACTGTTGTAGCTCATAGGCTGAGTGCTGTCTGGGGTCTTCAAGAAAGGTCCTGCAGGCAAAACTTCTTAAGGGACAAGAAGGAAGTTGAAGTTGGGGGTGTGCTAGGAAGATAAAGAGTTGGGGGTGTGCTAGGAAGATAAAGAGAGGTGTGTGCACCAAATCCCCCCTCCAGCTTTTTGGCCAGGCCTGCACTATTTTAGTTGATGCGCGATAAGCACAACACAATCAAAACTACGTAGACGTTCTTGGAAGAGCCACCAAGAACATCCAACAATAGCGAAAGATATGGGCCATCTATCTGTGCTGTTTGAGTGCAGTTCTGGGAAAGTTTGCTTGGGCTGAGGCGCCATGCCGTGTTTACTTTCTGACCCAAACACTGATTCTCACGCGTCCGCACAGGCCATGTGCCGATACACACCGCACAGCGCTATCACCATCAACGTTTCCGCAGGGCTCACAAAGGTCACGAAAACACTGCTAGCTCGCCAATGGTTTGTCCCCCGACACTTAACTATCAACAGGAAACATCTTTCACAGAACAGGAAGTGCTACTTTCTTATTGGCCCAGATTGATTCAGTGAGAATCTTCTCTCAGCCAATGGGAGGGCAGCTATTTTAAGGAGTATAAAAGGAGAGAGCACTCATTGTGTACAGTGATTCTGAGCCAAGTTGTGTTCAAGGAAACAAAAGAGTCTGCTGGTAGCTGAGTCACTCTAATACAATGTTCTTAAAAAATAGTTCCAAAAGCCAAGATATGTCAGTCATCACTATAATATGGATTCATTTCACGGAAATCCACAGAATAGCTCTCTGCACTCCAAGCTGACACTTTAACGTTATGCAGTGCAAGCAGATGTGCATACTATCATTGATACTTGACTGGTGAGTGGCTTTATCTGGTCATGATTCCTGTACACTGTACATGATTCCTGTACACAAGTCTCTTCTTTAAAGCCTCAAGAGGTGGACCTTTGACCCTCTCTGATCATGGTGAGGTGGGAGCATGGTCTGCTAAACAACTGGGAATTTTCTAAGGTCCATTAAAGTCTTCACATGATAACGTTCAAAATTCGGTAACTATTATGGCATTTATCCGCTATAATAAAATCAACGCCAGGACTTTTATTGTACACAGCAACAGTTAGATTGTAACTACAGTATCACTGACAACAACTTCATACTGTATACTGTCACATCAGAGTGGGTATGGTGGTAATCTAAATGTTATCTGGAAAGCACAATGAAAACCATGGATCGGATAAATCTAAAGCACTTTGCCTCTGTCTCGGAGCCTTTTAAAGCTGCAGGCGTCATAGAAAGATCTGTGTGCACAAGTCTTTCAACACAAGTAGAACTGTGATCAATACCCTGCCAAACTGCATGGAAACCACTTTATCCCGCTGTCCATGGGAACAGCAATTACTCTTTATCAAAAGGGGGAAATCCAACCGATGTTTTATTATTATGTTATGCAAGCCTCGCCATCCAAACTTGAGAGGAAATTCACGCCGACCCTGCCAAAAATAAAAGTGACAGATTACGAAAGTGCAGGAGAGTAACAGGGGTCTATGACAAAGTTCCCCAAGTAGCAAGCCGCTAACAAGAGACAAAGAGACTCGGAAGACGCCTGATAGACAACAATTACAATATACATGCACATTCCAAGAAAAGCACTGTTCATGATAACAGTCACTGAGCCTTCCGTAATCAAGAGGTGGCTGCCTTCCCTGCTAGAGGGGCCAGGTCCTCCCCAGCTCGCAGCCGCTCAGTCTAAAAAACACACTGAAGTAGTCATCCAGGCCCAAAACATACCCAGTACTTACAGTAATTGTCACGACTGCCGCCAAAGTTGTTCCCTCACCTTGTTCGGGCGGTGTTCGGCCGTAGACGTCACCGACCTTCTAGCCATCGCTGATCCATTTTTCATTTTCCATTGGTTTTATCTTGTCTTCCATCACACCTGGTTCCAATCCCATCAATTACATGTTGTGTATTTAACCCTCTGTTTCCCCTCATGTCCATGTCGGTGATTGTTTATTGTAAGTGTATGTGTACGTCTGTACTGGTGTGCGTCTGGTTATGTTACCCATTGATTTTTATTTTGATGTTTTCCTGTGTTTTTTTTGGTAAATAATCTACGCCGTTGGAAACAGTTATTTCTCTTCTGCGTCTGACTTCTCTGCTGCCAGAATCACCGAACCGAACTACGGAGTCAGCAGGAAACGGTTCCCCAGCCATAGGAGTGGAGGAGCGCGTCCAGGAGCATGCAGCAATACTACACCATCTTGGTACCACCATGGACCGCGTTGTCCAGACAATGGACTGCTGGGAGAGACAGGGAGTTCTTCCTGCGCCTCCACCAGAACAACCGCGGTCTCCTCTGAGCGCCCCTTTCCCGCCTGAACCCAGTGGGATTCGTCAGGGATTCCTGTTACAATTAGACCTCTACCTGGCCACCGTCCACCCGGCTCCATCGGGTCGTGAGAGGGTGTCCTCCCTCGTTTCGTGCCTCACCCGGAAAGCCCTGGAGTGGGCCAACGCCGTGTGGAGAGAGGGAGATGCGGCATTGGACCAGTTTGAGGAGTCTTCGACTACCCGACCGAGGGTAGAGCGGTGGATGAATGCCTCTACCATCTGAGGCAGGAGACGAGGATGGAACAACAGGGCCCAGATCGACCATTACCGCTGCAGTCTGAGCGGGAACGTCCGTCGGGAGCAGGCCTGCAGAGACACCACCCTCACCTTCGACCAGCTGGTGGACCTGTCCATCCTCCTGGACAACCTGCTGGCTACTGGCGGACGTCCAGATTGGGGTCTGGTGGTCCCATCCTCCCGCACCCCTTCTCCAATACCCATGGAGCTGGGAGGGGCGGTGCGCAGGGAGACCGGAGGGGGTTCCCGCTCGTGCACTATCTGTGGCCGCAGAGGTCACACTGCCGGTCGGTGCCGGGTTGGTTCCTCTGGGAATCGAGACAGCAAGCAGGGCGCTCTGGCGTCACCCCAGGTGAGCTGGCACCATCCTCACCCAGAGCCGTCTGTTGCACATATGTTTGTGTCTGGCATTATTACTGAGTTTTCCCCGCATTCCCAGCATAAGGCGCTCGTAGATTCAGTCGCGGCTGGGAATTTCATTGATAGAGTTAGCTCATAGTTTAGGGACCCCCATTGTTCCCGTGGATGTGCCCTTCCCCATTCACACCTTAGATAGTCGACCATAAAGGTCAGGGTTAATTAGGGAGGACACCGCTCCTTTGGGCATGGTGACGTAGGGGGGTCACACGGAGAGAATTATAATTTTCCTTACTGACTCTCCTGCGTCCCATGGTGCTGGGCATACCCTGGTTAGCTTGTCATAACCCCACTGTTTCTTGGCCACAGAGGGCTCTCACAGGGTGGTCACGAGAGTGCTCAGGTAGATGTTTAGGGGTTTCTGTTGGTGCTACTATTGTGGAGAGTCCAGACCAGGTCTCTACTGTGCACATTCCCCCTGAATATTCCGATTTGGCTCTCGCCTTCTCTAAAAAGAAGGCGACTCAATTACCACCTCATCGACGGGGCGATCGTGCGATAGATCTATGGTAGATGCTGCACTTCCCAGGAGTCACGTGTATCCCCTCTCACAGGCGGAGATGGAATCTATGGAAACACACCCCCCCTGCGTCAGGGGTACATTCGGTCCTCCACTTCACCAGCCTCCTCGAGTTTCTATTTTGTGAAGAAAAAGGGGGGAGGTCTGCGCCCGTGTATTGACTATCGGGGTCTGAATCAGATCACTGTTAGGTATAGTTAACCAGGAGGAGCGCTTACAACCTGGTGCGTATCCGAGAGGGAGACGAGTAGCAGACGGCTTTTAGTACCACCTCGGGGCACTATGAGTACCTTGTCATGCCTTATGGGTTGATGAATGCACCATCAGTCTTCCAAGTCTTAGTAGATGAGATTTTCAGGGACCTGCATGGGCAGGGTGTGGTGGTGTATATTGATGACATTTTGATATACTCCGCTACACGCGCCGAGCATGTGTCCCTGTTGGAAGCTGTGTCCGCGGTTTTTGGGATCATTTAAAGTCCTGAGGAGAGTGAACAAGGTTTGTTAGAGGTTACAGCTTCCCACCGATTACCGCTTTAACCCCTCGTTGCATGTGTCTCTCCTCAGGCCGGTGGTGGCTGGCCCGCTCCAGGAATCCGAGGTATATGGAAGGTTCCTCCGCCACCTCTGGACATTGAGGGGGCCCCGGCGTACTCCGTTCGTTCCATACTGGATTCGAGATGTCGGGCGAGGGGCCTTCAGTACCTCGTGGACTGGGAGGGGTATGGTCTGGAGGAGAGATGCTGGGTTCCGGTGGAAGACGTGTTGGATCCTTCAATGCTGCGAGAGTTCCACCGTCTCCATCCGGATCGCCCTGCGCCTCGCCCTCCGGGTCGTCCCCGAGGTCAGTGTCGACGCGCGGTCAGGGGTGGGGTACTGTCACGACTTCCGCCGAAGTTGTTCCCTCTCCTTGTTCGGGCAGTGTTCGGCGGTCGACGTTACCAACCTTCTAGCCATCGCTGATCCATTTTTCATTTTCCATTGGTTTTGTCTTGTCTTCCATCACACCTGGTTCCAATCCCATCAATTATATGTTGTGTATATAACCCTCTGTTTCCCCTCATGTCCATGTCGGTGATTGTTTATTGTAAGTGTATGTGTACGTCTGTACTGGTGTGCATCCGGTTATGTTGCCCATTGATTTTTATTATTATGTTTTCCAGTGTTTTTTTTGTAAATAAACTGCGCCGTTGGAAACACAGTTATTTCTCTCCTGCTTCTGACTTCTCTGCCGCCAGTTAAATATCCTAACAGTAATAACCAGATAAACACAATCTAAACACACACACGCTCAGATCCTGGTTAGGCCCTGGCTTAATTTGTCAGAATCAAATGAATCAGAATTGACTTGATTTATCGTGTGCATCAGAGGTTTGATGTTTTGTTTTCGTCTTGTTTTTTTGTTTTTTTTCTTCTTCATGGAATGAGGGATAGTGGATGGGGTCCATTGCAGGCTTTTCTGATTTGTAACAATATTTGTCTCTGTTCTAATAAAGACTCATATGGGAAAAATATTATTTTTTCTTACTTGTTCCCAACTAATCAGGGACTGATTTAGACCTGGGACACCAGGTGTGTGCAATTAATTATCAGGTAGAAAACCAGCAGGCTCCGGGCCTCATAGGTTAAGAGTTAAATACTCCTGCTCTAGTGCTTACTCCAGGGTTGAATTCCCAAAGGTTTTTAGATGAGGCTCTCACAAACCAAAAATATGTGCACGCTAAAACATACCTTCCTGTATGATATTTAGCTGTGAGTGGGTGGACCTGAAATACACTTGGTTCCTTTTCTCATTATATTTTTACCAGCAAAGTTTCAACATGAAGAAGGTAAACAAAGATGACAGCATGAGAGACTGCAGCTTCATTTGTAATTTAGAGGAAAGATAAAGACACAGTAGCATCCAGTGAAAACAAAACTTTACTCAAAGCATCCCCCATACGGAGAAGAGACCATCTGGGCCCAAAATGATGTTTCTGGGTCTATAGGTTTAACAATCCTGATATAGCCTACTAGATATATACTATAAGTACAGTCAGGAGGATATGACTGTACATGTAAGAACAAGGGAATATTGTATGGAGTTCCGGTTTGAGGCCTGACGGTCTGGGGTCAGAGTAGTTGGAACAACCCTCCTAAGTGCTGTGATGGTTGCCTTGGTCGAGTGGAAAGCATTGTGGGCTAATGGGGCCTTGCGTCAGTCTTTATTGACCTACACCTGGACCCAGGAATTTTTACTGCACTGACTAATCTTTTACCGACCCCCATCTCTGAACAGGGTCACTTTCTGTGACCTCCCCTTTGGTACCGAATCATGTAAAACATTGACCCAGGTCATGCTTCACTGCATGTGTGTATTATTGCATACGTGTGTGTGTGTGTGTGTGTGTGTGTGTGTGTGTGTGTGTGTGTGTGTGTGTGTGTGTGTGTGTGTGTGTGTGTGTGTGTGTGTGTGTGTGTGTGTGTGTGTGTGTGTCCAAAGCAGTACCCTTGCCTCAGTGTTTGGCAGTACTCCATGCGCGATGTCTGGAGCATTGCCAATTCTTCCGGCACGCGATTCCCTCCACACTCGTTGGTGGAGCATCCATTGCCCATCAGATCTCTGACTGGGCCTGAAGGTTGTGATGAATGTGCTTTTGTGAAACTGCCAGAGTCTAACAAGAGAGCGAGGCCCTGTTTGAGCTCCTTTATTAGGGCTGGCAATGTTTTCCCAGAAGCTTTATGTGGCACCTGTTGGGACGTTTTCTGGCAGAGACAACAGGTGAGAGAGATCAGCCGGAGGGGCCGACCCTGTATGTCATCTCATACTGTTTTAACAACGCCAGTGAGGTTATGATTAGAATGTATATAATGAGCATACGCTAGATTACTGTAGCATATTCATCCATTTACATGCCTGTATAGCATGTACACACACTCGTTGTGGTCAGCACTTACATACAACTAGGTTCTTACAGAGGTTGCGAAAAGTCACAGACCAACTAGGACCAAAGCAATCCTTGGTTTTACAAGGTCAGGTTTTTCTCTCTGATACGCATTCACAAGATAGTAAACAGTTCAAGCTAAAAGTACAATAATGTGTTATCCAGGAAAGCTTAGGCTTCTAACACTCCAATCCTTGATCTCACTCTGAAGTACTGACAACAGACAAGCCACATGCTGTGCAATAACTATGATCGGCAGGGCTTAAACTGTATGACACTTAAATTTGTCCATCAAAATCCCTCTCTGTCTGTCACCAAGTGTCAACAATGGTCATCTCCACTGTCAGCCAACCTGTTACCAGAGACATCCGTCTGCACTAGGCCTCTTAGACATACAGCAAACTTTCCAATGGGGAAGTCAAGTTACTTATCCTAAAGATTGACGGGAAGGAAAAAAAACTGTGTTGCAGCCAAACCCCAATTGTTCTTCAAGATGTTCAAATGTTCAGAGATGACCAGTAAGGTCAAACAATAATCACAGTGCTGATAAAGGGTGCAACAGGTCAGCACAGGAGTAAATGTAAGTTGGCTTTTCATAGCTTCCCGAAGGCACTGTATGCTTGGCAGGACCAAATCGGAGCAATAGGTAGGAGTCCATGTAACGCTTTGTAGGTTAGCGGTAAAACCTTGAAATCAATCTTAGCCTTAACAGGAAGCCAGTGGCTAGCAGTGGAGTAAATTCTAACATTTAGTCAAGATTCTAGAAGCCTTATTTAACAATAGCTGAAGTTTATTTTGTGCTTTATCCAGGTGGCTAGAGAGTAGAGCATTGCAGTACTCTAATCTTGAAGTGACAAAGCATGGACTAGCTTGTCTGCATTATTTCTACAAAGATGGAAAAAAGCGTCTCTTTAAATATTCTTGATAAGTTCGTCAAGGTCATTCTCAGTTTTATTCAAGACGACTGTACAATCATCCAGATGAATTGTCAGATCAAACAGCAACACTGTTTTGTCCGAGTATAAAAGTAAAATATGTGCCACCATCCACTTCCTTATGTCTGAAGCACAGGCTTCCAAGGTAGACAATTTTGGGGCTTCCCCATGTTTCATCAAAATGTACAGATGTGTATCGTTTGCATAGCAGTGAAAGTTGACATTTTGTTTCCGAATGACATCACCAAGAGGTAGCAAATATAGTGAAAACAATAACGGTCTTAAAACAGAACCTTGAGGAACACCAAAACCTACCAATAGGGGTTTCCAATCTCTCCAAAATAACGTGGGGATTGATGGTGTCAAAAGTGGCACTAAGGTCCAGGACAACGAGGACATTAAAAGGTCATTTACCACCTTCACCAGTGCGGTCTCAGTACTATGATGTTGTCTAAAACCAGACGAGCGTTTCGTATACAGTATTTGTCTTCATGAAGGCAGTGAGTTGCTGAGCAACAGTTTTTTATAAAAAGGTTTAAAGGAATGGGAGATTCAATATACTGTAGACCAATATTTTTTGGCTTTTTCAAGAGAGGATTTATTACTGCCACTTTGTCACGCCCTGGCCAAAGAGAGGCTTTATATTCTCTATTTTAGTTAGGCCAGGGTGTGACTAGGGTGGGCATTCTATGTCCTTTTTTCTATGTTTTGTATATCTATGTCGTGGTCTGGTATGGTTCTCAATCAGGGACAGCTGTCTATCGTTGTCTCTGATTGAGAACCATACTTAGGTACCCCTTTCCCCCACCTGTTTTGTGGGAAGTTAACTTTGACTTTGTTCAGGGCACATAGCCCAAAGCTTCACGTTTTGTTCTTTGTTTTGTCGGCATTGTTTTTAATAAAGAGAAAATGTACGCTTACCATGCTGCACCTTGGTCCAGTCCTTCAGCCAGCCATGACACACTTTTAGTGAGTTTGGTACACATCTGGAGGATAGGGAGCCATTTATTATGTACAACATAGGAAGGCCAAGCACAGGAATGAGCTCTTTCAGTAGTTTAGTTGGAATAGGGTCTAGTAGGCTGCTGGAAGGTTTAAAGGCCATGGTTATTTTGTGAATGTGTTTTAGGGTGTCCATTGATCTGAGGTCCTGGCAGTTCTGTGCAGACTCAGGACAACTGAGTTTTGGAGAAATATGCATATTCAAAGAGGAGTCCGTAATTGTTTTCTAATGATCATGATATTTTCGTCAAAGTTCCTCACTGCTGAAGTGAAGGCCATCCTCCCTTGGGGAATGCTGCTTTTAAGTTAGCTTTGCGACAGTATCAAAAATACATGTTGGATTGTTTTTATTCTCCTCAATTAGGTTAGAAAAGTAGGCTGATTGAGCAGCAGTGAGGGACTTTTGATATTGCACAGAACTGTCTTTCGAAGCTCGTCGGAAGACTTTCAATTTGGTGAAGTGCAATTTCTGTTCCAAATTTCTGTAAGCTTGCTTCATGGCTCGGGTATTTTCTGTATACCAGGGACCAAGTTTCTTGTGACAAATGGTTTTAGTTTATAGCAGTGTGACTGCATCTAGGGTATTACACAAAGTTAAGTTTAAATTCTCGGTTAGGTGGTTAACAGATTTCTGTACTCTGACATCATTGGGTAGGTGGAGGACAAAACTAGATCCAGGATATGATTGTGGCAATGTGTAGGTCCCTAAACATTTTGAACAAAACCCACTGAGTCGATGATGGCTCCGAAAGCCTTTTGGAGTGGGTCTGCGGATTTCTCCATGTGAATATTGAAGTCATCAAAAAAATGAATAATATCTACCATGACTACGAGGTCCGATAGAAATTAAGGGAACTCAGTGAGGAAATCTGTATGAGGTCTGTAAACAGTAGCTATAAAAAGTGATTTAGTAGGCTTCATAGATTTCATGACAAGAAGCTCAAAAGCATGAAGACCAACGACAAAGAGAAAGTTAAGCATTAGACATCACAACCTTTCATAACATCCCTTAAAACGGTTAACACTTCTTTGGTTAGTCATAAACAATAAATTATACTCACTATCTAATATTTGGGGATGAACACACCACACAAACAAAACTGCTTTTGCACAGGTTTATATTACCACACGTGCACAGGTTCACGCCCCCTTTTCTTCAACTTTAAAAACCACAGTGGAGCTTGACTCTGAAGGCAGGCAGGCTAGGTGACCCTGTTGTTCTGGGTTGTGGCAGGTGTGGCCTACCAGTGTGGTGTGTACTGTGCAGATGGCCCCCTCAACACTCCCTGCACACATACCCAACTCTCAGCTGCTCTGTACTCTACCTTCCTGGTGAGGAGCAAAACATTTCTAAAAACCGCAAGCCCTGCAGCAAAAACATCACACATCTACCCTCAGTTCCAAACACTGATTTGTACTGTAGTATCTCATCTCAAAACGAGTTACTATGATTTGTTAGGTACTAATGGATTAATGCATCTGCATAAATGCAGTTTCCAACCAAGACTCACAAAAAACAATAACAAGTATAAATTCCCACCACATACATGTCATGTTTGATATGGTCAACTCATGGTTCACAAAGTCTATCAAATGAGTAAATACATACAGTATGTTACTAGGCATGACGCGGGGCAAAAGTGAACAGTGTTGTTAAAGGACTGGTGTGACATGGAAGGAGTAATGTTGTCCACAGAGAGAATTACTTAATTAGCCATAGAGAGAATTAGCTCACCGCCATCTGTCTGATAACTATGCAGAGTGACTTCACTGAGACGTCAAGAGACGCTCGCTGCACAGATACATACAGTATGAAGTAACATTCTGGAGAAAAGAACAAGAAAAAGAAGGGAGAGGGAGTGAGTGAGTGAGTGAGTGAGGAGGGCCAGATGAATAAGGGAGGCTCGAGTGAGGGTTTGTTTTGTGAGGATATGGGTCGTCATGGTTACAGAGGGGGAAACCCATACAGCTGTTAGCAGCCAAAGTGTGAGTGTGTGGGGTGGGGCGGGGGGCGTCTCCTCCAGGCTCCTGGCTGCCGATTGGCTCCGGAGAAAGGGGGGGCAATGGCAGGCCCTCCCTGGTTTCATCATGCGAGGGGCCCTAATGCGCTGCAGATGTGGAGCCGTCAGGAGCTGTCAGCCAACTGACAGCCAGGATGGAGCAATCCCCATTCCTCCCCTCCTCCTCCTCTTCCCACTCCCCACTTCTCACTCGAAAACCTTCCTCTTAGCTCTCTATGGGACACCAATCCAAGGCTTTGTTTGCTAGGCCAATGAGCCCTGGATTCAGTTGTGTTTGAATGCTATACAACCAGATGCTTTCACTCTCATACTGTATGTTAACACATGTACTATACAGTCCGACACATCGAAGTGTTTACACACATCCAAAATACACTCACATATACAGTTGAAGTCGGACGTTTACATACACCATAGCCAAATACATTTAAACTCAGTTTGTCACAATTCCTGACATTTAATCCGAGTAAAAAATCCCTGTCTTAGGTCAGTTAGGTTCACCCCTTTATTCTAAGAATGTGAAATGTCAAAATAATACAGAGAATGTTTATTCAGCTTTTATTTATTTTATCACATTCCCAGTGGGTCAGAAGGTCACATACACTCAATTAGTATTTGGTAGCATTGCCTTTAAATTGTTTAACTTGGGTCACGCTTCTGGTAGCCTGCCACAGGCTTCCACAATAACTTGGGTGAATTTTGGCCCATTCCTCCTGACAGAGCTGGTATAACTGAGTCAGGTTGGTATGCCTCCTTGCTCGCACACGCTTTTTCAGTTCTGCCCACACATTTTCGATAGGATTGAGGTCAGGGCTTTGTGATGGCCACTCCAATACCTTGACTTTGTTGTCCTTAAGCCATTTTGCCACAACTTTGGAAGTACGCTTGGGGTCATTGTCCATTTGGAAGACCCATTTGCGACCAAGCTTTAACTTCCTGATGTTGCTTCAATATATTCACATAATTTTCCCCCCTCATGATGCCATCTATTTTGTGAAGTGCACGAGTCCCTCCTGCAGCAAAGCACCCCCACATCATGATGCTGCCACCCCCGTACTTCACGGTTGGGATGGAATTCTTTGGCTTGCAAGCCTCCCCCTTTTCCTCCAAACATAACGATGGTCATTATGGCCAAACAGTTCTATTTTTGTTTAATCAGACCAGAGGACATTTCTCCAAAAAGTATCATCTTTGTCCCCATGTGCCATTGCAAACCATAGTCTGGCTTTTTTATGGCAGTTTTGGAGCAGTGACTTCTTCCTTGCTGAGCGGCCATTCAGGTTATGTCGATATAGGACTCGTTTTTACTGTGGATATAGATACTCTTGTGTCTGTTTCCTCCAGCATCTTCACATGGTCCTTTGCTGTTGTTCTGGGATTGATTTGCACTTTTCGCACCAAAGTACGTTCATCTCTAGGAGAAGGAGAATGCGTCTCCTTCCTGAGCGGTATGACGGCTGCGTGATCCCAAGGTGTTTATACTTGCGTACTATTGTTTGTACAGATGAACGTGGTACCTTCAGGCGTTTGGAAATTGCTCCCAATTGAAATTGATGTCAAGCAAAGAGACACTGAGTTTGAAGGTAGGCCTTGAAATACATCCACAGGTACACCTCCAATTGACTCAAATACTGTAAATTAGCCTATCAGAAGCTTCTAAAGACATGACATAATTTTCTGGAATTTTCCAAGCTGTTTAAAGGCACAGTCAACCTAATATATGTTAACTTCTGACCCACTGGAATTGTGATACAGTGAATTATAAGTGAAATAATCTGTCTGTAAACAATTGTTGGAAAAATGACTGTCATGCACAAAGTAGATATCCTAACCGACTTTCCAAAACTATAGTTTGTTTACAAGAAATTTGTGGAGTGGTTGAAAAACGAGTTTGAATGACTCCAACCTAAGTGTATGTAAACTTCCGACTTCAACTGTACAGACTCACATATACATTTGTAAATAACAAAAATCACCTGTAAACATGCAGTGTTTCTTTAATCAGGACTTGGGCAGGTTGCCATGCCCCACTACCAAACCCCACTGCCTCCTAGTTCAGCAGACCCCAACCAAATGACTAGTGGTTTCAGTTGAAAACCTTTGTGCTCTCCAGGTAGATTTTTTCGGGCCTACTGTATGTGCACCAGCTAGGGAGAAAGTATCGAGAAAAAACTGAGATCCTTACCTGAGAAATTCTGAAGACAGAGCACCCAACCAAGGCAAACAACCTCGAGAAGCGCACACGTTGCTCCCTTTTGGCAGATCAAGGCCTTGTTTGACTCAAACCAACCAAAACAACTCCTACCTGACCCTTTGAACTTTCACATTATGTTTGAGTGCCAACTAAAAACAAGGTCCGTCCTCTAACCAGCCATATGTGAAGCCTCAGGGAGGTAGACGGCTCTTTGCGCTTGGCCCATACAACTACAGGTCCTCTCTCTGTACCAGCCTGTGGAAGCCTCCACTTGTCAGTGCTTGCATAACCTCCAGCTGTTACCCACAACAGTAAACGCTGCCTCAGTGACTACAGATTGTCTTACTGCTTGTCCTCCTTTCATTACCATGGTATTACCACTCTTTTATTTGAACTCTTCAGCTGTTTAGGCCTCTTGGCCGTTATTGTGAATGAGAACATGTTCTTAAATGACTTTACTGGTTACAGAATGGTTCATAACTAGAGAAACACACAGGGAGGAGAGATGACTAAGGGTAGCCTACACGTTAAAAATGTATTCCAACCTATGGAATGTTCATCATAGAATAGTCTCATGGTGCAATGTCAAAGGCAGCCATCACTAAAAAGATTAGTTTGGGAGCCAACTGGTGTTTACCAACCATTCTACCAAGCTGAGATGAAAGTGGGAAAAAACAGTAGTAGCTGGTGAGGGTAATCAATTTTCAAAACAAACATGCCTCACTCTGTAGTCATAACTGTGCAACGGGGTTGCGGTCCATTCTCAGGAAGTAAATCAAAATTCCAATTGAAGAATTGACAAATCCTGATTGAATTAAATGGCACTTTCAATCATTTAACTAATATAAATTATTTATATTGATCTCCTGAATTGACAAATGGACTTGACCCCAGATCCCGCTGCAGTACTCCAACAGAAAAGCCCTACTTCTATCCCAGCAAGTTCCATTGCAAATAGCTGGCATCCACAGGATGATTATGGTTGGCCCTGTCCCTGGACCCTGTCTGTGGTGGAGGACTCTGGGTAATGGCTGCCTGTAAAGACTGGGGTTTTTGCAGAAGGGGGTTTGGATCCCTGACACTTCCTCTTGGGAGACCAGCTCCAAACAAACAGCAGGTGCTACTGGCGAGTCTCAAACCACTAATCAGCCCTTTGCAATAAAATATGTTCCACTTCTTCTCAACCAAAGAGAGCAATTTGACTCATTTGAAAAGGCTTTACACTATTCAGCTCAACTGTTTTCTGTGTGGCTGCTCTCTTGTCTCTCAGTGTCACTCACAAAGCAGCCTTACCGCTGTGTGTTTACTCACAGCATGAGAAAGAATGGGTCCTTGCACAACATCAATGTTACTCTGTGTGTGCTCTCTCTCTCCCCCCTCTCTTCTATCTCGTTTTAATATTCTCTTCAATGGCACCTAGCGATTACTTTGTGATGACTGTGTGGAGTTGATGAGTTGAAGCTGTGTAGTGAATGGATGGGTGGTATGGCTAAACAGGACAGGAGTCAGTGAGAAGAGAAGGGATAACAATGAATTAGTGGCAAAGGAGGCTGGTAGAACAGTCCTAAAAATGAACCACTGTCAAATATCCTTGTTTTTCTGCATGACTGTGGACAGCAGTCTGGCTCTAGGGCATCACCACACTCCAGTAAGTCAGAGTCCTTCGTTCTACACTTCCTTCCATCATAGGAAAACAAAGGCCAGAAGACCAAACAGAGAACTAAGAATGTCAAACAGATGGACTTCACTCTCTCTTTCTGTGAGCTGTACCAAAAAAAGGAACGTATGCTGGGACCGCATAGTATTGTCTGCAAAATAGACATCATGCAAGGGGACCTCGATTAGTCATTCTATGTGAAAGGGTGAGGTTCCTGGGTGTTGTTGAGGGGTTTGATGAACAATATTGAGAAAAAAAGAGAACAGAAAAAAACAGGTCTGTTCCTGCACTCAAACACTGCACGATTCATGTAAAGTGAATTATGTAAAGAAGAATCGTTGAAAAGGAAGTGGTTATAGTAGAAGAAAACACCACAGATGCATGTTTTTTTCACTTTTGAAAAAAAACAACTGTTGCTTTAAGCCAACTGGTTGCAAAACTCATCTTAGCTTGTGTCTTAACAGACCTGAGTGTGATTTTCTCAATTTAACTGGGCAAGTCAGATAAGAACAAAGTATTATTTACAATGGCGGCCTACCCCAGCCAAACCCTGACAATGCTGGGACCTTGTGCGCCGCCCTATGGGAGTCCTAATCACAACCGGATGTGATACAGCCTGGATTTGAACCAGGGACTGTAGTGACACTTCTTCAGTGCCTTAGACTGCTGCGTCACTTGGGAGCTACTGTTATGAAAAAATGTACTCTGACTTGCATTGAAAAGACAAAAATCTAATCGTTAGGCACTCAAAATAAATCTCAGACAGCTAAACACTAGGAGTGACACATTTCGCTTGGTTGCATATCCTTTTGAAACCGTTTCACTGAGAAATCTGGTGCTTGTTAACTCATCTTGAAAGAGGTGAAAGACATTTCAACAATAACTAGAGTTGTAAAATGTGATTATGACTATAAATCACAGTTACTGATTGTAAGGGGATTTTTGGTAACTGTCTATCCAGTCTTTTTGTCACATTTGCTCCCGCTCTTCTCCCCCCCTATACCTGGACTCACTCATCACCTGTTATTACCCCCTTATACTTGTCAGTTCCCCAGCTCTGTTCCCCACTTCTGCATTAATTGTTTTTTGTTTGTGTTACTCGTTTACTGACACAGTTCCTGTCTCGTTCCATGTCCGTTATTTATTAAATGTTTTACTCCCTGTACCTGCTTCGTCTCTCCAGCGTCATCACGTGACAGAATGCAGAAGCCAACACACGAAGCATCGGGGAGTACTGGCGTTCCGGTTGGTATGGTGGCATCGGATCTGAGTCGCCACTGATGAAACCGGGGGTGCCTAGCCAGCTCATCGGGCTTCCACGCCCTAGCTGGCTTGAGAGGTTTCCTTGGCTCAGATGGCGCCCATCCCACGTCGGGCCTCAGCCGGATAATCAGTTCTTGTTCGCCCAGCCGGTTCAGGAGTTTTTTTGTTTGTTTTTTGTTTTGCTGGTGACGTCGGGGTGGATTCCGCCACCGATGGAACCGGTGGTGCATAAGCCAGCCCGTCGGGCTTTCACGCACTGGCTGGCTCGAGATGTTTCCTTTGACTCGGTTGGCTCGGCGGCTTCCTATCCCACGTCACACTCCACCGGATCTTTGGGCTCCCTCTCTGCAGCGGGATTGACAGGCGTCTTGCCTCAGCTGGATTGTCGGGCTTCCATGCCTCAGCCGGCTCGCCAGGCTTTCACGCTCCTGCCAGTTTGTTGGGCTTCCACAGACTAACCGGCTTTCCCAGCGCCCATGTCTTGGCCGGTTCACCCAGGTGGGCCGCCGGGTTGCGCCCCTAGGGGGGGTCTGCTCCCGCTCTTCCCTCCCTGGCGCTTGAGGGCGCCAGGCTGCCCTGCGTCACGCACTCCTATCATCCATTACGCACACCTGCCTTCCCTCGTCACGCGCATCCCTCATTACCTCCCCTATATTTGTCAGTTCCCCAGTTCTGTTCCCCGCTTCTGCATTAAGTTTTTTGTTTTTGTTACTCGTTTGCTGACGCTGTTCCTGCCTCGTTCCATGTCCGTTTGTTATGAAATGTTTTACTCCCCGTACCTGCTTCGTCTCTCCAGCGTCATCACGTGACACTTTTACATTTACATTTGTCATTTTAGTAATTTAGCAGACGATTGTCACGCCTTGGTCTTAGTATTTTGTGTTTTCTTTATTTATTTGGTCAGGCCAGGGTGTGACATGGGTTTATTTTGTGGTGTGTTTTTGTATTGGGGTTTTAGTAGGTATTGGGATTGTGGCTGAGTAGGGTTGTCTAGGAAAGTCTATGGCTGCCTGAGGCGGTTCTCAATCAGAGTCAGGTGATTATCGTTGTCTCTGATTGGGAACCATATTTAGGTAGCCCGGGTTTCACTGTGTGTTTGTGGGTGATTGTTCCTGTCTCAGTGTTTTGTATTTCACCAGATAGGCTGTATAGGTTTTCACGTTCCGTTTGTTGTTTTGTATTTCGTGTTTATTCGTTTAATGAACATGTATCGAATTAACCACGCTGCATTTTAGTCCGACTCTCTTTCGACGGAGGAAAACCGTAACAACGATCTTATCCAGAGTGACTTGCATCAGTGCATTAATCTTGAGATAGCTAGGTGAGACAACAACGTATCACAATCGTAGCAAGTACATTTTCCCTCAACACAGTAACACGGAACCCAAACCGGGGGCGCGCTTGCGCAATTGTGCGCCATTTATTTTGTCCCCCCACACCAAACGTGATCATGACCCACAGGTTAAAATATCAAAACAAACTCTGAACCAATTACATTAATTTGGGGACAGGTTGTAAAGCATTAAACATTTATGGAAATTTAGCTAGCTAGTCTCCACTTGCTAGCTAATTTGTCTTATTTAGCTAGCTTGCTGTTGCTATCTAATTTGTCCTGGGATATGAATATTGAGTTGTTATTTTACCTGAAATACACAAGGTCCTCTACTCTGATAATTAATCCACACGTAAAACGGTCAACTGAATTGTTTCTAGTCATCTCTCCTCCTTCCAGGCTTTTTCATTCTCTTGACTTCATATTGCGATTAGCAACTTTCATAAATTAGGTGCATTACCACCACTGACCTCGTTCGTCTTTCAGTCACCCATGTGGGTATAACCAATGAGGAGATGGCACGTGGGTACCTGCTTCTATAAACCAATGAGATGGGGGAGGCAGGACTTGCAGCGCGATCTGCGTCACAAATAGAACTGTCTTCTATTTCAGCCCTTGGCAACGCAGACGCTCGTTTGGCACACGCAAGCAGTGTGGGTGCAACAATTGAATAATATAGATTTCTACATTTATTTTGCAACGCTCGAGCACATGACGCGAGTGGTGTAGTCAGCCTGTTTCTGTCAGCGCCAGACTTGGTAAAAATGGGCAGACCAGTTGTGGCTCAACTACACTGTGGCTCACAGATACAAACTGACTAGACCAATGTTATCTGTGAAGACTTGAGGGAGGTGGACAGAAGAAGCCATTAAGGTATTGTACCTGTGATACAGTTTCCAAATCTGCACAGCAAAGGATAACCAACAGATGGCTACCAAAGACTGATGAGACCGGCGAACTATGTCCTACAGCAATGCATGCCGTTACCAAGCACCCAGCTTTTGAATGTGAAAAACATTTCCCTGCACAAATACAAGGAGAGTATCCAGTGATTATATGAGTGCTGACATCCCAGCATAATGAATCCAAGATTTAAGGGGCGCAGGTTGATGATGTCAGAGGTCTCCAGTGAAGGACATACGGTATGTTACCATAGAAACAGAAGGAGATTGGGCCAAACACTTTAACCATATTAGATCAATACTGTAAAAAGGGGACCAGGTGCACGGATCCAAAATACAACACAGCTTGACACTAGCTATGGGACTAAGCCCCCCAAAATATTTGTTAACATACAGCAAGGGTCCTCTGTGCCCTGTGCCTGAGAGAGATCTGTTGCGTTTCAACACTCCTTCAAGGGGAGGTGTAACGGTTTTCTTTAGGTGAAGTAGAGGCGGACCAAAATGCAGCGTGGTTGTTATTCATTGTACTTTAATAAAGAAACTGTACACGAATAAACAAACAAAACAACAAACGTGCGAAAACCTAAAACAGTCCTATCTGGTGCAAAACACAGACAGGAACAATCACCCACAAACACACAGTGAAACACAGGCTACCTAAATATGGTTCCCAATCAGAGACAATGACTAACACCTGCCTCTGATTGAGAACCATATCAGGCCAGACATAGAAATAGACAAACAAGACATCCAACATAGAATGCCCACTCAGATTACACCCTGACCAACCAAAACATAGAAACATACAAAGCAAACTATGGTCAGGGTGTGACAGTACCCCCCCCCCAAGGTGCGGACTCCGGCCGCAAAACCTGAACCTATTGGGGAGGGTCTGGGTGGGCATCTGTCCGCGGTGGCGGCTCTGGTGCTGGACGTGGCCCCCACTTCACCGTAGTCTTAGTCCCCCACCTTGTCCGCTTCCGTGGCCTCCTAGCCACGGCGACACTACTTAATGACCCCACTGGACAGAGGGGCAGCACGGGACAGAGGGGCGGCAGCTCGGGACAGAGGGGCGGCAGCTCGGGACAGAGGGGCTTTGGCGCCTCTGGGCTGAGGGGCTCTGGCGCCTCTGGGCTGAGGGGCTCTGGCGCCTCTGGGCTGAGGCGCTCCGGCAGCAGCGCCGGACAGGCGGGAGACTCCGGCAGCAGCGCCGGACAGGCGAGAGACTCCGGCAGCAGCGCCGGACAGGCGGGAGCCCCTGTAAGGATGAGCCGGAGAGACAGCCTGGTGCGGGGGGCTGCCACCGGAGGGCTGGTGCGTAGAGGTGGTGACGGATAGACCGGACCGTGCAGGCGCACTGGAGCTCTTGAGCACCGAGCCTGCCCAACCTTACCCGGTTGAATGGTCCCGGTCGCCCTGCCAGTGCGGAGAGGTGGAATAGCCCGCACTGGGCTATGCAGGCGAACCGGGGACACCGTGCGCAAGGCTGGTGCCATGTAAGCCTGCCCAAGGAGACGCACTGGAGACCAGATGCGTAGAGCCGGCTTCATGGCACTTGGCTCGATGCCCACTCTAGCCCGGCCGATACGCAGAGCTGGAATGTACCGCACCGGGCTATGCACCCGCACTGGGGACAGCATAACACGGGGCCTGCCCGGTCTCTCCAGCCCCCCGGTAAGCACAGGAAGTTGGCGCAGGTCTCCTACCTGGCTTCACCACACTTCCTGTGAGCCCCCCCCCAAGACATTTTTGGGGCTGACTCTCGGGCTTCCATCCACACCGCCGTGCTGCCTCCTCATACCAGCGCCTCTCCACTTTCGCCGCCTCCAGTTCTTCTTTGGTGCGGCGATATTCTCCAGGCTGTGCCCAGGGTCCTTCTCCGTCCAATTCGTCCTCCCATGTCCATTCCTCTCGCTGCTCCTGCTTCTCCTGCTGCACCTTGGGGCGGCGACACTCCCCTGGCTTTGCCCAGGGTCCTCTCCCGTCGAGGATTTCTTCCCAAGTCCAGAAGTCCTTATTACGCTGCTCCTGCTGCTGCCCGTTACCACGCCGCTTGGTCCTGTTGTGGTGGGTGATTCTGTAAAGGTTTTCTTTAGGTGAAGAAGAGGCGGACCAAAATGCAGCATGGTTGTTATTCATTGTACTTTAATAAAGAAACTGTACACGAATAAACTAACAAAACAACAAACGTGCAAAAACCTAAAACAGTCCTATCTGGTGCAAAATACAGAGACAGGAACAATCACCCACAAACACACAGTGAAACCCAGGCTACCTAAATATGGTTCCCAATCAGAGACAATGACTAACACCTGCCTCTGATTGAGAACCATATCAGGCCAGACATAGAAATAGACAAACAAGACATCCAACATAGAATGCCCACTCAGATCACACCCTGACCAACCAAAACATAGAAACATACAAAGCAAACTATGGTCAGGGTGTGACAGGAGGTCTTTGCTTGTTTACCAAGGTTATACTCTGCTTTCTAGTAGTTCAGTGTTGCGATTTGGGGGGGCGGGGTGGGGATGCAGTAAAAATTGCCCGCACACAAGGCGTCTATATCGGTCCAATAATACAGGACTAGTAAAGGCCCAGCGCACTACTTTAGTGAAATAATTTAAACTAAATGTATTTGAATGTTTACCAGCATGTGTAACTTCAGTCTGATAATTATCTGTACAAAACAGTTCATCTGATAATACTTGTTGAATATAAAAAATACTTGCTTGATATATGTTTTCCAGTTTCTTGAAATAATTTGCAAATGCTACTTATTTCTATGTGAAAACATTCCTTTTACAAGATGCTCTTATCCAGAGCAACTTACAGTAGTGAGTGCATACTTTTTCATACTGTTCCCCCGTGGGAATTGAACCCACAACCATAGCATTGCAAGCACTATGCTCTACCGACTGAACTACATCATCACATCACAAAAACCACTTGATATATCAATGTACTCAATTACTATATTGTGCAATGTTTTTCTTCATGGTGATGGAAAGTCTACAGGTACAAACCTAGATGACCAGCATATGTACAATACAGTAATATACATTTACATGAAGTTGTTTGTACGGATGGTAAAAAATGTTTTTATTTGATGTGGATATTTTGTGTCTTTACCCATAATTTGGCACCTTTTGATGTAAATGTTTGTGGACAGGGTTTTGTTCTGTCTAGATTCCATTAGAAGGACAATCCCAGAGAAAGGGACAGGGCAACAACTCTTACAATTCCAACTATTGAATCCTGCAAGATACTGTTATTTTTTGTCAAAGTGGAGATTCTGAAACATCTTTGTGGTCCGCGCTACAGATGTCTATATCGGTCAGCTAATACTAGTAAAGGCCCAGTGCATTACTCTTAATTAGATTTTTTATAATATTTTTTATAAATATTTTTTAAATATTGTTTTCACAGGGTGCTACAGCACCCTCAGCACCCCTACTTACTGCGGCTATGTTTCTATCTGGTACTTTTCAATGACCAACTCTGGCATATAGGAGACAACACAAACTGAGTGTGTGTTTGTGTCATGAGACAGATAAGCGAGCAAGAAATAAACTGTATACATCCCTCCTGCCTTGTTTTGATTTCATCTGATTCACCCTATAAGGCACTGATATTAAAGGCCAAATTGGTGGCTTTATAGTCATAACAAACGTTGGTTACACTAGTAAGCACGACAGGACGGGTGTAGACTACTCACTTCAATCTCTGATATGTTTTGACTTTTTAACTTCACGACCGACACACTCACACACACATCACTGACTTTGTACCCCCACATCCCCCCCCCCCCCCCCGGACAGATTTTAGTGAAGTTACAGTAACACCTTTAAACAACACTAAGACAAAGTCTCTCCTCCCCTATGTACAGTATTGTTCCCTGTTCTATCATCAGGACAGTAAATCCAGGCTGCATCACATCCGGCCGTGATTGGGAGTCCCATAGCGCGGGCACAATTGGACCAGCGTTGTTAAATAAAGGTACAAAGATTTTTTTAAACGTTTTTTATCCCATAATCACTGATCTGGGATGGCCTGGGCTCTGCAACAGGAAAAGACTGATGTGTTCTAGATAAAAGAGGACACCTGAGCTATCAAAGCCCCAGAAGCAAGGAAAAGAGCACGTTTGGTTGTTTGAAGTCATCAAATGAAGACGTTGATGTGAGCGGTAATGTGAGGCTGAGGTTTGTCAGTAGTAGCTGAGTAGCTGCCCCCCCATCTAGACCGTGCAATTACCCCCACTAATAAAACTGGCTGTCTACCGGCAGCATGAAAGCAGCACGGACGCCTAATGGATTGCTCTGAGGAACACCCAGTGCTTTAAACAGCGCCACTACTGTAGTGAGATTAGTTTGTGTCTGTGTGTGTGTGCGTGCGTGTGTGTGTGGCAGGTCCTGAGCATTCATTTTACATTCCTAATTCCTACGTCCACCATTGGCAGGCTTGTCATTTGGACCTTCCACCGCTATACTTTGACTTGTCTGCACCCTTCTTATCCATTGCCCGTCTTTGCTGAGTCGCGGTTTCAGTTGAAACAGACTAGAGGTTGTCTGAATTCAGGGGACTTTTGGAGGGCTCTTTACATCCGATGTATGTGTGAAAATGTTCTCTCAATTCCCATTAGAATACATATGACTCGGCAGTGTTTCTAAGAATGATATATATATATATATATATATATATATATATATTGAGACAAACACCGTTCCAGAGCTGCATATACCAGCATACACAGCATCTGTTTCATCAACACCAAAGTGCTAGTCATCTTCTCACCCATAGCAACAATTTATTTTAAATCAATATGAAATATCACATCATTATTTTATTTGACTTTTGAGCTCGTTCTTGATTCTTTACCATATTGATCTTTTTACATGTTGGATGAACCTATTGATCAGAGAAAGGAGATAAGGAAAAACAGGATATTTTAGGAAAAAGACAACCAAGCATCCTGGACCACAAAAACACCACAAACACAGACAGCCTAACTGGTACTTTACAGTTCCCTGGCTATCATGTAGCACTGCTCCTACCCACCTGAATACTGGTTCAAATGTTCCATGCAGGGCCGGCTCCAGGCATAAGCCACATAAGTGGGCCCCAGGTTGTGAAAATGTCATGTGTTTCTCTCTACCCCATGGCAATATATGTAGAATTGCATGAAATGTGTTAGAAAATTGCAAAATGTTAATAGAATTGCATGAAATGTGTTAGAAAATGTCAAACTTTGCTCTATGCCCCATGGCAAAATGAGTAGAACTGTATGAAACTAGCTGTAAAACTGGATTTTTTTTAATCTCTGCCCCATGGCAAAATTAGTAGAATTACATTAGATGTGTTATGAAATTGCAAAATGTTCTCTCCCCCCTTGGCAAAATGTGTGGAACTGCAGAAAACTATTTTAAAATGGCAACATTTTTTCTATACCCTATGGCAAAATGTGTAGAATTGCAGGAAATTAACCAAATCTCACTGAGGGTCCCCAAAAGACTAGAGATGGCCCTGGTTCAATGGCTTAAAAACAATAACATGACATTACATGTAAGTTTGAAGGCCTAAAGCCACCCACCTGCAGTGACATCTATTTTTATTCCAAATGCTCCCAGTGTTTGGACTGTGAGAGACCATCCTGTAAAAATCCCCATTTACATCTCTACATTACCACGACATTGGATGTTTCCTGGCATGTGGTTATGAACTAGGATACCCACCAAGCAGTCGGTTAAATGCAGTATAAAGATGGTCTTTGTATTCTCAGGTAGTCCCGATTATTGCCTCAAAACTAGGCCTTGCATAGCAACAATGATGAGTGTGGGTTTGTGGGTATACAATACACAGAGTGAACTAACTCAACCATTGGGGTAATGATAATTATGTTTAAATAACTTTTTTAAATGACGAAACCATTTATTTCTGAAGTTAAACTATCTGCAAGGTGTTCATGTCAGTTTTCTTCTTAACAGTGCATATCTGTGAATTATCTGGTAAACATCTATCTGTACGGTGTGTGAGACGTTGGCGTGTGTCATAAAGCTAGAAAGCCCGGCCACGAGAAAAGGGGAGCCTAGTTGTAACACCCTCTTGTGGTTTAACAGACCACACATCCTGTATCTGCTGCTACGCTGCAAACCTGGCCACTCTGTTGTGTGTCGTGAAGAAGTGTGAAGCGGTGATACCAGAGGCAGAGCTCAACCGCAGTGGCATCTGGGTTCACCACTCAAAGTGAAAAACACAGGTTTAGAGCCTCTGTCACTGACATTTACATAACCTAACTGTCACACTGTCATTTTCTTAGTTGGTTCCAACTGAAAGCATAGCAGGATAAGTCAAATATTTATGACACACATTTTGTTTTTTTGCACCGTTCTACTGTTTTAGATGACACAGCATGCCTTAAGGTACTAGGGTATGATCATGAAAGGAACATTCACATGGATAGTTGGGGTAGTATAATACCTACGATGCTATTCACAAAACAAAAACTTGTGTCAATCTTACACACACACTGTATAAAAATTTATGAAAGTCGCACACTCTAAATATGCTCAATCTTACACACACACGTCTAACAATTCACACAAATCTAAAAGTAAAATAATGGAATTAAGAAATATATCAATATTAGGACGAGCAATGTCCGAGTGGCATTGACTAAAATACAGTAGAATAGAATACAGTATATACATTAAATGAGTAAAGCAGTATGTAAACAATATTAAACTAGTGACTAGTGTTCCATTATTAAAGGTGACCAGTTATTCCATGTCTATGTAGCACAGCAGACTCTAAGGTACAGTTTGAGTAACCGGGTGGTAGCCGGCTAGTGATGGCTATTTCACAGTCTAATGGCCTTGAGATAGAAGCTGTTTTTCAGTCTCTTGGTCCCAGCTTTGATGCACCTGTACTGACCTCGCCTTCTGGGTGATAGTGTGGTGAACAGGTTGTGACTCAGGTGGTTGATGTCCTTGATAATATTTTTGGCCTTCCTGTGACATCGGGTGCTGTAGCTGTCCTGGAAGACAGGCAGTGTTTTGTTTTTTTAATTTTTAATTTCACCTTTATTTAACCAGGTAGCCTAGTTGAGAACAAGTTCTCATTTACAACTGTGACCTGACCAAGATAAAGCAGAGCAGTGTGAACAGACAGCAACACAGAGTTACACATGGAGTAAACAATAAACAAGTCAATAACACAGTAGAAAAAAATTGTAAAAAAAAAAAGAGTCTATATACATTGTGTGCAAAAGGCATGAGGAGGTAGGCGAATAATTACAATTTAACAGATTAACACTGGAGTGATAAATGATCAGATGGTCATGTGCAGGTAGAGATACTGGTGTGCAAAAGAGCAGAAAAGTAAATAAATAAAAACAGTATGGGGATGAGGTAGGTAAATTGGGTGGGCTATTTACCGATGGACTATGTACAGCTGCAGCGTCGGTTAGCTGCTCAGATAGCAGATGTTTAAAGTTGGTGAGGGAGATAAAATTATCCAACTTCAATGATTTTTGCAATTCGTTCCAGTCACAGGCAGCAGAGAACTGGAAGGAATGGTGGCCAAATGAGGTGTTGGCTTTAGGGATGATCAATAGCAACATCATTGATATATACAGAGAAAAGAGTCGGCCCGAGAATTAAACCCTGTGGCACCCCCATAGAGACTGCCAGAGGACAGGACAACTTCCCCCCCGATTTGACACACTGAACTCTGTCTGCAAAGTAGTTGGAGAACCAGGCAAGGCAGTCATTAGAAAAACCGAGGCTACTTAGTCTGCCGATAAGAATATGGTGATTGGCAGAGTCGAAAGGGGGGGGGGGCTGTTGGCCGAAGTTGAAGTAGCCAGGAGGAAGGCATGGCCAGCCGTTGAGAAATGCTTGTTGAAGTTTTTGATTATCATGGATTTATCGGTGGTGACCGTGTTACCTAGCCTCAGTGCAGTGGGCAGCTGGGAGGAGGTGCTCTTGTTCTCAATGGACTTTACAGTGTCCCAGAACTTTTTGGAGTTAGAGCTACAGGATGCAAATTTCTGCTTGAAAAAGCTGGCCTTTGCTTTCCTGACTGACTGCGTGTATTGGTTCCTGACTTCCCTGAACAGTTGCATATCGCGGGGACTATTCGATGCTATTGCAGTCCGCCACAGAATGTTTTTGTGCTGGTCGAGGGCAGTCAGGTCTGGAGTGAACCAGGGGCTATATCTGTTCTTAGTTCTGCATTTTTTGAACGGAGCATGCTTATCTAAGATGGTGAGGAAGTAACTTTTAAAGAATGACCAGGCATCCTCAACTGACGGGATGAGGTCAATATCCTTCCAGGATACCCGGGCCAGGTCGATTAGAAAGGCCTGCTCGCAGAAGTGTTTTAGGGAGCGTTTGACAGTGATTAGGGGTGGTCGTTTGACTGAGGACCCGTAGCGGATACAGGCAATGAGGCAGTGATCGCTGAGATCCTGATTGAAGACAGTGGAGGTGTATTTGGAAGGCCAGTTGTTCAGGATAACGTCTATGAGGGTGCCCTTGTTTACAGATTTAGGGTTGTACCTGGTGGATTCCTTGATGATTTGTGTGAGATTGAGGGCATCTAGATAAGATTGTAGGACTGCCGGGAGTGTTAAGCATATCCCAGTTTAGGTCACCTAACAGAACAAACTCTGAAGCTAGATGGGGGGCGATCAATTCACAAATGGTGTCCAGGGCACAGCTGGGAGCTGAGGGGGGTCGGTAGCAGGTGGCAACAGTGAGAGACTTATTTCTGGAGAGATACATTTTTTAAATTAGAAGTTCGAACTGTTTGGGTATGGACCTGGAAAGTATGACATTACTTTTCAGGCTAACTCCTCCCCCTTTGGCAGTTCTATCTTGACAGAAAATGTTATAGTTGGGTATGGAAATCTCTGAATTTTTGGTGGCCTTCCTAAGCCAGGATTCAGACACAGCAAGGACATCAGGGTTGGCAGAGTGTGCTAAAGCAGTGAGTAAAACACACTTAGGCGGGAGGCTTCTGATGTTGACATGCATGAAACCAAGGCTTTTTCGATCACAGAAGTCAACAAATGAGGGTGCCTGGGGACATGCAGGGCCTGGGTTTACCTCCACATCACCCGCGGAACAGAGGAGGAGTAGAATGAGGGTGTGGCTAAAGGCTATGTGGCTAAAGGCTATGTAAAAATGACGTTTTCGTCTTTTGAGCTTCTAGTCATGAAATCTATGCAGCCTACTCAATCACTTTTTATAGCTACTGTTTACAGGCCTCCTGGGCCATATACAGCATTTCTCACTGAGTTCCCTGAATTCCTATCGGACCTTGTAGTCATAGCAGATAATATTCTAATCTTTGGTGACTTTAATATTCACATGGAAAAGTCCACAGTCCCACTCCAAAAGGCTTTCGGAGCCATCATCGACTCAGTGGGTTTTGTCCAACATGTCTCTGGACCCACTCACTGTCACAGTCATACGCTGGACCTAGTTTTGTCCCATGGAATAAATGTGGTGGATCTTAATGTTTTTCCTCATAATCCTGGACTATCGGACCACCATTTTATTACGTTTGCAATTGCAACAAATAATCTGCTCAGACCCCAACCAAGGAACATCAAAAGTCGTGCTATAAATTCACAGACAACACAAAGATTCCTTGATGCCCTTCCAGACTCCCTCTGCCTACCCAAGGACGCCAGAGGACAAAAATCAGTTAACCACCTAACTGAGGATCTCAATTTAACCTTGCGCAATACCCTAGATGCAGTTGCACCCCTAAAAACTAAAAAAAATCTCATAAGAAACTAGCTCCCTGGTACACAGAAAATACCCGAGCTCTGAAGCAAGCTTCCAGAAAATTGGAACGGAAATGGCGCCACACCAAACTGGAAGTCTTCCGACTAGCTTGGAAAGACAGTACCGTGCAGTACCGAAGAGCCCTTACTGCTGCTCGATCATCCTATTTTTCTAACTTAATTGAGGAAAATAAGAACAATCCGAAATTCCTTTTTGATACTGTCGCAAAGCTAACTAAAAAGCAGCATTCCCCAAGAGAGGATGACTTTCACTTTAGCAGTGATAAATTCATGAACTTCTTTGAGGAAAAGATTATGATTATTAGAAAGCAAATTACGGACTCTTCTTTAAACCTGCGTATTCCTCCAAACCTCAGTTGTCCTGAGTCTGCACAACTCTGCCAGGACTTAGGATCAAGAGAGACGCTCAAGTGTTTTAGTACTATATCTCTTGACACAATGATGAAAATAATCATGGCCTCTAAACCTTCAAGCTGCATACTGGACCCTATTCCAACTAAACTACTGAAAGAGCTGCTTCCTGTGCTTGGCCCTCCTATGTTGAACATAATAAACGGCTCTCTATCCACTGGATGTGTACCAAACTCACTAAAAGTGGCAGTAATAAAGCCTCTCTTGAAAAAGCCAAACCTTGACCCAGAAAATATAAAAAACTATCGGCCTATATCGAATCTTCCATTCCTCTCAAAAATTTTAGAGAAGGCTGTTGCTCAGCAACTCACTGCCTTCCTGAAGACAAACAATGTATACCAAATGCTTCAGTCTGGTTTTAGACCCCATCATAGCACTGAGACGGCACTTGTGAAGGTGGTAAATGACATTTTAATGGCATCGGACCGAGGCTCTGCATCTGTCCTCGTGCTCCTAGACCTTAGTGCCGCTTTTGATACCATCGATCACCACATTCTTTTGGAGAGATTGGAAACCCAAATTGGTCTACACGGACAAGTTCTGGCCTGGTTAAGATCTTATCTGTCGGAAAGATATCAGTTTGTCTCTGTGAATGGTTTGTCCTCTGACAAATCAACTGTAAATTTCGGTGTTCCTCAAGGTTCCGTTTTAGGACCACTATTGTTCTCACTATATATTTTACCTCTTGGGGATGTTATTCGAAAACATAATGTAAACTTTCACTGCTATGCGGATGACACACAGCTGTACATTTCAATGAAACATGGTGAAGCCCCAAAATTGCCCTCGCTAGAAGCATGTGTTTCAGACATAAGGAAGTGGATGGCTGCAAACTTTCTACTATTAAACTCGGACAAAACAGAGATGCTTGTTCTAGGTCCCAAGAAACAAAGAGATATTCTGTTGAATCTGACAATTAATCTTAATGGTTGTACAGTCGTCTCAAATAAAACTGTGAAGGACCTCGGCGTTACTCTGGACCCTGATCTCTCTTTTGAAGAACATATCAAGACCATTTCAAGGACATCTTTTTTCCATCTACGTAACATTGCAAAAATCAGAAACTTTCTGTCCAAAAATGATGCAGAAAAATTAATCCATGCTTTTGTCACTTCTAGGTTAGACTACTGCAATGCTCTATTTTCCGGCTACCCGGATAAAGCACTAAATAAACTTCAGTTAGTGCTAAATACGGCTGCTAGAATCCTGACTAGAACCAAAAAATTTGATCATATTACTCCAGTGCTAGCCTCTCTACACTGGCTTCCTGTCAAAGCATTACAAAGCATTACATGGGCTTGCTCCTACCTATCTCTCTGATTTGGTCCTGCCGTACATACCTACACGTACGCTACGGTCACAAGACGCAGGCCTCCTAATTGTCCCTAGAATTTCTAAGCAAACAGCTGGAGGCAGGGCTTTCTCCTATAGAGCTCCATTTTTATGGAACGGTCTGCCTACCCATGTCAGAGACGCAAACTCGGTCTCAACCTTCAAGTCTTTACTGAAGACTCATCTCTTCAGTGGGTCATATGATTGAGTGTAGTCTGGCCCAGGAGTGGGAAGGTGAACGGAAAGGCTCTGGAGCAACGAACCGCCCTTGCTGTCTCTGCCTGGCCGGTTCCCCTCTTTCCACTGGGATTCTCTGCCTCTAACCCTATTACAGGGGCTGGGTCACTGGCTTACTGGGGCTCTCTCATGCCATCCCTGGAGGGGGTGCGTCACCTGAGTGGGTTGATTCACTGTTGTGGTCATCCTGTCTATCGGGTTGGCGCCCCCCTTGGGTTGTGCCGTGGCGGAGATCTTTGTGGGCTATACTCAGCCTTGTCTCAGGATGGTAAGTTGGTGGTTGAAGATATCCCTCTAGTGGTGTGGGGGCTGTGCTTTGGCAAAGTGGGTGGGGTTATATCCTTCCTGTTTGGCCCTGTCCGGGGTGACCTCGGATGGGGCCACAGTGTCTCCTGACCCCTCCTGTCTCAGCCTCCAGTATTTATGCTGCAGTAGTTTATGTGTCGGGGGGCTGGGGTCAGTTTGTTATATCTGGAGTACTTCTCCTGTCCTATTCGGTGTCCTGTGTGAATCTAAGTGTGCGTTCTCTAATTCTCTCCTTCTCTCTTTCTTTCTCTCTCTCGGAGGACCTGAGCCCTAGAACCTGAGCTCCAGGACTAAATGACATGATGACTCCTTGCTGTCCCCAGTCCACCTGGCCATGCTGCTGTTCCAGTTTCAACTGACCTGAGCCCTAGGACCATGCCCCAGGACTACCTGACATGATGACTCCTTGCTGTCCCCAGTCCACCTGGCCATGCTGCTGCTCCAGTTTCAACTTCCACCTGACTGTGCTGCTGCTCCAGTTTCAACTGTTCTGCCTTATTATTATTCGACCATGCTGGTCATTTATGAACATTTGAACATCTTGGCCATGTTCTGTTATAATCTCCACCCGGCACAGCCAGAAGAGGACTGGCCACCCCACATAGCCTGGTTCCTCTCTAGGTTTCTTCCTAGGTTTTGGCCTTTCTAGGGAGTTTTTCCTAGCCACCGTGCTTCTACACCTGCATTGCTTGCTGTTTGGGGTTTTAGGCTGGGTTTCTGTACAGCACTTTGAGATATCAGCTGATGTACGAAGGGCTATATAAATAAATTTGATTTGATTTGATTTGATATCAAAACTGGTTGCCTAGAGCGTTGGGGACAAAGAATATAAGGAGCAGATTTCTGGGCGTGGTAGAATATATTCAGGGCATAATGCACAGACAGGGGTATGGTGGAGTGCGGGTACAGCGGAGGTAAGCCCAGGCACTGGGTGATGATAAGAGAGGTTGTATCTCTGGACATGCTGGTTGTAATGGGTGAGGTCACTGCATGTGTGGGAGGTGAGACAAAGGAGGTCAGAGGTATGAAGAGTGGAACTAGGGGGTCCATTGTAAACTAAAACAATGATAACTAACCTGAACAACAGTATACAAGGAATATTGACATTTGAGAGAGACATACAGCGAGGCATAAAGTAATCACAGGTGTTGATTGGGAGAGCTAGCTAAAACAACAGGTGAGACAACAATAGCTAATCAGCTAACACAACAACAGCAGGTAAAATGGCGATGACTAGGCAGAGAGGGTCGGATTAACTACATACAGAGCCTGAGTTTGCGGCTGGGGCCGACAGATAAAAAATAAATAAACAGAATGGAGTACCGTGATTAAATGGACAGTCCAGCAGGCATCAGCTATGTAGCCAAGTGATCATAGTGTCCAGGGGGCAGCAGTAGATGGAACAGGGGAGCCCCACTACGCTAGCGACATGGCGTTTAAAGTTAGTAGCGTCTGCTCCGACGGAGGCCAGATGAAGGCACAGCAGATGGAGTATTCGTCGGCAGACCAGTCGTGGTGGTGAAGCGGGGCGCCGTGTCGACAGAGAATCCAAGTCAGATGGCGAAAGAGGTATTGTGGAATTTAGTTTGCTAGCCGGGAGATGTGCCTGGCTCACCGCTAACTGGTGCTAGCTTCGTGGCAATGACATTAACCACTATATCCAATCGGTAGCAGCGGTGATCCGGTGCCAAGGTCCAGAGTTTACATCAAGGATCCGGTGGAGTTTTGGGCTCTAGCCGTGTATGAGTGGGGTTCGGGTGAACAGCTGAGTAGGCCGGGAGGTGGGCCTCAGGGAATAGCTTCGGTACTAGGTGCCACGGTGAGTGAAAGCTAGCTGTAAGCTAGCTAGCTGTGAGCTAGCTAGCTAGCTGCAAGCTAGCTGTGAAGATCAGAAGTAGTTGTCCAGGGATTACGGCAGGAATCCGGCGTTGTTGTGGAGAGACAGTCCGATATTGGTAGACAAGCGATATTGGTAGACAGGCGAATATTATCCAGGCTAAAAACAGGGCTGGTATCTGTGCAGAAGGTAAAGGCCGCTAGCAGTGGCTAACAATGACTAAATAGCTTGTAGCTAATTAGCTGGTTAGCTTCTGGAGATTCTTGAATGTGTTCTAAAATTGAAAATAATAGCGATTCCGTATCACATTGGGTGAGGCAGGTTACCAGAAGGCATAATCTAATAAAAAAATCGAGAAGAGATTGAAACTAAATTGAAATATATATACAAAAAATACGAAAAAATACAAAGTACACGAGAGGACAAAACACATCTTCACTGCTAAGCCATCTTGGATCAGTGTGCCCCTGATGATGCTTTAAGCAGACCGCAACACCCTCTGGAAAGCCCTGCGGTTGTGGGCGGTGCAGTTGCCGTACCAGGCAGTTATACAGCCCAACAGGATGTTCTCAATTGTGCATCTGTAAAAGTTTGTGAGGGTCTTAGGGTCCAAGCCAAATTTCTTCAGCCTCCTGAGGTTGAAGAAGCACTGTTGCGACTTCTTCACCACACTGTCTGTGTGGGTGAACCATTTCAGATCGTCATTGATGTGTACACCGAGGAACTTGAAGTTTTCCACCTTCTCCACTGCGGTCCCATCAATGTGGATAAGGGCGTGCTCCCTCTGCTTTTTTCCTGAAGTCCACGATCAGCTCCTTCGTTTTGTTGACGTTGAGGAAGAGGTTACTTTCCTGGCACCACTCCACCAGGGCCCTCACCTCCTCCTTGTAGGCTGTCTCGTCATTTTTGGTGATCAGGTTGTGTCGTCTGCAAACTTGATGATTGAGTTGGAGGCGTGTGTTGCCACTCAGTCATGGGTGAACAGGGAGTAAATTATGGGGCTGAGCATGCACCCTGGTAGGGCCCCTGTGTTGAGGATCAGTGAAGTGGAGGTGTTGTTTCCTACCTTCACCACCTAGGGGCAACCTGTCAGGAAGTCCAGGACCCAGTTGCACAGGGCGGGGTTTAGACCCAGGGCCCCGAGCTTGATGATGAGCTTGGAGGGTACTATGGTGTTGAAGGTGGAGCTATAGTCAATGAACAGCATTCTTACATAGGTATTCCTCAGATGGGATAGGGCAGTGTGCAGTGCAATGGCGATTGCATCGTCTGTTGATCTATTGGGGCGGTAAGCAAATTGAAGTGGGTCTAGGGTGTCAGGTAAGGTAGAGGTGATATGATCCTAAACTAGTCTATCAAAGCACTTCATGATGACAGAAGTGAGTGTTACGGGGCAATAGTCATTTAGTTCAGTTACCTTTGTTTTCTTAGGTAGAGAAACAATATTGGACATATTGAAGCAAGTGGGGACAGCAGACTGGGATAGGGAGAGTTTGAATACGTCCGTAAACACTCCAGCCAGTTGGTCTGCACATGCTCTGAGGACACGGCTAGGGATGCCGTCTGGGCCGGCAGCCTTGCAAGGGTTAACAAGCTTAAATGTCTTACTCACGACGGCCACAAAGAATGAGAGCCCACAGTTCTTGAGAGCGGGCCGCGTCGATGGCACTGTGTTATCCTCAAAGCGGGCGAATACGGTGTTTAGCTTGTCGGGGAGCAAGACGTCGGTGTCCGCAACGTGGTTGGTTTTCACTTTGTAGTCCGTGATTGTCTGTAGACCCTGCCACATACGTCTAGTGTCTGAGCCGTTGAATTGCAACTCCACTTTGTCTCTGTAGTGACGATTTGCCTGTTTGATTGCCTTACAGAGGGAATAACTACACTGTTTGTATTCAACAATATTCCCAGTCACCTTACCATGGTTAAATGCGGTGGTTCGTGCTGCTCTTATTCCCGGAGAGTTTTTTATTCCTGTCTGCGCAATGTACTGAGAACCCAGCTGGCTGTATGGACGGGGAGATCCATGATTCCTTGAAACAGAGTATGCTACAGTCCCTGATGTCTCTCTGGAAGGAGACCCTCGCCCTGAGCTCATATACTTTATTGTCCAGACTGAACATTAGCAAGTAATATATTCAGAAGCAGTGGATGGTGTGCCCACCTGAGTTGGACGAGAAGTCCGGCGGCATCTTGGAGCAGCCTATGGGATAAGTTCAATTGCCCGGGGGGTGCGAACATAGGATCCAATTCATAATGCCGGTGAGTTACTGCTCTTCTGATATCCAAAAGTTATTTCCAGCTGTATGTAATAACACAAAAAATGTTCCTGGCTAATAGTGTAAGACATAGCACACAAAAAATCAAATACTGCAAAGTTAGGAGGAGCTGGAAGCAGATCAGCCATGTCTGTCGACGCCATCTTACAACTGATACCATACAATACACTGACTAGTGTAACATTAATTCAAAGTATGACATGTAGAGCTAAGGTCTTGTTAGTAGTCATGGATCTGGCCTATACCTACAGGATCCATTGCTGTAAACTTATACAGTGGGGCAAAAAAGTATTTAGTCAGCCACCAATTGTGCAAGTTCTCCCACTTAAAAAGATGAGAGAGGCCTGTAATTTCCATCATAGGTACACTTCAACTATGACAGACAAAATGAGAGAAAAAAAATCCAGAAAATCAAAAAGGTGTCTTTTATACTGATAACAAGTTCAAACAGTTGCCATTAATACAGGTAACGAGTGGAGGACAGAGGAGCCTCTTAAAGAAGAAGTTACAGGTCTGTGAGAGCCAGAAATCTTGCTTGTTTGTCAGTGACCAAATACTTATTTTCCACCATAATTTGCAAATAAATTCATAAAAAATCCTACAATGTGATTTTCTGGATTTTTTTTCTCATTTTGTCTGTCATAGTTGAAGTGTACCTATGAGGAAAATTACAGGCCTATAATATTTTTAAGTGGGAGAACTTGCACAATTGGTGGCTGACTAAATACTTTTTTGCCCCACTGTACAGTAGAAGTGACCTAACTTATTGCAGATAAGTAGGCCTGTGTGTCAGAAAGAGGTTGGCTATATGGTTAGCTGGGTATCACTAACTTGCAGTCCAACCAGCACATGTGTAAGCGACCATGTGAAAATAAAGTATTAAAAAACATTTGAAATTGTTAAATAGAAATGGCCCGAACCATTTAGCTTTTGATGACATATTTTCTTATTACAGCTCTGTTAAATTCTGATGACAGAAACAGATTTGCATTGATTTTTAGAAATAATGCCGTAACATCAATGTAAAATAATAAGGCAATACCATGACAGAATATTAATTTAGAAAAATTGAATAAAAACAACCCCTACATACCCGATTGACCTAGTCTAAAAAACACTGCTGTATCAAAATAAAAGATGGTCAAAACAAAAGTGGAAGGGTGATGGGCCTAGTTCTGGTAGGCTTTGTCAAAGTAAAAGCCCTCTTATTCATAATAGGGAACAATCACTATGGTACACACTCATTTAAGAACAAACTGAATGTAGATTACAAGAGTTATTAGAGGAAGATAGAAGTCCAAGTATTAAAAGGCAATATGTTTTGGTTTATTAACCTTTATCTGGAGGTGATGCATACCAATACCAGAGACTTCACCAGAGATCTCCAGGCCTCAGCAATAGTTTCCTCTGCATCAGCTACCTGTACAGTGTTTGAGAAGGAAATAATAACATGGGGAAGCCACACAATGAGATGGGAAACTCTTTGGCTCATCCACATGTGTCCAACAGAAGTGTGTCTGGCCTTTAAAAGTACTCTGCAAAAAGAATACACCTAGCCAATCTCAGTAAGGATGATGAACACCATGAGCCTAGATTTTGCCTGCGTAGATTTTCCCCTGGTGCCCTCCAGGCAGAGTACCTTCCTAGAGGTTCCCGGAGATCCACCTGAAAGACATGGAATTACTCATTGGATGGGGACAGATGATAAAGATTGTTCCAATGGCATTTTCTAATTCCTTATTGTGTGATTCCTTGGTTCTGTTTCTATTTTACCAGTGTTTCAAGTGAACTCAGCTTTAAACCCAATGATAGAGGAGAAATAGATGTTTATCACCATAAGTTGAGCATTGATTGATTCCTTTACGATACCTCTATTCGGGGTTGAATGACATAAACTGGGATTTTTTTAACAATAGATTGGCTGGACTTTAAATGAAACTAACACAAACTATGATGAAGTATTAAAGCATACACTTTACAATAGTAACACAGATCACAGATATAGCAGATATAGCAGATAGATATAGCTGCCATGCTTTCCATGGCAACAGGAAACAATACACTTCCAGTGAAACCTGCTGACTACTGCAGACACAACCCAGCAAACCAAAATTGATTCTGTGAAAGTTCCCAGAAATTTTTTAAAATCGCTGCAAATGTTCTCATAACACAAAAACTGACCAATCGTGCTGATGATTATAAAACATTTGCCTAATGTTGCAAGAACATTCCTAGAACACATTTAATATGTTCTTTAAAGGTTCCCTAAATCTTTCATTAGGTTGTGGAAACAGTTTGGTGAGAACATTGTGGGGTCATCAAAAAATATATCTTCCCAAAACACCAAAACTATCCAGTTGTGCGGATTATTCTACAATGTTTATTTTAGGGAGCAAAAAGCACACAAAAAACATTCACCTGATGTTACAAGAACGTTCCCACACATTGCGTCTGTTCTTTAAAGGTTCCCAGAATGTTTCTTTAGGTTGTGGGAACATTGTGGGTACATTACAAGAGATAGGTTCCCAAAACACAAAATATGCTCAGTTGTAATGACATTCATGCCATGTTTAAGTTCGGTTTCACAGGACATTCATATAATGTTGTAAGAACGTTTACAGAACACCTGGTCTAAGTTATTTAAAGGTTTCCAGAACATTGGGAGTTGTCAGGGATGTTGCAAGAAGATTATTGTGATATTCACATTCAATGCATTCAGAAAGTATTCAGACCCCTTGACTTTTTCCACATTTTGTTACGTTACAGCCTTATTCTAAAATGGATTAAATAAAACAATTATCTCATCAATCTACACAATAACCCAGAATGACAAAGCGAAAACAGGTTTAGATATTTTTGCATATTTATTTTAAAAAAGTACCAGTTAAAGTTTGGACACACCACCTCATTCAAGGGTTTTTCCTTATTTTTACTATTTTCTAAAACTTTTGACCGGTAGTGTGTCATATCTCAGTTTTTAATACATTTGCAACAAATTCTAAAAAACTGTTTTTGCTTTTGTCATTCTGGGTTATTGTGTAGATTGATGAGGGGAAAAAAACAATTGAATACATTTTAGAATAAGGGTGTAAAGTCACAACATTTTGAAAAAGTCAAGGGGTCTGAATACTTTCCGAATGCACTGTAGGTTGCACAGAACATTCCCACAATGTTGCACAATTTCCAAATAAATTAGTTTTTATGACATTCATATACTGAACAAAAATATAAACATGACATGTAAAGTGTCTGTCCCATGTTTCATGAGCTGAAATGAAAGATCCCAGAAATGTTCCATACGCACAAAAAGATGTCTTTATTTCATCCAGATTTATAAATCCAGTCAGAAATGTAGAGTTTTGACTAACTGTAAAAAAAATAAAGCATTGTGGAAAAATGTACTGTTCAACTTCTTAACAAACACACCCAATATAATTCCTACCTTGAGATGCTTGGCATGGTCCCCCGTCTTGTTTTTCATTATCTGAAAAGTAAAAGTGATGCTAGATTAGCACGCACAGTCTTGGATACCAGTATATCTCTGGGTTAGTTATGTCTAAGAAGGCTAAAAAGGAAGCGTGAAATTCCTGATTGAATATACTGCCATGGCTATATACGGGGTACCAGTAGTGAGTCGATATGCAGGGGTACGAGGTAATTGAGGTAGATATGTACATATAGGTCGGGTAAAGGGACTTGGCAACAGGATAAATAAACAAATCAAATCAAATTTATTTATATAGCCCTTCGTACATCAGCTGATATCTCAAAGTGTTGTACAGAAACCTTGCCTAAATCCCCAAACAGCAAGCAATGCAGGTGTAGAAGCACGGTGGCTAGGAAAAACTCCCTAGAAAGGCCAAAACCTAGGAAGAAACCTAGAGAGGAACCAGGCTATGTGGGGTGGCCAGTCCTCTTCTGGCTGTGCCGGGTGGAGATTATAACAGAACATGGCCAAGATGTTCAAATGTTCATAAATGACCAGCATGGTCAAATAATAATAATCACATGCAGAACAGTTGAAACTGGAGGTGGACTGGGGACAGCAAGGAGTCATGTCAGGTAGTCCTGAGGCATGGTCCTAGGGCTCAGGTCCTCCGAGAGAGAGAAAGAAAGAGAGAAAGAAAGAATTAGAGAGAGCATACTTAAATTCACACAGGACACCGGATAAGACAGGAGAAGTACTCCAGATATAACAAACTGACCCTAGCCCCCCGACACATAAACTACTGCAGCATAAATACTGGAGGCTGAGACAGGAAGGGTCAGGAGACACTGTGGCCCCATCCGATGACACCCCCGGACAGGGCCAAACAGGAAGGATATAACCCCACCCACTTTGCCAAAGCACAGCCCCCACCCACACCACTACAGGGATAACTTCAACCACCAACTTACCATCCTGAGACAAGGCCGAGTATAGCCCACAAAGATCTCCGCCACGGCACAACCCAATAAACAGTAGCAGCAGTGTATGTGATGAGTCAAAATAGTTAGTAAATAGAGGGTCAATGCAGATAGTCTGGATAGCTGTTTAGTTAGCTATTTAGTAATCTGATGTCTTGGGGGTAGACGCTGTTCAGTGTCCTGTTGGTTCCAGACTTGGTGCATCAGTACCGCTTGCCATTCGGTAGCAGAGAGAACAGTCTGTGACTTAGGTGGAAGGAGTCTTTGACTATTTTTATGGCCTTCCTCTGACACTGCCTGTATTAGAGGTCCTGGATGGCAGGAAGCTTGGCCCCAGTGATGTACTGGGTCATACGCACTACCCTCTGTAGCGCCTTGCAGTTGCCATACCAAGTGGTGATGCAGCCAGTCAAATTGCTCTCAATGGTGCAGCTGTAGAACTTTTTGAGGATCTTAGTGATGTGGACACAGAGGAACTTGAAGCTCTCGCCCACTCCACTACAGCCCTGAAGATGTGGATGGGAGCATGCTTGGCCCACTGTTTCCTGTACTCCGCAATCAACTCGTCTTGCTGATGTTTAGGGAGAGGTTGTTATCCTGGCACCACACTGCCAGGTCACTGACCTCTCTATTGGCAGTCTCATCATCGTCGGTGATCAGTGCTACCAACTGTCGTGTCACCAACAAACTTAACTTGTAGTAGTGCTTGGCCACGAAGCCGTGGGTGAACAGGGAGTACAGGAGGGGACTAAGCATGCACCCCTGAAGGGCCCGCGGGTTGAGGGTCATGTGTTGTTGCCAACCCTCACCACCTGAGGGTGGCCCGTCAGGAAGTCCAGGATCCAGTTGAAGAGGGAGGTGTTCAGTCTCAAGGTCCTGAGCTTGGATGGCACTATGGTGCCCCTTTTTGGGGCGACCCGACAAAATTCACATGTGAGTTAGAGATCTGTCATTCTCATTGAAAGCAAGTCTAAGAAGCACTAGATCTGTTCTGTCTATACTTCCCATTTCTAAGTTTTGTTTTGCTTCTTTTACTTTCGTTTTTGTACACCAGCTTCAAATATACAATATTTTTGGTTATGGAAAATATATTTCACAGCAGTTTAGATAGTACAATGATTCTCTACACTATACTTGTTTGTTTTGTAACATAAACTGAAATTAGGCTAACTATTAGAATTTTACAACCAGGAAATGGTGGAGCGATTTCTGCATAGTGCAACGTAACTTAAACATTGTATGCATGTCATCACAACTGAGCATATTTAGGGTTTTGGAAACCTATATTTTGAAAAGTATCCACACTGTTACCACAAGCTAATTAAATGTTCTGGGAACCTTTAAAGAACAGACCAAATGTGATCTTGGAACATTCTTGTAACATTAGGTGAATGTTTTTTTGAGAAAGAAAGAGACCATAGATACTGTAGAGAGTTAGATACTGTAGAGACTATAGACACGCAAGTCTATAGATGTAGAGAGTATAGATACTTTAGAGACCATGGCAACTGTAGAGACTATAGAGGAACTGTTGAAGATACATATGACAGAAGAAGGCTAGAGCGAGGGCAAGTAACAGCTGTCTGTAGGCATTTATTTGATGTGTATACGTGGTCTGCAGCCACTGATAATAGCACAAGGTGTTATTGAGCACAAGGTGTTATTTTATATGTATAGGAACTAGCGATAAGTAATATCACAAGGTGTTGTTGTGTACCAGGTGTTATTTTATATGTATAGGAAGATACATATGTATGAATAGGAGCTAACAACAAAATGATTGTTGAAGATGCATAAGGAGTAATAAGGGAGATTACTGAGTGTGTTTTGAGTGAATGTGTATGTGGATGTGAGTATTGTGTGATTGACTAATTGTATAGGAAGTAACGTCAAGAGAATCGTTTAAGTATAGGAAGTAGCAGCAAGAGAACCCTTTCGATACAAGGTCACGTGATGAACAGAGGGATTGAGCCTTGGGACTGATTATATCAGAGGCTGCCATCTGGTGTTTGGGTTAGAGATAAGCTTCCTGTGGACAAATAGATAAGCCACCTGTGAAGATGAATAGTACTCACTGAACTCAAACACAGGGACACAGGGATATTTGGGAGAGAGGTACGAATAATTGAATAAGATACTTTTTTTGACCATTTCCAATTATTATTACTCAATTCTATAGTGTGGGTAACACCAAGCATTTAAGTAAGAAGGTAATGTCATCCAAAACAGTAATCTGCTTCCATTACGTGGAACTGTGTCCAAAATTGAAGTAGATCCAAGTAAATGTTTTTTGCACCGAATATTGAGCTGATAAGCCAGCACCAACTTTTTGAAAGACCTAGCAGATTTGTTAAACAGGTTTCATATTTTGGCTAGTTGATGTCACAGGGACAGTCAGTAGAGGACATATGTCAATGTATAGGGAAAGAAAATGGAATAAACACTCGCTTAGTGTCACACCCTGATCTGTTTCCCCTGTCTTTGTGCTTGTCTCCACCCCACCCTCCCCATTATTATTATTATTATCATACCTTTATTTCAACAAGGAACACAGACCTTGACCAAGGTCTCTTTTACAGCTGGGCCCTGCGTATACATGTTTACACATACAGTTTAGGTACAGTGATTAAAAAAACTAAACAAGACAAACAAAACCATCACAGATAATATATATATTTTTTAAATAAAATATAATACAGCAACGGATTTCATTTACACACAGGTTATTCTACTAACAGCACAAGAACTTGCATTCCCTGAAACAGTTACAAGCAATACAAAAATACAAATGCTCCAATAAATATTTAAAATGAGCAAGGGGGACAAGAGTCTCAAGTTGAAGTTTAGTCTGCAGGCTATTCCATAGGCAAGGAGCGTAACAGGAAAAGGCAGCCATACCCAACTCTGTGGAAATCGCATGGGCCTCAAGTGTAATCCATGCTTGAGACCTGGTTTTAGGAATTATAATTATAATATTTATGAGTGATGATAAGTAAGAAGGTAGCTTATTCAGAAGTGCTTTATAGACAAACACGAGAGCATGTTGTTCTCGTCTCACGAAGAGCGAAGTCCAACCCACATTATGATATAAAACACAGTGGTGAGTTCTGTAGCTAGTACCCGTAAATGTGCACAATGATAAGTAGCATCCAGCGATTTAAGTGTTGATGCCGTAGCATGCATGTAAATAATATCCACATAATCTATAACAGACATAAAAGTAGCTTGCACAATTTGTCTTCTATTTGTAGAGGACAAGCATGTCCTGTTTCTATAGAGGAAGCCTAGCTTGATTTTTAGCCGTTTACAAAGTTCATCAATATGCATTTTAAGACAGTTTATCATCCAACCATATCCCTAAGTATTTATATGCAGAGACCTGATTATTCGAGAACCATCTAAGCTCGTAAGTGCAAGTGTACTTTCAACCAACTTTTCGAACCTATTAAAAATCATAAAATGTGTTTTCTTTGCATTTAAAACAAGTTTCAGCTGTATAAAAGACCCTTGTAATATCTTAAAATCTGTCTCCAATAGTGATAATGCTTGGTCAGCCATTGAAGCCATAGAGTACATGACAGTGTCATCAGCATATAAATTAATTTGACACTTTCTTATCTCATCACCGATATTGTTTATGTAGAGTGAACAGTAATGGACCAAGTATAGAACCTTGTGGGACCCCTTTAACCAACTCCAATGGCTCTGACTGGATGCCGTCAACTCTAACAGCCTGACTTCTATCCTTTAGATAGTCATGAAACCAATGACAAGCATCCAGTCCCAGTTCTATTGACGACAGCTTACCCAAAGGTTTTGCATCGTCTACAGTGTCAAAAGCATTAGATAAATATATGAACAAGGCGGCACAGTACTTTCTATTATCTAGGGCATTAGTAATATCATTTACAACACGTACAGTGGCTGTAATAGTACTGTGTTTAGGTCTAAAGCCAGATTGATTACTAGAAAGAATATTGTTAACAGTAAAAAAAGATTGTAGTTGCCTATTCACCAGTGACTCTAGAATTTTAGCCGAACAGGAGCGCTTAGAGATGGGCCGATAATTATCCAACTCACTACCATCACCTCCCTTGAGGAGTGGTAAAACAAAAGTGTTTTCCCAAGATTTAGGAATCTTTCCTACGACAAATGTTTGATTAAAAATATGTGTCACTATACCAGCAATAATAGGTGCCGCACACTTGAGTAAATATGGATCCAGATTGTCAGCGCCTAATAATTTCTTAGAATCTATAGCAAATAGTGCAGATAAGACCTCATCTTCTGTGACTTTTTGAAAATGAAAAACCGGCTTACTGTTTTCCACATCAGCTAAAGGCAGAGGGGCTGAAACAATAGACCGGTCAGGATCATGTTGGCCATTTTTTCTTTCAAAAAGAAAACCAGCAGAAATAAAATGCTTATTAAAAACATCACAAATTTCAGTTCGGTCACTGATGATCCCAGATTCCGATGTAATTTGCTTCGGCAGGGATGTCAAGGAGTTTCCTGGTTTAAGTGAGTTGACAGTTTTCCAGAATTTAGAGGGATCACCACCAGACTCTGTCAGAGCATCAAGAAAATACCTAGGTTTTGCCTTTTTTATTCCTCCAGTCCATTTATTTCTCAATTGCCTAAAAAACAGCCAATCAGCTGTTTCACCAGTTTTCCTTGCCAAGGCCCATGCTTGATTCTTTAGCAGAAAAAGGATTTTCAAATCACGGGAGAACCAAGGATTAGTTTGATTTTTTTACCCTAAGTCGCTTTAACGGGGCGTGTTGATCAGTCATGAAGGTAAAAATGTATGAAAAGAAAGAGAACGTTAAAACTGGGTCCATTATGCAGTTTACGGATAAAAGCTCTGAATAATAAAGGTCATGGATAAAGGCTTGCTCTGAGATGTGTTTATAATTTCTCTTTATAATTATACATGGGTCAGGGTTTTTTATCCTAGTATCTCTGATACATGCAATAGGGCAGTGGTCACAGATGTCATTAGCAAATAACCCACTAGCTATATATTTGTGAGGTGTATTTGTTAAGATAAGGTCTATTAATGTAGATTTTTGGGGGTCTTTTGGATTAGGACGGGTAATTCAGAGTTTAATTCAGAGTTTACATAATTAGACATTAACTCAAACAATTTGCTTAGTGCAGATACCGGAGCTGCGGGTGGGCGATAAACTTCCGCTAGCGTTAATAGTGCATTATGACCAAGGACCACATTTAGAACTAAGCATTCATACTGTTTCGGAACAGAAGTTGAAAAGGACACAGTGACATCTAGGTTGCATTTAACATATATGGCAATACCTCCTCCTCTACCCACTCTGTCTGCTCTGTAGACATTATACCCAGCTAACAGAACATCTGAGTCGGGAACAGAGACACACAGCCAGGATTCAGATATAATCATTATGTCAACATGTGATTGTGAGACCAGTATTTCAATCAAATCTAGCTTTTGGATCAAGCTTCTAGCATTCAAATGAATAATTCCTAGGCCACTATTTCGAGAGCTCATATCAGATGGAGCATTCAAGGTAATATTAGATGAGTGACGCTTCCTTGTGTAACTACTGACAGGCCTGAGTTGGATGGAAATAATATTACTTCTAACAATACCCCTCTGCCTGTGCGAGGAAGTGGCAACAAGGTACCTTGACAGTAGTGTAACAATAATAATAATAATAAGTCCATCAAAGGTTTCATCCATGTTAGCAGCATTAGAGCTATTTAAAGCTATAGGGGGAGCAGTCAGTATAGCCTGATGGGGAATCGACCAATTCCGAGTATCAACCCCCAGTGTACCTGTGTTCTGAGTTTGTCTGTTGCCAGTTTGTTTTGTTCGTCAAACCTTATGGACTCTGATCTGGATTACTGACCTCTCGTTTTGCTTGCCCCCTGTTCTATTAAAACCTTTGTTACTTCAACACTGTCTGCATCTGGGTTTTCTCCTGAAACATGATATTGAATGGGGTTGAATGACCTCTGACCTCTGTTCTGACTTTCTGGTGAGGCCTGATCACCCTCACTAGAAAGGCTAGAGACATTGGGTGAGATTTAAATGTAATATGGAAACAGTAATACTTAGGAAGAAGTTTATAATTTATCAATAGTCCTATATGTGATTGAACCACGAGAAGAACAGAGAGAGAGAGCGCTGCCCCTAAATGAGGGACACCGGTCTCTAGTCTATTTCACAATTTCTTGAATCACCTTATGGGATACAATTATCTTAAGATGGAGTTATCAAGGGTTGTAATTCTAATTGTTTTTTATTTTGATTTAACTGGCAGTGTTGTTGTTTTTCTTGTCTTGCTTCAAAACAAATCTCACCAGATTGGGTCTGCTGGATTGGCCCTGTAACTCCCTGACCATGTAACTCTGCGGTGAGGTCGCTAATGTGATAGGGGAGTATAAGCCCATTTGCAAAAATGGTTTCAACAATGTGTTGTTGGTCTCTTCCACAGATGGTATCTAGATGCATGTAAGGGATAATATGAAGGAGAACAGTGTGAGCCTCACCCCCTCTAACCAGCTGAAGTGATGGCTACAATGGCATTCACTATGGCCCTGTCCTTCACCACTTCTACCTGAGACCTGAGTCAGTCAACCTGTGCACAGCATCCAGTCGAAGCTATCCACTGCCTTTTCTCTCAGGAGTGTGACAGGAGTCCAGGTGAAGTGAGCATGGAGAAAGATCCTGTCCAAACTTCTCTCATGCTGCTGGTGTACTGGTCGGTAAATGGACAAGACATAATGGACCGTAAAGGATGGTGGCGACTCAGGTGAGATATATGTCTGCTTGGCATAATTGTCTGCAATATTCCCCAGATATTGGAATACGGACATTATCAAGGGCCATCCACTTTGAACATGTGCCATTGGGAGGACGAACTGAAACACTACCTGAAGAAGAAAATGAAGAAATGCCAGAAGAATGAGTGCCAGGAAGGAGGGGGATGATCAACCGTGCCCGTAATTGATTTAGGCTTGTCCAAAATTGTTTGTTTGGGGTATCAGGTTGATTGTGGAGGTCTGCACACTGAGAAATGTATAGTAATTTGGAATAAAATGCATTGAGATACCGATCTGTCATTAACATGCACACGCAACAAAATCGCCAGCTGAAATGTCATTGCCAGAATCCATCAATTAAATTGTGAAATGAAGCATATGTGTAACTGTATGAGCTATGGAAATAATCTGAGTCTACAGATCCCTTGTATCTATTTTAAATTGTACAACACAGAGTGAAATGTTTGAAAGGATGAAGTGTCTGGTTTTATGTGTTGATTTCACTTACTTTAATAGAAGTACAGAACCTCCTTTTGATAGAAGCTTTAATCTAATGCTTACCTTAATATTTAATGATAATGATCACATGGTGATAAGAGGAGGGAATGTGAAGGAAAATGTTATGTTTGCGCTTTTCTAATAACCAATTTGACTGGGTTAATGCAAGTGACTGATTGGTCGTGCCTGAGAGGAATCCTCACTATCAGTATAAGCAATTTGGCAGTACACCCAAGAAATTGCTTTGAGAACCAAAAGGTGTATCTCAGTTTCAAGGTCTCAACTTGGAGAGAGGAAGCCTCGTGGGGAATTGGTTGGTCACATGCATGAACCAAACGTCAATGATGAATAACTAAAAATGTAAATCATGCGAATAAAACTTGCCTGTGTAAGCAGTATATAAGAGAACTAATGGGACTGCCCCGGCTGAGCTCCCAACCGATGTGTACTATGGTGTACCTCTCCAGCTTGATGATAATAAAGAATGATTCATTTAAGATTGACTTCAGGTGTCCCTGGTGGTAATTTCCACTACAATATATTTTGTGATGTCCCAACAATGTTCCCACCAGACTGTTCCCACAACCTAATGAAACATTCTGGGAACCTTTTAAAGAACAGACAAAATGTGTTTTGGGAAAGGTTTTTGAACTTTCAGGCGAATGTTGTATACAAACATTGTCTATTCATCAGTACGACTGGACAGTTCTTGTGTTATGTGAACATTTGCTGGAATCTAACGAATGTTCTGTGAACTTTCACAGAACCAATTTTGGTTTGCCAGGAAACATTACTGGTACATTGTGTTATTACATTACCTGGAAACCTATCTGTGGTTGTTGTTACAGATGTTGTGTACAACATTTTTGTGAATATTCCAAGGATATTTAATTTAAAACACATTTATTTATAATTTTTTTGTACTTTTCCTCCTAAATTTTGTGATAACCAATTGGTAGTTACAGTCTTGTCCGATCACTGCAACTCCCCTACGGACTTAGGAGAGGTGAAGGTAGAGACATGCATCCTCCGAAACACAATCCTGCCAAGCCGCACTGCTTCTTGACACACTGCTCGCTTAACCCGGAAGCCAGCCGCACCAATGTGTTGGAGGAAACATCGTCCAGCTGGCGACCAAAGTCAGATTGCAGGCACCCGGCCCATCACAAGGAGTCACTAGAGCGCGATGAGACGAGGAAATCCCGGCCGGCACAGGGCCAATTGTGTGTCGCCTCATGGGTCTCCCGGTCACGGCCAGCTGTAACACAGCATGGGATCAAACACAGGTCTCTAGTGATGCCTCAAGCACTGTGATGCAGTGCCTTAGACCTCTGCGCCACTTGGGAGGCTCTTAAATCATTTTTGGGGAGAGAAAACAAGATTGTCATCCTAATGTTAGATAAAACTAGAAATGGAAATCTTAGCTAATGTTCTGGGAATGTTCCCGGTTTGTTGGGATTACTACTGACATTTTTTTTATTTTTTTTATTTCATCTTTATTTAACCAGGTAGGCCAGTTGAGAACAAGTTCTCATTTACAACTGCGACCTGGCCAAGATAAAGCAAAGCACTGCAACACAAACAACACAGAGTTACACATGGGATAAACAAACGTACAGTCAATAACACAATAGTAAAATATATATATACAGTGTGTGCAAATGTAGTAAGATTAGGAAGGTAAGCCAATCAATAGGCCATAGTGGCGAAATAATTACAATTTAGCAATTAAACACTAGAGTGATAGATGTGCAGAAGATGATTGTGCACGTAGAGATTCTGGGGTGCAAAGGAGCAAAAAATAAATAACAATATGGGGATGAGTTGAGGGTGGGATATTTACAGATGGCCTGTGTATAGGTGCAATGATAGGTAAGCTGCTCTGACAGCTGATGCTTAAAGTTAGTGAGGGAGATATAAGGCTTCAGTGATTTTTGCAATTCGTTCCAGTCATTGGCAGCAGAGAACTGGAAGGAAAGGCTGCCAATCGAGGAGTTGGCTTTGGGGATGACCAGTGAAATATACCTGTTGGAGTGCGTGCTATGGGTGGGTGCTGCTATGCTGACCAGTGAGCGGAGATAAGGCGGGGCTTTACCTAGCAAAGACTTATAGATGACCTGGAGCCAGTGGGTTTGGCGATGAATATAAAGTGAGGGCCAGCCAACGAGAGCATACAGGTCACAGTGGTGGGTAGTATATAGGATTTTGGTGACAAAACCGATGGCACTGTGATAGACTACATCCAATTTACTGAGGAGAGTATTGGAGGCTATTTTGTTAATTACATCGCCGAAGTCAAGGATCAGTAGGATAGTCAGTTTTACGAGGGTATGTTTGGCAGCATGAGTGAAGGATGTTTTGTTGCGAAATAGGAAGCTGATTCTAGATTTAATTTTGGATTGGCGATGCTTAATGTGAGTCTGGAAGGAGAGTTTACAGTCTAACCAGAGAAGTAGGTGGTGAACCAGGCGAGGAAGTCATTTGAGAAACCAAGGCTGTTGAGTCTGCCGATAAGAATGCAGTGGTTGACAGAGTCGAAAGCCTTGGCCAGGTCAATGAATACGGCTGCAGAGTATTGTATTTTATCGATGGCAGTTATGCTATCGTTTAGGACCTTGAGTGTGGCTGATGTACACCCATGACCAGCTCGGAAACCAGATTACATTGCGGAGAAGGTACGGTGGGATTCAAAATGGTCGGTGATCTGTTTGTTAACTTGGCTTTCGAAGACTTAAAAGCTCCTTTATAAAATGTTTAACCTACATTAAACCGCATGATGACTTGCTGCTCTTGAGTTTGAATACTTTGACAACGATATAGATGACCAAGTAAGAAAATATAATAATATCAAAGGATCTCTCAGATAGCATTTGGAGGAGTATTCCACTAAAAGGATAAAGGGGTGTTGCAAAATTTCTCCTCCTCTGGGCCAAGGAATGTCTCCTTAATACGTGGTTTGGTAACATCAGTTTTTTAGGTGCATAAACGCCGTAGTGCATTACAAGCAAGAATCGCACGATGGTGAGTTCAAAGTGGGAATCAAAAAGAACCTGTGTTTGAGTCAAGGCTATAATATTTATACAGCTGGCACAGTTTAAGGCAACATGTTCAAGTGTGTGAGAGTTTGTGGTCTTAGTTGTGTATAAAAACTCTTTGCCCTGCCTCCGCTTTAGAAACTCAACTCTGCAATGTAACGAGTCGCTCTGTAATTCCCACTCCTAAATAAAAAAGAATGAGTGTTTTTGGCAGATCCTCCAGCAATCCTGTGGTTTCGAGACAGAACGGACGGGAATCTAGAGCACTGAAATTATACGAACGCTGCCAAGTTCAACTCTAAAAAATCTCAACCCAAGCTTATGATTCCTTATTCTAATCGTTGAAACCCTTTTGCTTTCAGATTCCTTGTTCCTGTTTGTATAATAAAGACTCATGTCCGCTCCACAGTATTGCTATAATGGCTGTCCAAAACAAACTGTTGAAGTTATTGCCTTTTGACTGGATCTCAGTTCACTCTCTCTCTAGCTTTTACCTCACCATCACGGGAAACGTCTCTGGTCATTGGACGTATGAGGATCCCCTCTTTCATATTTGTGGGATAACACCATAGCATTGCGTGACCACTATGGCAGGAGTTCTCAAACAGGGCCCGAAAGAGTTCATACAGATGTGTACATTGTTGACACACAACTCTGAGAGAAAACAGAAGGAAAACAGAAAAAAGTAAGCCTGTCTGTTTTCATTATTTCAATAGAAGGCCCCTTTTCACCTTGCGATAATGAAAACATTCCCAACAGCCAGGATTACGATATGTGTCCGTGGAAGACCTGTATGATTTGGAGTTTTAACAGCTAATAAAATTGCCTTATTCTCCCCAGTGAATAACCAAACCAATTAGATCCACATGCACCCACATGCACTCTCTAAAACATGCCAATCATGCAAGGCCTTCCGTGTTGTTCTGGCACGTCCTGTTTTGAAAGGGAAGGAGGTCTCCTTAGTGTGCAGCAAAAACAGACCTACACTGTAGTGTTTATAAAAATGCCCCAGTGTTTCACTCAAGTTCAAACCAGATACACATTTCTGAATTCAGATTGAGGTGCTGTTAAATGGCTATCCCTCCTGTTGAGTTTGCAAACCCTCCTCCAGTACACTGTCCAATTATCTGGGCCTTGTATAAATGGCCTCACACCTACGCACTACATTGAGTGGCTTAATCCAATAAAAAATCCCCCCTTTAAATACTTAATAACCTCAAATTGTTAACAGACATGTGAATCCTTAAAAACATCCCAGAGTTAAACACTATAAAATATGACAAATGAGGGACTTTTAAAACAGATCATATGATGTTTTGGACCAATTTCACATATGAAACCATTCACTCAACTCAGCTAATAAAAAATGGTTACCTGGGGTGGTAATAACAGAATAGAAAATACACTGGTTGATTAATTTCTAACCTGTTCGCAGAATGGGCCCCTATACATTCCTTAAAACCATGAATACAGCACTGTATAACGGTAATGAACCCATCCAGTGTAACACACTACTCTCCCTCCCATTTGTTATTATGTTTTTGGACACAGAGTCTCCCGCCTGCCTCAGCAACAGTAGAGGAATCTCACACACACACACACACACACACACACACACACACACACACACACACACACACACACACACACACAGAGACAGACAGACAGACAGACAGACAGACAGACAGACAGACAGACAGACAGACAGACAGACAGACAGACAGACAGACAGACAGACAGCCAGCCAGCCAGCCAGCCAGCCAGCCATGGTGCATGAAGGATTCCCCCAGGGACACAAAAATGTAAACAGGCGCAACCACCAGTCTGACAATTATCTGTGCCACTGTGTCAGACAGAGATACTCTGAGAGAGGTGCAATTTAAGGCCTGTAAGAGCCGCTGAGACCCGCTCTGTCAGACTCTGTACATGTGCCAGGCCAGCCTATTGGGAAAAAATCCATCCCCCTTTTTTTCCTCCTCTCGGAGCCTGGCTGTCTCAACGCTATCATTCCCTGAATCCCTTTGAATCTGCCCGCGTGTGAGCAGGATATGGAGCCAAGCGGGCTTCCTGAGCGGCCCGGAGAGGAAACGCTGTAATAAGCAAGGGGTGTGTGTTTAAAAATAACCCTCCTATATAAGAGGCGAACAGGAAACCCACTCACTCTCAGAACTCTTGATCGCTCTCTCCGGCTCCGGCAGTGGCTCTCTTTTGCTCTCTCTCAGTCCAGCGCTCTCCATCTCCCTCTCCCCAAAGCGCGCACACAGAAAACGAGACAGCCTTCCTGCCGTGCAGAGGTAGGAGGAGAAGGAGAGCAGGTGTTTCCAAGAAGTTGAACAAATACATAAAATATGCACGGTGGGGGCCCACTTTATCCAAACCAGGCATTCAGAACTCTCAGACAGTGAGAAAGTCAGAGCTGTTTCAAATAAGAAATCAGGACACAGATAACATGATTCAGCCTTTTGTAGAAATGCTTTGACATTGATCTCATTAACTTTGTATATAACCTGAGCCTTCTTTTTTTTTAAAGCTGAAGAAGATGCATGGCAGCTTAGATAGTAGACCCTAGGGCTTCAAGTCCAGAGTTGTAAATCTATGTCAAAACTATGACATGGACACTGATTACCACATGTGTAAACCATCTAGCCTTTGGAGGCTCCAACCCTTTACACATGGAAATCAACGCTGACACAAAGTGACATCACTCAAAAACACGCAAAAACATACTAAGTCAAAACCATTGGCCATCAAGTGATGTGGTGCTGCTGCCTTGGGACACTTAAAGTGCCTAAACGTACGGACATGATTATCAGTGAGGGCTATGAGGACAGATGCAGGTGATTCAAATAGCAAATATACTCTTTCACTTTAATGAACCACATCGTTTGGAAACACAACACGGAGGACAGAGATGGGACTCTCTTCAAGAAGATATATTGATTCTCATATGACGTGCCAGGAAACTGCCTCTATGCCAGAGCTGTAAAGCACATGCTGCAACCTCACATTCATATGGTGACCAACTGGGAAACGGTGTTCAACATGCTATCCATTAATAATACAAAAGATAGTGTCTGGGAAGTTAACTGTACATGGGAATGTACCTTTTTTGTTGTTGTTGCTTTTACAATGCTTAGCAGAGTATGTCATGTTCTGTCCTGTTGTGCCACAGCGAAAGCAGATCATTAGCTAGAAACCAAAATGTAGCATGAATGACTGGAGATATCTATGGGTTTCTAGCTAATGATCTGCTTTCGCTGATGGATGGCACTTGAATAATGTACATTAAGACACCACTCAAGTAGCCTTCCCTCTGAAAGGTATGTGCCTACATTCATGTAGCACTAATCACGCTTAAGCACCGAGCAGTGAGTCAAATTCCTCCTAATCGCCAACAGTTTAGGGTTTTACCATATCAGAAGTTGACACTCAGGGCCAGTGAAAAGGTTCATGCTTGCTGTCTGATACTACTATGTAAGTGCTTCTGAATCTTGGACTGTATGTCGAGATTGGCTATGTGCTCTTCAATACTGAAATTCCTTATAACCTAAATAGGTTTTCAGAGATAAAAAAAGGTCAGACTAGACATCATTCTAAGGAAACAAGTGAAATTGGACACACATGTGGTAACAGCTGTTACCGATACCTGTTAGCTATCAACAAAAAGATTGATACCTAGCCTATGTGCTCTCCTATAGTAACTTTCATGGATAGATATAAATAAGTGAAACATTTCGAGTAGCCTAGTGACCGTAATATTCTATGGGTCATACAGATGCTTTGACTTGTGAGTCACTGATACAACTGCTCATCACTAATGTTGCACATCAATCTAACCACTCTACCAATCACGAGTTGAAGGATATATCAACTTGTGTCCTGGTAGACGTGCAGTTTTCACCAACCGTCTTATACACTGTAAAAAATGTCTGGCCGCCAAACAAAAGTCACCCCGCATTGTAGAACATTGTTGCGAAACCTGATTTAATAGAGACATCCTTTCTAATGACGTTGGAATGTCACACATGTACGTACAGCATATGCAAACCACATCATCCCAGCCTATAATTAATACACCAAATTTATGTTGGCCTGAGGAAAGAACACATTGTGAAGTACAGATTAAAGCCTCACCGAATTGAGGTTGGCCTGAGGGCAGAACACGTTGTAAAGCACACTCCCCAGTCCCTGCCGGTGACAAGTGCAACCATAACATGATGCTGCCATCGCAATACTTGAAAATAAAGTAAGGATGTATGAAAGGAGCAAAGCCCAGATAAAAAGGAAAACCCGCCTCAGTCTTCTGAAAACCTACAGTGCCTTCAGAAAGTATTCAATACCCCTTGATTTATTCCACATTTTGTAGTGTTACAGCCTGAATTTAAAATGGATTCAATATAAAATGTTTTACCCATCTACCCACCATACCCCATAATGACGAAGTGAAAACACATTTCCAGAAATGTTTGCTCATTTATTTAAAATTAAATACAGAAATATCTTATTTACATAAGTATTTACACCCCTGAATGAATACATTGTAAGAGCACCTTTGGCGGCGGTAACAGCTTTGAGTCGTCTTGGGTATGTCTGTATCAGCTTTGCACGTCTGGATTTGGAGATTTTCTCCCATTCTTTCTTGCCGATTTTCTTAAGCTCTAAAATTAGATGGGGATTGTCAGTGAACAGCAATATTCAAGTCTTTCCAGAGATTTTCCATGGAATTCAAGTCTGGGCTTTGGTTTGGCCACTCAAGGGATTTCACATAATTTTTCTGAAGCCATTCCAGCATTGTTTTAGCAGTATGCTTGGGGTCATTGTTTTGTTGGAACGTAAATCTTCACCCCAAGTCTAAGGTCGATTTGCACTCTTGAAGCAGGTTCTCATTAAGGATTGACCTATATTTGGCTCCATTCATTGTTCACTCTATCCTTACCAGTCTCCCAGTCCCTGCCGCTGAAAACCATCTCCATAGCATGATGCTGCCACCACCATGCTTCACGGTAGGGATGGTGTTAGAAGGGTGATGAGCTGTGCAGTGTGTGGAGACTGTTGTTCTTCTGGCAGAGTCTGGGTAGTTCTATGTTTTTTTCCTTTTCCCAATGATGGAGACCACTGCGCTCTTGGAAACTTTCAATACACTAGATATTGTTTTGTACCCTTCCCTTCTTGGAGATCTATGGACAGTTCCTTGGAATTCACGGTATAGTTTCTGTTCTGACATGCACTGTCAACTCTGGGACCTTATATAGACAGGGGCGTTTCTTTCTAAACTCAGCAACAATAAAAAAAAAACACCCTCTTACTGTCAACTCCATTTATTTTCAGCAAACTTAACATGTGTAAATATTTGTATGAACATAACAAGATTCAACAACTGAGACATAAACTAAACAAGTTCCACAGGCATGTGACTAACAGAAATTGAATAATGTATCCCTGAACAAAGGGGGGGTCAAAACCAAAAGTAACAGTCAGTATCTGGTGTGGCCAACTGCTGCATTAAGTACTGCAGTGCATCTCCTCCTCATGGACTGCACCATATTTGCCAGTTGAGAGTGTTACCCATACTCTTCCACCAAGGCACCTGCAAGTTCCCGAACATTTCTGGGGGGAATGGCCCTAGCCCTCACCCTCCGATCCAACAGGTCCCAGACGTGCTCAATGGGATTGAGATCCGGTCTCTTCGCTGGCCATGGCAGAACACTGACATTCCTGTCTTGCAGGAAATCACGCACAGAACGAGCAGTATGGCTGGTGGCATTGTCATGCTGGAGGGTCATGTCAGGATGAGCCTGCAGGAAGGGTACCACATGAGGGAGGAGGATGTCTTCCCTGTAACGCACAGCATTGAGATTGCCTGCAATGACAACAGGCTCAGTCCGATGATTCTGTGACACACCGCCCCAGACCATGACTGACCCTCCACCTCCATATTGATCCCGCTCCAGAGTACAGGCCTCGGTGTAATGCTCATTCCTTCGACGATAAACACGAATCCAACCATCGCCCCTGGTAAGACAGAAAACCGCGACTGGTCAGTGAAGAGCACTTTTTGCCTGTCCTGTCTGGTCCAGCGACAGTGTGTTTGTGCCCATAGGCGACGTTGTTGCCGGTGATGTCTGGTGAGGACCTGCCTTACAACAGGCCTACAAGTCCTCAGTCCAGCCTCTCCAGCCTATTGCGGACAGTCTGAGCACTGATGGAGGGATTGTGCGTTCCTGGTGTAACTCGGGCAGTTGTTGTTGCCATCCTGTACCTGTCCCGCAGGTGTGATGTTCGGAGGTACCGATCCTGTGTAGGTGTTGTTAGACGTGGTCTGGCACTGCGAGGATGATCAGCTGCCCGTCCTGTCTCCCTGTAGCGCTGTCTTAAGCGTCTCACAGTACGGACATTGGAATTTATTGCCCTGGACAAATCTGCAGTCCTCATGCCTCCTAGCAGCATGCCTAAGGCGCATTCACGCAGATGAGCAGGGACCCTGGGCATCTTTCTTTTGGTGTTTTTCAGAGTCAGGAGAAAGACCTCTTTAGAATCCTAAGTTTTCATAACTGTGACCTTAATTGCCTACCGTCTGTAAGTGTCTTAACGACCATTCCACAGATGCATGTTCATTAATTGTTCATGGTTCATTGAACAAGCATGGGAAACAGTGTTTTAACCCTTTACAATGAAGATCTGTGAAGTTATTGGGATTTTTACGAATTATCTTTGAAAGACAGGGTCCTGAAAAAGGGATGTTTCTTTTTTGATGAGTTTAAATCATGTCCAAACAATTGAATTGGCCACAGGCGGACTCCAATCAATTTGTAGTGATCTCTCAAGGATGATCAAAGTAATTTGGATGCACCTGGGCTCAATTTGGAGTGTCATAACAAATTGGTATGAATACTAATGTAAATTAGATATTTCTGTATTCCAATTTGCAAAAATGTCTAAAAACATGTTTTCACTTTGCCCTTATGGGGTATTGTGTGTAGATGGGTGAGACAAAAATAAAGGTCATGATTTTTTAATTCAGGCTGTAACAAAACAAATGTGGAATAAGTCGAAGGGGTATGAATACCTTCTTAAGACACTGTAACCCTGGGATAAAGTTGTATTTTTCAGGGGGACAATTACACATTTTTTTTTATGCCAAAGACACACTACAATGGCTTTCCAAGAGAGTGTTCAAGAGAGTTCATGAGTGGTGCAGTCTCAATACTGTCTTAAATTTGCTTGAAAATCAGAGACAAGGTTTGAATATTGCTTGCCCATGAATTTCGATAATAGACTAAACATTGTAATGTGAATACACTGCATTTACACTGCACTCCCAACCAAATTTACTGAGCTTGAGAAATTTTGACAAAACCATTGGATAAATGTTCCTCTAAAAGTTATTCAAAATGATTCACAGCTGTGATGACTACCAAAGGTGCTTCCACCAAGTATTATTAAGTGTGATGACATATGTGTGACCACCAAGTGTGTTCCACCAAGTGTGATGACATATGTGTGACCACCAAGTATTATTAAGTGTGATGACATATGTGTGACCACCAAGTGTGTTCCACCAAGTGTGATGACATATGTGTGACCACCAAGTGTGACGACATATGCAATCAAGACTTTTTTTATTCAATTTGGACAGTTTATATTTCTTTCACCTTGAAAATGTGCAGTATGTTGTGTAGATCGATAGGAATTAAATGAAATGTATCCCCTTTTGAGATGTAATTTTGAGGCAGAAAAATGTGAGGACTGTGCAAGGAAAATGTGAAGACTGTTCATCAACGCACTCCCACTAAATGCGGTGAGGACTGGAAGTGTAGAGAGAAGTAGATGTGTCTAAAGGTGCAGGTTTACTGGGAACCTTTAGAAATATCCTACAAACCTCAAGATGAGCAGAACAATGTTTCTAGAATCTAGCAAAAGCTCAATAAACCACAACTATGAATTGCTGTCTGAAAAAACCTATGAAAAAACCTATGTATTAGGTAGGTACAAATAAAGGTACAAATAAAGAAAACAAATACATGTTTGTTTACTCCAGTCCATTCTAAAACATTGTTGCGACACCTAATTGAGTGATACAATAGGTATGACATTCTTACTAATGATGTTGGAATGTCACACATGTACCTACAGCGTATGCAAACCACATCATCCTCGCCAAATGCAATGATAATCTGTACCATACAACATGTTCTTTCCTCAGGTCAAATAATATGGCCTATGGCCTGAGGAAAGAACACACTGTAAAGTACAGACTAAAGCCACACCCATGTTTCTTTATTTGTATGGTTGTTGTTCACAATATAATTTATATAATAGAAGTGTAACCGCTGCTCCTTCGTGCCACAATCAGATCATTTCTATATGTTCTTTATGTCTCTCATTTGTTGAAAGACTTTATAAGGGTTTTCATGCATGGTTGACTAGGGGTGTTTAAATTGAGGAACAGAAGCAGTTACCATGTTTTGGTAACTGGTTTGCTGGGAACTCTTGAATAAATAAGAATAAAGTAATTGGCCAAAACCAAACTCTGAATTGCCAATCAGTTAAGCCAAAATGTAATGGCACAAAGGAACCAACATTAGCAGGAGCACTTTGGCATTTTAAATGAGTCCTACAAGATAAACAGGCAAATAAAAATTTAAATGGCAGTGGTTACTTGTAGATTTACGGCATCGGAAGGACCATATTTGGTTGGTTGATTAGGGAAACTCAGATTACTCATTACATGGCGTTTATGGCTTAGGTTTAGAGGGATGTGGATTATGTAAGAATGATGATAAGGTATTCATTTACTGACCTTCCCCAACTATTCACTGTAAACAGAAGAACAGATAGAAAGTGAGAATAGTTTTCACACATGCACACAGTTGACATAGAACCAAAAACACTTCCGCCCAATTGTGAGAAAGGAAAGGTATCATCCTGGTACACCTGCATGGATATGGATGTTACAATATACGTAACAAAACAATTATCTGCATTTAGCTGAAGACTGTTTTGTGAAACTGGCGCAAGAAACCCGATACCAATGTGAATTCGTCGCTGGACAAAGCAGGCTCAGCAGCCGCTCATTCAGCCTCATTATTTGCACATGAATGGGGCTTCATAGAGGTTAAATGCTTTATTAGCGCGTGTTTACGGGAGCGTTGAAGAGGTGAAAAGTTTCCGATGAAGGCCTACCTGGCGCCTGGTGGCTGCGCCGTTTCGAAAAGCCTGTTGCGTTTGGTAACTGGGTTTATCACAGGCTGATAATGATTGGCAAATGACCTGAGAAGACGGAGGAGTTGATCAGGTGATGGGAAGCCAACTGATCTGCCAAATTAAAGGTATTATATATAGGCCTATGAGAAAAACGAATATGGGGTTATTTTTTTGTATATATATATTTTTAATATACTTTAAATGTGACTTTATGGAATAAAATGCAGTGTATTCATATTACAATGTTTAGTCTATTATCGACAACGCAAAACATTACCAATAGCCTATCCTGTAGGCCTTACCTCACGTGTTGTCCTAAATATGCTGCTCGGAGAACATCCATGCATATGCACCTTGGACATGTCTTTCATATGTGTTTGAAGTGTCGGTTTTTGTGTTTGTAGATTATATTGGGTTGAATGATAATATATTTAATATGCATTTCCTAATGTTAGCCTATTTTGAAAGAAAAGCTGTGCTTAATAATATTCTATCCAAATGGGTAACTTTGTCTCTAGTGTTCATATTTTGGTTACCTTACCCTATTCGTGACACATGCATTTACATTTCATGTATCGTATGCTACTCGGATTATTACCTATGCATAGTCACTTTACACCTACCTACATGTAGATATTATCTCAATTACCTCGACTAACCCGTACCCCGGCACATTCTCTCGGTATCCGTACTCCTTGTATATAGCCCCGTTATTCTTATTTTATTGTGTTACTTTTTTCCCTTGAGTTTATATAGCATTTTTTAAAAACGTTTTTTTCTAACTCGACATTGTTGGTTAAGGGCTCGTAAGTAAGCATTTCACCTGTTGTATTCGGCGCATAATATTTTATTTTATTTGCCATAATGTGTTAATTGCTTACTAGATGAAGTTCTGCAAGGGGCGGTCTTTGCCTAGCGCGTCATTACGTGTTATACTTGTTAAACTCGTTTCTATGCAGGAAGGGGCGTGTGTATATGTGGCTTTAAGACTTTAAAGCTCGCACGAGCGCATGAGGGAAAGCAAAGAGACTGCAAGGCTCACTGGCTTAATATAGGTGCCTGTTTCCTCCGCTTCGTACAATAGGTCCAGCTTTTCAGCTACAATATTTATAAGGTATATAGGAACTCCTACCAATCAAACTTGCACATGACACTGAAACACTATTTCAAGTGAGGAGATATAGTGATTTACTACTACAACTAGTTTCTCGCGTGGACTCTACATCGCTTTTGCTGATATTCATAGACAGAAAGAACGTTTTTTATTCAAGAAAAAAACTAATTTATTTTGTCATTACAACGTATGGAAATGTCCTTAACCGGGACCATTTTACCATCCATCGCCACATTTGCGAACCAAAAGGAAAAATGCTGGGAATATGTAAGTATACTGGTTTATGTATTTAGAGATTTTTGGGGTTGTTTTACCTGTAGTTGACATATGAATCTAGTATATATTTGGTGTAGTTAGAATAAAGCAATAGCATTTCAGTCCAGATGTAGAGTGAACCCATATGTTGTATCAGTTAGGCTTCTAACTTATTATTTGGTTACATATTGCTTTTACAGTTTTTTTATGTAACAAATATGAATGTTCCATTTTTTTGTACAGTTTTTTTTTACATGATCTTTTCACTAATGGCATATTGTACTATTGCAGAGGTGGAAGGGCGAGATGGACAGGTCGGTTCATTCCAGCTGTGCCGTGGCTGAGGGCATGGACATCTGCATGGGCATAAAAGACGAAGAGGAGCTAGATAAATTCCTGGATCTGGAGTTTATTCTCTCTAACTCCACTGGCACAGACAGCAACACTCCATCCTCCGGGACAGAGGGAGAGTACAGGCTAGTAGAGCAGAACAACATGTATCACTCCGTGATGCAGTCTACCTACACCGTGCCCGAGATAAACATTCCACCTCCGCCGTACAACAGCCTGATGGCTGAGCTCCTGCGCAATGAGCTTGACAGCAGCTTCTGCCACCAGCCCTCTGGCAACAGCGTCCATGGGAGATTTCTAGTCAGTTCGTCTGCTTTCCCAAATCAGGACTTTCCAGACAACATTAAGGTCGAGCAATCCATGGACAGTTACCGACCAGTTATGGAAATGGTCCCTCAGAGCTGCCCAAAAATCAAGCAGGAGGGGAACGTTTCGTGCATGATGTCCTTCGAACATCCGAGACTAGCCAACTCTCCGCAGTCTGCGGGGAACATGACACCACCTCTCAGCCCAGACGACCTGATGAGCTCCGAGTGTCAGACCCAGATGTGCCACTCCCTGACTTTCCCGCAGAGCTACCGCTCCGCTGCGTGCTACCCTCACTCTCACCCGACCCCACAGATGCAGCTCTCGTACCAGAGCGCACACCAGTTCGGGATGTACGAAGACGGAATGGGTATACAGCACACCAATCAGAGAGCGCTGCTCACTCCACCGTCCTCTCCGTTGGAGATGATGGACTCAAAGCCAAAAAGGGGTCGGCGTTCCTGGCCAAGGAAGCGCACAGCGAGTCACACTTGCACTTTCGCTGGATGCGCGAAAACCTACACCAAGAGCTCGCACTTGAAAGCGCACCACAGAACGCACACAGGTAAGGAACATTCCTCAATGTCTTTGTGCTTATTGGAAACTAGAAATATTTGGCTATATGTTGCAAATGACTGTATTTTCTGTCAGTATACCCATGGTATGTTCCCCTTTGTCGTTCAACAGGAGAGAAACCATACCATTGCAGTTGGGAGGGTTGTGGCTGGAAGTTCGCCCGCTCCGACGAGCTGACGCGCCATTTCCGTAAGCACACTGGACACAGGCCGTTCCAGTGCCACCTGTGCGAGCGCGCCTTCTCCAGGTCCGACCACCTCGCGCTGCACATGAAGCGACACATGTGAGAAATCACATACGATTGAGGACTTTGCCAAATGAACCAAGAACGACATTAAGAAAGATATCTCCAAAAATATGTATTTTGTATTTTTGTTTGTTTATTTAACGTTTTTTGAGGAATAGGAAAACAGCATATGAAAATAAAACATCGTCATAGGAATTCTATATACAAATACTATTTTAAAAATATGTAGCTGGTACTACTTTGTTATTTTTTATCGAATAATATTTTGTAAAAGGCTTTAAAAAGTGCATTACACGGAGTTGGCATTTGTGAATTCAAGTCAACATATCAGGTTGGCTCTAAGTACACCCCTGACACAACTGGAATCTTACAATAACATTGTTTAATATGATGTGTTTTGATATTCAAGATAGTGCCTTCTATTATATGCATCCTACGAGTGCCATATTTTTTACTGGCAAAAAAGCAACGTTTATCTATGTGTTATAACTGTAAACAGCACATGAAATAAGCTTTAAGACAATGTTTTGATCTAAAACTGCCTTTCAGTCTTCAGAGGCTTGAATTGAATGTTCAGTGTGTGCATTTACCTGTTGAATAACATTTAATGTCAGGGTCTTTAAAACTATGGAAATAAGAGTAACCATCTCAACATGACAAAGGGCTAAAAGTCTTGTGACTTAATGTTCTTTTTGGTTTTCTGAGTAAATGTATTATTGCCATGTAAATATATTTTATATAATGTAAATAGTTTATTTTAATGTACATATTAAACTAATTGAACAACATAATTCTTCACTTTGAGTAAAAATCCTTGTGGCTTTGGAAAATGGAGCAGCCCTGACATCTGTGTATCATTATCACACCATACTGTAACATCACACCAGTCATAAACTCCTCAACATACATCCATATCTTTACATCAACCATGATCTTTACATGAACCATGAGCCAGCTATCCTACAGCACCAGTTCAGGCCTGAGCAGTTTATAATATGATTTCTGAGTGCAGGGTTTTCCAGCTGTCACAGGGCCACTGCCAGAGTCTTGCGGCTCATGCAGCCTATAAATACAAACATTACATTTACATAATTATAGAGATTCAATATAGATGTCCCCTCTCTGGGTCTGGGCACAGGGGCACACCGCACTGAAAGAGAGAGGAATCCTGGTCGCTGCCTAAATGACAAGACCCAATGGGACAGGATGTAAAGTTCAGTTGGGATGCTAAGAGAGAGTGACACAAAGGTTATACATCTGGTAGTCTGAATTTGAGTCTCACAATGAATGTATTCTGTAAAATCAAAGCTTTCACTTCAAGTAGTCCCCTGGGTTAGGTCTTATTGTCTTGTTACTTCAATGTTCATAAAGCATGAAGCAGTATTAAACAGCTATCACTTAAACATGGTTGCATATTCTTAAAAGTGCATTTTTAGGTTGGTATGCTACCCAACAACAAAGCACCTCCACTGTGGAAGGAGAAAGATGTTAAAAGAAGAGGCTCAGAAAACCAATATTTTACCCATGATCCATCTCTTAATCAGGGGCCTTCAGCCTGTGTATCTGGGTCACATGACAGCATCCCTGCACAATAAAGTTAGGTGTAGTTGCCTTCAGAATAAACTCCTATTCACTGTGTTAGGGGCCTAATTATGTCATTTGCCTACTGTATGTGTAAAAACAGGCAGAGAGGGAGAGAGAGAGAGAATTCACTGTGTTATGGGCCTAATTATGTACTTTGGCTACTGTATGTGTAAAAACAGACAGAGAGTGGGAGAAATAGAGAACGAGAGAGAGAATTCCCTGTGTTATGGGCCTAATTATGTACTTTGGCTACTGTATGTGTAAAAACCGAGCGAGAGAGCGAGCAAGAGAGGAGAAAGGGTCCACCTTTGTGAACTCTGAAAGTCCACAACAATTTCTTCACATTGGCTCTATGGGGAAGCATAAAAGAGAACCCTTTTCTTAAAGTGTTATAACTTTTTAGGGACCGCATCATCTTCTGGATGCCCCTGCCAGTTTAGAGATAAGAGGAAATAAGAATGCCTCTATGAATAGCCCATATACTCAAGTGAAAAATGGAACATTCTCATTTCACTTTTTGCTCTTCGTGTAATAATAACTTCTGGAAGAGAGTGTAGGAAGATTGAACCATGAGTTAGGGCTCAGAGGTAGTATCATATGGTTTATCCATTCGGTCAGCCATGCCTGTCTATCTATAAACAAAACAGATAGCATGTTTTCCGCATGCATTCATTGCTATCTGGTTTCCCCTTTAGAAGTCTCAAATTACAGGCTTTACTAAATGTTTACATTTATACCTCCTCACATATACAACACAGTAATTCAGAATAATCTCTGAATCTGAACGATAACCCTCAAGTTACTCTGCTCCCGTTTCAACCGAAGATGATCTGTATTTCCTAGTATGAAACCATTCATAATCATAACATGCAGCATTCGCGGGCTCTTTGCCATGGCACACCTGAAACTCCATGACAGAGATCAAAAATACCATTAACAGAGCCAAGACAACCAAATTCTGCTCTACCTACTTTATTTGTGAATTAAGAGGGTGTATAAAAGCTGTAAATCCAGTGGCAAGGACTGTTCTTAAAGGTCACAGGAGGTTATTATCATAGTTTGGGGACTAATGTCAACATGATATAAGCAGATATCTCTTAAAGTTACCATCTTTTATGCAAATGTATCTAGGCCTGTTCACATTTCTTTCATATTAGATATACTTTAGTCTGAAGTGAGCACATTCATCAGGTCAGAGAAACTGTCCTTATCAAGCAGAAATACTTTACACAGAGTATCTTCAAAAACAACAGCATAATTTTAAACAATTCTACAAGGACGGTTACATAAAAAGGCAATAAAGAAGTAAGTCCGTAGAGAGAACATGGAGAAGACAGCTTTTTAAAGCTCTACAGTACAAGCTAGATACGTATGTTTGAGCTTTATAGGAAATCTCTGAAAGAGGTGAAAGAGTATTAACTGCTGAAAATCAAGGGAGCAGTTCAGTGTGTGTGTGTGTGTGTGTTTGTGTGTGTGTGTGTGTGTGTGTGTGTCTGTGTGTGTGTGTTTGTGGAGATACATATCACAGTTGGCCCCCAATGGGCAACAGAACACAGACAAATGCCCAAATTTCAGTTTCCAGTAATAACACTCAACAGGATATTCACCAAGACTTTGAGAGGCACAACAAGCCTGGCCTCCATATTCAGTGTAAAGTCCCAACATCTCATACTAAGATCCTGTCTGAGTCAAATGTATGACATCGATTATACCAGGAAAGGATTGATCTCCTAGACTTCATGGCAGCCAGAAGCCAATTAACATGTGTGGGAAAAGTGGGAATGTCAAAGGATGAGTACACCATCTACTGGAGCTGTTTAGAAGCTCCTCAGTGGAAGATACTCATCTGGTCTATGGATGAACAACATGGATTAACATTGGTACTGGCTAAATACAGTCCTATGTAGAATGATACTGTGTGAAGTGAAAGAGTGGGGTCCTTTGCCAACAGACACATGGTGAGCACAGTCACCACTATGCACTTGAGGCCGGAAATACACAACTCAATTTCTAAGGCACTTGATATATAAAGCATATTTTTGTTCATTGATAAATATGTTCATGTCTCGGTTCATTTCGGGAAAAACACTTCCATACCAACATCAACTTCGTTGTATATTTGCGATACAAAAACCATCTCCCCTCCCCAGCTGTATGTAGCCCTAGTACTGCTTCAGTGCATACCACAAGATATATTTCTCAAAGATAAGCATCAGACTAATGGTGAATTATATGGAGTGACAGAGTACCAGAGAGGGTCCATCTGGACTGTTTTAGTCAGCATTCCTCCCCTGACAGTCAGTCCTATTGGAAAACATGAACACTTTCCCCTGGTCTGTACCACAACATTCATGGGTCAGCCAGGCCAGGCAGCCCTGCTCTAGAGCAGCAAGCCCCACTCCTTCCCTCACCAACAGCTGATAAAATAGACTGGGCCAACGGGACTGGGTCTGCTACTCCTCAGGTCCAGGGCAGATTATTTATTAACTATGGCAGATTGGTTAAAGGGGGGTTCTCTTAACTGTTTTCCTAGGCTTTTCTAGCATTGGGGTGGCATGTAGCCTAGTGGTTAGAGTGTTGGGCCAGTAACCGAAAGGTTTCCTAGATCAAATCCCTGAGCTGACAAGGTAAAAATCTGTCATTTTACCCCTGAACAAGGCAGTTAACCCACTGTCCCTACACCGTCATTGTTCTTAACTGACTTGCCTAGTTAAATAAAGGTTCAATTAAATTCTAGCTCTTGGAACTAAGGCTGAAAAACATAATGGCCCCCAGCTAGCTGTCAGAAAGTTGGGGTCTCCATGTATCGGCCCCAACAGGGAGAAGGCATATGGGAGATCCCCTTACAGATACCTCTGACAACTATGGACCCCCAACTCCCCTATAAGGGTGTGTGTGTGTGCACATGTGGAGTGTAAGCATTCTCCAACATCATGAAGCATTAAACTAGCACTGGAGACCCTCCACAGCTGGCAAGGGATATCCCATTATTTCCAGAAATTCTCTTTAAAGAGGGGGTAGCACAATTGTCCTAGTGAAAACACGTGCTGAAATATGCTGCTAGTGACAACATGTGCAACCTTTCTGCTCTTAACATGTCATGTTCTTGTTAAGAAAACATGTCAATTCAGTCACTCGTTGAAAAAGTAAAAGACAACACTAGTAAATACCCCAAAAAGAATGCACAAATATAGATACAAATATTGGAGGGGCAATTTGTGAGATGAGCATATCTTTAATACGTCTCCATGTCCCATTTTCATCTTTAAAGGCAAACAGCATTTCATTTCCGTACTTCCATTAGTATAAGGTAAATACAAACTTACCTAGGAATTTCCTGTTATTTCATACGGAGACAGTTAACATTCCGAACACAGGACTTGCTTGGGTTTCAAGTAATATGTCCAGAAATGAGTGGTCTGTTGGCACAGAATTATTTTCACACGTGCAGCTGTATCCTTGAAATATAGACGGCTGTAATTCACAGCCCATTTTATTGCCTGGTGTTGCTTTTTGGCAGGTCCGGCATTTGGGGGACCATCAATGAGCATCTTGTCTAGAGGTTTAGATCTACAGTATTTACTAATTTGAGGGAGTTTTAATTCAAAAGGTCAAGAAGTATGAACCAACACCCCTGGGGGGTAAATGAAGTCTATGAATCTTTGGCTGATTCATATAAAAAAGTATATTTTGTATTTCAGATTCTTCAAAGTATCCACCCTTTGCCTTGATGACTGCTCTGCACACTCTTAGCATTCTCTCAACCAGCTGCAGGAGGTAGTCACCTGGAATGCATTTCAATTAACAGGTGTGCCTTGTTAAATATTAATTTGTGGAATTTATTTCCTTCGTAATGCATTTGAGCCAATTTGAGCCAGTTGTGTTGTGACAAGGTAGGGGTGTATACAGAAGATAGCCCTATTTCGTAAAAGACCAAGTCCATATTATGGCAAGAAAAGCTCAAATAAGCAAAAAGAAACGACAGTCAATCATTACTTTAAGACATGAAGGTCGGTCAATACGGAAAATTTCAAGAAGTTTCTTCAAGTGCAGTCGCAAAACCCATCATGCGCTATGATGAAACTGGCTTTCGTGAGGACCGCCACAGGAAAGGAAGACCCTCTGTTACCTCTGCTGTAGAGGAGTTACCAGCCTCAGAAATGGCACCCCAAATAAATGCTTCACAGAGTTCAAGCAACAGACACATCTTAAAATCAACTGTTCAGAGACTGAGTGTATCAGGCCTTCATGGTAGAATTGCTGCAAAGAAACCACTACTAAACGACACCAATAAGAAGAGACTTGCTTGGGCCAAGAACACAAGCAATGGGCCGGTGAAAATCTGTCCTTTGGTATGATGAGTCTAAATTTGAGATTTCTGGTTCCAACCGCCGTGTCTTGTGAGACTCGGATGATCGAGATGATCTCTGCATGTGTGGTTCCTACCGTGAAGCATGGAGGAGGTGGTGTGATGGTGTGGGGGTGCTTTGCTGGACACTGTCAGTGATTTATTTAGAATTAAAGGCACACTTAACCAGCATGGCTACCACAGCATTCTGTAGCGATACGCCATCCCATCTGCTTTGCACCTGTTTTTCAACAGGACAATGACCCAAAACATACCTTCAGACTGTGTAAGGGCTATTTGACCAAGAAGGAGAGTGATGGAGTGCTGCATCAGATAACCGACCTCCACAATCACCAGACCTCAACCCAATTGAGATGGTTTGGGATGAGTTGGACCGCAGAGTGAAGGAAAAGCAGCCAACAAGTGCTCAGCATATGTGGGAACTCCTTCAAGACTGTTGGAGGGACCGCTGAGTGCTGAAGTGCGAAGCAACACTCACTACCGAGTTCAAAACCGGAAGCAACGTCAGCACAAGAGCTGTTCGTCGGGAGCTTCATGAAATGAGTTTCCATAGCTGAGCAGCTTTTTTCCGGATGTCCCAAACAATCGGAAAGGGGATTCATCAGAGAAAATTACTTTACCCCAGTCCTCAGCAGTCCAATCCCTGTACCTTTTGCAGAATATCAGTCTGTCCCTGATGTTTTGTCTGGAGAGAAGTGGCTTCTTTGCTGCCCTTCTTGACACCAGGCCATCCTCCAAAAGTCTTTGCCTCACTGTGCGTGCAGATGCACTCACTCCTGCCTGCTGCTATTCCTGAGCAAGCTCTGTTCTGGTGGTGCCCCGATCCTGCAGTTGAATCAACTTTAGGAGACGGTCCTGGTGCTTGCTGGACTTTCTTGGGCGCCCTGAAGCCTTCTTCACAACAATTGAACCGCTCTCCTTGAAGTGCTTGATGATCCAATAAATGGTTGATTTAGGTGCAATCTTACTGGCAGCAATATCCTTGCCTGTGAAGCCCTTTTTGTGCAAAGCAATGATGACGGCACATGTTTCCTTGCAGGTAACCATGCTTGACAGAGGAAGAACAATGATTCCAAGCACCACCATCCTTTTGAAGCTTCCAGTCTGTTATTCGAACTCAATCTGCATGACAGAGTGATCTCCAGCCTTGTCCTCGTCAACACTCACACCTGTGTTAACGAGAGAATCACTGACATGATGTCAGCTGGTCCTTTTGTGGCAGGGCTGAAATGCAGTGGAAATGTTTTTGGGGGATTCAGTTCATTTGCATGGCAAAGAGAGACTTTGCAATTAATTGCAATTCATCTGATCACTCTTCATAACATTCTGGATTATATGCAAATTGCCATCATAAAAACTGAGGCAGCAGACTTTGTGAAAATTTATATTTGTGTCATTCTCAAAACTTTTGGCCACAACTATACTCAGTGCACGTGCAAAAGGAAAATCAATTAAATAAAAAAACACCACAAAAAAACATGAGTCCTATTTATTTAAATGAAATGTTTATTCTAGTAAACAATGACCATGTACATAGGATTAACATTTAAAATAAATCCAAGCATTTTTTTTTACTCTTAGTGTATAGTCATATATCCTCAAAATGTTTTAAGTTGTACATTTTTTCACTTCTTATGGGACAAATATAACAGACATAGTATACCGTTTAAGACAGCTTTGATTATTTCTTCTCATCTACAGCGGAAAGACAATTAAAGGCAGACCAAAAGAAAAAGGAATGCATCGAGCTTCAGAAGACAGATCAGTTGTCAGAAAAACAAAAGATAAGTCCTCTACAATCTCTACAATCTGTTTAGGCTTGTATTAGGCCTCTGCATGTACCTCTGAATGTATGATCAAACTCAGCCAAGTTGGGGCAGAGGGCACTCGTATTAAAAGCATAGACATATTAAAAGTCCAATGGGATTCACAGGTGTTTTCAGCACACGAACGAGAAAAATACGAAATAAAACCTATTGCACGATGTAGGTATCAAAGACAAAATACAGCATGAGTGGTAAGTATGTAGAGAACACTAGGTAGTGTTGGGCCCTATTTCAATACTCCATCCTGCCTCCCTAATCTGACATGAATGGTTGGGTGATTGGGATACATAATGGAACCCTTTCTTTCACCAATCCAACAGTGTCAGATCAAGGGAAGACCTATTCAGTTGCACAACTGACTGATTTCAAGCTAAATGTGTCATCCGCATTTAACCCAACCCCTCTGAATCAGAGAGGTGCTGCCTTAATTGACATCATCGGCACCCGGGGAGCAGTTGTTGCTGGAGGTTAACTGTCTTACTTAAGGGCATAATGACAGATTTGTTTCCACCTTGCCAGCTCAGGGATTTGAACCAGCAACCTTTCAGTTACTGGCCCAATGCTCTTAACCGCTAGGCTAACTTCAAAGAATGGAGTAAGAAATGATGAATGTATTTTCAAGGCATATAAAAAGGGCATGAAATGACCAATGAACAGAGAGCTGTGGCTGAGTCTCCGGCCAACCAAACACCCTCACTGTGGATTTAACCTGAAGGTGCACTACAGGGGTTCTGACATACAGCATGCTGGGTAAGGGCGGGACTGTTGGCATCCCAAGCTTCGAGAGTCTGACCTGTGATTAAAACACCACAGGTAGGGCCAAAAAGGTCAAGGGTCAAATGCAGACGACCCCAGGTTACCTCCCACCGTGCACAGACATCAGTTCAACGTCTAGTTTTGATTTACATTTGGTTGAGTTGTCAACTAACATGAATTCAACAACAAAAATTCAACATGTCATTCGATTTACGTAGGGTTAGGGGTACCCTTAACTCCTCCTCCACATTTACTGGATTGGTTGAACAGTGCAGAAGAGAACCTCCCCCAACAGTTTTTTTTCTTCTCGTCAAGACCAGTGCATCTGGTTTCAGGCGTTTCTTTTACCCCTGCTTCGTTAGGTTACCCTATCCCTAAACAAAAGACCAAATTCCCTCACGTTGATTACTTTTTTCTACGTTGACTCAATGTCATCGCATACATTTTTTTGTTAAAATGGAAACAACATTGATTCAACGTGGAAACAATATTGATTCAACCAGTTTTTGCCCAGTGAGTCAGCTATATACAGCAGCACAGTTAAAGGTCAGATCTGTACCAGAACAGGTTCTTCACATATAATATAATTACACTGTTTTAACCACTAGAGCAAAGAAGTTTGATATGTAAAATTAACAAATAAATGTTACAGAGAGATGGTTTCTATTTCCACCTTGTGGCAACTTAAATCATGTCCTTTCCCAACCCAAAGGGGATGTAACTTTCATAATGCATTTTCACAACATCCCATATAGTTAGGTGAGGTCATTTCACTCAGACTAGTACAATAGTAGGTGACAACAATGACATTACATGGAAGCTTATAAAAGTCAATGTAGGACACATACAGTTCAGTACAACAGGAAAAGACAGAACACAGGGGCAATTAATGTAAGTGTCCTTTTCATATGGTTAGGACCTCAGCTGCTATTATCATCATCTCTATTCAGTTCAATTCAAAGCTTAATTAAGGTGAAAGTGAAGTAAAACCCACAGGTGTAATGTGCTAAGCAGGCAGTACCATCAGCAAGGAGTTTCAAGTAAAAGACAAAGCAGCTATAAATAAAAGTGGTTGAGCCCAAGTTGTAACATCAAACTATGACACACTGTACCGTAAACAGCGGAATATTCCAGTTATAGCTGTGAAACTCATGTGACCTAATGAATTTGCATATTATTGATGGTTAGCTGAAGAAAACCACAGGCCATTTCTAACTTTCTTTAACCTCTCTGCAGCTTGTGCTTGTAGGTCTGTAATTTTTGGCAGCTTTTTTCAACTAGAATCGTAATAAACAAAATGTTTCTGTCTTTTAACAAATAATACCTAAAATAATAAAATAACACATCACATAGTGAAAAAAAATATTATTAAAAAAACTCCATAATAAAACTTGAAATAATTTCCCTCATCTCGCCTTTTTTGGTTGTTGTTTGATATACATCACAGCTTTGTGAACTTACTTGAACTTTCAGAGGAGGCACAGCTAAGTACCCATTCCTTCTTCCTATGTTCGCTGAAGAAGCACTGAATTATTGTCAAAACAATGCATCTACTATCTCACACTCAAAGAGAAAGAAAATATATCTGTACAGTTTGTTCTGGTCCAAACAGACCTCTCTCTCACACAACACTTACAGTAGCCAGTCAAAGAAGAACCCTGCCACTGGCTTGCCACATTCACATAATAAACCAATACTAAAATAATGTCTCAATCTTAATAAGCATTCCAGCATAACCTTTAGGTATTCCCTTCTTCACATCTGTCAGAGCTCCAGCTGCGATTCATGCTCATTCACCAAACCAACACATATTATGTTCATCTTTACATCTTTCATGTTGAGCCAGCCTCTATAGTGCATTTAAACAGTGCATCAGTTAATTCTAAAACCACGGGTCATCATCTTTTCCCCTCCCCACCTATCAATTAAAAACAGTAAGAGAGATTGTGATTGTTGGCTTCAATCTCCCACTCCAACTCCAACCTACCACCGTAAAGTCAAATCCAGTTCTATTTCCACCAGTGATGTAGTGGTAAAAAAAATAGGTTGGTAAACTCTGATCACCGGTCGTGGTGAAAAAAGTAATGCATTTGCAAAAGGCGGATTAACTGTCACAAAAAAATAAAAAAGGTTGGTAAACTGCATTTACTTGCGTTTCCCCTCCACTACACCACCACACCACTGGTTTCCACAGGGCCCAGGATAACCCCAAAAGTTCTGTTTTGTATTTTTTTTTTGCTTTGAGAGTTTGTCCATCCAGAGATTGTGTGTTTCTGTGTGTGCGTATCAGATGGCGTGTGTATGTGTGTTGTGGCGGTGGTGTGTGTCTGTGTGTGGTTAAGGAAGCGGACATGTGTTGGGCACATCGGCCCTGAGAGAAATGGCCAGCTCCAGGTCCTTCACAGTGTGATGGGGTATGGTGTGTGAGTCGTACACGCATGTGTATGTGCACGAGTAATGCTAGTAAGAGTATGTCTATCTGTGTGTTTGTCTATATGTGTCTGTATCTCTATGTGTGTGTTTCTCTACATGTGTGTTTGTCTATATGTGTCTGTATCTCTATGTGCGTGGGCATCCCACTGGGCACAGAATTCAGTTCAACGTCTAGTTTTGATTTACATTTCTTCAAGTTGTCAACTAACGTGAACTCAACATGAAATCAACAAAAAATATGTCATTGGATTGGATTTAGGTTAAAAGTTAGTTGAAAAAAAATACTAAATACCCTTATGTTACTGACTTTTTACAAATCCAATGAGTTTTCAACTTTAATTCAATGTCATCACATGTATTTATTTTTTGTTGAAATGATGTGGAAACAACGTTGATTCAACCAGTTTTTGTGCAGTGGGATGTGTGTGTGTGTGTGTGTGTGGGTGTCCAGTCCAGTCCAGGTCACCCATGGGACATCTCTGCCTTGCTGAGAGCGATGGCCAGCTCTAAGTCCTCTTGCTCCTGCTGCCGGAGCCTCTTCAGCCGCTCCCGCTCCGCTCGCTCACTCTCTCTCTTCGCCCACTCCAGTTGCTGAGCCTCATTTCCAAACTACAGAGAGAACAGGAGAGAAGCATTTAACATACAAATGATTCATCCCTCACACCATATACAAAACACATACATTAGAAGGTGTCTTGACAGATTATTGCATTTTAGTGAACCTTACACTGTATATAAAGGGTAAACTTCCATGTTTGCCTGGCTACAGTAAGAGGATATACATGACTGTAGATTTCATAGTCACCATCTACTCTGCTCTTATAACTATACAACGTATACACACATATTAACACACATCAGCACACACACAAAATATACACACCACTAGACACACACTAGCTGACCTATCCCTATCCTTACTTTAATATTCAATTCAAGTGTGTTCTGCTGTTGGAGGAAAGGTGCTTCTTATTGTTAAACCTAAGTGGTTGTGCTCAGAGCCTAAAGTATGAGACCAAAACACAAAACAAGCCACTATTCAATTTGACCGCATGTTCAAACATTCTTACCTTAACCTTTTCTGGTCCTGCGAGAGAAAAATGAATGATAAAACACCAAAGAAATAATTCACCAATCGCACATCACCATCCATTTTACACCGAGCACACTTCGAAACACCACAAGATACAACTAACTATGACAAAGCAAAATGGAGGACTTTTCAGTTTGGTCCCAAGTGAAAATGAACAAGCAACTAAAAGCATATTTAAGATAACATGCAACAGTGACATGCAGGGAGAAAATGGAAAGGAAGAAAGTGACATTTTCCTAATCTGTTAAAGTGATAGTATGAGATCTAGCCTGTGTAAGGATCACAGCAAAGTAGAGCTAGGAACTCTCCCATGCATACCAAAACACACATATCAGGAGACACTGCTTTACCAACCTTAGATCTGATTCAGATGTCAGACTCAAATGAGCGCCTTCAATTCTGACTCACCAAAATAAGTATGGAACAGAATCCATTGAGGCATTTAATAGATACATTACATTTGTTTCAAATGATTCATCATTCAATTCAGGGGCCAAGTTAATATATGATTATTTATTATTATTATATTATTATATGATATGGTATTTTTCTAGATAAAATCTTTATTGTGGAACACTATGCCTCTTTAGTTTCAATAAAATCCAGGCAGCTGATTCTGTTCAAAATGTTTTGGTTACTTTGGGAGTAATTTGGCACAAGTCAGAGATGGTAAAGTAGGATCTATGCTACCAATGTCATGCAGCAGACCAACACTAACCAGGCTGAGCAAACTAAGCCTCAAGAAAAGACAAACTGATACTGCATCTACACACTAGTAGGACACACATCACTGACACACACCATAGACATGCTGGGTAAGAACTCAGGACTGAGAGCTGAGTAGTGATACTGCTGCTTCCCATGTCAACAGATCCCACAGCCAGACCAGTGACCTGGAGCTGTCAGTCACTAAACCACACCGGATTGGCTTCCCTCTCTGGCCTAGCCTGACATTAGGGCACACACTGACTGACTGACTTACTGACTCACTGACTTACTCACTGAATGACTTAATAAGGGACTAATGACACACTGACTGACTGACTTACTGACTGAATTACTTAATAAGTGACTGACTGACTGACTGGCTGACTGAGTGACTGATTGACTGACTGCTGATGATTGGAGCTAAGTATTCAAATATGAGTATGCTGGATTATGGCTTCACTGAGTACATTTACATGCACACTAATCATTTTAGATTAAACTGATTATGGTAGTAGGCCGAGTATGGTAATAGTCATGTAAACACTTTACTCTGCTTATCTTAATTGGCGTAAAATAAAAGACGAAGTAAGCATACGCCGATTATAACACCTAGTGCAAGCCTCCCTCTTATCTGCGAGTGAGTTCAAAAAACTGAATTATGCATCTTAGAAACACACTACATGGCCAAATGTATGTGGACACCACCTCAAATGAGTGGATTTGGCTATTTCAGCCACACTCGTTGTTGACAGGTGTATAAAATCTAGCAGACAGCCATGCAATCTCCATAGACAAACATTGACAGTAGAATAACCTTACTGTAGAGCTCAGTGACTTTCAATGTGGCACCGTCATAGGATGCCACCTTTCCAACAAGTCAGTTTGTTAAATTTCTGCCCTGCTAGAGCTGCCCCGGTCAACTGTAAATGCTGTTATTGTGAAGCGGAAATGTTTAGGAGCAAAAACAGCTCAGCCGCGAAGTGGTAGGCCAAACATAAGCTCACAGAACGGGACTGCTGAAGTGCGTAAAAATAATCTGTTCTCGGTTGCAACACTCTCTACCGAGTTCAAAACATTCTCTGGAAGCATGTCAGCACAATAACTCTTAGTCAGGAGCTTAATGAAATGGTTTTCTATGGCCAAGCAGCCGCACACAAGCCTAAGATCATAATGCGCAATGCCAAGCTTCGGCTGGAGTGGTGTAATGCTCCCCGCCATTGGACTCTGGAGCAGTGGAAACGCATTCTCTGGAGTGATGAATCACGTTTCACCATCTGGAATTCCGAAAGGACGAATCTGAGTTTGGCGGATGCCAGGAGAAAGCTACCTGCCCCAATGCATAGTGCCAACTGTAAAGTTTGGTGGAGGAGGTTCAGGCTCCTTAGTTCCAGTGAAGGGAAATCTTAACGCTACAGTATACTATTAGATTCTAGACGATTCTGTGCTTCCAACTTTCTGGCAACAGTTTGAGGAAGGCCCTTTCCTGTTTCAGCATGACAATACACCCGTGCAGAAAGCAAGGTCCATACAGAAATGATGTGGAAGAACTTGACTGGCCTGTACAGAGCCCTGACCTCAATCCCATCAAACACCTTTGGGATGAATTGGAACGACAACTGCGAGCCAGGCCTGATCGCCCAACATCAGTGCCTGACCTCACTAATTCTCTTGTGGCTGAATAGAAGAAAGTCCCCGCAGCAATGTTCCAACATCTAGTGGAAAACCTTCCTAGAAGAGTGGAGGCTGTTATAGCAGCAATGTTCCAACATCTAGTGGAAAACCTTCCTAGAAGAGTGGAGGCTGTTATAGCAGCAAAGGGGGGACCAACTCCATATTAATGCCCATGATTTTAGAATGAGATGTTTGACGAGACACTACTTTTGTCCATGTAGTGTCGTTTTCACATACAAACTTTATATGTCCGAACTCAGAATCAAATAGGCTTTGCAAAAATAACATGGTCACTGTGGTAGAACATTTATTGTGATTGCCAATTATCTGTATTTATTTAAGTCCCATCAGGTAGCCTGATTTCATATGTGTCCATGGAAACAGGATTATTAGGGAAATTGTTCTTCTTGCAAAGCATGCAAACGTTTTAAACAAAGTATTATATTAATATGACTATCCACAATAATAGTATTATTGTGTGAATGTAACTGTACTCACAGACAGCCCAGGCCATAGCACCACACTGGCTGGATTATTCAACACTGATTTTAAAGCAACCATTGGCTGGTTGAATAATAATTCACACTCTGCCAGAATCCACTTATTGAACTGCCAGAGAGGATTGCCAGAGATATAATACTTTCCAATTGCGCTTGTTTTAGCCCTCAAACTCAACTCTGGACCTCAAAGCCAGTTCAACTGCATTTTTTTTCATTGTTCCCCTCTAATCAGGGTGTAATTATTTATCAGGTAGAACAGAAAACCAGCAGGCTCCGGATCTCATAGGACAAGAGTTGAATACCCCTGCGCTATAGCATGCTAACTAGCAGCAAACAAAATATATTTGTATTTGTTTAAATGTTCCGATCGCAGCGTACACATCAAACCACAAAAATGGCTGACACCCTTGCCTGCATGAGTACTGGGTATCACTTCTTCAATGCAGCTCCTGTGCTTTACTGCACAACATCAAATGCATTGTAGGTGGTGTGCAACCAACTACAATGCATGTGTTGAGAGAAATCCCCCCCCAGAATCAGAACACAGTACAGGAAAGTGAGCCTTCTTCAACAGGAAACAGCTAGTGTCATCATCTTAGATATGAGGTAGGGTTGGAACGCACGCTCAGATGATCAGTGATCATGAACAGTAGTTATTGCTATGGATTATGCCATAGGTCTGAACAGTTAGCCTGTTACATGGTGGTTAATATGCCATGGGTCTGATTGGACAGATGCCTGGCTCTGGTCTTTGTGTGGAGTGAAGGTAGGTTATTCACAAACAGAGACATCTGCACAGTGAAGGGGAGGCCAGGATGAGATGCAGCAGAAAGGTCTAGATAGACAGGCTGAGCCTTGTCGTCTGCTCTTCTCTAGATCCTTCAGTTAAACGTTGTGGGAGCTAGAAGTAGCGAGGTAGTGGCTAGGTATATAAAGACTGGTCTGGACAGAGAGAGAGTATCACTGAGCTCAACTTACAGAACTGAAGTCTGCAAAACCCAAGGAAGAGTCTTTAGAGGCTTTACTTGAGGCAGAAGGAGCAAAAGGGTCTTTGCCACTAAAGGGGTCTCCGACCACCTTTTTACTCTGAAATGGGTCGATGGCGTCACTGCCGAACGGCTGGAAGGGGTCGCAGGGCTTGGCCAAGTCACCCGCTCCTCCAGGCAAGTTGACAGGGCTGCTTTTACCTGAAGACATTGAGACAGTAAGGACACAGTCATTTCCCCAACAGATATGGTGTACTCCCATTTGAACTATAAATGTTACACTGATGTCTCAAAGATTAAATATGTGGTTACGGGGACAACTTGAGGTATTAAGTGATGGTTTGATAACTTTTACCACAGAAATGTGAAGTTTTTCTTTATCACTGTCAGCACCAAAAGCCACAAGCAGCTCAACTTAAGCAAAATGGAGAGAGTAGACAAACAACACCATCGCATACACACAAAATTGTAATGAAACAATATGCCAGCATGGTATGAATTAAACACATTAAATTAGATGGGCCATATAGTATATTGCATAAACCCAGTACCAAAATACACGGCGAGAGCAATTTCCTCTTTTATGCTGGGTTTTATGGCGAGCAGATGGGTAGAGTTTCTGCCCACATAACCAACAGAGGATTCAGTTCACAAGTTCATCAGATCTCTCCTCGGTGGGTGATGCCATTCCAAGGCCCTAGGGACGGCAGTAGAACCCTTCCAGGTATAGAACCCTCTGTGGAAAGCGGTGGGTGATGCCATTCCAAGGCCCTAGGGACGGCAGTGTTTTCTGACTACACTTTTTTTTTAAGATTCCAAAAGGGTTATTTGGCTGTCCCCAAAGGAGAACCCTTTTTGGTTCCAGGTAGAACCCTTTTTGGTTCCAAGTAGAACCCTTTTGGGTTCCATGTAGAACCCTCTGTGGAAAGCGTTTTATATGGAACCCAAAAGGGTTCTACCTGGAACCAGTAAGGGTTCTCCTTTGGGGACAGCCAAATAACCCTTAGGTTCTAGATAGCAGGTTTTTTCTAAAAGTGTAGGGACCAAAATTATTCCTGGTAATGTCAGGAAAAACTCCTGGCCTTATTTATGCCAACGTATTGTATCCTCATACCTTTATTTCCACATATAAATATATAAATCATTTCACAAAGAACTGAAACTACTCTCAAATAGGCTCATGTTAACATGGTAGTGATGTTTCTCTGTAGGCCAACCTCGGCTGGCACAGTCAGTGGGCCATGGGAACATAGTGCTGGTTGTTGTTGCTTCTGAAGGTGTTGACCACATTTCCAATCGAACTGTTATTTATACCCGGCTTGTCAAGGTTATACCCGGCTTGTCAAGTTCACAGCCCTACTGAACAGCCAGGCATTCAGTTTCTCTTTCGCGTAATGGAACATAGTCTTTACCACATACCATCAGCTCCACCCTGTTCCAAAATACCAGCACATCATTAGTGCTACCTATCAATGTAATGCACAAGGCACAACTCAGAACCCCACAAACAAAGGTTCTGACATGATTCTCATAACATAAATCACATGGACTGTATCTCATAAAAATCTAAAGTATTGCTATGTAATGACTTCAGAAACCACCCAGAAACATTAAGATATCAGCATCAAACTACCACACTACACTAGACTAGTGACCTTTCACTTATCTACTGTATGTTGCAAATTCTTCTTTACCCATATCATTTAATTTCCATGGTTCTATAAAACCAGGTGTGAAAGGTGTTTATTGGCCAGGGCACAGAGTGTGACCCGAGTCGGGCAAGAGGTCGCCAAAAAGCCACACTTCTCACCCGAGTATGCACACACACACACACACACACACACACACACACACACACACACACACACACACACACACACACACACACACACACACACACACACACACACACACACACACACACACACAGACAGACAGAGAGTGGAAAGAGAGGAAGTGGGGAAGGGTGGGGTTGAGAACATTGTTGTTCTTACTCATCATCTCCTGTGAGACCTGATGCTCTGTGTTCTCCCTGCAGCTTGGCATCAAATAATAATGTCAAGTAAGGATTCTAAAGATAGGGGATTTTTAGTTACAATTAATTTCTTAATTTTCATTTCATTTCATGCATGTAATTCAGCACATAAACCACTCATATGCATCTAAGTTCTACTTTGTAATAATGTATACCTAGGCTACACTGCAATTACATTGCATATTGAATATATGGTTTACCAATGAGGGGGACCACTTTAATAATAGTAAGTGGTGAAATCCTGAATACCCTGGTCCATTCAACTTCCTTTGGGAGGCTTAAATGGTGACATAACACTTTTACTAACTAACGTTCTGGCTAAAAATGCATATTAGGCCTAGCTACATTGCTACTAAGTTGAGCAGAGCTAATGCATAGTCAACTGGACTCATCTCTTTGCAAAACTGATCTGTTTATTCGATCTTCAAAAGGAGAATGAGATGGTCAACTCTACTTATCTGTTCTCATGAAGATCCTATCATGTTTTCTAAGCTGCATTGACCATCGCTGTTTGATCTATGACTACTGACTAGCATACTCTACTCTACTCATGCGGAGGTAAGAGAGGAGGCGACACCAGCTAAGTGTTACCTACGGGCACAGACGTCAATTCAACGTCTATTCCACGTTGGTTCAACGTAATTTTGTTGAAATGACATGGAAACAACGTTGATTCAACCAGCGTGTGCCTAGTGGGTTTTCAGGGCCCTTACAACTCCTTCTAGTCAACTAGGCTCTAACAGTCAGAAGATATGTGATGAGCCACGCCATTCATCCTCACAAGCTTCTTCTGAGTATGTCACTAGAAGATCCAAGCAAAAGAGGGCAACACTTACAATGAGATGAGAAAGACCATTAATAATCTTGAAACTAGGGGGCACTATTTTCATTTTTGGAAAAATAACGTTCCCAAAGTAAACCGCCTATTAGAAGCACCGAGCGGGAAGAGGAAAATGGTGTACGTATGTATGGGTGGTATGTGTACGCGTATATATGTGTATATGCATGTGTGTATGTATATGTATGTGTGTGTATGTATATATATACCCTGACCATAGTTTACTTTGTATGTTTCTATGTTTTGGTTGGTCAGTGTGTGATCTGAGTGGGCATTCTATGTTGGAAGTTGTTTGTCTATTTCTATGTCTGGCCTGATATGGTTCTCAATCAGAGGCAGGTGTTAGTCATTGTCTCTGATTGGGAACCATATTTAGGTAACCTGGGTTTCACTGTGTGTTTGTGGGTGATTGTTCCTGTCTCTGTGTTTTGCACCAGATAGGACTGTTTTAGGTTTTCCACGTTTGTTGTTTTGTTAGTTTATTCGTGTACAGTTTCTTTATTAAAGTACAATGAATAACAACCACGCTGCATTTTGGTCCACCTCTACTTCACCTAAAGAAAACCGTTACAGAATCACCCACCACAAAAGGACCAAGCGGCGTGGTAACGGGCAGCAGCAGGAGCAGCGTAATAAGGACTTCTGGACTTGGGAAGAAATCCTCGACGGGAGAGGACCCTGGGCAAAGCCAGGGGAGTGTCGCCGCCCCAAGGTGCAGCAGGAGAAACGGCAGCAGGAGCAGCGAGAGGAATGGACATGGGAGGACGGTTTGGACAGCAAGAATATGGACTATACTACTTGGGAGGAAATAGACAGGTGGGCGGTCGACCCAGGGAGAGTGCCGGAGCCCGCCTGGGATTCGATGGAGCAGTGTGCGGAAGGTTACAGGAGAATGAGGTTGGTGAAGCAAGCACGGCGGCGCGGACGGAAGCCCGAGAGTCAGCCCCAAAAATGTCTTGTGGGGGGCACAGGGGGAGTGTGGCAGAGTCAGGAGTCAGACCTGAGCCAACTCCCCCCGTTTATCGTGAGGAGCCAAGGAGGAGCTCAGAACCAGAGCTGGTGTTGGAGGTGAGCGAAGCAGAGACTGTGAAGGATTTAATGGGGAAATTGGAGGAGAGAGATATGAGGGAGTTGCTGGTTTGGTGCATGAGGCACGACATTCGCCCGACGGAGCGTGTCAGGGATTTAATGGCACCTGGGTCAGCTCTCCATACTCATCCTGAGGTGCGTGCTAGGGGTCTGGTGAAGACTGTGCCAGCCTCACGCACCAGGCCTCCTGTGCATCTCCCTAGCCTTGCACGTCCTGTGCCATCTCAGCACTACAGTGCTCCTAGCAGTGCTAACCGTGGCGGGCGTGGTGCTGGTCAGGCACCGTGTTATGCGGTGGTTCGCACGGTGTCCCCAGTACGCATGCTTAGCCTGGTGCGCTACACCCCAGCTTCCCACATCTGCCGGGCTAGGGTGAAGATCCAGGCAGGGCGGTTGGTGCCAGCCCTGCTCTCAAGATCTCCAGTACGCCTTCATGGTCCGGTCCATCCAGTGCCACCTTCACACACCAGCCCTCCGGTGGCAGCTCCCCGCACCAGGCTTCTTGTGCGTGTCCTCCGCCCAGTACCACCAGTGCCAGCACCACGCATCAGGCCTACAGTGCGTTCCACCTGTCCAGCGCTGCCGGAGTCTCCCGCCTGTCCGGCGCTGCTGCCGGAGTCTCCCGCCTGTCCGGCGCTGCTGCCGGAGTCTCCCGCCTGTCCGGCGCTGCTGCCGGAGTCTCCCGCCTGTCCGGCACTGCTGCCGGAGTCTGAGGCGCCAGAGCTCCTCAGCCCAGAGGCGCCAGAGCCCCTCAGCCCAGAGGCGCCAGAGCGCCTCAGCCCAGAGGCGCCAGAGCCCCTCAGCCCAGAGGCGCCAGAGCCCCCGCCCCTCTGTTCCGAGCTGCTGCCCTTCTGTCCCGAGCTGCCGCCCCTCTGTCCCGAGCTGCCGCCCCTCTGTCCCGAGCTGCCGCCCCTCTGTCCCGAGCTGTCCCTCAGTCCAGTGGGGTCATTAAGTAGGGTCGCCGTGGCTAGGAGGCCACGGAAGCGGACAAGGTGGGGGACTAAGACTACGGTGAAGTGGGGGCCACGTCCAGCACCAGAGCCGCCACCGCGGACAGATGCCCACCCAGACCCTCCCCGATAGGTTCAGGTTTTGCGGCCGGAGTCCGCACCTTGGGGGGGGGGGGTACTGTCACACCCTGACCATAGTTTACTTTGTATGTTTCTATGTTTTGGTTGGTCAGGGTGTGATCTGAGTGGGCATTCTATGTTGGATGTCTTGTTTGTCTATTTCTATGTCTGGCCTGATATGGTTCTCAATCAGAGGCAGGTGTTAGTCATTGTCTCTGATTGGGAACCATATTTAGGTAACCTGGGTTTCACTGTGTGTTTGTGGGTGATTGTTCCTGTCTCTGTATTTTGCACCAGATAGGACTGTTTTAGGTTTTCCACGTTTGTTGTTTTGTTAGTTTATTTGTGTACAGTTTCTTTATTAAAGTACAATGAATAACAACTGCGCTGCGTTTTGGTCCGCCTCTACTTCACCTAAAGAAAACCGTTACAACCAGATGCTAGAATATGCATATAATTGACAGCTTAGGATAGAAAACACTCTAAAGTTTCTAAAACTGTCAAAATATTGTCTGTGTATAACAGAACTGTCACACCCTGGTCTAAGTATTTTGTGTTTTTCTTCATGTATTGGGTCAGGCCAGGGTGTGGCATGGGGTTTTTGTATTGTGGTGTGTTTTGTCCTGGGGTTTTGGTGTGTATGTATTGGGATTGTAGCTAGTGGGGTTATCTAGCAAAGTCTATGGCTGTCTGGAGTGGTTCTCAATCAGAGGCAGGTGTTTATCGTTGTCTCTGATTGGGAACCATATTTAGGCAGCCATATTCTTTGAGTTTGTCGTGGGTGATTGTCCTTAGTGTCGTTGTTCCTATCTCTTTATTTATTTACACAAGTATAGGCTGTTTCGGTTTTCGTTACGTTCTTTGTTTTGTAGTGTTTTGTGTTTATTCGTGTTTCACGTTGTTCATTAAACATGGATTGCAATCTACACGCTGCATTTTGGTCTGATCCTTGTTCCACCTCTTCGTCAGAGGAGGAGATAGAAGAGAACCGTTACAGAATCACCCACCACAAACGGACCAAGCAGCGTGTCAACAGGCAGGAGCAGCCCAAAGAGGAGATGCGCAATAAGGATTTCTGGACATGGGAGGAAATCCTCGACGGGAGAGGACCCTGGGCTAAACCAGGGGAGTGTAGCCGCCCAAAGGTGCAGCAGGAGAAGAGGCAACAGGAGCAGCCCAAAGAGGAGGACAGTATGGACTATACTTCTTGGGAGGAGATAGACAGGTGGGCGGTCAACCCAGGGAGAGTGCCGGTGCCCGCCTGGGATTTGATGGAGCAGTGCGCAGAAGGTTATCGGAGAATGGAGTTGGCGAAGCAAGCACGGCGGCGCGGACGGAAACCCGAGAGTCAGCCCCAAAAATTTATTGGGGGGCTCACAGGGAGTATGGCTACGCCAGGTAGGAGACCTGCGCAAACTCCCTGTGCTTACCGGGGGGCTAGAGAGACCGGGCAGGCACCGTGTTATGCAGTGGTGCGCACGGTGTCCCCAGTGCGGGTGCATAGCCCGGTGCTGTATATTCCAGCTCCGCGTATCGGCCGGGCTAGAGTGGGCATCGAGCCAGGTAAGGTTGGGCAGGCTCGGTGCTCAAGAGCTCCAGTGCGCCTGCACGGTCCGGTCTATCCAGTACCACCTCCACACACCAGCCCTCCGATGGTAGCTCCCCGCACCAGGCTTCCTGTGCATGTCCTCGGTTCAGTACCACCAGTGCCAGCACCACGCATCAGGCCTACAGTGCGCCTCGCCTCTCCAGCGCTGCCGGAGCCTTTCTCCTCTCCTGCGCTGCCGGAGTCTTCCGCCTGTTCAGCGCAGCCAGAGCCTTCCTCCTCTACAGCGCTGCTTGAGTCTCCCGCCTGTTCAGCGCAGCCAGAGCTGCCAGCCTGCATGGAGCAGCCAGAGCTGCCAGCCTGCATGGAGCAGCCAGAACTGTCAGTCTACATGGAGCAGCCAGAGCTGTCAGTCTGCATGGAGCAGCCAGAGCTGTCAGTCTGCATGGAGCAGCCAGAGATGTCAGTCTGCATGGAGCAGCCAGAGCTGTCAGTCTGCATGGAGCAGCCAGAGCTGTCAGTCTGCATGGAGCAGCCAGAGTTGTCAGTCTGCATGGAGCAGCCAGAGTTGTCAGTCTGCATGGAGCAGCCAGAGTTGTCAGTCTGCATGGAGCAGCCAGAGATGTCAGTCTGCATGAAGCAGCCAGAGCTGCCAGTCTGCAAGGAGCTGCCAGTCTGCAAGGAGCTGTCAGTCTGTAAGGAGCTGCCAGTCTGTAAGGAGCTGCCAGTCTTCAAGGAGCTGCCAGTCTGCACGGAGCCGCCAGAGCTGCCAGTCTGTAAGAAGCCGCCAGAGCTGTCAGCCTACATGGAGCAGCCAGAGCCGCCAGTCAGCGGGGAGCAGCCAGAGCCGCCAGTCAGCATGAAGCAGCCAGATCTTTCAGTGTGCCAGGATCCGCCAGTCAGCCAGACTCTTCCAGATCCGCCAGTCAGCCAGACTCTTCCAGATCCGCCAGTCAGCCAGACTCTTCCAGTCAACCAGACTCTTCCAGATCTGCCAGTCAGCCAGACTCTTCCAGATCTGCCAGTCAGCCAGACTCTTCCAGATCTGCCAGTCAGCCAGACTCTTCCAGATCTGCCAGTCAGCCAGACTCTTCCAGATCTGCCAGTCAGCCAGACTCTTCCAGATCTGCCAGTCAGCCAGACTCTTCCAGATTGCCAGATCTGCCAGATCAGTCAGCCAGACTCTTCCAGATCTGCTAGTCAACCAGACTCTTCCAGATCCGCCAGTCAGCCGGGATCTGCCAGAACTGCCAGTCGGCCAGGATCCGCCAGTCAGCCAGGATCCGCCAGTCGGCCAGGATCCGCCAGTCAGCCAGGATCCGCCAGTCAGCCAGGATCTGCCAGTCAGCCAGGATCTGCCAGTCAGCCAGGATCTGCTGAAACCACCAGCCAGCCAGGATCTGGTAGATCTACCTACCTGCCTGAGCTTCCTCTCACTCCTGAGCTTCCTCTCACTCCCGAGCTTTCTCTCACTCCCGAGCTTTCTCTCACTCCCGAGCTTTCTCCCTCCCGAGCTTTCCCTCAGTCCCGAGCTTCCCCTCAGTCCCGAGCTTCCCCTCAGTCCCGAGCTGCCTCAGTCCCGAGCTGTCCTTCAGTCCCGATCTGCTCCTCAGTCCAGTGGGTTTCTGGGTGAGGACTACTAGGCCATGGTCGGCGGCGAGGGTGGACTATCCAGGGACGCGAGGAGAGGGGACTAAGACATTGACTGAGTGGGTTCCATGTCCCGCGCCGGAGCCGCCACCATGGACAGACGCCCACCCGGACCCTCCCTATTGTTTTGAGGTGCGTTCGGGAGTCCGCACCTTAGGGGGGGGGGTTCTGTCACGCCCTGGTCTAAGTATTTTGTGTTTTTCTTCATGTATTGGGTCAGGCCAGGGTGTGGCATGGGGTTTTTGTATTGTGGTGTGTTTTGTCTTGGGGTTTTGGTGTGTATGTATTGGGATTGTAGCTAGTGGGGTTATATAGCAAAGTCTATGGCTGTCTGGAGTGGTTCTCAATCAGAGGCAGGTGTTTATCATTGTCTCTGATTGGGAACCATATTTAGGCAGCCATATTCTTTGAGTTTGTCGTGGGTGATTGTCCTTAGTGTCGTTGTTCCTATCTCTTTATTTATTTACACAAGTATAGGCTGTTTCGGTTTTCGTTACGTTCTTTGTTTTGTGTTTATTCGTGTTTCACGTTGTTCATTAAACATGGATCGCAATCTACACGCTGCATTTTGGTCCGACTATCCTTCACACCTAGAAAACCGTAACAAGAACTGCTATTGCAGGCGAAACCCTGAGGAAAATCCAATCAGGAAGTGCCTCTTATTTTGAAACCATTGTATTCCTATGCACCCCTATTGGCCATTGAAAGGGATATCAACCAGATTCCTTTTTCTACGTATTCCCTAAGGTGTCTACAGCATTTTGACCTAGTTTCCCGCCTTTATGTTGAAGAATGAGCGTAAACGACTACATTGCGTAAGTGGCAAGCTGAGGGCTCCCAGAGTGATTATTGCGTAAAAGACAGAGGTAGTTGTTTTCCTCTCGCTCCTACTGAAAAGCCAATTGTCCCGGTTGATATATTATCGACTAGATATTTGAAAAACACCTTGAGGATTGATTATAAAAAACATTTGCTATGTTTCTGTCGATTATTATGGATATCATTTGGAATTTGTTTCGGCGTTGTCGTGACCGCTATCCGGTGGATTTCTCAACATAACGTGACCAACAAACGGAGGTATTTTGGGTATAAAAATCTTTATGGAACAAAAGGAACATTTGCTGTCTAACTGGGAGTCTCGTGAGTAAAAACATCCGAAGCTCATCAAAGGGAAACAAATAATTTGATTGATTTTCTGATTTTCGTGGCCAAGCTTCCTGCTGCTAGCTGGACATAATGCTATGCTAGGCTATCGATAAACTTACACAAACGCTTGTCTTGCTTTGGCTGTCAAGCATCATTTCAAAATCTGAGATGACAGGGTGATTATTAACAAAAGGCTAAGCTGTGTTTCACTATATTTCACTTGTGATTTCATGAATATTTTCTAGTAATATTTTTTGATCGTTGCGCTTTGCTAATTAGTGTAGTTGATGACAATTCTCCCGGATCCGGGATGGGTAATTCCAAGAGGTTCAGGGGAAGTGGCCAAGGGATACTAAACCATCACAATTCTATAACATAGAACCAAGATCAAATTGACCTATATTGCGAAATGTACTGTTAATCAAGGTACAAGGTGTTAAGTAGTATTATTCATAGTGAAACCTAGAAGGTAGGCACTACCCATCCTTGGTTAACGCACTACCCGTTCTTGGTTAACCCACAACCTCACCCTCCTCTAGTTTTTTTCCTTCTCTTTCCCTCTCTCTGTTTCTCATTCTCTATCTGCCCTCGTCTCTCTCTCTCCCCTACACCTCCACTCCACCTCTATTTCTCCCTGTTTCCCCTCGGGCCTCACTCACCACTGGGAGGTTTGGGTCTGGGGGGAACACTCATCTTGGGCGGCAGAGCTGGGCCGTCCTGATTCCTACTGAATGGGTCCTCCACAAACCCCGACTGGAAGGAGAGAGGGAGAAGAGAAGAGACGAGAAGAGGAGGGAGAGAGGGAGGGAGAGAGAAGAGATGAGAAGAGGAGGGAGAGAGGGAGGGAGAGAGAGAGAGAGGGAGAGAGGGACGGAGGGAGAAAAGGAGAGAGGGAGAAAGGGAGAGAATATATGAGTCTTCAGATGCCAAAGCTGAAGCTAATAGCAGTAACTTCACAACTATCCATAAGTTCCAAATCATATCAAGACTGATGTGCAGTGAAGGTGTTAAATCAGGAAGTTAGAAAAAATACCTCTGGATAGGAATTGTGCAGTCTAATGATTAAATAAATAACATGTAAAAGTTCATAGTCTTTAGTAGAAATACCTGCTGGTATTCTGGGAAACCTCCTCTTCCTTCCATTGGGTCTCTGATCTTTGACATTTGGCTGAAGTCTGCGAACCCACTGTTACTGATACTGCCAAATGAGCTGTTACTGCCTCCAAAAGCAGTGCTGCTTCCAAAGGGGTCCAGAGTACCAAAGAGATCTGAGCAAATATCAACATGAGATGTTCAAGAAACGTTAGTCCAGGGTATAGGTTACACAGCACAAATACACAAATATTCACAGTATTCGAACGGGTGCTGTATGAAACGTAATCAAAATGGGAACCCTGGCACTCTCCCAGAAGCTTGGCTGGTGGGTAAAAACCGCACATTCAGACAAACAAAAAAGTGTATTGGGTCCGCACTCAAAAAGACGTTGCATAAAGCTAACTTCATTATTAGATTTTTTTTTTTTTAAACAAGACGGATATGAGTTGTGCTTCCAGAGTCATTGCTCTAATGTTGGCACACTGTTGCATCTATGTTTCACTGTTTCACCCCTGACTGTATAGAAACCCTGTGTAGTTTCAGTCAAGAGTGACAAAATGAGCTGGAGAAAAGATTTGAATATCAAGTATCCTTTTCACTTGGCTCATAAGTTCAATAGGCAAACTAACATGAAAACCTGATCCTACAAATATCCAACTGCCACAGCCTGCCCTGTGTTCTAGCACGGCGATGTTATTGCAGTACTGCATGGTGTAATGTGTTTATATGGACTACAGCAATTTCCTAGGGAAAATGAAAAAAGAGGACTTTCTTGCGCAACGCTAGAGAAGTGAAGGGGTTGATTGAGAATGGGACCTACACACTTGCACAGTTACAGATGGCCCTGGCCAAGGGCTCTCTGGGGCTATTTCAGATGCCACGAGCCATCCTCTGCGCCCAAGCCACAATGCATCTCTTGTTTTCACAGGGACTGTTTCAAGTGGTTCATGTGCTGCTAAGAATGGGAACCTTAGGAAAATATCACATCAAACAATAACCTCAACTGTTTCCCTCTTAAAACCATTAGGGTGAACATTTTACCCATCTTATCCATACAAATTCTATTTGAGATCATGTGTTATTTTACACTGATATTTGTTAACCACCAGCACCCAAACACAGACTGAGACCTACCCTGTGTTCAAAAACTTGAAGAGGAAAAAAAGGGTTGGAGGGTTTAAACGGATTGTCAAAGATGGGAACTATTTTCAGTGCTTCTCGTCACCTGCTCTGCGGGTTAAGACAGCTCACAACGCCAAAGGCCTATAGGCTTATACACAGACAACAGTAGGCTGGGCCAAAAAGGTGTGGGTGCTCTTGTGCAACTCACAAAATGAATCACCTTTATTCACCAAATACATTTGCAAGTAAACAAGTGTGACTTTCCACATCACTAGTGTATATCTCTCTATCTCTGAATACAGAAAGCAGACTTATACATGACAAAGAAAGAGATGGGGAGAGAGGTAGTCAAAAAACAACTTGGGGTGAGGAGGAATAGGAGAATAGGAAAAAGAGATTTGAGCATGTACCTGGTCCTGGGCCTCTGGTGGGTTTTGGGCTAATGGATAAGAAAGGGTCTGCGCTGCTTGTAAAATGACTTGTCTGCAAGAACAAGCAGAAAGAAACAGTTACATACATACACTGCGTATACCAAACATTAGGAACATTAGGAAGCTATGATCCCTTATCTATTTTATTAAATCCACTTCAATCAGTGTAGATGAAGGGGAGGAGACACGTTAAAGATGGATTTTAAGCCTTGAGACAACTAAGACATGGATTGTGTATGTGTGTCATTCAGAGAATGAATGAGCAAGACAAAATATGTAAGTGCCTTTGAACGGGGTATGGTAGTAGTTGCCGGGCGCACTGGTTTGTGTCAAGAACTGCAATGCTGCTGGGTTTTTCACGCTCAACAGTTTCCCGTGTGTATCAAGAATGGTCCAACACACAAAGTACATCCAGCCAACTTGGCACATCTGTGGGAAGCATTGGAGTCAACATGGGCCAGCATCCCTGTTGAATGCTTTCGACACCTTGTAGAGTCCACGCCCCGACTAGTTGAGGCTGTTCTAAGGGGGGGTTGCAACTCAATATTAAGAAAGTGTTCTTAATGTTTTGTATACTCAGTCTGTACACCCATATATAAAATATACTCAGTGTGGTTAGAAGGTGCCATGATGGCTTCCCTGTACCTTGGTGGGGAGGGTGGCACTTTTACTGAAAGGGTCGGTGGTGCTGAAGGGGTCTGCCTTGATGGTGGTCTTCTTGAAGAAGTCTTCTGACGAGGCCTTGAAGGGGTCCGTCTCTTTGAAGGGGTCCCCTCCAAAGGGGTCTGGGTGGAGAGAGAGATCTAGGAGAGCAGACTGTGGATCAGACATGACCTTACCTTCACACAGGCCAGTCTGACTGGTCTGTAAACCTCACACAGCTACGCTATATGAATCAGGTGTACTGTGTAGTCTAAAGCAAATAGTGGCTGAGATAATGTCTAATTTGGTTAACCTTTTCAGTAAGACTCATTTAACCACGTTCAGGCACTATATTCTATGCATATTGTTTATATCAGTTCAAAATTATGTGTGTTCAACTCTCATTGACTACTATAGTCAACATTGAGAACGTACCCATTCTCCATTACGCAAGACAAACACAACAAGTGTCTACAGATATTTGGCAATAACCATTTAGATAACATTCAATATCCAGCAAATATTTTCTTTGGAATCTATCTTATAATTACAGTTAGGAGTAAACGAGGTGAGTGCTGCAATGAAAACATCAGTGTTTTATTTTTGCCTCATCGTAGAGATAAGGGAACAGAAATTTCACAATATTACAAAGAGAGAAGTGTGACAGTGAATGCCTGTTTCACAGCTCCATAGTTTCATTAACATAACAAGAGGATGGCATTGTATGTCCATCAGTGGAGGTTGCTGAGGGGAGGATGGCTCATAATAATGTCTGGAAAAGAACTTATGGAATGGTATCAAACACCTGGAAACCATGTGTTTGATGTGTTGATACCATTCCACCTATTCCAGTCGTTACCACGAGCCCCTCCTCCCCAATTAAGGTGCCACCAAACTCTTGTGATGTCCATGTATAATTGTGTTGTGAATAAATAAATACCTGCAGCGGCTGGTAGTGATGACTGCTTTGCAAAAGGGTCATTTTGGAAGGGGTCACCTATAGGAGAAGAATCAAGTGGGGGGGAATCAGAAGCTATGCCAAAGAGGACAAAAGCTAAAACGCTGGAATTGGTCATCTAAAGAGAGAGAGAGAGAGAGAGAGAGAGAGAGAGAGAAAAAAAAGAGACAAGCGAGAGGAAAAAGAGAGAGGGACAGGAGAGAGAGAGAGAGGAAAGAGAGAGGGAGAGGAAAGAGAGAGAGGGAGAGGAGATGGAAGGAGTGGAAAGAGAGAGACAGAGAGGAAAGAGAGGGAGGGAGAGGAAAGAGAGAGAGGGAGAAGAAAGAGCGAGGGAGAGGAAAGAGTGGAGATGGAGGGAGAAGAAAGAGAGAGGGGGAAAGAGAGAGAAAAAGAGAGAGGGGGAGAGGAAAGACAGAGAGGGAGAGGAAAGAGAGCGAGGAGGAGGAAAGAGAGCGAGGAGGAGAAAAGAGAGCGAGGAGGAGGAAAGAGAGAGAAAAGAGAGCGAGGAGGAGGAAAGAGAGAGAGGAGGAGGAAAGAGAGAGAGGGAGAGGAAAGAGAGAGAGGAAAAGAGAGAGAGGGGAGAGGAAAGAGAGAGAGGAGAGAGGAAAGAGAGCGAGGAGGAGGAAAGAGAGAGAGGGAGAGAAAAGAGAGAGGGAGAGGAAAGAGAGAAAGGGTGAGGAAAGAGAGAGAGGGAGAGGAAAGAGAGAGAGGAGAGGAAAGAGAGAAAGGGGAGAAAAGAGAGCAAGGAGGAGGAAAGAGAGAGAGGGAGAGAAAAGAGAGCGAGGAGGAGGAAAGAGAGCAGAGGAGGAGGAAAGAGAGAGAGGGAGGAGGAAAGAGAGCGAGGAGGAGGAAAGAGAGAGAGGGAGAGGAAAGAGAGAGGGAGAGGAAAGAGAGAAAGGGTGAGGAAAGAGAGAGGGAGAGGAAAGAGAGAGAAAAAGAGAGAGGGGGAGAGGAAAGAGAGAGAGGGAGAGGAAAGAGAGCGAGGAGGAGGAAAGAGAGAGAGGGAGAGAAAAGAGAGAGGGAGAGGAAAGAGAGAAAGGGTGAGGAAAGAGAGAGGGAGAGGAAAGAGAGAGGGAGAGGAAAGAGGAGAGGGAGAGGAAAGAGAGCGAGGAGGAGGAAAGAGAGAGAGGGAGAGAAAAGAGAGAGGGAGGAAAGAGAGAAAGGGTGAGGAAAGAGAGAGGGAGAGGAAAGAGAGAAAGGGTGAGGAAAGAGAGAGGGAGAGGAAAGAGAGAGGGGGAGAGGAAAGAGAGAGAGGGAGAGGAAAGAGAGAATCAGCACCTTTGAACGGGTCTGTCTTGAAGGGGTCTTCGGAGTGAAAAGGGTCTGTGTGCATCTCCTGAGGGACGCTATTGAACCCAGATGTATTCACCTTGAACGGGTCCTCCTGAGAAGGGGAGAAAAATAGGGATTTTGATGTCTGTCTGGCTCTGGAGAGCTTCGGTTTATTTACTCTTAAAATGCTGCCACCATCTCCAACCATTTTCCCCTCAGACAGGCATTAAGGAGATAAACCAAGTCAGATCGACTCCATTGTTTATTCAGTTGACCGCTAAGTCTCGCCAAGCTGCCAAACACGATGGCCATCAAATCAAATACTTCACATTTCAATTATGGCCCACTCAGGTTCAAGTGGAGGAATTTGGGTTCAACAACACTAACAGAGACCTCGGAGAGAGGAATGTGTGCCTTTAGAGAAGCCCCACTATGACTGCCTGGTTCCAGACCAGACCAGAGCCCCCTGAGCTTGAGTTTCACTTTAATAACACACAGGCAATTTTCATTCTCCTGCAATTTGTCCATTCGGTGTCTGCTGCGCCCCACTGCACTCAGCTGGTCCCAATGAAAAAGCCCCCGAGTCGGTAGGAAATACACCTCTTATTAGGGCCCACATTCTTCAGGGTGTCGGGTTTCTCTAGAAAACCTGCCTTCACGGGCCAGACGAGCCCTGGCTATGAAAACGCTTACTTGTTATGTTTCATTAGCAGGACTTCTCATTTCAATAAGAAGTCTGACCATGATCCCTGTATTCACTCCACCATGACATTCAATGCTGCCCAGAATTAGGACTAAGAATAAGAGCTAAGTGTCCGAGCCCTTTCAAAACGCACAGGTAATAAAGCTTAAGATGGAACAACAGAGGGCTGCCAGGTAAAATAACTGTGCGAGAGTATTTAAGGCAAGATAATTACATTATGCGGAAAGCAAATCAAATATAACCAAAATATGGGATTAATCCATTTAAGATTGTGGAGTCGCACGTTTGATTGGAATATTTCTGATGCTAAATCATGGAAGTGATACCTCCTTTCTCTGCAGGTGAAGGTTTTGCATATTCCCATCATCGTCTCTTTAGCTGCAGCTTTCTGCAGCTGTTCAAAGTGGTGACAAGCAGATTAATTTCACACCCAGGCCAGCAGGTTTCAATGACTCATCATATTACCATGATCTGAAATTAACTACAACATTACACTAGGGCTGCAATCCATTGTTCAATTCCAAATGTACCAGCTGTGTTCAGTAGAGTAGAATGAGAGCCTTTTGTAGGTTTAACCAGTTCTCCACTACCTCTCATAAATATGACTTCTACAGGCTTGCAATGCACTTAGGTACTACTACTATAGGTTTACAAATAGAGCCAGATGACGTGGCCAGGAAAGAAACTCTGGGCCGTAGTAATAAGGACTTCATTCAACCTCCTGTCCTTTTAAACAGTGTGGTGTCCTCACCACGGCGCCGAAGTCTCCGTTCTCGCGGTCGGGGAATCCCTCGCTCATGTCAGCCAGGTTGGTCATGCTGCCTCTGTGTGTCCCATTTAAGGTGCTGTTGTACTGCTCAATGCTCTTATTCATCTCCTGCTGGCTGTCCTGGATCTGAGACAGCTTACTGCGAGCCTGGAGGAACAGCACAGCACATACACAGTAGGTTAATGTAGGGTTTCTTTCAACACAGAGAATGTCATGGTTGTTAGGGTAACAACACCGTCCTATGTGAATGCAGGATGCTGTGGTCCATGTGCTGAGCTGGCTCTAGACTTTTTGGGGTCCTAAGTGAGATTTGGTTGGGCCCCCCACCCAATCTCGTAGGTAAAATCTTGTGGCCCCCCTGTTGACCGTTGAGAAAACATTTAAAAGTTTTGAAGTTCATTTCCTGCAATTTTACACAATTTGCCATAAGGCAAGGAGAAAATGTTGCCCCTTTTAAAGCAGGTTTTATGAAATTCTACACATTTTGCCATGACTTTTGCCATGGTAAAATGATATCTAAGTGAGAGTAGCTAAGAAAATCCATGGGGGCCACCTGGAGGTCAGGGCCCCTGGGCATGTGCCCTTCATGTCTGGTCGGTAAATCGGACATGATTACTACAAGTTTTGATAATTGGCTAGACTAATTTACCAACCAAAAAAATGTCAGTGTGTGACAATTGAGTGACTGTCATTTACTGACATAACAAAAGGAAAACTGCTGATGCACAACCAAATTTCAAAACTTCACCTTGTGCATTCTACTATTCTAACTTGTGGCTGGGGCCCTAAGAGACCACTTACGTCACTTGTGCTTGGAGCCAGCCATGTCCAAGTGTTTGTACATAAGGTTGTGATTACTCTTTCCATTTTATTTCAATATGTCCTTGAGAGACTAAACCAAAAAGAGCCAAAACAACAAAAATAATCATAAAGTGGCTACAGCTGAGTACTGGTATTCCCCTTGGCTCCTCACAGATGGTGGGCTGAGAATACAACATAAACTATGGTGGTGTAATCTCAATATAATTCAAATTTACTGAGAGAAGAGTGACGAATTCTAATATAGGAGTCAATATGATTTGGTCCTGATGAGCATGGAAGTCCTGCCATTTGTTCATGAGAGTAGATGAGAACGGATCATCTTTCACTTACTTCGATGCAATGGCAAGGACGTCCCCACCTATAAAAGACAACACAGCCATCTATGGCTCAGCATCCTTTCTCGGGTGATATGAGAGATGTGAGATCTGAGGCGTGGGCTGTGGCATGTGGAAGTCATGTCAGATATGATGATTCAGATGATGCAGAAAGCAGAGGTAAAACAGCTGGTTCTCTAACTGAAACTGCCACACCCAAACCTGGCAGAGGACTGAGAACCAGCTGATATCTCCAAATTAATTCAAGAGGGGTTGACGACGATGACATGCACTTTAAAATATAACAACGGAATATATTACATTTCTCTCTAAAACAACGTCCCTAGAACTTCACTGAAAATGAAGTATGCCTTAAATGTCCAGTCTATGCTGAATATCTTTCAGAGAAATGAGAGGATAGAACTCAAGGGGGAATGAACCGAGCCCAAATTGAATCTGGTTGTTTCGGCCATTCATGACACAGTCTCCCCCTGGTGGTCACATTAGAAAGTGTCTTGCAACAGGTCATCTCACATCCCAGACACATCAGCCTGGTTCACACCACAGGACAAAACAGAGCCAAGCCATGCTGAGCTGAGCTGAATTGCCTGGTTATGCATCCACCATAGATAGCTGTGCTGAAACCATGCAAGGAAAGGATAGTGCGACAATGAAATATCAGAGCCAGCATGGTTCGGGTTAGATCTATTGTGTGAATCAGGTAAGGTTCTGGTCCTTGTCCTTAGCCCGATCCCCAACAGGACATTACTGTGTCTGGGACCTCTGCATATCTGACTGGGAACATTCCTGTTCCTTCTCCTCTCTCACTACCTGGCCACAGTGGTTCTCTCTCACCTGGTTGATCTCGTCCTGGGTTGCTTTGAGGGACCTGATGATGGTCTCCAGCTGGAACTTGCCGGCAGTCAGGCTCTGTTCCATCTGGCTCTCCTCCAACTGCAGCCGGTTCAGGTCTGCTTTAGCCCGGCTCAGTTCCTCCTCCTGGCTCTGCAGGTCTGTCTCCTGGGAGTGGATCTGGTTCTGCAGAGATGAGATCTGGGGTAGAGAAAGAGATTGAGAGCAACAGACAGAGGGAAAGAAAGAAAAAGTGGACAATGTAAGCTTTGTCCACCAATGGAAGGATGGAAGGTCTGTCTACCAGATTGATAGTGAAAAGTAGCTATGGATATGTTTCATATTGATTCCACGGCTACTACATGACCCCTCCATCCCTCTCACCATTTGGGACTCCTCGTTGCACTGGATCCTGACGTCGTTGAGCATGTCCTCCAGCTTGGCCTTCTGCTGGTCCATCTCCTCCAGCCGCTCCTGGGCATCCTGCTTCTGGGCCTCCAGCTCCTGCAGACTGCACGTCTCTCTGTCCAGGTCGTTCTGCATCTCCTGATGGACAGATGGGGGGAAAGAAGAGGATATTGGTTTGGGGGAAGATTCATTTCATAATTGAAATAGTGTGTTTTGGATAAACTGTACATTCCTGATTCATCACAATACTTTAATTTGGAGAACCACCATATCACATTTAAATATACACTGCTCAAAAAAATAAAGGGAATACTAAAATAACACATCCTAGATCTGAATGAAATATTCTTATTAAATACTTTTTTCTTTACATAGTTGAATGTGCTGACAATAAAATCACACAAAAATGATCAATGGAAATCAAATTTGTCAACCCATGGAGGTCTGGATTTGGAGTCACACTCAAAATTAAAGTGGAAAACCACACTACAGGCTGATTCAACTTTGATGTAAAGTCCTTAAAACTAGTCAAAATTAGGCTCAGTAGTGTGTGTGGCCTCCACGTGCCTGTATGACCTTCCTACAACGCCTGGGCATGCTGCTGATGAGGTGGAGGATGGTCTCCTGAGGGATCTCCACCCAGACCTGGACTAAAGCATCCGCCAACTCCTGGATGGAGGATGGAGCGAGACATGATGTCCCAGATGTGCTCAATTGGATTCAGGTCTGGGGAACGGGCGGGCCAGTCCATAGCATCAATGCCTTCCTCTTGCAGGAACTGCTGACACACTCCAGCCACATGAGGTCTAGCATTGTCTTGCATTAGGAAGAACCCAGGGCCAACCGCACCAGCATATGGTCTCACAGGGGGTCTGAGGATCTCATCTCGGTACCTAATGGCAGTCAGGCTACCTCTGGCGAGCACATGGAGGGCTGTGCGGCCCCCCAAAGAAATGCCACCCCACACCATGACTGACCCACCGCCAAACCGGTCATGCTGGAGGATGTTGCAGGCAGCAGACTCTGTCACGTCTGTCACATGTGCTCAGTGTGAACCTGCTTTAATCTGTGAAGAGCACAGGGCGCCAGTGGCGTATTTGCCAATCTTGGTGTTCTCTGGCATATGCCAAACGTCCTGCACGGTGTTGGACTGTAAGCACAACCCCCACCTGTAGACGTCGGGCCGTCATACCACCCTCATGGAGTCTGTTTCTGACCGTTTGAGCAGACACATGCACATTTGTGGCCTGCTGGAGGTCATTTGGCAGGGCTCTGGCAGTGCTCCTCCTGCTCTTCCTTGCACAAAGGCAGAGGTAGCGGTCCTGCAGCTGGGTTGTTGCCCTCCTACGGCCTCCACGTCTCCTGATGTACTGGCCTGTCTCCTGGTAGCGCCTCCATGCTCTGGACACTACGCTGACAGACACAGCAAACCTTCTTGCCACAGCTCGCATTGATGTGCCATCCTGGATGAGCTGCACTACTTGAGCCACTTGTGTGGGTTGTAGACTCCGTCACATGCTACCACTAGAGTGAAAGCACCGCCAGCATTCAAAATTGACCAAAACATCAGCCAGGAAGCATAGGAACTGAGAAGTGGTCTATGGTCACCACCTGCAGAACCACTCCTTTATTGGGGGTGTCTTGCTAATTGCCTATAATTTCCACCTGTTGTCTATTCCATTTGCACAACAGCATGTGAAATGTATTGTCAATCAGTGTTGCTTCCTAAGTGGACAGTTTGATTTCACAGAAGTGTGATTGACTTGGAGTTACATTGTGTTGTTTAAGTGTTCCCTTTATTTTTTGAGCAGTGTATATACTGTACATATGTGAAAACCCCTGAGTCCCCTTTTAATAAAAAGTGGTATGCCTGCTCACCTGCACCTCTGAGGACTTGTGTCTAATGGCCTCCTCAGCATCTCTAATGTCCTGCTCTAGGGTGAATTTCTCCCTGAAAGAGAGACAAACACACACAACCATCAACCAACAGTGCCACAGGGTAGAACCAGACAGTCTCCCCCTCCTCCTTCCTTCTCTCCTCCTCCCTCTCCTCCTCCTTCCTTCTCTCCTCCTCCTCCCTCTCCTCCTCCTTCCTTCTCTCCTACTCCTCCCTTTCCTCCTCCTTCCTTCCTCTCCTCCTCCTCCTCAATCTCCTTCTCCTTCCTTCCCTCCTCCTTCCTTCCTTCTCTCCTCCTCCTTCCTTCCCTCCTCTTCCCTCTCTCCCTCCTCCTCCCTCTCCTCCTCCTTCCTTCTCTCCTCCTCCTCCCTTCTCTCCTACACCTCCCTCTCCTCCTCCTCCCTCTCCACCTCCTTCCTTCTCTCCTCCCCCTTCCTTCCCTCCTCCACTCCTCCCCCTCCTTTCCTTCCCTCCTCCTCCACACAAAACAACAAAAGAAAAAGGACAGACTGTGACAGCAAAGAGAGGGTTACCTGAGAGCATTCCAGTGGGTAAAAGCAAGATTGCTGACGCAGCATGTAAAGTATGTGGTGAAAACAAAAGATTGATAAAATACACACAGTAAAGGAAGGTTGGAGGGAGGGGGTGAGAGGGGATGAGGTGGGATGAGCGGAGATGAGGTGGGATGAGAGGGGATGAGGGAAGGACCACCAGCTGTGACCTGTCTTCTCCTTTGAAGTGTGCATTTTATGCCCTGAGTTCTAGTGTGTAGATAGCATAACGATATATTAAAACACAAAACAGTATACAGATGTAGAATCTTAATTCGAGTCAGTTTGCTGCAGCAGGAAAATAATCCTTTAGCAACAGGAAATTATTATTATAATTAATGGACTTATTATTTTATTTTTTATATTTTATCAACAATACAACATCATACAAACATCAACAACATCACACCTGCCCAGACCCACTAGCACACACCCCCATCTTCAGCGTCCGCATCACTTTCTACCACATGGTGTCAAACTGGACCCCGTTGCCCACGCACTTTCCATTTTTAGATAATAAAGCAATTGACCTTTCCATTGCATTAATGACGAAGGATTGGTTGATTTCCAGTTTTTAAGTATATGTTTTTTTTAAGATGATAATGAATGGAATTTTGTAGGTGGTTCTGCAGGGGTTGATACATTTTCGTAAGGGACATTTCAAAGTGGAAATGTCAAACTTCAGAAGCCTTTTAAAACCTCAAATAAACTACTAAGTTTAATATTTCTTGCATTGCAGGAAAGTTATCTTGCAACAGGGTGATCAAATTAAGATCCTACATCTGTAGTTGCTACTTTTATTGTGTTTAGGTTAAACTACTGCTGTAAAACCGCAATGTCTAACTAAATCAAGTCAGAGCTATGTTGAGTGATGATTGATGAAAAGGAAATGAAGAGAGGATCTCATACAGGGTGACATAAGCTGGATATGACATAACTAAGCAAAAAATATCTGAAAAAACGATGTTTTTTAAAAATGTTTTTAAGGTACGGAATTCTGGATCATTGTCAGTGGCACAAATGTTGCATGATGAGAAATACATTACAATTTGAGATCACTTTGAAAGAAAATAACCCCTTTGATATCTCCACAGTGTTGTGAATTACCTCTGCAGCTGAGCGATCTCTTGACTGATGTCATCAAGCTCCTTGATTCCAGTGAACTCTGACCCTGACCCAACAGAACTGGAGCTGTCCTGTGGATGGACAGAAAGAGAAAAAGAAGAAGAGAAAGAGAAGAAGAGAAAGAAAGTTAGCCCTATTCTTAAATAACCTGAAAGCCAGAATGCCACAACATCAAACCATCCAGACCAAACCAGAGGGTAGATAGAGAGAGAGATCACAGGGAAGGAAGCATCACAGAGGGACGGGCGACGGGACGAGTGCAACAATGTCTGAGGGGAGCCGGTCACCATCGCCATGGTTAGGAAACTCAGGAGGTCAAGTCACACCACCGTTCACAGCCAGAGTTCTCACAAATGCTTTTCATCATTGGTTTTCTGTCTCGTGAGCCATCGAAAGCATTTGTCGAGTTTTACCAGTTACCTACCCAGAACTTGAACATTATTTGCTGATACAGAGATATAACCCAGAAAGCGGCATTCAGCAGCGTTTAGGTTAGGGTAAAGAAGAAAAGAGTGTGCAGTAAGCTCCTGGTAGGGTCTAAGCACCAGACTGGAGCAGGATCGCAGCAGTCTACACACACAAAGCACATCATAATTCCGAACCACGGTTCCGAACCATTGCGATTCCGAACCATATAAATATAATTTCACACCAAATCAATCAATGAATAGTTATGTCCATCAAGAGGATACTCTCTCCACAGCTCAATAATGTAGTTACATAACACTCCCTGGCTGCCAAAACAAGTCTTTCTTATCCGAGGATCAAAGTCCCTCCCTCCACGCTTTTAAACCAAGCACCTGGAAGCAGGGCCATGGAAAATGCTAACACATTTTCAAAAAGCAAAATATGGGAGGACGTCACTCACCCGCCTCATCTCAGACAGAGCAGCCATCTCAGAGCTCACAGGGGTCACATACCCAGACATACTCTGTGGATAGAAACAAGGGATGAAGACTTCCTACTGAACACAAGAATGATTCCTAGCCATGAGACACATTGAGTGTCAATCACAGAAATGAATACAGGATTAGATATTTTTTTAACTGTGTTATATGTCGAAAAGTGTATAAACATAAAGAAAGAAAGTTGCACACTCAATATATGCTCCCAACAATTTCATTGGTAAACCTAATAACCTTTTTCTCAAAGTGGAAATACAAGTACTTTAAGCATGTCTCTGCACCAAAATAGGTTGTTTTCAATAAAATGTCACAATAAGGTGTAGAGCAGTGGTCACCAACCGGTCGATCGTGACTGGTGGATCTCCAAGCCATTCCTAGTCGATCACCAAACATTTCTGTTAAAAACCCAATAATAAAGCCTTAAGTTCCTATTTTTGTATTTGTTTCGTGCTGTTGGCGGTATGTGCACTTGATTCAGCAGCCCTAGTTCCGGGAAGGCACAGTGTTCCCATTATGAACCATTTCATGTGTCTGAAGGTAGAACTCTGGCTACCTGGCAGGCCTAGTGAGCAAATCAAGCGTACCTATTTGTATTTGTATTTATTATGGATCGCCATTGCCAGCAGCTACTCTTTCTGGGGTCCAGCAAAATTAAGGCAGTTTATACAATTTTAAAGTCATTAAAATACATTCACAGATTTCACAACACACTGTGTGCCCTCAGGCCCCTACTCCACCACTACCACATACTTCCAGTTCTAAATCCATGTGCATGTATAGTGCCTATGGCTGGCCAATCATATAGCTCAGACCACCGTGTCTGCAGTTTCCTCGCGCCATAGACTTTAAAAAGAAGCCTTGAACGCACAGCAAAGTTTATAATGTGAGATTTCAAAACTTTTAAAACCATGACTTGAGAGAGACTCAATGAATACAGCAAATAGCTGCTGTTTTTATGGGTAAGTTCATGTTTAAGTTGTTATTCAGCACTGTCAACACTTTGTTGAACACTTTTATGAGCCATAAAATGTGCATTCTCCCTACTTCCACTCAAGATACAACCAGCACTGCAGCTGCAATTAATGACTATAGCAAAGTGTTTTGAAAAGCTTGCGTTGATATTTGCAGCTTGTGTCTTTTTTAATATCGAGGAATATTTCACTTTCTCTGGTCATAGAAGTAACAACATAAATTGGTGCATGAGGCAGAAATAATGCTGTGCGACTTAAGTTTCGCCATCAACTGGAAGACTGTGTCCACTTTTCTCAGTGGAGGGAGGGAGCGAGGTGGGACGGTAAGTCGGGTGAGAAGCAGCCTCACAGCTGCTCCCTCCCCTCAGACTGGCCATCAGATGCACGCCATCAGTCCAGTAAAAGAAATAAGCTAATTATTATGCTCACTCAGCTGTGCCTCACAAGTAATACAACAAATGATAAATTACCAGTGTGATCATATACCTAAAATGTTGAAATATAATTTCTAAATGGTCTGAGAAGAACAACTGTCACGCCCTGATCTTAGAGATCCTTATTATTCTCTATGTTGATTAGGTCAGGGTGTGACTCGGGTAGGAAAGTCTATGTTTTCTATATCTTTGTTTTTGGCCGCGTGTGGTTCCCAATCAGAGGCAGCTGTCTATCTTTGTCTCTGATTGGGGATCTTATATATAAGTTGTCATTTTCCTTTTGGGTTTTGTGGGATCTTGTTTTTCTGTTTAGTGTCTGGGCCTGACAGAACTGTGAGCTTTCGTTTTCACATTTGTTATTTTGTTTGAGTGTTTTTAGAATATTAAAATCATGAACACTTTCCACGCTGTGCCTTGGTCCACTCTTCATTCCACAAATGAGAGCCGTTACAACAACATTGGCAGGGAAATTCAAATGTAGACAATATACAGTGATAATATATTGGGCCAAAGCCTATTTCACAAACTTCATTGCTACAGGAAACTGTTTTTAATTGGTTAAAGTTGCATAGGCTTAAGTTTTTGAAGTCCTGTTTAAAAACAAATCTGAGCGGTAGATCTCAGCTTGCATTTTGCCTCAGAAAGTGACACCGGTGTAGAGCGTTCGATTTGCCTACTGGGGAACACACAGCTCAGCTAAAACCATTGACAACTGCGTGCCGATTTCAAGGGATTGTTAAATAAATGTTAACTATTTGGTTGTAATATCATCACCTCTTGAAGAGCATAGTCAGACCTACGAATTTCAGATTATTCTATGCAAAACAATTGCGCACATTTATCTCTATCATCAGAGTTATACAGAAAGTACCTGCCTGCTTATCATAATCAGTAAACATCAATGATCATGTCATTTCAGATACATAGAGTAGCTTCACGATATCTCTCAATATTTGCCACCATTAACTGGATAGTTGAGAAATATAAACTAAACCTACTTCTGACAGACATGATATAGACTACATACAGTGGGGTAAAAAAGTATTTAGTCAGCCACCAATTGTGCAAGTTCTCCCACTTAAAAAGATGAGAGAGGCCTGTAAGTTTCATCATAGGTACACTTCATCTATGACAGACAAAATGAGGAAAGAAAATCCAGAAAATCACATTGTAGGATTTTTAATTAATTTATTTGCAAATTATGGTGGAAAATAAGTATTTGGTCAACAACAAAAGTTTATCTCAATACTTTGTTATATACCCTTTGTTGGCAATGACAGAGGTCAAACGTTTTCTGTAAGTCTTCACAAGGTTTTCACACACTGCTGCTGGTATTTTGGCCCATTGGCAAACTTCCCGACGGGCCTGGACATGTACTGGCTTAAGCAGGGGGACACGTCTGGCACTGCAGGATTTGAGTCCCTGGCGGCGTAGTGTTACTGATGGTAGGCTTTGTTACTTTGGTCCCAGATCTCTGCAGGTCATTCACTAGGTCCCCCCGTGTGGTTCTGGGATTTTTGCTCACCGTTCTTGTGATCATTTTGACCCCACGGGGTGAGATCTTGCGGGGAGCCCCAGATCGAGGGAGATTATCAGTGGTCTTGTCACGACTTCCGCCGAAGTTGGCTTCCCTGCCTGTACGGGCGGTGCTCGGCGGTCGTCGTCACCGTCCTACTAGCCACTACCGATCCCTTTTTAGTTTGTCTGTTGGTTTTGTCTTATTAGTTTCACCTGTGTGTATTTTAGTTTAATTAGCGTCCTTATACAGTGCCTTGCGAAAGTATTCGGCCCCCTTGAACTTTGCGACCTTTTGCCACATTTCAGGCTTCAAACATAAAGATATAAAACTGTATTTTTTTGTGAAGAATCAACAACAAGTGGGACACAATCATGAAGTGGAACGACATTTATTGGATATTTCAAACTTTTTTAACAAATCAAAAACTGAAAAATTGGGCGTGCAAAATTGTTCAGCCCCCTTAAGTTAATACTTTGTAGCGCCACCTTTTGCTGTGATTACAGCTGTAAGTCGCTTGGGGTATGTCGCTATCAGTTTTGCACATCGAGAGACTGAAATTTTTTCCCATTCCTCCATGCAAAACAGCTCGAGCTCAGTGAGGTTGGATGGAGAGCATTTGTGAACAGCAGTTTTCAGTTCTTTCCACAGATTCTCGATTGGATTCAGGTCTGGACTTTGACTTGGCCATTCTAACACCTGGATATGTTTATTTTTGAACCATTCCATTGTAGATTTTGCTTTATGTTTTGGATCATTGTCTTGTTGGAAGACAAATCTCCATCCCAGTCTCAGGTCTTTTGCAGACTCCATCAGGTTTTCTTCCAGAATGATCCTGTATTTGGCTCCATCCATCTTCCCATCAATTTTAACCATCTTCCCTGTCCCTGCTGAAGAAAAGCAGGCCCAAACCATGATGCTGCCACCACCATGTTTGACAGGGGGATGGTGTGTTCAGGGTGATGAGCTGTGTTGCTTTTACGCCAAACATAATGTTTTGCATTGTTGCCAAAAAGTTCAATTTTGGTTTCATCTGACCAGAGCACCTTCTTCCACATGTTTGGTGTGTCTCCCAGGTGGCTTGTGGCAAACTTTAAACGACACTTTTTATGGATATCTTTAAGAAATGGCTTTCTTCTTGCCACTCTTCCATAAAGGCCAGATTTGTGCAATATACGACTGATTGTTGTCCTATGGACAGAGTCTCCCACCTCAGCTGTAGATCTCTGCAGTTCATCCAGAGTGATCATGGGCCTCTTGGCTGCATCTCGGATCAGTCTTCTCCTTGTATGAGCTGAAAGTTTAGAGGGACGGCCAGGTCTTGGTAGATTTGCAGTGGTCTGATACTCCTTCCATTTCAATATTATCGCTTGCACAGTGCTCCTTGGGATGTTTAAAGCTTGGGAAATCTTTTTGTATCCAAATCCGGGTTTAAACTTCTTCACAACAGTATCTCGGACCTGCCTGGTGTGTTCCTTGTTCTTCATGATGCTCTCTGCGCTTTTAACGGACCTCTGAGACTATCACAGTGCAGGTGCATTTATACGGAGACTTGATTACACACAGGTGGATTGTATTTATCATCATTAGTCATTTAGGTCAACATTGGATCATTCAGAGATCCTCACTGAACTTCTGGAGAGAGTTTGCTGCACTGAAAGTAAAGGGGCTGAATAATTTTGCACACTCAATTTTTCAGTTTTTGATTTGTTAAAAAAGTTTGAAATATCCAATAAATGTCGTTCCACTTCATGATTGTGTCCCACTTGTTGTTGATTCTTCACAAAAAAATACAGTTTTATATCTTTATGTTTGAAGCCTGAAATGTGGCAAAAGGTCGCAAAGTTCAAGGGGGCTGAATACTTTCGCAAGGCACTGTATATAGTAGGTTGTCCCGCCCTTGTTTTGTGCGGGATTGTTTTTGTTACTCTGTTGTATGGTGGTTTTCGTGTGGTTATTCTCTGGACTATTTTGGTCCTGTGTTTGGGCTGGTCAATTGTATGCGCCCTGTGTGTTGGCGTGACCGTTTTTGTGCGCCGGAGAATAAATTGACAATCTACTGAACCCTGCTCTCTGCGCCTGATTCCACCCACCACTCCTAGTAATTCGTGACAGAATCCCGCACCTGAACAATGGAATCAGAAGGAGCAGCCGCGTCTCCTCTCCCATCGATGGAGGAGAGGGTCCTCCATCACACCAGCGTGCTTCACAGGATTGGTTCGGCCATGGACCAAATGATGGAGAGGATGGATCGATGGGAGAGGAGTGGCCTTCCCACCTCATCTCCAGCACCCCCTCCTTCAGCACCTCCTGTTCCTGCAACCACATCTGGCTCCGGGGCTCTTCGGCTGACGCTCCCACGGGAGTATGACGGAACGGCGGCTGGGTGCCAGGGTTTCCTTCTCCAACTGGAACTATACCTGGCTACCGTGCGTCCTGCTCCCTCCGGAGAGGAGAGCGTGAGCGCCCTCGTCTCCTGCTTGACTGGGCGAGCCCTCGAGTGGGCCAACGCAGTGTGGAATGGTCCGGACTCAGCGAGGGATAATTACCCAGAGTTCACCCGCCAATTCCGAGCTGTGTTTGACCATCCACCAGAGGGTCGGGCGGTGGGTGAACGGCTGTTCCACCTGCGTCAGGAGACGAGGAGCATACAGGACTTTGCTCTGGAGTTCAGGACCTTGGCCGCAGGAGCAGGGTGGAACGACAGGGCCTTGATAGATAATTTCCGATGCAGTCTCAGGGAGGACGTCCGCAGGGAGCTGGCATGTCGGGACACCACCTTCACCCTGGATGAACTCATTGACTTGGCTATCCGTCTCGACAACCTGCTGGCTGCCCGCGGGCGTTCGGATCAGGTCCTGTCGTATCCACTTCCCAGCCCTCCTGCCCCTATCCCTATGGAATTAGGAGGGGCGGCTTCGAGGGGGACCGGAGGAGGAGTGTCCTCCTGCACCAGTTGTGGTCGCCGAGGGCACACGGCCGACTGGTGCTGGAAGAACTCGTCTGGGAGTCGGGAGGGCAGGCGGAGCACTACTCGATCACCCCAGGTGAGTAAGCACCAGACTCACCCAGAGCTTCCTGTCGGTCATATGTATGTGTTGACTTCTTTCCCTTGTTTTTTTCCCTCTCTACAGCATAATGCGCTAGTTGATTCAGGCGCAGCTGGGAATTTCATGGATCGTGGGCTTGCGTTAAGGCTAGGGATTCCCCTGGTGTCGTTAGACCTACCTTTCCTCGTGCACTCCTTAGATAGCCGACCATTAGGGTCAGGAGTAGTTAGGGAGGCTACGGTGCCGCTGGACATGGTAACGCAGGGGGATCATAAAGAACAGATTAGTCTGTTCCTTATAGATTCACCTGCGTTTCCAGTGGTGTTGGGAATTCCCTGGCTAGCTCAACACAACCCGGTGATTTCCTGGCGACAGGGGGCTCTTAAGGGGTGGTCAGAGGAGTGTTCAGGTAGGTGTGTAGGAGTTGCCGTTGGTGCGACTACGGTGGAGAGTCCAGACCAGGTTTCCACCGTGCGCATTCCCTCTGAATATGCCAATTTGGCTATCGCCTTCAGTAAAAAGAGGGCGACCCAATTACCACCCCATCGTCGAGAGGACTGCGCGATAAACCTTCTGGAGAACGCTGCACTTCCTAGGAGTCACGTGTATACATTGTCCCAGGAGGAGACGGTAGCGATGGAAACATATGTTGCTGAATCGCTGGGACAGGGGTACATTCGGCCCTCCGCATCACCCGTCTCCTCGAGCTTCTTTTTTGTGAAGAAGAAAGATGGAGGTCTGCGTCCGTGCATTGATTATAGAGGTCTAAGTTCCATCACAGTGGGGTTTAGTTACCCACTACCTCTCATCACTACGGCGGTGGAATCATTTCACGGGGTGCGCTTCTTCACAAAACTGGCCATGAGTAGCGAGTATAATCTGGTGCGTATTCGGGGAGGAGATGAGTGGAAAACCGCATTTAGTACTACATCTGGTCATTATGAGTACCGCGTCATGCCTTATGGGTTGAAGAATGCTCCAGCCGTCTTCCAATCCTTCGTAGATGAGATTCTCCGAGACCTGCTTGGGCAGGGAGTGGTAGTGTACATCGATGACATATTGATCTATTCTGCCACACGCGCGGCGCATGTGTCGCTGGTGCGTAAGGTACTTGGGCGACTGCTGGAGCATGACCTTTATTGCAAGGAGGAGAAATGTGAGTTTTTCAAACAGTCCGATTCCTTCCTGGGGTATCGTATTTCCACCTCCGGGGTGGTGATGGAGGATGACCGCGTTACAGCCGTGCGTAATTGGCCGACTCCGACCACGGTGAAAGAAGTGCAGAGGTTTTTAGGGTTTGCCAATTACTACCTGAGGTTTATCCGGGGTTTTGGTCAGGTGGCTGCTCCCATCACCTCACTGCTGAAGGGAGGACCGGTGCGCTTGCGTTGGTCAGCAGAGGCGGGCAGAGCTTTCAGTCGTTTGAAAGAGCTGTTCACCAATGCGCCCGTGTTGGCGCATCCGGACCCCTCTTTAGCGTTCATAGTGGAGGTGGATGCGTCCGAGGCGGGGGTCGGGGCCGTGCTGTCCCAGCGCTCGGGCGTGCCACCCAAGCTCCGCCCGTGAGCTTTCTTTTCGAGCAAGCTCAGTCCAGCGGAGCGAAACTATGACGTGGGGGACCGGGAGTTGTTAGCTGTAGTCAAGGCTCTGAAGGTGTGGAGACATTGGCTTGAGGGGGCGAAACACCCTTTTCTCATCTGGACTGACCATCGTAATCTCGAGTATACCCGGGCAGCGAGGAGACTAAATCCACGTCAGGCTAGATGGGCCATGTTTTTACCAGGTTTCGGTTTACCATCTCATACCGGCCAGGCTCCCAAAACACCAAAGCCGACGCGCTGTCCCGCCTCTATGATACCGAGGAGCGGTCCGTTGAGCCAACTCCCATCATTCCACCGTCATGTCTCGTGGCACCGGTGGTATGGGAGGTGGACGCTGAGATAGAGGAGGCCTCATTGTTAGAGCCGGCCCCCCCTAACTGTCCAGTGGGGACTCAGTACGTGCCGAGGGGGGTCCGGGATAAGCTGATCCGGTGGTCTCCCCTCCTCGGGTCATCCTGGCATCGAGAGGACAGTGCGGAGTCTTAGAGGGAGATACTGGTGGCCCACGCTGGCTAAAGACGTGAGATTTTATGTCTCCTCCTGCTCAGTGTGTGCTCAGAGCAAGGCTCCTCGGCACCTGCCTAGAGGGAAGTTACAACCCCTCCCCGTTCCACAACGGCCGTGGACACACTTATCGGTGGACTTTCTTACTGACCTTCCCCTGTCCCAGGGAAGTACTACGATCCTGGTCGTTGTGGATCGGTTTTCTAAGTCCTGTGGTCTCATCCCGTTGCCCGGTCTCCCTACGGCCCTGCAGACTGCGGAGGCCTTGTTTACCCATGTCTTCCTGCACTATGGGGTGCCTGAGGACATTGTTTCTGATCTGGGTCCCCAATTCACGTCCTGAGTGTGGAGGGCGTTTATGGAGAGACTGGGGGTCTCGGTCAGCTTAACCTCAGGTTTTCACCCCGAGAGTAATGGACAGGTGGAGCGTGTAAACCAGGATGTGGGCAGGTTTCTGCGGTCCTATTGCTGGGACCGGCCTGGTGAGTGGGCAAGGTATGTTCCTTGGGCTGAACTCGCTCAGAACTCCCTACGCCACTCCTCAACTAACTTGTCCTCTTTTGAGTTTGTGTTAGGTTACCAGCCGGTCCTGGCCCCATGGCATCAGAGCCAGACCGAGGCTCCTGCGGTGGAGGAATGGGTACAGCGCTCCAAGGACACCTGGAAAGCCGTTCAGGATTCACTAAGGTTAGCGGGAGAATGGCAGAAGAGGAGCGCTGACCAGCACCGCAGTGAGGCCCCCATGTTTGCACCGGGGGACAGGGTCTGGCTCTCGACCCGAAACCTGCCCCTTCGCCTGCCCTGTCGGAAACTGGGGCCGCAGTGTGTGGGGCCGTTCAAAGTCCTGAGGAGAATAAACGAGGTGTGTTACAGGTTACAACTTCCTAGGTATTACCGTATTAACCCCTCGTTTCATGTGTCTCTCCTCAGGCCGGTGGTGGCTGGTCCCCTGCAAGAAGGTGAGGTGCCTGAGGTCCCTCCACCCCCTCTGGACATCGAGGGGTCCCCGGCGTACACGGTTCGGGGCATTCTGGATTCGAGACGCCGGGTGGGGGGCCTACAGTACCTCGTGGACTGGGAGGGGTACGGTCCGGAGGAGAGATGCTGGGTTCCGGTGGGGGACATTTTGGACCCTTCTCTCCTGAGAGATTTCCACCGCCTCCACCCGGATCGCCCGGCACCTCGTCCTCCGGGTCGTCCTCGAGGCCGGGGGCCGCGCGTCAGGGGGGGTACTGTCACGACTTCCAACGAAGTTGGTTCCCCTGCCTGTTCGGGTGGTGCTCGGCGGTCGTCGTCACCGTCCTACTAGCCACTACCGATCCCTTTTTCATTTGTCTGTCGGTTTTGTCTTATTAGTTTCACATGTGTGTATTTTAGTTTAATTAGCGTCCTTATATATAGTAGGTTGTCCCGCCCTTGTTTTGTGCGGGATTGTTTTTGTTAGTCTGTTGTATGGTGGTTTTCGTGTGGTTATTCTCCGGACTATTTTGGTCCTGTGTTTGGGCTGGTCAATTGTATGCGCCCTGTGTGTTGGCGTGACCGTTTTTGTGCGCCGGAGAATAAATTGACAATCTACTGAACCCTGCTCTCTGCGCCTGATTCCACCCACCACTCCTAGTAAATCGTGACAGGTCTTGTATGTCTTCCATTTCCTAATAATTGCTCCCACAGTTGATTTCTTCAAACCAAGCTGCTTACCTATTGCAGATTCAGTCTTCCCAGCCTGGTGCAGGGTTAGGGTTAGGGTTAGGGTTAACCCTAACCCTCTACAATTTTGTTTCTGGTGTCCTTTGACAGCTCTTTGGTCTTGGCCATAGTGGAGTTTGGAGTGTGACAGGTGTCTTTTATAATGATAACAAGTTCAAACAGGTGCCATTAATACAGGTAACGAGTGGAGGACAGAGGAGCCTCTTAAAGAAGAAGTTACAGGTCTGTGAGAGCCAGAAATCTTGCTTTTTTGTAGGTGACCAAATACTTATTTTCCACCATAATTTGCTAATTAATTAATTAAAAATCCTACAATGTGATTTTCTTTTCTCATTTTGTCTGTCATAGTTGAAGTGTACCTATGATGAAAATTACAGGCCTCTCTCATCTTTTTAAGTGGGAGAACTTGCACAATTGGTGGCTGACTAAATACTTTTTTGCCCCACTGTAGATTGATGGACAAGTCAAATTGGCTAGCTAGCTAATAACAGATCACGTCAATATGGCTAGTTAACAAGCTAACTTTCAGGGGATAAACTAGATGGCTATATCAAAACATTGTTTGATTTGCTTGCCATTTATAGTGGTGATGACAGGAGTCCGACTGACAGCTTTACCAGGACGAGGACTTGTCGATGTCAAGCTCTTTTCAAAAGTCTAATGTCTGATGAAGCAAGCTAAATTATGTTGTTTGCTTAGCTAGCCACATGCCAAATGGATAGGTCCCTTTACATATCTGAAATGTCATGATCATTGATGTTTACTGATCATGATAAGAAGGCAGATACTTTCTGTAAACTCTGATGACAGAGATAAATGTGCGCAATTGCTTTGCATGGAATAATCTGAAACTTGTAGTTCTGACTATGCTCAATAGGTGATTTATTTAAACCAAATAGTTATAACGAAAGCGGTACATAGTTATCAATGCTTTTAGCGAAGCTGGGGGTCTCCTTGCCCCCCAACAGCCAAATCTAATGTATTGTGACGCTTTATTGAAAACAACCTATAGAAAGAGTGTGTATGTGTGTGTGTGTGTGTGGTGCATGAATGCGTACATGGGAGGGAGTGGTACACACTGGAACGGGAGTGCCCCTCTCTGAAGGAGGGATCATGTCAGGGGTCAGGGCCTGAGGAGGGTCCATGCCTTTGCTGACTTTCTGCTGGATGAAGTGCATGGCCAGAGCAAACTGCTCCCGCGTCAGCTTCCCCATCTGCCTGGTGTCTGCCAGGGCCCTGGACACACAATAATAACAACATGAGTAATACAGTCAACTTCAGTCCGGTAATCAGGTGGCATCAGCCATCAGTCAGTCTCTCCTACCATATATGTGCCAGTAGATTCTGAGGCAGCCCTGAGTGCATGAAGATGTCCTTGACTTCCATTCCGCTGACAAAACCATCCAGATCCAAGTCTGTCTTCAGGAAGATTTCATCAAAGCGTCCTCTGTCTGTCACCGGGACCACCCAGTTCACTGAGTGCTGACATGGAGAAGAGATTACAAGCATTATCACACACATCTCACATGTTAAATGTTTGTGTGTGTGTGTGTGTGTGTGTGTGTGTGTGTGTGTGTGTGTGTGTGTGTGTGTGTGTGTGTGTGTGTGTGTGTGTGTGTGTGTGTGTTTACCTGCGCAGATTTGAGTGTGTGTTTGGGGGAAAGGCTCCCGGCACTGTTGAGGGAGTTCATGCTGCCGTGGGAAGGGGTGGAGCGCAGGCTGTCCTTGGGGGGCGGGGGGCTGGCGGGCAGCACAGGCACGGTGCCAGGGAGTGAGCCAACCAGAGACTTCTTCCTCTTGTTAGGAGGGATGAGAGAGGAGGGGAGAACAGAGGGGACCGGCTCCTTCTCCAGGGCCCGATAGACCAGGTGCATGGCCTGGACAACAGAGGGGAAAGAACAAAGATGACTGAAGTTATTACTAGTCATTACAAATGCTATTACAAGTAAGCCTTATTACCAATGTTATTAGACAGTTATTATGTTTTACTATTGTGTCAGTTATAATCTTATACACATGTGAAGGTGAGCTGTGAAATATTTGTTTATTCAGATCTAGTCATTCCACAATTTACTGGAGTACACCTTACCACAGCAAACTCATCTCGATCCAGATGTCCATCTTTATCAATGTCACTAAGATCCCAAACCTTTCCTAACACGTCCAGAGGTAGTTTTGAGTTGATTAGAACTGGTTTTACTTTGTCACCAGAGAGCAGTCCACTGACTGGTGCAAGACTTTCAAATATCCCATCGAATTTACTCTTTTCTTCGGGCTGGAATAAAAAATGAACAAAAATAACAATGAGCGATTGATAAACAAAGGTAAACTCATTGTTGATGATTCTCTGAATTCTGTTCAGTGTTTTGGATGATACAATTTAAAAAAGTCTAAGATACAAAACTAAAATATGTCTGTATCAACCAAGCATATGGTCCTGGGGTGTTTCAACATGACTCACCCTCACAGCCCAGTGGGGTTCACTAGAGACCGATGATGTGCTGAGCGATGGGCTGCTAGTGTCCTTCTATAACAAAACAATATAAAAAATAACTTCACCTCCTTGCTTACTTTACAATCTCCCAACCAAACATATAAACATATAAACATATAGAGTTTGAGAAAATAAACGCATCATAAAACTATCATGAAACATGTGTGTAGTTAGGAATGTACTAGTTAGGACTGTAATCGTTAGAATTGTACTAGGTAGGATTGTACTAGTTAGGATTGTACTAGGTAGGATTGTACTTGTTAGGATTGTACTAGTTAGGATTATACTCACAAATTTTGGGGGAGGGATAGTGAGGTTCAGACTAGTGAGGCTGACGTCTTGTCCGCTCTGTGCACAGGCCACCAACCGCAGAGCTACATAGAACCCCTATCCGACAAGACAGGACAACATAATTGTTTATGGGAACCATACAAATACCAGCTCAATTGCCCTCAAGGGCTACAGAATCAAAGGCATCACACAAAGAGAGGAAATTATTAGTTCTCTACCTGTTTGTCCAAGAACCCTTTCCCATCTGGGTCTGCCAAATCCCAGATCTGAGGGGAGACAAACACAAACAAGATGATCAACTAAGGAAACATCAATTAAAGCATCAATGTGCAACAATCATTATGGAATGTGTACAAAGTAAAGTAAATAACAATCAATGTGCATAACAGTCCCAGATAACCAGCTGAATGTGATGGTGAGATAGAATAGGCTAAGACTCAAAGCAGAGTATGACATAAACAGACCAAGGTAACAAGTAAAACAAAAGATGGGTACAAACGGTACACCAAATATAGCTGAAACAAGTACGCACCCTAAAGGTTCTGATAAATAGAAAGGAACGAAATTGATCCAATCAGACCAGGCAATGACATAAGATGTGGTCATCTTTTCCAGTTATATTCCTCTGGGAGTACTGAAGCATGCCTGTGTGGAGGTGCTCGTATTAATCCTTAATGCAGAGACACTCTAATAAACATCTTCCTGCTGGTTGCTTTCAGAACAGTTTATCCGTCTACAGTGTCCGAGACTGTTCCCTTGAGTCTGCCACTCTGCCCAAGGTTTCAGAGGCCGGCAGTGCTACACAGTACCAGTGCTACCCACCTTTCCCAAGGTGACATCAGGAAGGCCAGATTTCTTCAGGAACAACGCAGCTTCCGTGGGCCCTACTCTCCCCGTGTTTCCTGGGTCCACCTTGCAACAAGCACACAGCAAACCAAATTATTAAATGTTTCTATCCACACCTTCACTCTATACTGTTGATTGTGTTTAGCGTTGTCTTAATGCATCCATTGAACAATAAAGACATTTAATGATCCCCAATCTATGTAGATAATATGACTATGTGATAACCAAACTTAAAAATGTATTTTACCTGTCTATAAAAGTTCTCGTACACAGGGTTCCCACTTGACAGCTGATTGGGGAAAGGTTTTTCAGATTACTATTTCAAATAGCTGCTGGAAACCATTGTCTTACGTCAAATAGTGTGACACACCCCACCAAACTACTACTGACATCTGGACCCATCCTTTAAAAAGGCACTTAAGGGTCTATCACAAACAATAGCCAGAGAGGGATTTCCTGTCCCATGACATCAAATATGAATGTCCTCTAATAGGCCATAGCCAAGTTGTTGAGTACCTTTTGTGAGCTCTTTAAACTTAAAGCGTTGTGTGAATTATAAGATGGCAAAAGGTGTTATAAATCCATGTTCTGCAATAACACTAAAAGCCTATCTTTGTTATGTTTTAATGGAATAACTAGAAGCATCATGTAGCCTAGCTAATGTGATTGACACAAAACTGGTCCTCTCAGCATCGACATAAGCGCACAAGCTGGTCAGTCATCATTCATCACATCTAGTAGGTAGCTGCAGGCATTACGGTATCACTACTCACTTCATAGCTATCACAGTGTAGCAGTGTATTAATATGTATATGTTATTACAGTAACTGTTCGTGTTATTACAATGTTATAATAGTCCAATTGTGTAGCTTGCTAGCTAGTATTGTTTAGCTGGCAAGCTATCTAAGCTTACCTAGCTAACTATATATAGCTAGCCTTCTAGCTCGCTATAGCTAACTAACGTTGAAATATGTTGGTATGTTTTGGTTGCATACCTCCTGCTCTTCTGTCTTGTATCTACATCTAAATATTTATGAAACATATCTCAAAATATCTTTCCTCAAATGAGCATTAACGTTAGCTAGCTTGTTCATTTTTCAAGAAAGCTAACGGTAGCTAGCCCACTAGCCAGGCTAGCTAACTAGCTTTCTAACGGTACTCTCTTCAAGCTTACTGTCAAGGCCTTGTCCCATCCAGCTAGCAAGCTAAATACCTTCGGTATTTGTCTTCTTTCTTATACAAATTGGATAAAGAGCACACCACTAAAAACGGCAGGTCATCAGCATGCACAACAGCTAGACTGAAAGTCCACTGCATAATATTGAATACATTGCAGTAACATTACCTGGGTGAGAGATGTGAGTGCTGCCATCTTCCCTGTTGCTGCGGGAACGCACACACCCTCCAGTTCGTAGACAACACCACCTCCTAGTGGACAAGCTTGTGCATGGCACTTATGATTGAAATTATAGTCTTTCAAACGTGTGTAAATTGTCACATTGTTTCAAGCAGTAATGTAAAGTACTTAAGTATAAAAAATGTCAAGTACCACTTAAGTAGTTTTTAGGGTATCTGTACTTTAGTTTACAATTTTTTGTATTTTTGACAACTTTTACATTTACTTCACTACATTCCTAAAGAAAATGTTTTACTTTTACATTTATTTTCCCTGACAGCCAAAAGTACTCTTCACATTTTGAATGCTTAGCAGGACAGGAAAAGTGTCTAATTTACGCACTTATCAAGAGAACATCGCTGGTCATCCTTACTACCTCTGATCTTACACTCTCACTAAACACACATGCTTTGATTGTAAATTGTTGGAGTGTGCCCTGGCTTTCCGTACAATAAAAAAACAAGAAAGTGTTGCTGTCTGGTTTGCCCTCAAATAAGGAATTTGAAACTATTTATCCTTTTACTTTTTTAGCAATTATATTATATACTTTTGATACTTAGTATTCAGACCCGTTGACTTTTTCCACGTTGTTCCGTTACAACCTAATACTAAAAAATCTAGCATCAATCTACATAATGACAAAGCAAAAACTGATTTTCAGACATTTTTTGCAAATGTATAAAACATTTAAAACTGAAATATTCCGACCATTTACTCAATACTTTGTTGAAGCACCTTTGGCAGCGATTACAGCCTCAAGTATTCTTGGGTTTGGGGCAGCAGTGTAGCCTAGTGGTTAGAGTGTTGGACTAGTAACCAAAGGTTGCAAGTTCAAATCCACAAGCTGACAAGGTACAAATCTGTTGTTCTGCCCCTGAACAAGGTAGTTAACCCACTGTTCCTAGGCTGTCATTGAAAATAAGAATTTGTTCTTAACTGACTTGCCTAGTTAAATTAAGGTTTTTAAAAAAAAGTCTTCTTTGGTTTGACGCTACAAGCTTGGCACACCTGTATTTGGGGAGTTTCTCCCAAACTCAGCAGATCCTCTCAAGCTCTGTCAGGTTGGATGGGGAGCGTCGCTTCACAGCTATTTTCAGATCTCTCCTAAGATGTTCAATCAGGTTTAAGTCCGGGCTCTGGCTGGGCCACTCAAGGACATTCAGAGACTTGTCGCGAAGCCACTACTGCATTGTCTTGGCTGTATGTTTTTGGTCGTTGTCCTGTTAGAAGGTGATCCAGTCTGAGGTCCTGAGCTCTCTGGAGCAGGTTTTCATCAAGGATCTCTCTGTACTTTGCTCTGTTCATCTTTCCCTCAAGCCTGACTAGTCTCCCAGTCCCTGCCGCTGAAAAACATTGCCACTGCATGATGCTGCCACAACCATGCTTCACTGTAGGGATGGTCCCAGGTTTCCTCCAGATGTGACACTTGGCATTCAGGCCAAAGAGTTCAATTTTGTTTTCATCAGACTAGAGAAACTTATTTCACATGGTCTGAGAGTCCACATGGTCTGAGAGTCCTTAACTCCAAACAGGATGTCATGTGCCTTTTACTGAGGAGTGGCTTCTGTCTGGCCACTCTACCATAAAGGCCTGATTGGTGGAGTGCTGAAGAGATGGTTGTCCTTCTGGAAGGTTCTCCCATCTCAACAGAGGAACTCTGGAGCTCTGTCAGAGTGACCATTGGGTTCTTGGTCACCTCCCTGACCAAGGCCCTTCTCCCCCGATTGCTCAGTTTGGCAGGGAGGCTAGCTCTAGGAAGAGTCTTGGTGGTTCCAAACTTCTTCCATTTAAGAATGATGGAGGCCACTGTGTTCTTGGGGACCTTCAATGCTGCAGAAATTGTTTGATATCCTTCCCCAGATCTGTGCCTCGACACAATCCTGTCTCAGAGCTCTACGGATAATTCCTTTGACTTCATGGCTTGGTTTTTGCTCTGACATGCACTGTCAATATGTCAAATGAATTGAATTTGATGGACTCCAATCAAGTTGTAGAAACATCTCAAAGATGATCAATTGAAACAGGATACACCTGAGCTCAATTCCGAGTCTCATAGAAAAGGGTCTGGATAGTTATGTAAATAAGGTATAAAAAAAAAAATCTGTTTTCACTTTGTCGTTATAGGGTATTGTGTGCAAATTGATGAGGAAATGTAATTTAAAATTAGAATAAGGCTGTAACTTAACAAAATGTGGAAAAAGGGAAGGGGTCTGAATACTTTCCAAATGCACTGTAAGTAAACTCAGCAACAATAAAAAAACATCCTCTCGCTGTCCACTGTGTTTATTTTCAGCAAACTTAACATGTGAAAATATTTGTATGTACATAACAAGATTCAACAAATGAGACATAAACTGAACAAGTTCCACAGACGTGATTAACATAAATGGAATAATTTGTCCCTGAACAAAGGGGGGTCAAAATCAAAAGTAACAGTCTGGTGCATTAAGTACTGCAGTGCATCTTCTCCTCGTGGACTGCACCAGATTAGCCAGTTCTTGCTGTGAGATGTTACCCCAATCATCCACCAAGGCACCTGCAAGTTCCCGGACATTTCTGGGGGGAATGACCGTAGCCCTCACCCTCCGATCCAACAGGTCCCAGACGTGCTCAATGGGATTGAGATTCAGGCTCTTCGCTGGCGATGGCAGAACACTTGACATTCCTGTCTTGCAGGAAATCATGCACGGAATGAGCAGTATGGCTGGTGGCATTGTCATACTGGAGGGTCATGTCAGGATGAGCCTGCAGGAAGAGTATCACATGAGTGAGGAGGATGTCTTCCATGTAACGCATAGTGTTGAGATTGCCTGCAATGACAACAAGCTCAGTCCGATGATTCTGTGACACACCGCCCCAGGTCATGACGGACCCTCCACCTCCAAATCGATCCGTCTCCAGAGTACAGGCCTCGTTGTAACACTCATTCCTTTGACGATAAACGTGAATCTGACCATCACCCCTGGTGAGACAAAACCTCAAACAATTTTTGCCAGTCCTGTCTGGTCCAGCGATGGTGGGTTTGTGCCCATAGGCGACGTTGTTGCCGGTGATGCCGATGACATTCAATTTATTTCCCTGGCCACATCTGCAGTCCTCATGCCTCCTTGCAGCATGCCTAAGGCACGTTCATGCAGATGAGCAGGGACCCTGGTCACCTTTCTTTTGGTGTTTTTCAGAGTCAGTAGAAAGGCCTCTTTAGTGTCCTAAGTTTTCATAACTGTTGTCACGAGTCCGACCGAGGGTGTTTCCTTTTCCCGGGCGGGTGGCGCTCGGCGGTCGTCGTCACCGGCCTATTAGCTGTGTTTGGAACGTTACTTTTTGTGAGCACCCTGTGGTGTGTTAAGCGCTATTAAAAAGACGCACAGCATTGAAATTCTGTTTCCTGCATTTGACTCCACACCCACGACACCCGGAGCATTACAACTGTGACCTTAATTGCCTACCATCTGTAAGCTGTTAGTGTCTTAATGACTTTTCCACAGGTGCATATTCATTAATTGTTAATGGTTCTTTGAACAAGCATGGTAAACAGTGTTTAAACCCTTTACAATGAAGATCTGTGAAGTAATTATCTTTGAAAGACAGGGTCCTGAAAAAGGGACGTTTCTTTCTTTTTTTTGCTGAGTTTATGTTTAAAATCAAATACTTTTAGACTTTTACTCAAGTAATATTTTACTGGGTGACTTTCACTTTTAGTTTAGTCATTTTCTATTAAAGTATCTTTACTTTTACTCAAGAATGACAATTGGGTACTTTTTCCACCATTGGATTCAAGATGCATAGTCTTGTGTAATCATAACCAATGACACAATTTTAAAGCTTTGAAAACCTATTTATTGTACATAACGCTGAAACAATAACCTTAAAAAACATTCAGCAAACCTTCAAGTGGTGCATTTAAGGCTAAATCCCTATGCTTTATTGTAGTTTCAAATAAGAAAAAACAAAAAGTTAAACAACAAAACAAGATGATAAAAATCAATATCATCACTCCTGTGGTTCCACAGCATGCCATAGCTCAGCTTAAGCCTCTGTTATAAAACTCATGCAATCAACCAACCAACCTACATCGCTCAGATCAACAGTCTTCACAATAAAGTGGCTTATTTGGCAAAAGCTGAAATCAACTCCATGTACATTATGATACAGAAAGTCAGCTGGGTCAATCTTTCTCGTCTACACACAAGAGAAAAGAAAAAGCAGAGGCCTGTGTTGCGTGTTGTTCACACAAAACTGGGTGGTTTCTAGCACTTCCAGAACTTCACTGCACTTTTTAACACCCTTTATAGGATGGCTGTTTGATTATGATAGTCAATATAAATCCTATGGCACTCATCTATGAATAATTAAAAGACACATTTTGACTAACCATGGACCTATAAAAAAAATCTGTACACAATTTTGCACAAACAAACAATTAATCTTCAACAAAATGAGACTAACCTCAAGGCATGGTAGAGTGGATAAAAAAAACGTACAGCATGATTTATTTTGGCATGATACATTAAGGATCAGGGGCAATCAAAACACACAAGGAAGTGTTCAGGGAGAACAGAATCAGGTGTGCATAACATGCTTATGAAATAATAACAAAGGGACATGGCTCAAATGACATTCAACTCAAACTAAAAATCTGATCAAAATATAGATGAAAACTCTCTTGGTAAATAGTGTGGTCTACAGCTTATCATTAGAACTAGCTTTCAAGTGTTGAGCAAGTATTTGTAAAAAACAACTATGTTGCTCAAACTTCATTTAGTGCAGTCATATGGTACCTTACAGTGAAACTACACTGGGACACATCTGGAACCAAATCCAGGATTACTCATCATGTCTCATCCTACAGTGAAACTACACTGGGACACATCTGGAACCACTGCTGCTACTCTCTGTTTACCATATATGCATAGTCACTAAAACGTTTCTAAAACATTTTAGAAATCTGACTTGCTGGCTAGATGAACAAGGTGTTTCTCTTTCATTTGAGCTATTGGACTTGTTAATGTGTGGAGGTTAAATATTTCTAAGAATATTTTTGCGTTCCATGCGCCACGTTCCAGCTGAACGTGGGAGGGGTCGTTCCCAAAAGGGAACCCCACCCGTCAACAGGTTTTAACTATACATTCATGTACATACTACCTCAATTAGCCCGACTAACCGGTGCCCCCGCACATTGGCTACCGGGACTATCTGTATTGTGTCCCGCCACCCGCCAACCCCTCTTTTTCGCTACTGCTACTCTCTGTTCATCATACTTGCATAGTCACTTTAACCATACCTACATGTACATACTACCTCAATTCATCTGACTAACCGGTGCCTGTATATAGCCTCACTACTGTTATAGCCTTACTACTGTTATTATTCACTGTCTTTCATTGTTGTTTTTTATTTCCTTACTTATCTATTGTTAACCTAATACCTATTTTCTACACTGTTGGTTAGGGCCTGTAACTAAGCATTTCACTGTAAGGTTGTATTCGGCACATGTGACAAATAAACTTTGAATTTATTTGATCTGAAATCCAGGATTACTCATCATGTCTCATCTTACAGTGAAACTACACTGGGACACATCTGGAACCAAATCTAGGATTTCTCATTATGTCTCATCTTACAGTGTTATCACATTTCAATATGATGACACTTATCAATAACATAACTTCCTTATCTTTTACACAAATGATTATACATAAACAATAGAAACATTAATTCTGTAAAAGTGAAATAAAGTGCCAAAGTAACTTTCCAACATTGATATGACATTTAATTTACAAAATATCTGAGTTACCTTTATATGAAAAAACAAACAATAAACAGGTTACTTGGACATTTTGCTGGTTTTGTCACTTTATCACGGGAAACTCAAGTATATTCTCCCAAGAGATGAGGCCCACATAGCAAACACAAACCAAAGTATGTTTGGGGTTTCCTTTAAGAGAGGTTGAAAAGCAATATATGGTGAGGCAAACATCCACTGTAACTCTATGGATGGACACGGCACAAGCAGCAGTGATAACAGCCAGTGATAGCAGCAGTAATTGCAGCAGTGATAGCAGCAGTGATAGCAGCAGTAATAGCAGCAGTGATAGCAGCAGTGATAGCAGCAGTGATAGCAGCAGTGATAGCAGCAGTAATAGCAGCAGTGACAGGAGCAGTAATAGCAGTAGTGATAGCAGCAGTAATAGCAGCAGTGATAGCCGCATTAATAGCAGCAGTAATAGCAGCAGTAATAGCAGCAGTGATAGCAGCAGTAATAGCAGTAGTAATAGCAGCAGTGATAGCAGCAGTGATAGCAGTAGTAATACAGCAGTGATAGCAGCAGTAATAGCAGTAGTAATACAGCAGTGATAGCAGCAGTAATAGCAGTAGTAATAGCAGCAGTGATAGCAGCAGTGATAGCAGCAGTAATAGCAGTAGTAATACAGCAGTGATAGCAGCAGTAATAGCAGTAGTAATACAGCAGTGATAACAGCCGTAATAGCAGCAGTGACAGCAGCAGTAATAGCAGCAGTAATAGGAGCTGTAATAGCAGCAGTAATAGCAGCAGTTATAGCAGTAGTAATACAGCAGTGATAGCAGTAGTAATAGCAGCAGTAATAGCAGCAGTAATAGCAGCAATGGTCGCAGTGATAGCATCAGTAATAGCAGCAGTAATAGCAGCAATAATTGCAGTGATAGCAGCAGTAATAGCAGCAGTGATAGCAGCAGTGATAGCAGCAGTAATAGCAGCAGTGATAGCAGCAGTAATAGCAGCAGTGATAGCAGCAGTGATAGCAGCAGTAATAGCAGCAGTGAGCAAGAGAGACCACTGAGAGCTAACATACTCAGAGAGAATGGAGAAGGCATAGCTTACAGTAACTAAACATCACGTCTTTGTCCAATGACAAGTCACTTCTGGTAACCTTTTCCACTCCTTCCTTCCAAATCACATTTTGTAGCACTATCACTCGTTCTCTAGCCCTCCATTCTTCCCCTTCATGCTGACGCATGCACATTCACTCGTCATCAAATGTTTGTTGGAGCAGGAAATTAGCAGCTAAATTCTCGTTCTTCTCACATGCGAAATATGCTTGAATGACAAGTCCCTCTGGAAATCCCAAGGCTTTTAACTGTAATGAAAACACATAGGCAATTGTCAGCTCAGAAACACATAACCAATGACACAGCGAGCTTCGCATTGAGAAAGTGATATAAATGAGTTCAATCTCAATTATTAAACATAAATAATCATACCCTCTCGATGGCCTCCTTCTCTTGTGGGGTGACCTGGATGTAGTTAGTCTGTGGCGCCCCCTGGGACTGAACTCCCTCCTCTACCATCTCTCCTCCTTGGGGCTCGTTCAGCATCTGCACAAACCGCTCCTGGTGCTGGGTAATTTGCTGCAAAGAAAGAACATCATCATATAAACCCTTACGAATACAAATAATGATTTCCTTTTTAGTAGGTTAAGCCAACACAGAATCTAAAGGGCAGAATATTTACAACCTCCCATAAAACCAGATTGGGTCTGGAAAGCCAAGCCGATGAGCATGGCTACGTGGATGGAGAGAGACTGCATGCAGTCACTGGGATGTCCAGTCTCCCCACTGACCTGCAGCAGCTGGGGGTTGTCTCTGCCTAGCTGCTGGAGCAGGGCAGGAAGAAGAGCTGGGTTCTGCTGGATGACCTGTCTCATCTGCTGGAACTGTGGCTGGTTCCTCAAAAACTCCAGGGGGTTCTCACCCCCAGTACTTCCACCAGTACCACCAGTAAGCCCACCAGTCAGCCCACCAGACGAGGGGGGCTGCTGGGTTGAAGACACTGCGCCTGCTGCAAAACAAGAATTAATGGACAGAGAGTTCAAAGACCTCTATGAAACACAGTACTGAGCTGACAATGTGCGTCCAGAGAAATGATTGGTTGGTATGAGAGACACATGGGCCTTTTAAAAGAACAAGAGTAGAGTGGGTGGGTGGGTGGGTGGGTGGGTGGTCTCACTCGTGGCTGCTGGTGGGGGCTGGGCTCTATCTGTGGCTGGAGCAGGGGCTGGGGCAGGAGCTGGGGCAGTGGGGTTGAGGTTGGCCAGAGCTGTGTGTAGGAACGCCTCCGGTGGCAGAAGGTCAGCCTCGGCTGGAATCCCCTGGATGAAGTAGAGATAAGAATTTATGATGCCTCGGGACAATTAAATAATAATGAAGTGCATTTATATTGCTCTCTCCTAAGTTCTCAAAGCGCTTTGCATTGTAAGGGAGACAGATGGATAAACACACAATGAACTGTATACAGCTTTGAGACTGAAAATCATTTTTTATTCTGTGTGCATACAGAATATGCACACTGTCAGTTTGTGGAAAGAGTGTGGTGGAGCATAGGAATTAGCTCCACTGCTCCCAGGTCATAATACACTCATCTACCATTAAATCACTGATAGGATGGAAACTCACCATTAGCAGGTACTCCACGGCTCTGTCTGGGTTGTTGTAACTGGCTCGCAGCGCTGCAATAACCTGCTCCCTTTCATATCCCATAGACATGATTTCAGACACTAGATTCTCATATGCCTGTCCTGTCACTGTCTCATGAAGAGAGGGGGAAAAGATACAGGGTCATAAATCAATGGGAAGATGAAGCATGATATTTTGATGTGAAAGATTAGACTAGTCTCTTGATTACCCAGTATTGACGCTGCTTCTTCCAGGAGACTTAAGTCATCAACAAGGCTGTGAGAGAATTTTTTGTTGTTGATCAAAACAGACACATTTATGAACTAAAAACATGTTTGCCATACACATCTTTAAACAATCTAAGATATAAAATATTTTATCAGAAGTCAATACCTGGAGGAGGAGAGGGCTGGTGGTGTAGCAAAGGGCTGTTCAGGCTGCTCCCCCCCAGGCTTGACCTCTGAGAGGGAGGATGCTGCTGCAGCTAGGGATGCACTCGTCCCCAGGGCTGCAGGGGGAATAGAAACAGGGGCTGGTGCAGGGGGTGTGAAGAACTCCACTGCTTGTGTGAGGCTTGAGGCAGGGGCAGGTGTGGATGTAGGGGACAGGGTGGAGATCTCCATGGGGGCAGGGGATGAGGTAGGTCGGGCAATGTCAGAGAGGGACAGCCCAGAAACAGCAGGAGGTGCAGGGGCAGGAGCAGGGGTAGAGGCTGGGGCTGCCAGAGGAGAAATCTGTGGAGTAGCTGGAGGTTTGGGCTGTAGGGAGACAACAAACAAGACTGCCCAGAGATGACCACTGTGACTACAGACAACTACCTCATCTTTAGACATCAATGAATAATATATTTCTACAAATACAAATGACTAACTCCTGCTTCCACTGTCATTAATGCTGTAATGACAGTATTATAAGCACATAAATGATCTTGTACGTCCTTTGTTAAAGTTTACTATCAATTAATCAATAAAATAAGGAACTCGTATAATATCCTCACATATGAATGGCTACCAAAAAAATCCATTAAAACAGTGTTGAAATCTTACCTTTGTAACCATTACCACCAGAAAGTTGTTCTCATCAATTCTGTAGTCTTTTAGAGGTATGTCATCATTCAAGATTTTGCCTACCAAAACACAACAAGAAGAACCTGCTCAATGACACTGAACAAAAATATAAAATGCAACATGCATGCAAAGATTACTGGGTTACAGTTCATATAAGGAAATAAATCATCTTAAATGAATTCATTAGGCCCTAATCTATTGATTTCACATGACTGGGAATACAGATATGCATCTGTTGGTCACAGATACCTTAAAAAAAGGTAGTGGGTGTGGATCAGAAAACCAGTCAGTATCTGGTGTGACCACCATTTGCCTAATGCCGCGCGACATACAGTGGGGCAAAAAAGTATTTAGCCAGCCAGCAATTGTGCAAGTTCTCCCACTTAAAAAGATGAGAGAGGCCTGTAATTTTCATCATAGGTACACTTCAACTATGACAGAAAAAATGAGAAAAGAAATCCAGAAAATCACATTGTAGGATTTTTAATTAATTTATTTGCAAATTATGGTGGAAAATAAGTATTTGGTCAATAACAAAAGTTTATCTCAATACTTTGTTATATACCCTTTGTTGGCAATGACAGAGGTCAAACGTTTTCTGTAAGTCTTCACAAGGTTTTCACACACTGTTGCTGGTATTTTGGCCCTTTCCTCCATGCATATCTCCTCTAGAGCAGTGATGTTTTGGGGCTGTTGCTGGGCAACACAGACTTTCAACTCCCTCCAAAGATTTTCTATGGGGTTGAGATCTGGAGACTGGCTAGGCTACTCCAGGACCTTGAAATGCTTCTTACGAAGCCACTCCTTCGTTGCCCGGGCGGTGTGTTTGGGATCATTGTCATGCTGAAAGACCCAGCCACGTTTCATCTTCAATGCCCTTGCTGATGGTAGGCTTTGTTACTTTGGTCCCAGCTCTCTGCAGGTCATTCACTAGGTCCCCCCGTGTGGTTCTGGGATTTTTGCTCACCGTTCTTGTGATCATTTTGACCCCACGGGGTGAGATCTTGCGTGGAGCCCCAGATCGAGGGAGATTATCAGTGGTCTTTTATGTCTTCCATTTCCTAATAATTGCTCCCACAGTTGATTTCTTCAAACCAAGCTGCTTACCTATTGCAGATTCAGTCTTCCCAGCCTGGTGCAGGTCTACAATTTTGTTTCTGGTGTCCTTTGACAGCTCTTTGGTCTTGGTCATAGTGGAGTTTGGAGTGTGACTGTTTGAGATTGTGGACAGGTGTCTTTTATACTGATAACAAGTTCAAACAGGTGCCATTAATACAGGTAACGAGTGGAGGACAGAGGAGCCTCTTAAAGAAGAAGTTACAGATCTGTGAGAGCCAGAAATCTTGCTTGTATGTAGGTGACCAAATACTTATTTTCCACCATAATTTGCAAATAAATTCATTAAAAATCCTACAATGTGATTTTCTGGATTTTTTTTTTTTTTCTTTTCTCATTTTGTCTGTCATAGTTGAAGTGTACCTATGATGAAAATTACAGGCCTCTCTCATCTTTTTAAGTGGGAGAACTTGCACAATTGGTGGTTGACTAAATACTTTTTTCCCCCACTGTATCTCCTTTGCATAGAGTCATCAGGCTGTTGATTGTGGCCTTTGAATGTTGTCCCACTCCTCTTCAATGGCTGTGTGAATTTACTGGAAATTGGCGGGTACTGGAACATGCTGTCATACACGTCGATCCAGAGCATCCCAAACGTGCTCAATGGGTGACATGTCTGGTGAGTATGCAGGCCGTGGAAGAACTGTGACATTTTCAGCTTCCAGGAATTGTGTACAGATCCTTGTGACATGGGGCCCTGCATTATCATGCTGAAACATGAGGTGATGGCGGTGGATGAATGGCACGACCATGGGCCTTAGGATCTCATCACGGTATCTCTGTGTATTCAAATTGCCAAATTGCCAAAAATGCAATTGTGTTCATTGTCCGTAGCTTATGCCTGCCCATACCATAACCCCACCACCACCATGGGGCTCTCTGTTCAGCAAACCGCTCGCCTACACAACATCGTCTGTACACGCTGTCTGCCATCTACCCGGTACAGTTGAAACTGAGATTCATCCATGAAGAGCACACTTCTCCAGCGTGCCAGTGGCCATTGAAGGTGAGCATTTCCCCACTAAAGTATGTTATGACGCCGAACTGCAGTCAGGTCAAGACCCTGGTGAGGGTAACAAGCATGCAGATAAGCTTCTCTGAGACGGTTTTGATAGTTTGTGCAGAAATCTTTCGGTTGTGCAAACCCACAGATTCATCAGCTGTCTGGGAGGCTGGTCTCAGATGATCCCACAGGTGAAGAAACCAGATGTGGAGGTCCTGGGCTGGCATGGTTACACATGATCTGCGGTTGTGAGGCCGTTTGGACGTACTGACAAATTCTCTGAAACAATGGTTTATGGTAGAGAAATGAACATTCAATTCTCTAGCTACAGCTCTGGTGAACATTCATGCTGTCAGTATGCCAATTGCATGCGCCCCCTAAAACTTGAGACATCTGTGTCGTGTGAAAAAACTGCACATTTTAGAGTGGCCTTTTATTGTGTCCAACACAAAGTGCACCTGTGTAATGATTATGCTGTTTAATCATCTTCTTGAAATGCCACACCTGTCAGATGGATGGATTATCTTGGCAAAGGAGAAATGCTCACTAACAGGGATGTAAACAAATTTGAGAGAAATACTATTTTCGTGCATATGGAAATTTTGTGGGATCTTTTATTTAGACTCATGAAATATAGGACCAACACTTTATATGTTGCGTTTATATTTTTGTTCAGTCTAGATCTATAGGCTACAACATTCCAGATGTCTCCGATAGATATTCAAGATGCAGTTAGTGATTAACTGCTGTTTTACCTGCGTAGATTAACTTTTGCCCTGTGGCTGGATAGCCATCCTTCCCTTTTTCAGTCTCTATCTTCTCCTTCAGGGCTTTTACCTGCCAATAACATAATGACAAGCTGTTAAATAGGACTAGAGATAGAACACATTTAGTTTGATCTCTACGGGCAGGGCATTCTTCTGATTAGTTCTCTGAGGAGAGCACCTCTCCTGGACCTCCTGAACCTAATGAGGTGACACATTATACTGTATGTCTCAGCTCCGTCATAAAGCAGAATCTTTGAGGATTATGGGATTGGAAGTGGAAAGCTGTGAGCCTGTGATTCACATTCTGCCATTACTTCACCTTGTTGTGAGTGCTTCAAGGCAGTACACAGATATTTTTTATAGACAGATGCATTTCAATGGCTCTACATTCCCTTATGTGATACACCATACATGTATTTTTAAAGTTGACACACTATACACAAGTTAATGATAGTAATACATGTTCCAGTTTTAAAACTGAGCTGTAGAGTTGCTCACCAGACAGTGTTATTACCAGCAATGTAATATATCTCTCAGTCAATTAGCAATACAGGCCTAGGGAAAGAATTTGTAAAGCAGATGCCATAGCTTGTACACAGTCGTACTACTATTTACATTTCTCTAAAGGTTTAGTGTTACTCAATCTTGGTCCTGTGGAACCTCAGGGGATGCAGGCTTTTGTTCCATCCCAGTGCTACTGCTAATTACTAACACACCTGATTCAACAAATCAGGGTCTTGCTAATCAGATGTTTGTATCTAAACCATTTTCCCAGGTGAGTTGACTGAGAAAGCATTCTCATTGACAGCAGTACTATAGTAGAAAGCTGCTCTAAAGGTAGAACCCTAAAGGTCACTGCTATGTAAGGGGCTATGGTAGTTGCATTCTAAAGGGGAAACGTCACCTGTGAATTAAGCCAAGTATAGAGCAGATAAATATGCAAAGACGATGTGTTGACATTGGAAAGGTATTGAAAACAGCAAACAATCATAATATTGTGTAAGAAACCATTTTAAAATACATTTTAATAATCAAGAGCCCCCCAATGTATAGTCTACGTTATTTTAATAAAGACAATTGTTGTAGAATATCTCAAATGCATTAAATAAAGTATATTGTTATTAACCTTATCTTTGTATTGTTAATTGTACAGCCTCTCAAACTGTTTTTTCAATGGTACAGTGTATAAACAAATATAGCATAACAAATGTACATAACGCCCCCCTCCACCCGATTCCTATAGTCCAAAAAAAGGGGGTATACGAGATCCGCTCTATGGTATCGAGACCTGGGCTTGTCAAATCTTGCGTCATCATTCATGAGAATACAGCCAGGCAATCTCAGGCGCAACGAATATCGCCATTTGACAACAACACCTGTTACAATGTGACATGAAGAATGACAACATTATATAAAATAGCATCCCCCTCTCCAGATTAAATCGCATTGTCCAAGGCCCTGGTTGCTCCCAGCCCCTCGGCCTCAAGCATTTTTACTGGAGTCACTAACTTAACTTCCACTACTTACCGTTAGTTCTGGATCTATTTCTATTTTAAACGTTTGCTGCTGAAGAGTCTTCAACGTTATCGACAGCATCTTCAAGACGATTCCCGATAATTGCCAGACGCTAAAGGGCTCTACACCAGTTTCTGTAGGCTACTGTTGCTACAGTAGGACCTAGTTGTGTGACTCAGCTATCACTGTATTGGTTGTGTTGTAGTCAGACGCCATCTACTTGCTGCCTGAGACAAGACATACTGCTGGGGCTACGGCTATACCACGTGAATCTAAATGATTGTGCATATGATTTACCCAATATCAAATGCTGTTCTAGTCTCACCTCATACAACAAAATTACTTTGTAAATTATTTAGTGGGTTTACAACAAGCATTTAAAACATGACTGACGGAGACATTCGTTTACAAAATGATCAGTTACGGAATTGTACAATTATTAGAAAGCAAACAATTTCAGTGGTTTCTTTCTACTGGAAATGTTGTGTACTGTTACTGACAAACGTGCATGTATTGCTGTATCTGGGTATGGACTGTTCCAGAACATGGTTTAGAGAAAAGGCCCACCGCCCTGTCCCGAGTGTCCTCAGAGAGGCAGAGACCTGCCATCGCCCTGTCCTGAGTGTCCTAAGAGGCAGTGACCTGAAATAAAACACACGGTCAAGAGTACCTCTCCTCATTGTGTCTACAACACCAAATTAGAACGGTTACAGCAAACCCATCCATATCACAAAATCACTAAGAATCTAACCTTTCTGGAATGCAAGTCTCCTGAAAATACTTTTATTGAAATAAAAAGCTTAATTTATTCACTGAAATTTAAACAGTACTCTGTGAGTCACAGTTTAGATCCTTTAGTCTGATAGTCATGTCTGCGGCTGCCATACAACTAAAGCAAGGTCTGAGACAGCAACATGTACAAAATAGATCATGGGAGAGTTATGAATGGTGGACAAACAGGATGATTGTAACGAGGGAATAAATTAAAAGCATGTTGACTATAATAATTTATAGTACAGTACTGCATACAACTGTATAAAAATAAATCAAACAAACTACAACTGATATTTACCCAATGTGTTTCCCAAAATAGACAGCATCAGATAAGATTGATGACAGTAATGTGGGGAATATAATCCTTTGCTTTGACACTGAAGGGATGAACTGATGGTAGCTGATGATAAAAGCAAGGAAGCCAGTGGCAGCGCCACCTAGAGCAACTGTAGGACACATGGACAGGACAGACCACATTCTGAACAAAGGGGGAAATTATCCTAAATGAATCACTCACAGAAACATAAAACTTAAACCCAGTTATTCAACCCTAAACACCTATTAAAAAAAAAAATAGTTTAAAAAAATGGAACCTCTAAGGCAAACATTGCCTGCCCCTTTCCCACCCCTACACCTGAAAAATAGGTTGCCAAAGGAAGGGCAAGTCCATAGGGTATTACTCAATGTGATGATGCACAGCAGTCAGTCCATTGGAAAGAAGATAGGGCGGGACAGAAACATCTTCTGTTCAGTTTAATTTACAACTCGTCCTTGTCCTTCTTGGGAGTTTCCTCTTCCCCTTCTTCCGTTGGGCTGTCCTCTTCCTCCTCCTTTGACTCATCCTCCTCATCATCATCATCATCTCCCTCATCATCAGCAGTGTCCTTCTTGCTCTTCTCCTCCTCTTCTCTCGCTTTCCTCTCCTCCTCCTCTTGTGCATCTTTCATTTTCTTTTCTGGTTCCTATTTTACAAATAAGGAAAATGGGTCATTGAGAGAGCACTGTGGGTCGGTTGTATTTTGGTCTAACATTTGAAGAGGAATAGCAAATTGAACTCATACTAACTTATGCCAAAATAGCGTATCATGCGTAAAACGTATCATGAAAATAACAAAATCCTACCTTTGTAGTTCCCCAGGTTTCATTTCCAAACTCCTCCGCCTCCTTTACATCATCACCAATCAGGAAGTTGTCAAAGATGGTGCCAGACTTCACCTATAGAAAGACAGACAAACAAATGTAACATCAAGCCCATAGTTACCCTTCAGCTACAAATTTCTCATTCATTGTCTAACATACCTGCCACAGGTCCAGACCCAGCACTCCAATGTTGTCAAACTTGTAGATGGAGGTGTCGGCTGTGTAATCAGGGTTATCAATCTCAGGATGCACCCAGGTACCTTTGTAGTCGGGGTTGTCAATCTGCTTTGGATTCCACTCTCCCTGAAAAGACAAGCCCAGATATTAGACTACCAGTGGTGACCAACTAGCTGTATAATGCAGCTCATGGAAGGATAACACTCATGACTGTCTTGATCAGGTCAGGTTACAGGAGACCACAACCCTACAGATTATCTTTCAACCCCAACAGAGGAGGAGAGATCTAAGGGTCTGAAGAAGTGGGGGTTTTATGGCCCCCACTCCCCTGGTAAATCTCAGGCCACAGACAAATTCCTTTGTCCTGTCACTATGAAGAACCAGCCTCCGAACATTAAACATGAAATAAGGGGACTTTGGAACAATGGTTTCCGTCAGCCACAATGGTGGTCATGATAATAAGTGGACTATGAAAATGTATGTCATTTTTGTTGTGTTATTAAAGGTTAATAGATGTTATTATGAAAACATTGTAATGTGAAGGGTTTTCCTAGTATATGTTTGATGTTTATACATTGTACATTGTATGGAAAATATCCAAATCAAAGAGAATGTTTTGGGGAAGATGAAATGTTAAGTTAGTTGTCTAAAATGGGATTTGAGAAAAATCTAGCCCTTGCCTCATTAACTTGGTACGCCCAGAGAATTGCCCTAGAGGCGGCTACGCCCACTTTTGACCCAAGGGTATAAAACCTGTGAGTATAGAATTTACAACAGGACTACGTGACCTCAGCTGCAGCAGGGTCTTAAAAAGTAAACAAACCCAGAATGCAACGCAAGTTTGAGGACAAAGAAATAATTTTCTACCCAAGCTATGGATGAGTAGCTGTGTCTAAGCGGGTGAATTCAAGTCGAACCACCTAGCCTCCATCTCCCATCGAACCGTGGTATCTAAAGGGTTTTATTCCTATGCTGTGAGCTCTGAGCTACAGAGCTGTCTGTCCTCAGAAGACCCCTTCCAGAGAAAGGGGTGGGGGAACAGACTCCTAAGCCAAAAAGGACACTGACACTGGGAGGACGAGCAGGGAGGACGCGCAGGAGAAGTGCGTCATCGAACCGCGGAACGGCCCACGCAGAGAATCCCCGGAGATCATCACCACGTAATTACATCATTATATTCTGACCCATAAGAGCGGCAGTTTGAGGCAAAGCTAGGTTTAGAATAGCATAGCTGACAAATTCACCCAAATGCATATTTCTCGTGTACTTCTTTCTGTTCCCTCTCTTTTGAAATTCCCATTGTGGGTAACACGCGCCATAGTGTGTTGGCCCATTATACTAAGTTCTAATCAATAGCCTAAAATATTTTGTCTATGTGCATCTTTTATCATCATTTTAGCTTTTAGTAAATAAATATTCCATTAAGATTGGTGTGGTACGATTTCATTAGTGGGACCCGGGTCCGTGCAGATTCACGGGCTATACGACGTTCAGAACGAGACTGTCAGAGGCAACTGGTTAATTAGCGGCTGTTGTAAAATCGATGTTCTTTGAGTTAATTTGGGAAATAGAATCTCAATAAAACATAGATTTCCCATGGTGCCCCAGGTTAATGAGTTAATAATTTCTTGATTCAGTTAAATCACGTAATTAGAAACATGTAATCATTCGATGAGCAAGTCGTCACATTAACTAATACAACGTCACAACAACTCTATAATAACTTGTATTAATAAACTATTTGTAAGTATTGTATATGCTCTGAATGCATGAAGATTCTAGAGTATATTAACATAATAAGCTTAATCAGAATTTACATAAGCGATTATAAATGCTTATAAATTAATCATTGAAGTTATTTAAGTGTTGTTAGCCACTGGTTCAAACTCAGTGTGTACCTGATACTCCGGGTTGGGGATCACAGGAGGCTCCCACTCTCCATCCATGTCCACATCCCAGTCATCAGGCTTCTTAGCATCAGGGTCAGGGATGTTCTCAGGCTTCTCCCAGCCCTAGTGAGAAAGTTCAAGATTAGTTGGCCAGTCACAGAACTTAAAGTGCTTTGGACAAAGAGAGAGAACTCCTGAAATGGTGTAACTAAACCAGGACCACAGAAAGCTCAAGCTCTTTGGCTTTAATAGTCAAATTACTGTTAATATCAGGAAGAAAGATCATACAACATTTTCTAAGCACAATGGGCCCATAATATGGTAGAATGAAATGTGATAGCCATCAAATTCTTAAAAATGGTTTTACCATTATGTAAGAGTAACTAGCCTTGGGGAAACTTTGGGATCTGTCCATTTTACAGTGGATTGATGGAACTGTGTTTCCTGACTAGATGCATTGGGCCGAATAGGGAAACAGCGCTGACTGGACACCAATGCAAAAAAAGGGCTGAGCCTCTTCAGCGCATTGTCATTCCCAGTAACAGCTTATAAACTTCTTTTAACTTGGATTACGTTTCTCAATCGGGATTCTGATATTCCCTATATCAATGCTGGTTTACTTTTGATCAAATGTCTTCGATCAAAGAGGCTCACCTCTGGCTTGGTGTCTGTAGGATCGTCAATCTTGGGCCTGTCGTCCCAGTCCTCTGGCTTCTTGGCCTCAGGGTCCTTGATGGTCTTTGCGGGCAGAATGTCCCAGTCCTCCTCCAAAGTGCCTGACTCCACCTTCTCATTGTTGATCTTCACCTCGTATGTCTGGTCCGGGTTCAGGATCAGAGTGTACAGGTGTGTCAGCTCGTCATCCTGAAGGGACAAAGTGGAGAACAGCAGGGGTCAGGTTAGAGGCAAAGAAAGGCCTGATGGGCAATATGCAGTAACAGAATTCAATGCTGAGAAATTTAAAATGTCTTACCTTGCATTTGATTTCTTTCTTGATGAGGTGGTTCTTGCCTTTATAGTTAAAGATGACGTGAACCTTCTTGGTGCTGTAGCCACAGATGTCTGGCCCTGTGGGATGGATGGGTAGAAAGCATTTAATATAATGATTGTTATATCAATAAAACACAGAATATACCTTAAAATCCACATGTTTCTGAAAATGACCAAGGGTCACAAAATCTATTTTTATTGGTCGCATACACATATTTAGCAGATGTTATTGCGGGTGTTTGCGAAATGCTTGCTTGTGTTCCTAGCTCCAACAGTGTCGTAATATCTAACAATTCACACAAATCTAAAACTAAAAGAATGGAATTAACAAATATACACAGAGGGATTAATCTCTGACCAAAAATCATTCCTCAGTCAGAAAAACTAGTGGTGCTCTGCACCCACTCACCAAACATGATGTAGTACTGCGAGTCTCCGTGCATAGCTGCCTGGTCTAGGTCTGCTGGGAAGATTTTGACATATCCGCCGCCACAGTCGATCTTCTGCTCGTGTTTGACAGTGAACTGGACCACCAGGGGCTTGCCCTCGTTGCTGAAGGGTTCAAAGCGGCTGGACATAGCATAGAAACGGGCATCCTGGCTGGTCTGGAGGCCTGTGGAACAGGTAAGAAGAGAATACATTATCATCAGTAGGTATAAGGTATAGGAGGCGAGTAATGTATAGTGAGTTTACAGTACTGTATGTCATGTGGATTACACTTTGATTAGTGTTGGCGAGAATACGCTTTACATGTGCATTTAAAACAATCCACAATCTAAGGGAGCCATTTGCAACCATTTGGCATATGCAAACTCAGACTCAGTGAAGGAATTGGGCATAACTCCATATTGAAACATCTTGTGATCAAACTACTGTATATCCCTATTCAGCTCACCTTTATCGGCATCAGCATCGCCATAAAACTTCCCAGCAGTCAGTTGCCACTCTCCATAGTCAGTCTTGTGCTTTGATACAAGCCACCGGCTCTTCCATGCATCTGAAACCAACATTTACATTCTTATCAGTCAGGATCTAGGGGAAGTTACATGGATGAGTAAGGATGGTAGGAAATCAACGAACAAATCAAAAGTGAAAGAATCAATAATGACAATAATGGATTTCACCTTGATACTATGTCAAAAGTTATCTTGATACATACACAAATGGTGCGACTTCTACACACAGTGTAAAAAGTCTGACCATAATGATATTTTGTGTCAATTCACTTTCAAATAGATTTTATGCAACAACAAAAAAATCCAATAAAACTCAAAAACTTCCTTGACGCACAAGGTGTAATCTCATGTTCCACATTACAGAAAACGTGTATTTTAACAGAAACTACACAAATGGAGCTTTTTCCAAGCAATAGCCTAGATACCAAAGTGATTGACTACTACATGCAGGAAGAACATTGAAAATGTAATTAAAGACCGTAAAGACCAAAACACTACGTTAAAGGGTACGGTATGGGCACTTGATTAGATCATCCCCAAAACATAATCTATCACATATAAACGTTTAAGCAATGATCAGTAAGACAGAAGTCGCATTTACCTCCATCCTGAAATTGTTCCTTGAAGTATACAGTAGCGTCGATGATGACAGCTAGCGATGCAAAAACTGAAAATATTGCCACTGCGACCCTCATGCTTCCACCGTCCCGCTGTCCAGGTTAACTGTGTCGTTTAGCTCCTTGAAACCCAGTAATAAACGCTCAAAGAATAAGGAAACAGGTTATATGATCATTTCTAACTCCGTATTCCTTCACAGATGGCCGCAGCTCATTGGATGTGATCCTGTCCAATGAAATGAGACCACGAGTTATTTGTCGGAAGTGCTAGGATTACACACAGAGAGGAAGAGTCAAAGAGAGAGGCCCAACTCGACGGAAAATCTGTCTCCCTCCATCCAGCAGGTTACGTTTTTTCGAACACCAAGCAAGGAGTTTTTGTATGGAGGTCAATGAGCGAGTGTCGAATTTGGTCAACAAAAAACGAATGATTTATTTGCTACGTGAAGTTTATTTGATCGAATAGAAGTTTTGTCATGTTTAGGTTGTCATGAGTGTAGTGATATAAGTAGGACACGTGACATTCCGGCATCTTGCGTTGTCTCGAGATGGCTATATGCATATTTATTGTAATGAGGCTAGTAGCATAGCATCTTTCCATCCAATACAGGCGGTTGACGTCAACAACCCTCGTCAAATATTCAAGAGTGTTCAAATAATTAGATTTATCAGCAGCAAGATTTGTGACCTGTTGCCACAAGAAAAGGGCAACCAGTGAAGAACAAACATCATTGTAAATACAACCCATATTTATGCTTATTTATTTTCCCTTGTGTACTTTAACCATTTGTACATGGTTACAACACTGTATATATACATAATGCCATTTGTAATGTCTTTGTTTTGAAACTTCTATGTGTAATGTTTACTGTTAATTTATATTGTTTATTTCACTTGTGTATGTTATCTACCTCACTTGCTTTGGCAATGTTAACACATGTTTCCCATGCCAATAAAGCCCCTTGAATTGAATTGTATCCACCGATCAAAAGAAAGGATAGACGGGGCTGCTTTGTGGACAACAACTGCCACTGTTAGGGGGGAGAGAAGCATCTTATCAGTATATCCTTCATCTTTGTTTACACATCGGCTCGAGGTCTAGGATCAGATTTCCCAATCCCTAGATTTAACGGCATGGGGGATAAAAAACATCTGACATCTGAACCAGAGGTTAGAGGCAACCTCTTCAACACCGAGTGGGCCATATTTTCAATAAATTCTCTGAATTTGTAAGAGCAGCAATAATAGGGGAAGAGAGGGAAACAATTTAGTTTATGTTGTGGATAGGTTTGTAAAATTGTGAAAAACATGTTCACCTATTCTGAGAACCAAGTGGGCTATTCAAATGTGCATGATATAGTCTAAATGCACCTTTCCACACAGTTACATAGCAAAATAAACGTCCCTCCAATGTTGACACACACATCCACTAGGCTTACCAAATGCCTCGTTTAATGCAATAACAATAAAATATGGACATGCATGACATACCTCTGAAAGCCCATGCCTCTTAGCTTTCCGTAGAATGGCGCGTTTAAATGATGTCATGTGAGTAAACTGCGATTCGTCCCATGGATACGAGGGACGCTGTTTACAGTGAAACGTTGGATACATTGTAGCGATCGTAGCGATCGTAGCGATCATGTTGTTGCTACAATGTTAATTTGAAAACGGACACATCTAATCAAGTGCATATGTCGTATGCACTCGTCTATACTTGTTTTGTACACGACTGCAAAGCAGATATATTCTTGCTAGCAGCCCAGTGTAAATGTAGGTCACTGTGTTTTTTAAAACTGCTTAGAACTACTTACGATGAACATAGCTTTGCTGTTGTTGTTTTTTAATTCCTGCATTTATTTTTCTATTTCATACGATCAAAAATGACAACGCAGATGTTTTGCAAATATCCAATTGTTGAACAGCTAATCTAACATTCATTTGAATGTGTTTCTAACAAGCTAATAGATAGAATGTGGAATCGTTGTGGCAGGAGTTCAGCTCTGGAAAGAGCACAGGCACAGCTCTCAGAGAGGAGAATTACCAAAAACACTGCTGACTCGAAGAGTCATGGAGATCCAGTAAGTTCAAGTTAATTTATTTTATACCTTACACCCAATGGTTGTTCATTAGCTAAGCTACCCAGAACTGCAAGAATGGTGGGTGCAAAGTATTCACAGAATGTTTTGCATTTCTATTGCAATTTTCTCCCCAGGGATATGTGGACACCATTGCCAATAGGAGAAACACCTCACAAGCCAGACAAACCCCACTCCAGGACCTGAGCGACCTATCGTTATCCTTAGAGGACGACCCACCACCAGAGAGCGTTGGGGCTGGTTGGGGGAGCAGGTTCCTCAAGAAAGCCCCTCCACCTGCTACCAGCCAATCTCCAGCCCAGAGCAGGACCCAGACACAGCCGGTTGAGCCCAAATATGTGACCACATGCCAGAGGAGCTCACAGAGCGCGGCCCTGAGCCGACTGGCCCTCATAGAGAACCGCATCCGAAACCGGCAACAAGCCAGGGATGGACCAGCACTGTCTAATAGGAGTACACCACCAGCCCCCCAGGAGAGGGAGACGCCCCTGACCCTATCTGACCAGTCCAGCAGTGACCTCAGCATGAAGGGAAAACGCTTCCTGAAGAAGTCAGTGAATACATCACCTACACCTGCTGTAGTTCCCAAGGAGAAAGGCCCAGATCTGGATCTCATGCCATTGGGTGGTTTCAAAGCCCCTACTCCTCCAGTCAGGGTGGCCAGTCGAGGTGTGACTCTGGACAGTGATGAAGAGGATATGAGGAAGCTCCTGGGAGGCTCTTTTGAGTTGTCAGAGGATAGCCTGCACAAAGAAGCAAGAGTGTCCTCACAGACAACTAGACAGGTGCCTTACTAAGAGTGGTATTATGTATTAATAGCAATTTAGTACCAGCAATGTGCAAACTAACCACCATCTCTCCTTTTGCTTGTATTCCACAGTCCTTCGTCAAAAGAAGCCAAAAGGTATCACCCTCACCCCCACTGGTAGACTGGCTATCCTCAGTCAGAGCACTGTCCCGCTCCCCACCCTTTCCTCAACGACTCGGGTCCCCCAATCGCTTCTCCAGCCAAGCCCTGGCACAGCACAGCCCTTCTCTCTCCATCCGCAGTGCCTCAGTGGTCCTCTCTCCATCGCCCTCTCCCCCCAACACTCCCGCCTCAGGCAGACAGGGCTCCCCCCGGGCCAGACACCTCAGGTGCTCCCGGTCCTCATTGTCAGCCCTCAGCGAGGTGCGCTCCCTGGAGGAGCTCTTCCCTGAGGCCTTGGGCTCCCTGGTGGAACTCTACCCTGAGGACCTGCCCTCTGACGATGCCATCAGTGAGAAAAGTGGGGTCTCTGATGGTAAGATGTCATGCGTTAAATATCTGTAGTCTGAGTTGTAGTGAAAAGCAATATAGAAATGAGTAGTGTTTTTCTATATTGTTTTGAGTGTGAAGGCTAAACAGTGATGCAGAGCGCTTTAATATAATTTACAAAATTCAGTTGATTTATTAAGTCATGTTTTCTCTACAGAATTCAAGCTTAACATTATGTCACTGGACGACCTGGCACCGGTCATCACGCTTGGAATGTCTGAGAACAAAAAAATGAATAAGGTTGGTAATAATGGCAGCCAGCCACCCCTGGAGCCATACAGGAAGAGGCTCGCAGAGCTACAGCGCTCTGTACAGGGCCTGATAGTGTTGAAGCACAGATCCCCTACTTTGTTTTAATTCTGAAAATACTTAAGTAGATGCATGATTTTTTTTTTCATTTCTGATGTTTTGTTTTCCAGAAAGAAACCAAAGCGGTCAAGGAACTTGCCGCTAGATCATTTATGGAGGAAGTTTCCAGTGAGGAGCAGATCCCATCAGAGGAGCCCAGGAAGGAATATGAGAGTGACTTTGAGAGTGAGATCAGGACTGAGACAGACAGGAGTAGGGTGAGTGAGATCTCTGAGCACCTGGGATACGGGGACAAGGACATGTCGGAGGTCAGGAACTACATCGTCTCGGACACATCCCGGCAAGACAAGTACTCCAGTGTCTCAGGGGGAGACCGTCACGTCACCCACACAGACTACAGTAGAACCGCTGATTCATTCACTGGCAGAAGCAGCAAGGGTTCCTATTCCCGATCATCATCTCGCTCCCACTCTGTGGCTGACACCATCACGCCTGTGTGGAAAAGATGCTCGCCCAGCAGAAGGAGCGTGAGAGAGGCTGCGGTGCAGACCCAAGCAGACGGACTGGCCTACACCTGGTCCTCCGGTTTGTCCACTAACTAACTGCAGTAATATTTGTAACAGCAAAAACAATATTGCCATTTTAGTCAGTGTAATGTAGTAATGGCTACTTGTCTGTCATACCTTTCCTTACATAACTGTCAGTCTGTGTAGGTATGGCCGCCCTGGGGCCAGCGGTGGGGATGGCCTACGTGGATCCAACCCCTGTTGCAAGTCACACCGTCAGTGCAGAGGCTGTGGAGGGTATGTCCTTACAGCCACGGTTCAGTCACAAATTCTCACTAATTTAAAAAATAAGTTAAAACATATTTTAATAAAATGCCTCAGTTGAGCCTCAATCGCTACACTGCGACTCATGCTAGTCGACGCATTGTTTCACCCACCTCACTGTCACTATCGTTAACACAATGCCTGAGGCCTAATCTCTTATCTACAGGAAAGGCTCAGGTCTTCAACCTACTGACCACACCTATATTGTGTCTACCTCCTCCCAAGCCCTCAGTGCGTACAGCCCTGCTGTGTTTGCCCTTAACGACATGCTGAGGCAGCAGCTGGCCCTCACCAAACACTTTGTCCAGACCAGTCGCCACCTCCACTCCTCCTTGCTGCAGTCCCTGGGCCCTGCAGACTACACCTACACCACTCTGGAGGACACCAAGGAGGTATGCTACTCTATTGCCCAATCCTAAATTCATTCCTACACATTTACAGAGTACTGAAGGTATAATTGATACCTATCCTCTTATGAGGGGCTCTCAACCATTGTTAAATATTTGCTTTGGCCAGAAGATAGCGACCCTACCTGAACGCGATGTGCCATTCCATAATAGCTGCTGTGGCTATACTGGTAACTAGCAGTATTTCAATCTTCAATGTAGCAGTGTGGATAAAAGTCCAATTTGAAGTACAGTGGCATATCCCATCCCTGAATCAAGATGTTTTCCGACTCATATCTCGCGCTGGCTCGTGTCTTAATGTAACCATGATTGCGTTCCGACCTCCGTGTAAACAAGCATAACTGTGGTTTTCACACTTCTTACACTGTCCAGTTGTAGTCATAATCCAAGACAAAGATTGGCATTTTCTGATTTTGTTCAACTTTTCCTTAGTTGTAGTGGGATTCAATCAACCTGTGCGATCTTTGTTATAGTTCATTCGCTGTCACAAGCCTCCCCAGCTGACCATGGAAGTGGCCTTGGAGGAGGTTCTTCAGGAAATGAGAGAGTATCACTATATCTGACAACCAGGAGCTGCCTTGATTGCACTCAGCACTGGAAATGTATGGACACTTTACATGGTACTATTAAAACATTTTATACCAGATCATTTTTGTAATGAAATGTATTAGTTGGTGCATGTGAGACTGACCTACAGATCAGGACATCCTTATGACAAGATAATTTACTGAGTGTCATGTTGAAAAGATTGTACCGCTTTTATATTCAGATCAATGAGGACATGTAATGCTGTTCAATAAAACGTTTAAGAACTGGAATCATTTTTTAAAATCTTGATATTAAATGGACCATCTTTGATGCTTGATTCTGAAGGGACCATTTGTCTTGTTATTTACAGTGTACATTTAAGTTCAAGCGGAGACAAACAGTGCATTTATTCAAACAAATTAAAATCTTTACAACGTGTGGTTAGAGGGTAATTTTGATTCACATTTGACATTACATCAGTGGGTGAATTCCACAAACGTATTTTATTTTTCTTACAAAAGAGCAACAATACTTTATATCCATTTCCAAGTCATCAAACACTGGAACATAAGAAAATACATGAATGAGTATCACAAAAAAGCAACATTCAAAACCTTCTGGTATGTGAGGATTTTTCAAACAGATTGAAACATACTATAAGAACATTATTCTGTACAAAAAAACTGACTGAAGAGGTATGTTCTGGGTTAGGTTTGTTTGCTTTACGATGCACATTATTCAGTGGGAGGGGGCTCTTGTGGTTCCCGATTCACTGAAATAAAGAAGACCTTGTTATATTTTAGTTTGTCATATCACCTAAAAAATATACCTATCCACTACATCAGGATTTCACTGCAACAGTTTAAAAAAAAGAACACTCCTACCTTCCTCCCTTGCTTTCATGCGAGCTACAAAGTTGTAGCTCTTGTTCCTGCGGTAGTTCTCATAAGGGTCATCCAGAGACACCCCCACTCCTTTATACTGGTCCCACTTGTCCCGGAGTTCTCCCCCCTTGATGGGGTCCTGGATGCCCTGCTCCTTTGCTCCAAGCCCCCCAGAACCACTCCAGCCCATTTTCATGAGCAGCTGATGGCCCTTGTTCTCCTCTCCCAGCCTGCTGTCTGGAGGCAGGACCGAGGGGGCTGCGCCCAGACCAGACGTAGCTCTGTGGAGATCACAACCAATACATTCAGTAAAGACAAAATCTACAGCAGGGTTCCCAACACTCCTTGGGCCCCCTCTGACGTTTCACATTTTTGTTTTAACAATTAGTCAAAGGCTTGATGATTAGTTAACTGAATCAGGTGTGCCAGTTTCGGGTTAAAACAAAAATGTGAAATGTGTGGGTGGGGCCCAGAGGAGAGGGTTGAGGAACCCTGATCTACAGCCTTCAATGCTCTGCTTTACCTTTTCAATGTGACAGTGATTATCTCAATGGCGTTACTATTTGGTCTCGACCTTCCCAAAAAACCTAGCCCTATTATATACACAGATATGCAAGCAATATGTCAGAGGGAATAGACTGTGTGGACGGCAGAATACAGTGCATGCGGAGATGAGGGACTTACGGAGGAGAGGGGCTACGGGACTTCTGGGAGGCAGGGGCAGAGGCTGGGGCAGAGGCGGGGGCAGGCCTCTCTTGCCGTCTCTTGTCAGGAGAGCGAGATCTGGAGCGAGACCTAGAACGAGAGCGACTGCGGGACGACCTGGATCGGCTCATGCTCCTGTGGAGGTGAAAGACAAAGTCATAAGCATCAATGTCTCCTTAACGGTCTGTCATGTTGGTGGTGCAATTAGACAACTATTATCTAACAAAATTTGAATTTCAGAGGTCAAGAATTCCTGTTAAAAATCAGGAAGAATCCTATCTGCGTACCTGGAGCGAGATCGGGAGTAGGAGCGAGATCGGGACCGGGAGGAGGAGCGGGAGGACTTGGAGGATCTTGAGCTGGATTCAGACGAGGAGCGACCCTGACTATGAGAACGGCTGTGTGAACGACTACCGTGTGCACTGGGAGAGACAGAGAAACCACATTGTTAACACACTCACCTCTCATACAGTTTTTACACTTACCACAAGCGGCCAGTGGCACAATAATTGGGGAGGACGGGCCAATAATAATGGCTGGAACGGAATAAATGCTATGGCATCGAACACAAACACATGGTTTTCGATGGGTTTGATACCATTCTATTCACGCCATTCTCCAGCCATTATTTTGAGCCGTCCTCCCATCAGCAGGCTCCTGTGACACAGATGGGAAAAAAGACAGACTTACAAAGCATTTGTATATACCTGCTGATTTCAAAAGGCACATTTATTTTATGTTAATAGACACCCAAAGTCTCCTTATACTACAGATACGTGTGTCTGTGTGTGAGACATAAGGCAGGCAGACGGTCTCACCTGTTGTGTTTCTCCTGGCCCTTTCGCCTCCTGGCTCTCATCTTGGCTCTGAAGAACTCATACAGGCCGTTCTGTTCCCAGCCCTCACTGACAAACACATTGCAATCAATAGAGCACATATTGCATTGACCACATGAAGTGAAAATGTTTGCGTTTTACCTGTTCCTGGGTCCGTCATGGGAGGGGGGGCTGTAGAAGGCCTCCACAGCAGCTAGCAGGCGCTCACTGGGGGGCATTGGGGGAGGCAGACGGATGTCTTTAGGATCCAGTGCTTTGTAGTCATGGTCTTCCAGCTAATGCACATAAACAGGTAGAGAACACAACTGTTTAGACCACGGTGGTCAAGAAATATATGCATCTCCATAGTGAGCTGTGGAAAAAATGTATCCTTGAAAAGCAATAGACATCTTCATCCCTTTCTACTCACTTTGACTAGAGGGGCCATGAGTCCGGCGGGCAGGTCAAAGTAGGGGACGTTGGGGACCAGGCTGGGGTCATCCTGGTTGACGTGAGCCGGGGCCGGACGCTGTCTCATGTGGGGGGACTGGCCGTTGAAGCCGTGGGATGGGGGGCCGAAGTCTGGGTGCTGGTTACCCCCCCAGGGAGGGTGCTCTCCTCCCCCCATACCCGGAGGAGGGATCCTCTGGTTAGGGTGGTGGTGTGGAGGGCCCATGTCCTGGTCAACACGCAGGGGCATGGGGAGATACTCAGTTAAATTACATGTTGCAGCCAGTACTTTCAGTTACTGATGTAAATCGCTACGTGATGGTGGTCAGGGAACTAAACCAGAGAGGTGCTCATATACAATAGTCATAGAAAAAACAGTGAATATTGAGCTCCCATGGTGGGACCTGTCCTGGATTCTTACCTCCAGGGAAGTCTCCCTGTGGGTAGTCAAAGCGGTGTGGAGGGTAGGGCGGCCTTTCAAAATGGTGCCTGGGTGGAAAGTCATCCTGCATGTAGCGCGGCGGGAACCGGCCGAAGTTGTGGGGAGGTGGGGGCGGCTGGTTAAAGGGAGGGGGACCTGGCTGGTGGGGCGCGAAGGGCCCTCTGAAGTGGGGGGGCCTCTGCATGCGGGGGAAGGGGTGCTCTCTCTGGCCCCAGGGGGGCTGGTCAGGTCCCTGGTTGCTCCAGGGGGGCTGGTCGTACTGACCGCTCCAGTTGGGAGGGGGCTCATTCTGTCCTCCCCCTCCACTCCAGGGACCCCCCTCCCCCCTTGGAGGGCCTCCGCTCCAGCTGGGGTCCCCCCTCTGCTCGTTCCAGATGCCCTCGTGGCTGTTCCAGGGGGGGCACGGTGGGGGAGCCTGGGTGGGGTCGAACGGAGGCTGAGAGGGGACAAAAATAAAACTGGTGTTTAGACGGAGTCTCATCTTCCATGTTATTGTACCTTCACCACCACTCACTCATCAACTCAACAGTTTGTTATCATGGGACTGATTCAAATGATAGGAACATCAGTCATTCTGTTCAACTCTACGACAACAATAAACCTGTAAGTATATCCACACAGAATATTCCTTATAGTTTTACATAATAAGGGAAAAGTCCCACTACACACCAACACATTAGCAGAGCAGCTTACTGGCTGATTGGGGTTCCAGCCTCCAGACATGTGTTGTGGGTCGAACCAGGGTTTAGAGGAGGCGTTATCAGAGTGGCCACTGTTGGCACCGGGGTCCGATCTGGACTGGGCGCCGTCATAATCACCAGGAGGGCCAGACATGGACGACTTCACCTCTCCTGTTGTTTTAAGTTTTGTCACATGCACAAGTACAATGAAATGCCTTTGACACCACAAGACAGTCAGAAGGATATTTGGTTAAAGGGTAAATATGGCTACAGATGAAGAATCTACCCATAATCAACATGTAAACAAAATCCTGAAGTGCTTGGGTCTGTGTACACAAGAAACAGCCTAAAAGTCAATCAAATCTTTCACCCACTTCTCTACGGTGCTGTTTTGCTAACAATACCCTCAACATAATGAAGTGCCTGGTGTGTTTTTGTGTGAGAGAAGTGGTGTAAATTACTTAAGTAAAAATACTTTAAAGTACTACTTAAGTAGTTTTATTGAGTATCTGTACTTTACTATTTATATTATTTTTGACAACTTTTACTTTACTACATTCCTAAAGAAAATAATGTACTTTTTACTACATACATTTTCCTTGACACCCAAAAATATGCACTACATTCTGAATGCTTAGAAGCACAGGGAAATGGTCCAATTCACACACTTATCAAGAGAACATCCTTGGACCTCCTCACTGCCTCTGATTTGGCAGATTCACTAAAGACAAATGCTGTATTTGTAAATGATGTCTGAGTGTTGGAGTGTGCCCATGGCTAACCATAAATATATATATTTTTTTTAATTGTGCTGCCTGGTTTGCTTGATATAAGGAATATTTTATACTTTTGATACTTAAGTATATTTAAAACCAAATACTTTTACGCAAGCAGAATTTTACTGGGTGACATTCACTTTGAGTCATTTTCTATCAAGGTATGTTTACTTTTACCACCACTGTGTGTGTGCATGCATGAGAATGTGTGTTTATGCATGTGTGTATGAGTATGTTCTTCTCTCTCTACCCTCTCACCAGGCTGAGTGGTGACTGCCTTAATGTCAGGCTCTGCTGCAGCTAGCTGGCTCACTGCTGCTGCAGTCTGCTGCTGAACCGCCAGGTTGGCCACAAACTCCTCATGCTGCGTCTTCAGGGTCTGGATCTGTTGCTGGAAGGCCAGCTGAATGGGCTGCACCACGGCAGCATACTCTGTGATCAGAGAGGCCTGGGAGAGAGAGGAGATGAGCAGGAAGATGGCATTGTTAGTGCTGCAGACAACACTATTGGTGAATGTCCTGGCTGGAGTGAATAAAATCATTAAAATTAAACCAATACGCTGTAAATGTTTTCTATTTTGATGGACCTTCTTGTGCGGCATGGGGCAGGATGCATATACAGTGGGGCAAAAAAGTATTTAGTCAGCCACCAATTGTGCAAGTTCTCCCACTTAAAAAGATGAGAGGCCTGTAATTTTCATCATAGGTACACTTCAACTATGACAGACAAAATGAGGGAAAAAAATCCAGAAAATCACATAGTAGGATTTTTAATTAATTAATTTGCAAATTATGGTGGAAAATAAGTATTTGGCCACCTACAAACAAGCAAGATTTCTGGCTCTCACAGACCTGTAACTTCTTCTTTGAGAGGCTCCTCTGTCCTCCACTCGTTACCTGTATTAATGGCACCTGTTTGAACTTGTTATCAATATAAAAAGACACCTGTCCACAACCTCAAACAGTCACACAGGATTTTTAATGAATTTATTTGCAAATTATGGTGGAAAATAAGTATTTGGTCAATAACAAAAGTTTCTCAATACTTTGTTATATACCCTTTGTTAGCAATGAAAGGAGGTCAAACGTTTTCTGTAAGTCTTCACAAGGTTTTCACACACTGTTGCTGGTATTTTGGCCCATTCCTCCATGCAGATCTCCTCTAGAGCAGTGATGTTTTTGGGCTGTTGCTGGGCAACACAGACTTTCAACTCCCTCCAAAGATTTTCTATGGGGTTGAGATCTGGAGACTGGCTAGGCTACTCTAGGACCTTGAAATGCTTCTCACGAAGCCACTCCTTCGTTGTCCGGGCGGTGTGTTTGGGATCATTGTCATGCTGAAAGACCCAGCCACGTTTCATCTTCAATACCCTTGCTGATGGAAGGATGTTTTCACCCAAAATCTCACGATACATGGCCCCATTCATTCTTTCCTTTACACGGATCAGTCGTCCTGGTCCCTTTGCAGAAAAACAGCCTCAAAGCATGATGTTTCTACCCCCATGCTTCACAGTAGGTATGGTGTTCTTTGGATGCAACTCAGCATTCTTTGTCCTTCAAACACGACGAGTTGAGTTTTTACCAAAAAGGTCTGTTTTGGTTTAATCTGACATTATGACATTCTCCCAATCTTCTTCTGGTTCATCCGAATGCTCTCTAGCAAACTTCAGACGGGCCTGGACATGTACTGGCTTAAGCAGGGGGACACGTCTGGCACTGCAGGATTTGAGTCCCTGGCGGCGTAGTGTGTTACTGATGGTAGGCTTTGTTACTTTCGTCCCAGCTCTCTGCAGGTCATTCACTCGGTCCCCCCGTGTAGTTCTGGGATTTTTGCTCACCGTTCTTGTGATAATTTTAACCCCACGGGGTGAGATCTTGCGTGGAGCCCCAGATCGAGGGAGATTATCAGTGGTCTTGTATGTCTTCCATTTCCTAATAATTGCTCCCACAGTTGATTTCTTCAAACCAAGCTGCTTACCTATTGCAGATTCAGTCTTCCCAGCCTGGTGCAGTTCTACAATTTTGTTTCTGGTGTCCTTTGACAGCTCTTTGGTCTTGGCCATAGTGGAGTTTGAAGTGTGACTGTTTGAGGTTGTGGACAGGTATTTTATACTGATAACAAGTTCAAACAGGTGCCATTAATACAGGTAACGAGTGGAGGACAGCGGAGCCTCTTAAAGAAGAAGTTACAGGTCTGTGAGAGACAGAAATCTTGCTTGTTTGTAGATGACCGAATACTTATTTTCCACCATAATTTGCAAATAAATTCATAAAAAATCCTACAATGTGATTTTCTAGATTTCTCTCTCTCATTTTGTCTGTCATAGTTGAAGTGTACCTATTATGAAAATTACAGGCCTCTCTCATCTTTTTAAGTGGGAGAACTTGCACAATTGGTGGCTGACTAAATCCTTTTTTGCCCCACTGTATGTGGTTGACTTCTAAGTCCAAGGATTTTAACTGTCAGCCAACTTGCAGTATTTCACTTTACTAGGCCACTAGCCTCAGTCCTCACCTGATACTGGCCCAGGCCCACAGCTGGACTCTGTAACTGCTGGATCGTTACCTCGTCGAAGTAGCCATTCTTTTCCCAGAGTTGTAGAAGCTGTGAGAGAAACAGGAAAATAGAGGGTGTCATTCAACCACAGGTAACATCTATATGGCGCAATGTCTACATTGAACAGGCAGCCCACTGACACGTGTGATCTTCTGCTGCTTGTCCTCCTCTACAGCCAAGAAGCTGGTGCAGTAGATGGGCACCACCACCTTCTGTAGCGCTGCTAGCAGGTCCCTCTGCTGCTTCCTCTGACTGGTGGTACACAATACAAGTATCATGTAATTAACCATGAATACAATGCATGACATTATAATTACTAACATTATCTATAACAGGTGTATTTTATCAGTTTAAAATGCACATAGATTGACACTCACATAATGAAAAAAATGCATTATGAGGATAAAAACAAAGCCTGATTTCCACCATGCTTTTACCAGTGATGGAGGACATCATTGGTGAGATAGATGAGGTGTAGGCGGAGTTCGAAGTGAGCTGTGTCGGCTGTGATGCGGTTCCGGAGGTGTGAGCACATCAGCTCACAGTGCAGTGGGCCCTTGGCGTTGTTGAACATCCAGTTCTTACCAGCCTGGGAGGAACCAGAGAAACATACCACTGACTAAACATACTAGACCCTTCTCCTGCTCATGTTGTGTTAACCTGGTGTCATGAACCTACCGAGATGGCGTCTTTAGTGCAGGTGTCAATGATGGGCTGCAGCATGTTGTCAAATTCAGATATGTCCTGCTGAGTCTCCGCCAGCAGCTTCTGGGTCTGCTGCTCCATGGCCAGAGCTATGGCTGCAGTCACTTGCTCCTGGAATCAAACGACAACCAGTTCATTTTGGACATTAGGAAAAACAACAGCTGTCAAATGTATTTGCTTTGAAACTTCATGTACTCGGTCTCATACATTTTATGACCAGAGAATATAAGATATGGTAACTTTGGTCAGTCTGTACCATGGAGAGCCAGTATGTGCATTTTCTCCAGCCCTGCACTAACACAACCGATCCAACTAATTATGGTCTAGAAGACTCAACGACCCTGGGGTAAGGTGACCCGTACCTGTCTGAGAGTGAGCAGCTGCTGTTCTTGCTGCTGCAGGTTCCATTTGCTCTGCTGGATGAGCTCATCTAGAGATGGTGTGGCAGGGGCGATGGGGGGCGGGGCCAGGATGGCGATTGGTGGAGGGACGTCTAGGACTTCCGTACCAGGTGGATTATAAAGATCTGCAAAACAAGGTCAAAATATCTAATAAAAGACAAACATGATAAGGAACATTGTAGTAGTGATGCGTTTTGTCATTTGCACAGGCAGACGTATATCTGGCCTAAAAAAATGTAATTCATAATTGAATGAAATTCTGGAAAAGCTACCAGAACAATACAATTTTGACATGCAACTATCTTCATGCAACGTCAAGGAATGTTCTCATCTTCATTTAACTAAATTCCTTTATACTTCAAAGAAGTTGATATTGAAAAACATAAAGCGTTTTGCAGCACCTTCGAAACTGAAATAAAAAACAGGAGTGTGTGGATTATTAAGTCACAAAAACTTTGCAGCAGCATTGAAACAATCACAAGCGACAGACAATTATCTCAAAAACCATTAAGAATATCAAGAACAAGAACTTTCTCTAAAAACTGACATACATAGGCATCGCAAAGTACAAACTTGAATTGTGGTTGAAACATCAAAACTACAATGTTTAGACAACGACTAAAATATAAGTATTTTTAGATGAACACCAGCAGTAAGGGTATCCCCCCTATCTCAAAATCATCATGATTGAAAAGTATCAACACATTAAACGCAATACAAAAACAAAGCCTTTGAATCACTGCTGATACAACATGTGCAGGTTGGTAGTAGAATTGCACTTTTCTATCCAGTAAATACCTTCCAACTTATACTCCTCACATTCGTGGGTAGTAGGATCTATGTGGAGAGAAGCACACATTACAATACAGCTGGCAAACAAACAGCCACACATCATAATACAGCTGGCAAACAAACAGCCACACATTTAAATAGTGTTGTCCATAGCTGCATGAAGTATTGGTGCTGCATGGTGTTGTCACAATACTAGTATCAAGATAGTACGAATCTACGATACAAGATTTTACTTGGCAAAAAGAACACAGACGCTGTGAAGCAGACTTTACTCTATGATCCTTTATAACTTTTTTGGGCTTCCGAGTGGCACAGCGATTTAAGACACTGCATCTCAGTGCTAGAGACCCTGATTCGATTCCAGGCTGTATCACAACCGGCCGTGAATGGGAGTCCCATAGGGCAGCGCACAATTGACCCAGCGTTGTCCGGGTCATCATTGTAAATAGGAATTTGTTCTTAACTGACTTGCCTAGTTAAATAAAGGATAAATAAAAATAACCTAATTGTGTAAAATATTGGGTGCTATAGCTTGCTAAAAAAACAAATTTGACTGGTTGACAACATAAGGCAGTTTTTTCCCAACATTGGGACTGTTTTCCATAAGAAATGAAGTCTGCTTCATGTTGTGTTTCCTTCCTTAGCCTACTTCCTAGTATCATACAAAGTATAGTAACAACACTATATCTAATTTGACAGAAATACACGCAGGTCTTCTTCCTGCAATGACTAGAAAGATGGGAGCAGATGTCACAAGTTATGCGACAACATCTGCACGTGGTGGTGGTTGTGCTCCAAAACCTGCTTCAAAATGGACTAAAGACTTTTTGTTACCTATGCAGTCACTTCGCCCCCACCTACATGTACAGATTATCTCAACTAGCCTGTACCCCTGCACACGGACTCGGTACAGGTGCCACCTGTATATATCCTCGTTATTGTGTTACTTTTTGTGTTTCGTTTTATTTTAGGCTACTTGGTAAATATTTTCTGCTTCTTGAACTGCACTGTTGGTTAAAGGCTTGTAAGTAAGCATTTCACGGTAAAGTCTACACTTGTTGTATTCGGCGCATGTGGCAAATACAGTTTGATTTGAATCTAAGATAAGACTATTTGAATGGATAGCTAGCTATATGTGCTACATACGCTGGTGTTGTTCCATTGCAAGCTTGCACCGGTAATAGGCGAAGAAGTCCCCTCCAAACAGAAAAGAGAATTTGGAATTGTCCTTCTGTTTCTCCATTGTCATCTTCTCAAACTCAGGGCCATTTCGAGCCACAAACTGGGCCAGTTTGTCAATTACATTTTTCAGCTCTTGGTCTGTGGAGGAAAACAATACGGACATTTGTATGGTCACATACACCATACATTCTGCACATAGGGGTCTCTTATTGTTACGTTAGCTAACTAAATGTCAAAGCAGAATTACCCCCAGTTATGTACTGCAAAAGGTAACTGTGTAGGGGAGAAAAGTAGTCAAGCAAAAGGGACATTATCGACGCATGCGCGACTAACGTTATAGCTAGCTGTAGCCAGCCGTATCAGTCAAAACAGTCCAGATAGTTCCCTAACCTAAGTATAAATATATTAATTTACTGATCAAAAAACTAATAAAAAGCATAGCATTCTAGCTTAGTAACGACAACCATGTGCCTGACTAGCTTTGGATAAACTAGCTAAGTTAGCTGCGTAGCTTAATTGCACAGCATGCTAAGTCAGCTAGCACATTGGCATTGCTAGTTATTCAAAATTAAAGATACAAACCCTCAGGAGCTATAGGAATATCCATGTTTGTCTTCAATATATTAACAGCGAGTCCACTGAACCACAAAGACACAGATTAATTTGTAAAAATGTTATCTAGCTATGTGGTTTAAGGAAAATACAGCAGCATTCCAGAATGTTAGAGACATTCCGGCACCGGAAGTACTTCGATGACTTCATAATTCAGGGCGCCACTGGAATAAAGCAGCTACAACGCTCCCCCAGTGGCGTACCAAGCACTTGTTGGACTGACAAGATACACAGGAAGTTTAGCAACAAGAAAAAAATAGTTATTATGATCAATTGTTTTCACCCTCCCAAAACTATGATGACTCCAGTTTACTTTTACCTTCTTCTTTTTTGCACTGCCTACATAAGGAAGCAGTCACACATGTTTGTTCCCCTAAATATTCCTAAGAAACTCTCTAACTAGTCTAACACACTGTCCTTTGATTACATGTACAATGAGTATATTTGTGTATATAGACATAAGTGGTCTTGTTTTGAAACTCTGTTCCACTCAGCTGAGCGGTGTTTTCTGCTCTGTCTTTCAGCGGTCCCTGGATACATTGGAAATTCCATCTCTATGTAAAAAAGCTATTGTTGTACCTGTACCAAAAACCTCTCATCCATCTGCATCAAAGGATTACAGACCTGTCACTCTTACCCCTCTCTTGAAAAGATCATCAAGGCATACATAATCAACACCACCAGTCACCTTCTTGACCCCCTCCAATTTGCATACCGGTCAGAGAGAGGGACAGATGATGCCATCCTCGCTCTTACATCTGGTGTACATGCATTTGGAGGGCAGTAAAACCCATGTGCCTATCAGGTACGCAGATTTCTCCTCGGCATTTAACACAATCAATCCGTTGGTCCTCGCGGACAGACTGAAAGGAGACTTCGGACTTGATGCTATGCTTATCACATGGATCACCAACTTCCTAACTGATAGGTCTCGGCAGGTACGAGTTGGCAACACACTCTCTGAGGTGCGCACTACTTCAGTATGGAACCCCACAGGGCAGTGTTCTTTCACCAGTACTATACATACAGACAGCTGCCGGAGCCGTTCCCAGGGCGTCACCTGATCAAATATGCCGATGATACTGCTTTGGTCAGTCTTCTCAAAGGGGATGAGACGGAGGACGGACCTGCTCTGAATGATTTTACTGTCTGGTGTGAGTCCTCCCATTTAAAATTGCATACAGAAAAAACAAAGGACACAGTGATTTACATTTGAAGGAACACTACCATACACACAGTCAGCAGCATACCACCCTGCTTCCCATTTTTGGCTTTCTTCTAAAGCTAAGCAGGGTTGGTCCTGGTTGATTGCTAGATTGGAGGCCAGATGCTGCTGGAAGTCGTGTGCCTCCTACTGGAGGGCCAGTAGGAGGCACTATTTCCTCTGGTCTGAAAAATAATATCCCAATTCCCCAGAGCAGTGATTGGGGCCATTGCCCAGTGTAGGGTGCTGTCTTTTGGGTGGGATGTTAAACAGATGTCCTGACTCTCTGTGTTCATTAAGGATCCCATGGCACTTATCGTAAGAGTATGGGTGTTAACCCTGGTGTCCTGGCTAAATTCCCAATCTGGCCCTTGTACCATCATATTCACCTAATCATCCCCAGTTTACAATTGGCTGATTCAACTATTCCCCATGTCATTGCTGTAAATGAACGTTTTCTCAGTCAACTTACTATGTAAAATAAGGGTTAAATAAAAACACCATCACTGATAAAAGGTGAGCCCATTGAAATAGTGGAGGAGTACAAATATGTTGGGCTAGTCAGTGACAACAAGCTGTCCTGGGATCATTTTACTGATGCTATTTTTAAGGAAGGCCAGCAGGGACTGTATTTCCTACGGACACTGCACTTTTAATTTTGATCTAACCATCATGGTTCTCTTTTATGAATCATTTATTGAGAGCATTCTGTCCTACTGCTTGACCTGCTGGTTTGGAAATGTCAAGGTTGCACAGAAAAATAGGTGGGCAAGATCTGCCATCTCTCTACCTGGGGAGAGCCCTCTATAAGGCAAATAAAATAGCGGTTGACTCTTGCCATCCACTAAACCCTGAATTCCAGCTCCTTCCCCCTGGCCATAAGTACAGACTACCTAAGGTTAAAAAAAGGGCCAATTACTCTTTTATTCCAAATGCAATTCTTCAATTTAACAAAAAAATTGCTCTTAGCACTTGCACTATGAAACTGAAGTTACCCTGCCTATTTGCTTGTAAATATCCTTTGCTATTTATTTACATTTTTTACATGTGTTATGTTTTATGACTGCTGCAAGATGAATTGCTGAGGACAATAAAGTTTTCTTACTCTGAATAGACAAGTGAGTGATAAACCATACATTGATATTTAACAATCTCAGCAAATTAGTTGAATATAGGAGATGTTTTCCAAATGCCAACCATAGTTGGCGCTAGTAATCTCTTTTACATGCTGTCCAGTCTGGTGGCCAGAGCAAATACCCTTGGCAATTGCCATAGTTCACAAATGTTAATTCAAGTGGATATAAAATGGAAAACCAATATTTTGAGGATGAGATCTTTCATATTCTAGTTGTGGGGTGAGGAGAATGCATGTGGATTATATTTTTGGATTTACTATAGTGTCGACTGAATAGCTTGTCTGTCTCTCCTCCCCTGTGATAGATTATAGTGTAACCAGATTATGCAAGCACAATGAGCAGACCAATTATATCAGGTGTGTTTTCCTGAACAGTTCCTGCACAGTGCATTATGGTGTGTGTGTGTTTGTGTTGCGCACATGCATGTGTGATCTACATTCGAAACAATCTGGGGTTATCGGGAGTTGTTTCACGTGCATTATAATAATTGTTCTAAAATAGCAGAACAGAAGTGACAATCTCACACCGAATGTATAGCAGGCCCTTGCAAAAGCTTATCCAAATGTGTGCTTTCTGGTGAATGAGAGCCTATGAAGGTTTCCAACAAGATACACTACAATACCAAAAGTATGTGGACACCTGCTCATCGAACATCTCATTCCAAAATGATGGGCATTGTCATGCTGAAACAGGAAAGGAGCTTCCCCGAAATGTCCCAAGCAGGTCAGAAATTTGATGAACTGACGTGTTGGAAAGGTGGCATCCTATGACGGTGCCAAGTTTAAAGTCACTGAGCTCTTCAGTAAGGCCATTCTACTGCCAATATTTGTTTGTGGAGATTGCATGGCTGTGTGCTCGATTTGATACACCTGTCAGCAATGGGTCTGAAATAGCCGAATCCACTAATTTGAAGGGGTGTCCACATACACAGGTGTGTGTGTGTGTGTGTGTGGGGGGGACAACAAACACTGGCACCAGCCAACATATCCTCTGCTCACAACCCCTATCTCACACTGACTTCCAATTATGTCATGTGAAAAAGCTGTGTCCCATTGAAAAGCTCCCTCCTTTCCCTTATTATCCCCACTGAGGAACGCGTCCTCCCAATCAGCCTGTTAACTCCAGCCCTTGGCCCTTTAGAGGCAATGGAGTAAGAAACAAAATAATATATTATGTAATTATTTATTCATTAGAGACTTAATTGTTCTTAATGAATTACAATAGCTCTGTGAGTAGTAACAAGTGAGTGAGTGATTTATGGAGTAAGCCTTGTTTTTTTTGGTGCGCTCCACTAATCTTGCCGGTCAGCCACCTTCGGGTTTCCCATCTTTATTCCATTGCTGTAACCATGACATTTTGAGAAATGTTGTCTTTTGTGTTTACAGAGCATAAGATACGGAGATAACAAGGGTCAACGAAGAGGGGATCCGCAACACAAAAAACTTTACAGATTGGAGAACTGTATCCTTGGGCAAAAGACAGAAGCATCATGTGAGAAAAGACGAATAATGATGCGATATATATGTATACACAGTACCAGTCAAAGGTTTGCACACTTACTCACTCAAGGTTTTTAATTTAAAAAAAAAAACTATTTTCTACATTGTAGAATAATAGTGAGGACATCAAAACTATGAAATAACACACATGGAATCATGTAGTAACCAAAATATATGTAATATTTGAGATTCTTCAAAGTTGCCACCCTTTGCCTTGGTGACAGCTTTGCACTCTCTTGGCATTCTCTCAACCAGCTTCTGGAATGCTTTTCAATTAACAGATGTGCCTTGTTAAAAGTTAACTTGTGGAATTTCTTCCCTTACTGCGTCTGAGCTAGTCAGTTGTGCTGTGACAAGGTAGGGGTGTATACAGAATATATCCTTATTTGGTAAAATACCAAGTCCATATTATGTCAGAAACAGCTCAAATAAGCAAAGAGAAACAACAGTCAATCATTACTTTAAGACATGAAGGTCGGTCAATACTGAACATTTCAAGAACTCTTAAAGTTTCTTCAAGTGCAGTCGCAAAAACCATCAAGCTCTACGATGAAACTGGCTCTCATGAGGACCGCCACAGGAAAAGAAGAGTTACCTCTGCTGCAGAGGATAAGTTCATTAGAGTTACCAGTCTCACAAATTGCAGCCCAAATAAATGCTTCACAAAGTTCAAGTAACAGACACATCTCAACATCAACTGTTCAGTGGAGACTGTGAGAATCAGGCCTTCATGGTAGAATTGCTGCAAAGAAATCACTACTAAAGGACACCAATAAGAAGAAGACTTGCTTGGGCCAAGAAGCATGAGCAATGGATATTAGACCGGTGGAAATCTGTCCTTTGGTCTGGAGTCCAAATCGGAGATTTTTGGTTCCAACCACTGTGTGTCTGTCAGATGCAGAGTAGGTGAACAGATGATATCCGCATGTGTGGTTTTCACTGTGAAGCATGGAGGAGGTGTCGGGGTGCTTTGCTGGTGACACTGTCTGTTATTTACTTAGAATTCAAGGCACACTTAACCAGCATGGCTACCACAGCATTCTGCAGCGATACGCCATCCCATTTGGTTTGCGCTTAGTGGGACTATCATTTGTTTTTAAACAGGACAATGACCCAACACACCTCCAGGCTGTGTAAGGGCTATTTGACCAAGAAGGAGAGTGATGGAGTGCTGCATCAGATGACCTGGCCTCTAGAATCACCCGACCTCAACCCAATTGAGATGGTTTGGGATGAGTTGGACCGCAGAGTGAAGGAAAAGCAGCCAACAAGTGCTCAGCATATGTGAGAACTCCTTCAAGACTGTTGGAAAAGCATTCCAGGTGAAGCTGGTTGAGAGAATGCCAAGAGTGTACAAAGTTGTCATTAAGGCAAAGGATGGCTACTTTGAAGAATCTCAAATATAAATTCTATTTTTATTTGTTTAACACTGTTTTGGTTACTACATGATTCCATATGTGTTATTTCATAGTTTTGATGTCTTCACTATTATTGTAGAATGTAGAATATAGTCAAAATAAAGAAAAACCCTTGAATGAGTAGGCGTGTCCAAACTTTAGACTGGTACTGTATACTGTATTTTTTTTAAATGAATTGCTGGGGGTCAGTTATAGAAGCGTTCCCAACACTCGTGTGAGGACAACTCAGCATGTTGACTATAAATCAGAGACACACGGAAGGCCTAAACTGTGTTGGGCTCGGATTCCAAATGTGAACGACATTGGAGGAGATGGTTGAATTTTGCACAACAAAAGCTTCTACGTTGATCTGCTGCTCTTTTCCCATCCTTTTCTTTGTGCCACTCACTCCATCTCAACGCATGCCTACCCCGGCCCTGGCTGCGCCGTGCCAAGATGTCCAGCAGTCAGTGTCTGCTCAGGCCCGGCCTGGCCACTAATCCCTGAGCTGTCAGAGAACCACGCTCTGAACTCACCCTGGTCCTCAGGAAAAGGCTCTAATTGGGAGATTTTCTACATCATTAACTCTGATGAGCAGCCATCCCACCCTTACTACAACCCTTCTCTCTCTCTCTCTCTCTCTCTCTCTCTCTCTCTCTCTCTCTCTCTCTCTCTCTCTCTCTCTCTCACTTGTACGCTCTCTCTCTCTTTCTTCTTGCTTCCACACTCACACTCTTGTCTCTCTCTCTTTCTTTCTCTCTCTTGCTTACACTCTCTCTCTCTTGTTCCCTCTGCCCCCTCCACCCCCACTCTATCCCCTCACGATTAGGATGTCCTCCCACGGCAAGAGAAAAAATTGTTTTACAAGTGCAGTTTTCTCATCCACACGGTGTTGTTTGTTTGAGAACACTGGATAGATAGGATCTCCAAGAACAATATAACAGCATGTGTGCAGTGAGCTGTTCTTTAATGATGAGAGAGACTACTACTTGTTGCCATCAAAGGAAATCCTGTTTTATTAAGAATCCCCTATAACCACACTACTTTTGAAGATGAATCTTTTGGCTTAATTGTTCATTAATTGTTCATTAATTGCCAGATCCTAACACTTTCTCCAAAGTTTTGCTTAGAATCAGTCAAAGGACGTGAGTCATTAAATTACCTCTATAAAAAAACACCAGGTAGTTGAAATGTATAACACACACAGATCCAAAAAGAACCTTCATAGCAAAATCAAGTTTTTTTCTAACATTCTGTTGTGTTCACTCTTTTTTGGCCCCAGATGGCCCCGATGATAGGTTCTCCGGGCTCCCATCTGACAGGAAGTGTGGTTCACATGATGGGGAGGCGAGTGCGGCAGGACCAGCCCACTGTGAACATGTGCTGCAGCGGCAGCGCCCGGGGGCAATTAGGGAGCAGCGGCCCCTGTAGACCCCCAACCCCCCCCGGAGCCTGATTGATTGGAGCCTCATCATTCTAACGGGCTGGCACCAAGCCACCAGCCAGAGATCAGGGGACATGAGGGTGTGGGAGGAAGGCTACTATTCACTGTGTGTTAGATCCCATCTCTATCCTATCCTCTATACTATAGTAAGCCTACTGCTACAGAGCTGTATTATCCTACTTCAGAAACCGTACTGTAGTGTCAACCGTTTACATTCAAAGATTACAGTAGATCGATATTCACAGTCAGTGGATTTATAGAGTAGGTAGGATAACGGGGCCAGGAGACAAAAATTATATCAAACTATATTTGTTTATTTTTTAAGTAGATATTACATTTTTCCAGAACATGGACATCAACATTTCAGACAAAATCAAAGTAAACAGTAGGAGAACAAGAACACATTACAAATTGATTGTTATACAGGGAATTAAAAAGTGTCCTGTATATTTTCAGATATAAATCTAAAATGAACTTCTGAAGTTTCTAGTGCATTTTTGAAACAATATCTAAACTTTGGCTTATTCTTGGTCCCAGTACCACATAATGAAAAAAACATTTCTAAACATATCTTTTAATGTGCAAACTAACCCTGTTTCTCTGTTGGGCGTGAGGTCCCAAAAATATCTGACAAGAGTTAAGAGCTAAAGAAAACAACATAAAAACTAGACAACTGCAAGTAAATTAGGAAAAAATGAACAGCCTATTTACAGTTGAAGTTGGAAGTTTACATATACCTTAGCCATATATATTTCAACTCAGTTTTGCACAATTCCTGACATTTAATCATAGTAAGGATTCCCTGTCTTAGGTCAGTTAGGATCACCACTTTATTTTAAGAATGTGAAATGTCAGAATAATAGCAGAGAGAATGATTTATTTCAGCTTTCATTTTTTACATCACATTCCCAGTGGGTCAGAAGTTTACATACACTCAATTAGTATTTGGTAGCATTGCCTTTAAATTGTTTAACATAGGGAGAAACATTTTGGGTAGTCTTCCACAAGCTTCCCACAATAAGTTGGGTGAATTTTGTCCCATTCCTCCTAACAGCGCTGGTGTAACTTAGTCAGGTTTGTAGGCCTCCTTGCTCGAACACACTTTTTCAGTTCTGCCCAAAGATTTTCTATAGGATTGAGGTCAGGGCTTGTGATGGCCACTCTAATACCTTGACTTTGTTGTCCTTAAGCCATTTTGCCACAACTTTGGAAGTATGCTTGGGGTCATTGTCCATTTGGAAGACCCATTTGCGACCAAGCTTTAACTTCCTGACCGATGTCTTGAGATGTTGCATCAATATATCCATGTAATTTTCCTCCTCATGATGCCATCTATTTTGTGAAGTGCACCAGTCCCTCCTGCAGAAAAGCACCCCCACAACATGATGCTGCCACTCCCGTGCTTCACGGTTGGGATTGTGTTCTTCTGCTTTTTCCTCCAAACATAGCGATGGCCAAACAGTTCTATTTTTGTTTCATCAGACCAGAGGACATTTCTCCAAAAAGTACGATCTTAGTCCCTATGTGCAGTTGCAAACCGTAGTCTGGCTTTTTTATTGCGGTTTTGGAGCAGTGGCTTCTTCCTTGCTGAGCGGCCTTTCAGGTTATGTCGATATAGGACTCGTTTTTACTGTGGATATAGATACTTTTGTACCTGTTTCCTCCAGCATCTTCACAAGGTCCTTTGCTGTTGTTCTGGGATTGATTTGCACTTTTTGCACCAAAGTACGTTCATCTCTAGGAGACAGAACGCATCTCCTTCCTGAGCCGTGTGACGGCTGTGTGGTCCCATGGTGTTTATACTTACATACTATTGTTTGTAAAGATGAACGTGGTACCTTCAGGCGTTTGGAAATTGCTCCCAAGGATCAACCAGACTTGTGGAGGTCTACAATGTTTTTCTGAGATCTTGGCTGATTTCTTCTGATTTTCCCATGATGTCAAGCAAAGAGGCACTGAGTTTGAAGGTAGGCCTTGAAATACATCCACAGGTACACCTCCAATTGACTCAAATTATGTAAATTAGCCTATCAGAAGCTTCTAAAGCCATGCAATAATTTTATGGAATTTTCCAAGCTGTTTAAAAGCACAGTCAACTTAGTGTATGTACACTTCTGACCCACTGGAATTGTGATACAATTACATAATCTATCTGTAAACAATTGTTGTAAAAATTACTTGTGTCATGCACAAAGTAGATGTCCTTACCAACTTGCCAAAACTATAGTTCGTTAAAAAGACATTTGTGGAGTGGTTGAAAATGAGTTTTAATGACTCCAACCTAAGTGTATGTAAACTTCCAACTTCAACTGTATTAGGGCATAATTAGCAAAACAACAATGATGATAGTGAGAGTTTATCATAGAATCCCATAACACACCAGTAAAAAATATATATATATTATTTGAAGTATTGTCCGATGGTGCTATTACCGTCTATGACAAAAAGACAGTTTTATAGGTGCAGTAATACATTGAAAATACTTTGGAAAATTCACAGTAAGTTGGATGAATTGACAAGTCTGTGGTGAGTCTGCAACTTTTTCAAACAGTTGTTCTCTGTTAGTCTGGCAGCAAAGCCATTTTGAGTTTCCTTTTAAATCAAATGCTGCAACAATGTACATTTTGTGTGAAGGAATTGATTTTCTTCATATTGTAATAGTCTAAAAAATATCACTGAAATAAAAATAATGAAATGTTATCCCTCGTGCCTATTCAATTACATTAGGATAAATAATGTTAATATCTGTAAAAAGTCTCAGAAAAATCTAATTGCTAAATTATTTTCCATCAGGAATGATTCATTCTACCTAGCCCTATATATGACATATTGTCATTTTACAATGTGCAGTATACAGGGGTGGTTGGAGTAAAAAAAGTTTTACCATACACAAACCAGTTAATGGGGACCCAATCTCCCCAATGCCATATTAAATATACATGCAGTCATTATCAAAACATAATGCCACAATGGACCTGTACACCCCATGTAGTAGCTCATCTCTTTGACGTAGAATTACAAAAAAACATTCATGATACAATAGACAAATCATGCTCTTTTTTCATTCCCAGAGGCCTATTTAGTGCAGTCTCTGACCATTTTCCCCCTCGAACTTTAGACAAAGAAGATGGTCTTGGATCAATTGTGCCAACAAAGACTAAACTATGTGTGGTGACATCAGACCATTCTCCTTCTGCTGCTCTGCATGTACACACAGTGACGGAAGGCCAAGCTGCCTTCTCCAACAGCCACTGAGACAAAAAATAGGTTACTTTAGTGGCCTCTTTGCTCTGTCCCCTTGTCCTCTTCCAAACCCTACTGTGTGAGAAGGAGGTCACCTGGCTTCCATTCTCTCTCTGTACGAGGCTTACGCCATAGAACTCTCTGTTTGACTGACCCAAACATGTTTAGCAGCTCCAATTCAAAACTAAAACAGATATTTTCTTCCTCAGTTAATCAAGATGTCACACACTGAGGGTGCCATACAATTCAGAGATTGGATTTTGATATGTACCACTCCTCAAGACCCATTCTCAAGGAACAAGAGCCTCACGTTGTTTGACTTGCCAGCACCTCTGTGAAAGAAGTTGTTGATATCAGTGTGTGTGCTGTCTGGAGTGTTTGTGTGTGTATGCAGTCTGGAGTTAGTCTCAGGACAATCATAATTTTAGTCAATTAAGACTAAATCACTTTCAGTTGAGTTGATTGAGTGTTAAAACATGTTCACGTCTTTTCAAATGAAATAGCATGACAGATTGTCTTACGCATCCTCAGCTGAAAGCGTAATCCAGCCAGAGCCAGGACATATCAACCATGACCCCACAACCCACAGTGTGGACAGAGGCTCTCCACTGTAACTGCAGTTACCACAGACAGAAATATAGTGTTCTCCGTCTTCGGGGAGGTGGCCCTTGTTTTCTTTTTCTTCAGGTGTTGAAATAACCTGACCATCATAACTAGGTGAATGATTATGTTTTTCAGGGTCATAGACATAGTGATTCACACCGCCGCAACCTTCAACTACTATTATGGGAGACATGGCATGTCCAATCACAAATACTGAGAGAATGACTAGTTAATTGACCCATAACATTCATGACAAATTAGACAATTGGATTAATTACAAAAATACACAAACCTTAATTTGCAGAGTTAAATGTGACCGTGTGTGAGCACTCTACAAAATGTATTTTGTGAAAGGATCTGGAGGGGACTTCATTATTAGATTCATGGCTAACAGCAAGGTACAAAATATTAAAACTACTCTTACAAAAAGTTAAATAATGATTAACAAAATTAACACATGGACAGTCTGAGTTATCTGCATTACAAACTTAACTAGCGTGTACAGGGTTTGCATTTTTACAGGAATACTGAGGAAGTATTTGTTGCCTTGGTTACGGCATCCAAACTTTGAGATAAGGATCCAAATCAAAAAGTTGCCATAAAGGGCAATTAGTGTCTAGTGGAATCGTTGTTCCAGTTGCTTCATAAAAGTTCATCTTAAAAAAAAACATAAAAAATCAAGTAACACTTGTGTCTCGCTGCCTTCCACCATAACTTAGTTAACTTGAGTAGTCCTTGCAGTCCTTTTGGAAAATGCTTGCTTGTTAATTTTCATTTGCGAGGCCTTTCTTGACATTCTGAGTCATAGGGTCCTTTCTGGGTGGTGGCACACAAAATATGCATCAATTTCCAATCCTTCACATTACTAGTAGAAAAGGAACTCAAAACAGAGACCAAGAACCATTCTAATATAAAGGTCGCTGGTGCTGGAAATCTTAGATATATCAGGAGTCATAACTGTGCATTTCTCGGTGCCATCACTGCAATCCTGTCGCATGGAAAAAGGCATTAGCATGGACCCAAAATCCCAATCAGGCCTGCAAACACAGTGTCAATATCCCATCACATGGGCTGCCAGGTTTTGTCCATGGAATGGATGTGTTCCTTGGCTTTCATCCTCAGCGCTGCGATGCTGGAGCTCCTCTGGTCCACGTCCTCCATTGGATACTTGTCGGTGAAGGGACCGGAACACTGGTACGGAGGAGGTGTCATGGATTGCATCCCCTGGCCCATGGGTGAAGGGCTGTTGAGGAAGCTGTGGCTGGGGTAGCCTCCCTGCAGTCCCTGGCCTGTGCCCATGAAGCCTGGGATGCTGTGAACTGGGGTGGCGCTGGACAGAGGGGAGGTCAGCCAAGGGTCCAGGGGGAGGGAGTTGCTCATGGGCCCCATATTGCTGTGCATGGGCGGCCGGTTAAATGAGAGCATGGGTGAGTCGTGCAACTTCATGGTGGTGGCGTCAAGCTTCTCTTGGCGCCTCCATTTGGCTCTGCGGTTCTGAAACCAAACCTAGAAGAAGGTAGAGGGTTTGGATTTATAGGGTAGAGTATTTACAGCACAGAGCATTTCAACTGATGCCAAATGGGATTAGTTTAGTGCTAATATTAGCATTATCAAACTACCTATTTTGGAGGCTTGGTATCAAATAAATTAATAAACTATTACTGAATTTAATTGTTCTGAGACCAGTTAGGGTTGCAAAATTCTGTAATATTTCAATAAATTCTCTGTTTTTTCCGAAATCCCGGTTGGAATCAGGAGGGAGTAAGCAGGAAATCCCAAATCCTCCAAACAGGATTACTGGAAACCAGGGAATTTATTGAAAGTTCCTGAAATATTGCAACACTAAGAGACCTTCAATTGCCTTGGCCTTCACATTTATCCTCCCCCCTGCTGTAACACTTTGCACATTTTTTGGGATGTCCCTAAAGCAGGGTTTCCCAATTCTTAGAATTTTCATTGTTGGACATAAAGACTGTAAAAACACCTGGAAATCAGTGATTTTAATTTAGGAAATCTGTTCCCAAGTATTCCCACGCATGATAGAGAGACATGTGATCATATAAAAATGCAAGCAAGGCTTGAAATTATTATGTTTTAGTCAAATATTATATCTGTTTGGGCTCCATGCGGTCAATTTGCAGTCTGCAAATTATGTTTAATTATGTTCCAGCCCCCCGATCATCCGCTCCACAAAAAATCCTCCCGCGGCTGAATCTACTTGATGATCCTTGCCCTAGAGAACCTGGGACCCGATCCATTGTCAGCATGGCTTGGACAGTGACACTTGAATGTTTGGCACCTACTGGAGCCTCTGAGCACCTATGGGCATGGTAATCTGCTGATTTTTTATTTTTACCTGTATTTTTTTTTTTTTTATCTAATTGAGATAACATCTCTTTTCCAAGAGAGACCTGGTCCAATAGCAGCAAGGGGAACAACGTTTCAGACAACACAACTTACATACACTAACACAACATTAAACAAAACTATAAACACACATACAGTACAACAATTACATATTACATTGAAAACACAAACATCTTGACTAAACACAGCTGGCCTTAGAGGCCTTAACAGGAGCATCTTAGAGGCCTTAAGTAAAATGTCCTATCATTACTCAGCAGCAGAAGACCATAATGTCAATGGGGCCTGTGTGCACAACAGCTACAGTTATATTTACAGCATGAGGTATTTAACCTGTACAGGCCAATCTTAAATCATTTCCACCTGCTTTAATACTTTGCCCTTAGACTCTACTATAAGACTGCCCTCTGCCATGCTAAGACAAGCTTCTAATGTCTATCCTCAGGAAACCAGAGACCTGAGCCATTGGGGACACGACATGGCTTTCTTTGTCACATGTATTTATAGTGCAACGTATGCTGTGAGAGACCCCGAAGCTCCTGAGGATCTAGAAATCTGCCCTAAAGTCCTGTCATCACTCATGATTATTATCTAAAGATTGAAAAAATGTATTTCTGACCCAGTGATGTTTTTTATACGAAAGCATAAGCAATTTGTCCACTGTATTCAGCTCTAAACAACTTAACTAGGGGAAAAATTCACATTGGACCAAGGTTGTACCTGATCAGATTTGTACGAATGTGAGCTCACTACTGACTGCTGTTGTCACAATGATTTGCTAGAAAGTCAGAGGAGTTGACCAGAGCACAGCACAGTAACAGTAACAATAGTGGTGGACAAACCTACCTGAACTCTGACTTCAGGGAGGTTAACCTTCATGGCCAGCTCCTCACGGCTGTACACATCAGGGTAGTGGGACTTCTCAAAGGCACGCTCCAGCTCGTGCAGCTGGTAGGTGGTAAAGGTGGTGCGGTTGCGCCGGTGCTTCTTCTTGGGCCGCTCTTCTTCGCAGGGCACTGGACTCTTCCCACCGTTGCTGTCCACATTCTTCCTCAGTTCACTCATGTCCCCATCACACTTATCTGAGTACAGTACTGAATCTGTAGAGCCGATAGGGAGAAATAAGAGATTCAAATATGCTTAATCCATAAACAAAGTTACTTTGACTCCTTTTGATTTACCCAAACAAGCTTGTTTGACTTTCTCTGTGTGTAAATGTAAGTTGTTATTTTTTAAGCTTTACCCAGTTAAGTATCCTTAGCTTGTTAGCCAACTGTTGGCTTTAAGCTCCCCTATCATCAGCCTTATGTTATGTCTAATCAACATGTCTGTCTTGGCTAGACAGAGATTTTTCACAATTTCTGTAATCACGTGTGAGTGAATGGCCAATGGGAATGACCATTCAATGAAAGGTCTAGCTGTTGAAGGGTTAGGGTTGGACAAAAGCTGAAAACATGGGATATTCAAATGAGCTCCACAACCCATTAATAACTTGATCAGTGTATGTTCTGACAACTTTCCAGTAGAGCACACATTGATTTGACACCTGCAACAATAGGCTACTGTAGGTCATTGAAGCTGAAGTTGACAAAAGGAGGTTGACCAATATACTTCAATGTGACACTTAAAAACACCCCTTAGCAAATTGATGGAGATTAAAATTGTCTGTGGTAGACCTATAGGCTGGTACCTAGGTTAGCAGTAGCACAGTACAGAAAACCAGTGGAGAAGATGAAGAGGCAATCCCAGGTTCCTGTAAATCTAAAGAAATGAATGTCATCTGATATGGATATGTTGTAGTTATGTCAGATTACTGTATGTTGCACGTGTCAAAGCAGTGTGTCTTACTCTATGCATGCAAAGACAAGTTGATTATCCTTCAGCCTTGCAACAAAGCATGCTTGCACAGCATACAGATGTAGGATCTTAATTTGAGACAGTCCTGCAGCAATAGGAAATGTGAATTGTTATGTGGATTATAATTCATGGACATTTTTGTAAGGGTTGATGTATTTTTCGTAAGGGAAAATCAAGTCTGACATTTCTGTGTAAATTACAAACTTCTGAATTATTTTTAAACCTCAAACACACTACAAGTTAGAAATTTCCTGCATTGCATTTCCTGCAACAGGGTGATCAAATTAAGATCCTACATCTGTACGTGGCACTGACTTGCTAAGGCCTTCACTGCAGATTTCCCTCTTCAGAGGGAAACAGATGCACCCTGTTATTTCCTCTGATGGCGTCCACATATACTTAACTCTAATCTACGTAGGACATTCATTTGTATCAGCTTCATAATCAGGAGAATACTGTAATCATTACAAGGAAATGGGTAAAGCCGTAACATGCTGGCTGAATTAGCTTTAGTCAAAGGGTAATCAAATTCAAATCGGGCACAAAGATGACCATCAGATCAGTTGCCCCCTCTACGCATCTGCCATCATAGCAGTGATCTATGCATCTGTACTGTATAATAAATTATCGGTAAACAAATTATCTATTGGGACACTTCAAACACGTCAATTCTGTAATTTTCCAGTTTGGGTTAATATTGTGGGTCATATTCATTATCAGTTCACATTGACCATATAACTTTATAACTACCCATTTGGCACATGGAGGGAAAGGGATTCTTTGGGGGCTTCGTTTTACAATACTTAGCCAAAACTTTCTTGCTCCGTCACCAAACCAAATATGGCTAGCCCCAGCCCAGTTCAAACCCATGACCCAGTAGGAACCAACTTTAAACCCACTAGTGGATTCCGACCATTATCAAATCCTGCTAAATGAATCTTCCTATCAAACCAGTGCCTGATTGATTCCAGACAGAAAGCCAAGCAAAACCTTAAATTAACAGACAGGGGCAGCTAGAAGTATTTTGGGGTCCATTGATCTTTCTCTCATTAACAGCCTATGACAATGCCCATAGTGACACAATGGAGAGGTCAGGCTGGGTTCAGTGACCAGCCCACTGCCTGTCAGCCTGTTGGAACCACCCGTCTAAAGATCTTGACATGTTAACAGTCCAGCAGTAAACCTCAATGTGGAGGGAACAAAGTGATGCAATGTAGTACGAAGTGCCCATTCAGACGGAACAGGGGTGACTAACAAGTTAGTTATGTGTTAAGTACATGTAAATTAGTACTGAATACCAAGTGCTCAGTTGGTAGAGCATCTCACTTGCATCTCCAGGTTTGTGGATTCGATTCCTACGGGGACCAATACAAAAGAGCACGAAAATATATGCACTCAGTACTATAAGTCGTTCAAGATAAGGGCATCTGCTAAATGACTAAAATGTAAATGTAATGTAAATGAGACATTATTGATAATATTTTATAGTCAATTGGTACAACCATATCAAAAGACATGAGTCATGACAAATGCTGATTTGTGCTGCATGTTTCATCAACCTTTTTGTTTTTTTGATCCCATAGAACCAGAATATCAAAACTGGCAGAGATAAAAAGATGTCCCACATTTCATGCAGAGATAAAATGTTAATAAAATGTAACTGCACAATATCATGTGTCCAACAGAAGATTAGGGGAATTCCACAAGGGAATAGGGGTGGGACGAAACACCCTCACCATCTTGTTTTGTAGTTTATCTCTCAATATCAGCATGATTTCACAGTTTTTGCAAGGTACAGCAACATGTCATGTACAATACCCCTATAGAGATACAATAGAATGTGAGAGAACCAGACTGTCTGCAGGGCTACAACTCATGCAGCCATTGAGGTCATCGTTGCCTCAACGCATTGATGCAATGGAAATAATAAAATCTTAATGACTTAAGTAAATCATTACATCACTAAAAGGGAAGTGTGCAAGTTCAGGCGTCCTCCTACGCACTTTGTGGTCCACTAATGAGAAATGAAGGGTTAGTATTAGAGGTTCGGTTTAGTTTTTTCCATTGGTTGGACGTTAGCACGTTGGACTCGCCAATTGGTGTCACTTCGTTAGTCAGTATGTGATACACCTGCGCTGATATCGTTAATCAGAAGGTGTTGTGATATAGGCTAGGGGGCAGTATTTTGATGTTTGAATGAAAAACATGCCCAAAGTAAACTGCTTATTTCTCAGGCCCAGAAACTAGAATATGCATATAATTGGCAGATTAGGATAGAAAACAATTCACCGGATGTAGACGAAAATGATCCCGCTAAAGGGATCTGAGCGGCAAGAGGATTTATTAAGAGCAGCTGGCCCAGTGCTCCAGTTGGCTTGAGCGATGTGGAACCTTTTAGTTGGCTCTCCCTATTTGATTTCTAAAAAAACAATCCTGTATCTGATCTTCCCTGTTCTAATTTTGCTCTACTTTTTGGATTGCAAACAAAATTGCAATTGTTTGCCAAGAGGCAAACAAAATTAAAACCTACCCCAAATGTAAAGATGGGAAGCGGGTGGGTATAATTTGTGGAATGTTCCAACAGGAATCTGTTCCATAAACTTTGAAAATAATGATGCCAACAAACAACGCATACAAAGTAGCATGATCAATTCACCTAGCTAACTAGCTGCCGAATAGGCCTCAACTCACCACATAGTTCATTCTTAATTTTTCATTTTTGTTGAACCTTTATTTAACTAAGCAAGTCAGTTAAGAACAAATTCATATTTACAATGACGGTCTAGGAACAGTGGGTTAACTGCCTTGTTCAGGGTCAGAATTACATTTTTACCATGCCAGCGCAAGGATTCAATCTAGCAAACTTTCGGTTACTCGCCTACTGCTCTAACCACTAGGCTACCTGCCGCCCCAATAATGTTTGTCCATAGGCTACCAGAGTGAAAACTTAACAAAATTGCCCACTCCCTACCTAGTATCTTATTCTGCCACTATACAACTTTGTATGCGTTGTTTGTTGGCAACCTTGCTATTTACAAAGTTTTTGGAACGGATTCCTGTTGGAATATTCCACAAATTATACCCACCCGCTTCCCATCTTTACATTTGGGGTGGGTTTTAATTTTGTTTGCCTCTTGGGCAAATTTTGTGGCCGCTCATGGTGGGTGTCTTTCAGGTCCCATTTGTTGCTAATCAACTTTCAAACCTCTCCTAGAACTCCACCTGTTTCGTTGTGGTTGTTTTTTGTTAGTTCCCCCATCTCTTTGAGTGGGAACAAAAACAACTGCACTCAAATTACTATGTTTGGTATGGTTACACAAGACAGAAAAAACGAAAGTAGAACATCTAGCAACCCCAAACGGGTTGCATGTTCGAATATCATCTGACAACTTTATTATTTTTGCAACTACTTACAACTTTTTTGTTATTTTGCAACTACTTAACATGTCAGCTCTTCCCCCAACCGTAACCCCAGTGTTGCCATCTCTCACTCTCACATGCCACACCTCTTATTTTTCACGCATCGAAAAGAGTACTGCTTTAATTTTCTAATCAATTCAGTGAGTTCTTTCAACTGTACCTCCTAAGCGTTTTGAAATCGGAGCATATACCCCTACAATTCTACATCACGAACATTATAACCGCAGCAGCTTCTCCTAAGATAGACATCATTTTCCTGCCACTGCACTGAACCATGGCAGACTGAAGTGTCTGATTGGTTTAGTAAGGGTCCGGGACCAAGGGGATGTGATGCGCGTTTGCAAATAAAACACCCTCACGGTTAGAGTGGAGCAGACAGCCATGGCAGACTGGATAGGCACATTCGTTCTGATCTAGGCCTACTTAACCAAGTTTATGAACTCAATTTTCAAAAGAGCAGCATGGCAACTTGTAGTGTGGTTTTTACACAATTGTCAACATTATTTCTGTCACTCCTGTCCCAGAATGCTTTCTTTTGACAGCATGTGATACTAGTGATGTAATCCACCAGTTACATGAGCCCAGATCCATAGGCTATATTATTCATCTTGTTTGGTCGGTCATTGGCAATTTAGCACTAGGTTCATTAGGCTGTAACATCGAAAAGGCAGCATTCAGCATGAATTTTGTCCAAGTGACCTGATTTGTCTGATGATGAACATGATTTTTCCCAAACAGATTGTGAACCCAAATGTGTAACTGATTCTCGTAGGCGGACAATACATTGAAAGATAATTTGGGTTGGATGTAAGGGCAGACTTTGGCTATGTCATATTGTCTTCAGGAGATTTACTTTTAAATGAATTTGCTCTTTCACCATAGCTGATGTAAGTCATTAGAACAATTCCGATCCCCTATAATGGGCTAACATATATAATCATTAGTGTGAAAGAATAATACTGTTATTCCCCATACTGGTATTATTTTATTTGTATAAAAAAAAAATCTATTTGGAGATGGCAATGCATTCTTGTAAAATTTGAAGGAGAGCTGCACACTCTAATAATAACCTAATATCGACAGACAAGCTGTCTTCGTCAGGGTATATATATAATGCATTATTGTAAGCATTTATGGGCAGTGTTGAATATAGGCTACATAAAATGAGAAAAGGCTATTTTGAAATACCCCTTGCCTCAAATATCCTGTTTTGTCATTTTAGTATTGTGCACAAGCTGCTAGACAGAAATGGCAGGCATACATGCAAAGGATCTTGCCTATGTAAGATGTTGGCAAGGTTTTACAAGCCTCAACCACCTGAAAATTGATATTCATTTGATTTTTATTGAATGTGGGGTAATTTGTAAAAAAAAATCAAATATCACATGAACATATTCAATCCTAGAGGATTTGGGAAACATAAATCCAGGGTGGCCTAAAGCCTCTTGGAGAGCTACCTCTATTTTAAAGGGATGAATTACATGTTTGTTTCTTGTGGACAAGGAGAGACTGCAATCCAGCCTATGGTTAGCCACTGCCACCACCTGTTAATATTAGCATTTTCTAACAAAAACCAATGTAAATCAATGTCCCTCAATAGCATACTCTAAATCATGCCCAAATAATCTCAAAGTATCTTCAAACCAAGTGGACCCCCAGACTAGGGGATGGAGCCACTGACATTCACGATAGGAAATTTCACTCTAAGCTTTCTTCAAAAGTTGGCAGCCCTGTAACCCTAACCTTAGCCCTTTAACCTAACTCCTAACCTTACCTAGCTAACGTTAGCCAATTGGAATTCGGAACATATACATTTAGCAAATTCATAACATATTGCACAAATTGCAATTCACAACATATACGAATTGTAATTCGTATTATGTATGAAATGGATGATGGACATCCACAAATTAATATATACAATACAATACATATAATACTAATTGGAGTATACCCGATCTACTACTGTATATTACGTCTACCCCTGAGTCCAGGTTGGAATAATGTGAGCAATATCTCTCATGCCATCTTCCCCTATCCATATTGTATATGTAAATGTTTTTATAAATGCATTGTGTGTTATTATAATGCCTATGACAGATACATTTCCCCCTTGGGCTGATGGTAAATGAAGTAAATTCCTTGCACTTATCCTGCATTAGCTGCTTTCTACATTCAACATGTTCCTATCAGATGGGGCTTGATAACTTATGAAGACCAGCAAATTTGGCAGTGTGTTATGTCCTTATACATTCTGAGCCATGCGTAAATGCCACAGAATCAGAACTGTGATGTACAGTTTGCCCAGTGGAGTGTTTATCTCTCTACGGGGAGACTCACCATGGTAGGACCTCTGTTCTGAGAGGTGCCCATAGGGGTGTGACAGGTCCTGCTTCCCAGGGTCCCCCAGGCCATCCACGCCCACTTTGTGTGGTCCTGGACCCTCAGAGGGGGTGAGCAGGGGGTCCTGGTCTTTGCTGAAGCCCAGGATGACATCAATGCTGTGGACGCGGCCGCCCATCGCCAACCCCCCTCCTTTCACCATCTCGTGGAAGTTACTGGGCGAGAGGCAGCTGTCATCCACCACACTCATGGTATCCAATGATAAATGCATTCGAACGTTCGGACGCTTTCTCTATACTTTAGCAGGGAAAAGTAGACTTGAATCAGCTTCGTGAAGGAACAGGTCCAAGGATGAGTTTTAAAGTGATGTCCTCCACAAGTTCTCTGCACATGCAAAACACAGTCCAAGTCATCACATGATCAGAAGCAAGTCTGCTGTTTAGTAGAGCCACATGAAAATATTCAAACACTCTCACAACCACTACTATTCTGATGATAATAATATATAATCATTTGATTAACATAGTCTATTCAATATCAACAAAATTTCAGACACAAAATGGTTTTGAAACTCTGAGCAATAGTTAAAGGGGTATATGGTGTGTGTGTTTATCAAAATATGTATCGATCACTGGAGTTGATCTTTTAATGAGACATATTATTCAATTAATCAAAAGCAGACCATGTAATGCATCTTTATTCTATTGCATAAACTCATTATCAAGGATATTGAATGAATTGAGATTGATAGAAGTGGGATTGATTGACTTTACTGTATTATGGATCCTTCTACAAAAATGGTGTCTTTCCTGTCCCACCACCAGGAAAAGCACTTAAAAATGATGTTTTTGTTAATTGTTATTTGATAACAAAACATATGTTAGACAAATATATTCCAAACAATGTTTTTTAAACAGTATACCATAGAACATGGCAATTTGATGATTCATTTGGTAGTTTCATGTAAAGCCTTCAGGTCACACTGGTATAAAGGATTTGGAGACAGGCGCAGGAATACGCAATAGGGGTTTTTAATACACCCAAAACAAACACGTATACAAAAACACTGGGCTGTACCCAAACAAAAGAGCGAGGGTAAAGATTGTTGAACGACACGGGACGATATCTGTAATACTCCATATACAGTTGAAGTCGGAAGTTGACCTAGTTGACCAAACTCAGTTTTTCACAATTCCTGACATTTAATCGAAGTAAAAATCCCATGTCTTAGGTCAGTTAGGATCACCACTTTATTTTAAGAATGTGAAATGTCAGAATAATAGTAGAGAGAATGATTTATTTCAGCTTTTATTTCTTTCATCACATTCCCAGTGGGTCAGAAGTTTACATACACTCAATTAGTATTTGGTAGCATTGCCTTTGCATTGTTTAACTTGGGTCAAATGTTTTGGTTAGCCTTCCACAAGTTTCCTCAATAAGTTGGGTGAATTTTGGCCCATTCCTCCTGACAGAGCTGGTGTAACTGAGTCAGGTTTGTAGGCCTCCTTGCTCGCACACACTTTTTCAGTTCTGCCCACAAATTTTCTATGGGATTGAGGTCAGTGCATTGTGATGGCCACTCCAATACATTGACTTTGTTGTCCTTAAGCCATTTTGTGGTCAAATGGCTTGTGGACATTTTCCATTTGGAAGACCCATTTGCGACCTTCCTGACTGATGTCTTGAGATGTTGCTTCAATATATCCATGGCTTTCGACTCTGTCAATCACCACATTCTGATTGGCAGACTCATTAGCCTTGGTTTTTCAAATGATTGCCTCGCTTGGTTCACCAACTACTTCTCTGATAGAGTTCAGTGTGTCAAATCGGAGGGCCTGTTGTCCAGACCTCTTGCAGTCTCTATGGGGTTGCCACAGGGTTCAATTCTCAGGCCGACTCTCTTCTCTGTATACATCAATGATGTTGCTCTTGCTGCTGGTGATTCTCTGATGCACCTCTACGCAGGCGACACCATTCTGTATACATCTGGCCCCTCCTTGGACACGGTGTTAACTAACCTCCAGATGAGCTTCATTGCCATACAACACTCCTTCCGTGACCTCCAACTGCTCTTAAATACAAGTAAAACTGTAAATGCATGCTCTTCAACCGATCACTGCCCGCATCTGCCCGCATCACTACTCTGGACGGTTCTGACTTAGAATATGTGGATGACTACAAATACCTAGGTGTCTGGTTAGACCGTAAACTCACCTTTCAGACTCACATTAAGCATCTCCAATCCAAAATTAAATCTAGAATCGGCTTCCTATTTCGCAACAAAGCATCCTTCACTCATGCTGCCAAACATACTGACCATCCTCCAGATCTTCGACTTCGGCAATGTCATTTATAAAATAGCCTCCAACACTCTACTCAACAAAATGGATGCAGTTTATCACAGTGCCATCCGTTTTGTCACCAAAGCCCCATATACTACCCACCACTGCGACCTGTACGCTCTCGTTGGCTGGCTATCACTTCATACTCATCGCCAAACCTACTGGCTCCAGGTCATCGACAAGTCTTTGCTAGGTAAAGCCCCGCCTTATCTCAGTTCACTGGTCACTATAACAGCACCCACCCGCAGCACGTGCTCCAGCAGGTATATCTCACTGGTCACCCCCTTAGCCAATTCCCCCTTTGGCCGCCTCTCCTTCCAGTTCTCTGCTGCCAATGACTGAAACGAACTGCAAAAATCTCTGAAGCTGGAGACTCTTACCTCCCTCACTAGCTTTAAGCACCAGCTGCCAGAGCAGGTCACAGATCACTGCACCTGTGCATAGCTCATTTGTAATTAGCCCATCCAACCTACCTCATCCCCATACTGCATTTATTTATCTTGCTCCTTTGCACTCCAGTATCTCTACTTGCACCCTCATCTTCTGTACATCCTATCATTCCAGTGTTTAATTGCTATATTGTCATTACTTTGCCATCATGGCCTATTTAATGCCTTACCTCTCTTATCCTACCTCATTTGCACACGCTGCATACAGATTTTTCTACTTCTATTTTTGATTGTATGTTTGTTTATTCCATGTGTAACTCTGTGTTGTTGTATGTGTCAAACTGCTTTGCTATATCTTGGCCAGGTCGCAGTTGCAAATGAGAACTTGTTCTCAACTATCCTACCTGGTTAAATAAAGGTGAAATAAAAAATTATAATAAATATCCACATACTTTTCCATCCTCATGATGTCATCTATTTTGTGAAGTGCACCAGTCCCTCCTGCCAAAAAGCACCCCCATATCATGATGCTGCCACCCCCGTGCTTCACGTTTGGGATGGTGTTCTTCGGCTTGCAAGCGTCCCCCTTTTTCCTCCAAACAAAACGATGGTCATTATGGCCAAACAGTTCTACTTTTGTTTCATCAGACCAGAGGACATTTCTCCAAAAAGTATAATCTTTGTCCCCATGTACAGTTGCAAACCGTAGTCTGTCTTTTTTATGGCGGTTTTGGAGCAGTGGCTTCTACCTTGCTGAGCAGCCTTTCAGGTTATGTCGATATAGGACTTGTTTAACTGTGGATATAGATACTTTTGAAGTTATTTATTTCCAATTTAAGAAGTGTGGTTTGAGTTACAGTGGTCACCATCTTAGATATTATATATTTTCTGCAGATTTGTCACTGGTGTTACCTTCACTGGTGTTATTATAGAAATATGTTTTTTTTTAAAAGTAAATTATTACTCATCCAAAACATTTCTTAATATTATCATGAACCTTGTCTGTCTTTGATTATTTATGCAAATTCTATAGTCAAATAACATTCTGGAAAGCCTGAATTGTCATTAAAATATAGGTAACTCCAGTGACAGAGGCGACACAGGCATTTTTTTACATTTAATTTAATTTATTTAAGCTGTCATTCATGTTGATTTAGATTGTTAAGGGGTTTAATTAACTTTTATCTGACGTTTGTGTTGACAAAAAAACAATAATTTATATATTAAATGTACAGTACCAGTCAAAAGTTTGGACACACTCATTCAAGGGTTTTTCTTTATTTGTACTATTTTCTACATTGAAGAATAATAATGTATTCATCAAAACTATGAAATAACACATCATGTCGTAACCCAAAAAGTGTTAAACAAATCAAAATATATTTTACATTCATCAAAGTAGCCACCCTTTGCCTTGATGACAGCTTTGCACACTCTTGGCATTCTCTCAACCAGCTTCACCTGGACAGCTTTTCTTGAAGGAGTTCCCACATATGCTGAGCACTTGTTGGCTGCTTTTCCTTCACTCTGCAGTTCAATTCTTCCCAAACCACCTCAACTGGGTGATTGTGGAGGCCAGGTCATCTGATGCAGCACTCCATCACCCTCCTTCTTGGTCAAATAGCCCTTACACAGCCTGGAGGTGTGTTGACTCATTGTCATGTTGAAAAACAAATGGTAGTCCCAATAAGTGCAAACCACATGGGATGGCGTATCACTGCAGAAAGCTGTGGTAACCATGCTGGTTAAGTGTGCCTTGAATTCTAAATAAATCACAGACCGTGTCACCAGTAAAGCACACCCACACATCACACCTCCTCCTCCATGCTTCATGGTGGGAACCACACATGCAGAGATCATCCGTTCACCTACTCTGCATCTCACAAAGACATGTTGGTTGGAACCAAACATCTCACATTTGGACTCATCAGCGCAAAGGACAGATTTCCACCGGTCTAATGTCCATTGCTCGTGTTTCTTGGGCCAAGTGGTCTTTTCTTCTTATTGGTGTCCTTTAGTAGTGGTTTCTTTGCAGCAATTTGACCATGAAGGCTTGATTCATGGAGTCTCCTCTGAACAGTTGATGTTGAGATGTTTCTGTTACTTGAACTTTGTGAAGCATTTATTTGGGCTGTAATATGAGGTGCTTCGATCACACCAACAGCGTCATTGCATTTTGGTACACCAGAATGACATTAATTTCCAATGAAACGCTGCGTTTGCCTTGCAGCATTGCGTTGCAGAGGCAGTTGCAGTGCGTTCTGTGTGGTGCATACGTTGGACTTATCGAACGTATGTGTCAAACTGTATGCGTAGACGGCTTGACAGAAACGGTAGCAGAAGGTGAATGTTGAACTTTTGTTGCATACATATCCAGATGATGCTGCATCTATTTTGCACAATGACGCTGTCGGTGTGTTCGAAGAGTAATGAACTTATCCTCTGCAGCAGTGGTAACTCTGGGTCTTCCTTTCCTGTGGTGGTCCTCATGAGAGCCAGTTTAATCATAGCGCATGATGGTTTTTGCGACTGCACTTGAAGACACTTTCAACGTTTTTGAAATGTTTAGTATTGACTGACCTTCATGTCTTAAAGTAATGATGGACTGTCATGTATCTTTGCTTATTTAAGCTATTCTTGTCATAACATGGACTTGGTCTATTACCAAATAGGGCTACTTCCTGTATATCACCCCTACCTTGTCACAACCCAATTGATTGGCTCAAATGCATTAAAGAAGGAAAGAAATTCCACAAATTAACTTTTAACAAGGCACATCTGTTAATTAAAATGGATTTCAGGTGACTACCTCAACACTTTTTTGGTTACTACATGATTCCATATGTATTATTTCATAGTTTTGATGTCTTCACTATTATTCTTCAATGTAGAAAATAGTAAACATAAAGAAAAACCCTTGAATGTGTCCAAACTTTTGACAGGTACTGAATATATATATTTTTTAATTGGCTGGTCAAAAGGACACCATTGTCGTAGAACCACCCGGTATTACTGTAACATGTCAAATCACGTCTATTCCAGTTGCTCTCTGAAATATCTTATTTAGGGCTACATATATTTATAATGAGATTGACAGGTTTACAAGTTTATAATGAGATTGACAGGTGAAGTTTAGGGCAATAGTTCAATTTGATGGAGAAAAAAAAACATATTCGGCAAAATATGGGTATAAGGAACCATATATCATTTTTTGTATTGTCATAAATGGCTTTGTACAGTAGAGATAAGAGACTATTTACTGATTAAATATACAAAAACGTAAATGGCCCAAATGTGAAATTGAATTAGGCTTTACATATTAGAAATGTGCATAGTTATATTGTATTCAATATATATACAGTTGAATGACATTCAAGAGCACTTGTTTAGAGTTTATTTAAGCACTAGTATCATTACTGTAGTAAAATATACAAATTAGCCTACAATGCAAAGTTCTTAAAATGCACAATCTTTGTCTTTATATTTCACTGATAAGTTACTGTAAAACAAATCTATACTCTGTGGAAAAGAAGCGTCGTTTCCAATGCTAACAACCTTCTCACTGTCAGTGTCCATTTCATAAGATTTAAATGTCATGTAGAGACACTCTGTATGGCGAATATTGTTTAAAATGTTCATCTTTATTTTATAGTAGGCTAAACGTCACAACAAAGGAAAGAGTCATTTCGGTTTGAACCTACCTCTGAAGAAATGACATGCGTTTAGCACGGACTGTCAAAATTCCACCTGTTTCCTCCAATACCGCACTCTTCAATTACTGAGGCGGCTCATACCGGCGTCCTGTACACTGTACACCAAAGCCGTGCAAGTCTCACCCCCGGTCTATTCTTGGCTACCTTGCATCTCCTCTATATTCTCTCTTCACAAACAGTGTGCATAACATGCTGACACAAAAAGTGTGTGCATAAAACAAGCTTGACAACTAATGTGGTTTTGTTGCAGGCTATAACTTAGTCTTTCCAAAGCTCGGAGAGAGTAGTTCTGGTTGTGCTGGAGAATGGAAATAAAACGAGGGGATTAAAGAGGTTTATTAATTGGAATCCTTCCCCTTTAAGAATGATTGACAGTTGTTTTCTAGTCAAGTAATTGCACTAAATGTAGCTTGCATTCACCCCACAGGAGGAGGCCAGAGCTAATGAAGCCATGACAAGACTTTCTTTCAGAAATCTATTGTTTTAAAGACAAAGGTCTGACTGAAAGTTTTCACTAATCCCCTCATTATTAGACTACATAAAAAGTCTGGTAGGGACAATTTATACATGGTGCACAAGAGTGGGGGAGAGAGGCATCTGAAAACATGAGGCTTCTAATGTTGACACTATATTTTACCATTTTGAATTTGAATTTGAAAAAGTAAAGTATGAATACCTAATGTTATTAAAATATCAAAACATGATATGTCAGTCAAAGTATGCAGTTACAATTGATTTCAGATGTATTTAAACTACAGGCAAAGTGACAGAAGATATCATCAACATTATTTATTTCACATCATAATTTCTTTGTCAAATAGCAAATAACAGTAAACAACAAGTAATCATTAAGGATTTAAACGATTTATGTCAATTGGCTTGGACTAATTGTTGCAAGTGTTCATTCCACGAAGATTAAATCACTGTGACACATAGATCAAATGATTTGGTTTAGATCGCTAGACCCGCCCTAGCCACACGAAGTGCTACTTTCATGTGAAAATGCCAAAATGCACCTTGTGTCTTTTGTTGGTGATCCCATAGAGATAGGTTGCAACATGTACCTGTCCAGTTATGGTGTCTGTGAGAGAGCATAGGCAGTGCCATTGAGGCCATCTCCATTTTGAAGAAGTCAATTTTAACTTCAAGACGCTCTGTTGATTTGTTTTAGGTTGCCAGCCTTGAAGAAATAAAAAAGCAGTTCTGGAAAAATGCCTTACCAAATCAGTTGTTCTCCGTCTGCCATATTGTCATTGCATAGAGCTGGATAGGGGAAAACAAGCCGTTTCTGGCTTCAAAATCTCAATTTAATGCACCATCACAGTCCAAAATAAAATGGAAAGGTCATTTGGCTTGGATATGTTTAAACTGTAGATATTTAATATTGAACCTACTTATGAGTTATTACAATGCCCCCTGCCAAACACAATGGACAGTTAGTTAAATTAATTAACAGATTTTCACCATGTTGGTCTGATTAGTTGTTGAGTCAGAGTACATGGCAAGTGTGGACATGAATTAATTAAGAGTGCAACTGTCTTACCTTGTCATGGTATACAACTAAATACCTCTCACTCCGTTGTTTATGTTTTTTGTTGAAGAAGACTTTGTTTTGCTTCAAATATTTGTTGACACTATGCCGGCAAATGGAATTTCCTTGCGTACTACTAAGTACTATTTTCTTTTCTTTGGGCAGTCCCACTCCTTACATATATTATTGTTTATTGGGTAAACAATGCCCAGACTCAAACTCATGCTGGCAGCGGTACATGTGTTCTGCAGGCAGCAGCCTAGACCACTAGCCCACCCCAGGCCACACCAAGTGCTGTTTTGATGTGAAAATGCTGGAATGCACCTTATGTTTTTGATGGTGACCCCATAGAGGTAGTTAGAGGACACACAACATTGTATATGTCCAATTTTGGAGTCTGTGAGAGAGCATGGGCAGCGCCATTGAGGCCATCTCCATTTTGAAGTAGTCAATTTTCTTATGGTTCATGAGAAGAAGGTTTTCCATAATTTCCAAGATGGGAGGAAAATCTATTCTGACTGACCTTATGGGTCCATGAAGCAAACTTTGTTCAGCATGAGAAAGACACCCACATACAACGTTTCAAGTCTCTAGGTCAAACTGGGAGCCAGATATGAGGGTTTAAGTGAGACTGCTTATTACAGCACCCCCTATAGGCCATTTATTTTTGACCAAGTTACTCATGGCCTCTAGTTTCTGTGGGCCAAATTAGAAAAAAAAGAATGAATTCAGACAATAACAGTAGGTTTTTACAGCTTTGTTGTGAACCCACAAATATGGTGGTTGGCAGATCTATTCAAGAGGAGTCACCTCGGGCATGTTTAACAGCTCATTAAGGATTTAACCTGACTTTTGTAAATTGGCTAGGACTAATTGTTGCAAGTGTTCAATTACATGATCATATCATGGCCAATCCATGTAGATTAAATAACTGCGACACAAAGATCAAATCAATCACATTTCTTCACATAAAGCCACTTTCGGTGGCTACTTAAAATAAAATGTGTAATCACAGTGATAATGATTTTTATATGACTAAACTAAAAAGTCTATACAATACATTTAAACAAAAACAATGAAAGGATTTACTGTAGTAACATAATTAATATTGGTCCATCTGTAACTTTAAACAAATAAACATGTACCTGTGTCACTGGGGATATTTGGGAGGAATCTGTTGCTTTAAGAGAGTATTTGCACCAGTAGGACACTCTGAAGTCTTGGATGGGCTTAGAGAGGTAAGTGTCACAGAGATCAACCCTGCCTTTAATGAGGCTAAGGTCTTCTCAGGAGATTTCCTCTGTCCTCAATGAAATCTAAAGATACGTTTAAGATGCTCTGTTGATTCGGTTTAGGTTGCCCAACTTGAAGAAATAAAAAGCAGTTCAGGACAAATGGCTCTGGCCAAATCAGTTGTTCTCCGTCTGCCATATTGTCATTGCATTTTTCTTAATTAATTGATCCATTATTTTACCAGGTAAGTTGACTGAGAACACATTCTCATTTGCAGCAACGACCTGGGGAATAGTTACAGGGGAGAGGAGGGGGATGAATGAGCCAATTGTAAACTGGGGATTAATCGTGACCGTGATGGTTTGAGGGCCAGATTGGGAATTTAGCCAGGACACCAGGGTTAACACCCCTACTCTTACAATAAGTGCCATGGGATCTTTAATGACCTCATAGACTCAGGACACCCGTTTAATAACATCCCATCTGAAAGGTAGCACCCTACACAGGGCATTGCCCCCAATCACTGCCCTGGGGCATTTTGATATTCTTTTGAAGCAGAGGAAAGAGTGCCTCCTACTGGCCCTCCAACACCATCTAGTCTAGCATCCAGGAACTGACCAGGACCAACCCTGCTTAGCTTCAGAAGCAAGCCAGCAGTGGTATGCAGGGTGGTATGCTGTTTGCATTGAGGTGGATAGGAGAAAACAGGCTGTTTTTGGCATCAAAATCTCAATTTAATGCAGCATCACAGTCCAAAAAAATATGTAATTGTAATTTGGTTTGGATATGTTTAAACTGTAGATATTTAATATTGAACCTACTTATGAGTCATTACAATGTCAACGTGTGCCACCTGCCAAACCCCAATGGACTGTTGGTTAAAGTAATTAACAGATTTTCACCATGTTGGCCTAATTAATTGTCGAATCAGAGTACATGGCAAGTTTGTACATAAATGAAATAAAATAAAATGAGTGCAACTGTCTTACCTTGACATAGTGGACAACTAATGACCATTCACTCCATTGTTTCTGTTATAGAAGACTTTGTATTGCTTCAAATATTTGTTTTACAGTAAGTAGGCTAATGTTGCTTGAATATAATTCCCTTGAGTGCTACCAAGTTCTATTTTCTTTTCTTTGGGCAGCCCCACTCCTTATGTATTTTATTGGGTAGGACAGAGAGAGGTAGAGCGGAAAGGAAGGAAAGTTTTTGCTGAACCACAATGGGCCGGGTTGAAACTCATGACGGCAGTGGTACATGTGTTCTGGAGGCAGTGGTTTAGACCACTAGACCATCCCAGACTGCACCAAGTGCTGTTTTCATGTGACAATGCCAGAATGTACCTTATGTTTTTGTTGGTGACCCCATAGAGATAGTGAGAAGATGCAACATTATACCTGTCCAATTATGGAATCTGTGAGAGAGCATGAGCAGCTCAATTGAGGCCATCTCCATTTTTAATTTTCTTATGGTTCATGAGAAGTTTTTTGAAGATTTAAAAAAATGTCCAAGATGGAGGAAAATCTATCCTGACTGACCTTATGGGTCCTTGAAGCAAATTTGATCAGCACGAGGAAGACACCCACATACAAAGTTTCAAGTGTCTAGATCAAACTGGGAAACGGATCTGAGGGTTTAAGTGAGACTGCTTATAACAGCGCCCCCTATTCGCCCCTCTGGCCAATTATTTTTGACCAAGTTACTCATGGCCTCTCGTTTCTGTGTGCCAAATAAAAATGTAAAAAAATGAATTCAGAAGAAAACCATACTTTTTACAGCTTTGCTGTCACTGGGGATATTTGGGAGGAATCTGTTGCTTTAAGAGAGTATTTGCACCAGTAGGACACTCTGAAGTCTTGGATGGGCTTAGAGAGGTAAGTGTCACAGAGATCGACCCTGCCTTTAATGAGGCTAAGGTCTTCTCAGGAGATTTCCTCTGTCCTCAATGAAATCTAAAGATAAGTTTAAGATGCTCTGTTGATTCGGTTTAGGTTGCCCAACTTGAAGAAATAAAAAGCAGTTCAGGAGAAATGCCTTTGATCAAATCAGTTGTTCTCCGTCTGCCACACTGTCATTGTATTGATCTGGATAGAGGAAAACAGGTGGTGTCGAGTCAGAGTTCATGGCAAGTGTGGACAGAAATAAAATAAAATGCGTACAACTGTCTTACCTTGTCTTAATCGATAGGTAAAGACCTCTCACTCCATTGTTTTTGTTATAGAAGACTTTGTATTGCTTCAAATATTTGTTTTAGGCTAATGTTGCTCAAATGGAATTCCCTTGAGTACTACCAAGTACTATTTTTTTTTTCTTTGGGCAGCCCCACTCCTTACATATTTTATTGGGTAGGACAGAGAGAGGTAGAGTGGAAAGGTAGGAGAGTTTTTGCTGAACAGCAATGGGCTGGATTCAAACTCTGGCAGCAGTACATGTGTTCTGGAGGCAGTGGCCTAGACCACCCCAGGTCACATCATGTGCAATATTTATGTGAAAATGCTGGAATGCACCTTTTTTTTTGTTGGTGACCCCATAGAGATACAGTAGTTAGAGGATACAACATTGTATCATTACAATTATGGTGTCTGTTTGAGCATGGGCAGCGCAATTGAGTCCACCTCCATTTTGAAGAATCCAAATTTCTATGAGTTGGTACACAAACTGAAAAGATGCATACTGCCACCTGGAGTGATCCTTCCTTCAAAATAATGAAAGTCCTTAATTTCACAACCCATGCTGCAACAGGCTTTTGGGCACTAGAGTCCTCTATCTGTCTCTATGGATGACCCACAGGGAGTGTGGCTTTAAAGCTTAAGCCACAAAGTGAATTTTAAGATGATCTGTGAGTCATGTTTGCTAAATTGCCTTACATGAATACATTCAGGGTTATGAAAACAACTATTATTTAATATTCAGTATTTCATAGCCTCCCTACTCCATACAGTTGGCATTTGTTGAATTCTGACATTGCAACAGAGCAACTTGGACTCAGGGGTAGACATAACACAGTAAACATATAATATAACATAGCAATATGTGTATGATATGTTCCGAATTCCAATTTGTTGTGGATAACATTAGCTAGGTGGCTAACATTAGCTAGGCTAGGGGTTAGGGGTTAAGGTTAGGGTTAGGGGTTAAGGTTAGGAGTTAGGGGTTCATGTTAAAGTCAGAGGAAAGGTAAGCTAAGATGTCAAGTATTTGGAGAGTAGCTAAAAAAGTAGTAAGTAGTTGCAAAGTTGCTAATTAGTTAACATGCTTAAATTGTCCGTGATGTTATTCAAACAATCAACCTTTGGGTTGCTAGACATTCAAGTAACCTTCTGTCTTTGCAACCATACCAAACATAACACATATTACTAATTTGAGTGTCACAGATTTATGTTTACTATGTTACGTCTTTGAGGCCAGCCTGAGAGATACTTGAAATACTCAACAGTGCAACAGTGTTTTGGTTGGAGAAGTAAGTAACCAGGAGACCTTTTTAAAATGATTATTACCTAGAAGAGATTACACCTTTTTTTTACAGCATTATGATGCAATACCGGCTACAACAACAACACTGGTGGTGAAATAACAATTACAACAACAATGTTCAGTGCCCCTTTGAGTATTAGCCAGCACATGGCACTTACAGTATAAACACACACATACATCTAATGCATCTTTGACCTTGAAGGACAAGCTAATCTGAGGATATGAGACGACTAGAGAAACTAGCAAGCCTCATCATGGTCCTGTTAATGTGAGGAGAAGTAGCCTGTGGCCATCAGAGACTGGGAGCTCACTCTTAATGTCATAGTCTGATGAAAATCAAATGTTTGTGTCAGCCATACCTGTGTCACCTATTTGCACTAGTGTGTTGTTCCCTCAATCAGTCTGGCATGGTTGCTAGTGAGAGCTAATGGCCTTAGTGAAATTATACCTTATTCAGGAAGGAATCACCATGTTGCTGAGCAGCTTCTCAGGAAACCTCTGGACGGTGATGCTCATTAGGGCTGCTGACACCACAGAGCCAGGAATCTTACATGCGGCTAGGCGTGGAAATGCTGCAGACTGCAGGTCCTTGCAATGTCCAGAGAGATGAGGCCAAGCGGATGATATGGAAATCACTGGATCACTTGCTAAGCACTTTACCCACTATTAGTAAGCAAACATGGTGACAGCGTTATCATGTGTCATCTTCATCATGTTAACATACTATACATATTTATATTGTTCATGATAACTTATCAATATCATGATATGATAGGTAGATTTCAGTTGCAGATTTTACTTCTCAGTCTACACATAGCCTACAGTGCTGCGAAGGAAATCAAATTGTTAAGCCTTTATTATGAGAGTGACCAGTTTAATGATTGACTTCTCAAGTAAAACAAGCAGGTAATGTGTGTGTGTGTGTGTGTCTGTGTGTGTGTTTGTATCAGTGTGTGTCTTTTGGGGGGCCGATGGGACTCAGTTATCTTATCATGTTAATACATTCTCGGTCCATCTTCGCTTGTTTCCTCATTATCCTAATTGAGTACAAATTGGTTAAGAAGGAGCAGCGCAGTTATCAAGCTGCTTAGTTTTATCAGATGACAATGTAAGCCCTTGATCCTATTAGAGACAAAGCAGCTAACGCTTAAACACGCTATGTCAGCTTACTGAGAAGATGGATGGGGGATGGATAGCTGGATTGGCAGTGGAGGGGTATAGAGGGGGGTGTAGCAGGGTGTGAGGCCAGGGGAAGTGCACGTGATTCCCCCCTCCCGGTCCCTCTCCTCATGATTTAACACTTTTAGCATTTCCCTGAAAAGCTAAGATAGTGTTTGGGTTGGCTTGTCCCTGAGCCCTGTTCCCAATCATACAGCTTGGAGCCACCAACCCCACCTTCAACTGACGGAACTACTGAGAACCAGGAATTACAGACAGTCAACTCCTTACTGTAAAGGCAATGGTATTAGGGACCCTTGGGATCCGGACCAATTAATATCACGGAGTGGTTATGTGACCAGATTCTCTGGACACCCCTTTCCGATAGCTAAACAATCAATGTGTAAACAGGGCTAAGCTACATGTTATGTTGTCATGTAGGCTAAATGCCTTTGGTTTCACCCCACATTTAGGATAAGGGTATTGCAAAACATTTTTGTCTGCGTTCTGCTCGTGTTTGTGCTACTGAAATAGAGGTTTTACAGTGCCTCTCAAAGAAGGGTACCGATTGGTAGATGGGTAAGAAAAAATACCAGGCCTTGCCTGGTTCACCAACTACTTCTCAGATAGAGTTCAGTGTGTCAAATCGGAGGTTCTGTTGTCTGGACCTCTGGCAGTCTCTATGGGGGTGCCACAGGGTTCAATTCTCAGGTCGACTCATTTCTCTGTATATAGCAATGATGTCGCTCTTGCTGCTGGTGATTCTCTGATCCACCTCTACGCAGACGACACCATTCTGTATACATCTGGCCCTTCTTTGGACACTGTGCTAACAAACCTCCAAACGAGCTTCAACTGCTTTTAAATGCTAGTAAAAACAAAGTGCATGTTCTTTGTTCTTCGACCGATTGCTGCCTCTCGCCCGACTAGCATCACTACTCTGGACGGTTCTGACTTAGAATATGTGGATGACTACAAATACCTAGGTGTCTGGTTAGACTGTAAACTCTCCTTTCAGACTCACATTAAGCATCTCCAATCCAAAATTAAATCTTGAATCGGCTTCCTATTTCGCAACAAAGCCACTGCGACCTGTATGCTCTCGTTGGTTGGCCCTCACTACATATTCGTCGCCAAACCCACTGGCTCCAGGTCATCTATAAGTCTTTGCTATGTATACAGTGGGAAGAACAAGTATTTGATACACTGCCGATTTTGCAGGTTTTCCTACTTATGTCATGCAATAAAATGCAAATGAATTACTTAAAAATCATACAATGTGATTTTCTGGATTTTTGTTTTAGATTCTGTCTCTCACAGTTGAAGTGTACCTTTGATAAAATTACAGACCACTACATACTTTGGAAGTAGGAAAACCTGCAAAATCGGCAGTGTATCAAATACTTGTTCTCCCCACTGTAGCTCCACCTTATCTTAGCTCACTGGTCACCATAGCAACACCCACCCGTAGCACGTGCTCCAGCTGGTATATTTCACTGGCCATCCCCAAAGCCAACACCTCCTTTTGCCGCCCTTCCTTCCAGTTCTCTGCTGCCAATGACTGGAATGAATTGCAAAAATCACTGAAGCTGGAGTCTTATATCTCTCTCTCTAACTATAAGCATCAGGTGTCAGAGCAGCTTACTGATCATTGTACCTGTACACAGCCAATCTGTAAATAGCACACCCAACTATCATCTGCATATCATTACTGTAATGGCGTATGTGTGTAGCTGGTGAGATGAGTCAGGCGCAGGACAGCAGATATGAGTAATAAAATACTTTACTCAAAAATTCAAACATAACACTTAATATACACGGCCACACAATACGGACCACAATACAACAATCACTCACAAATACAACATGTAGAACAGGGGGTTAAATAATAAACAAGTAATTGATTAAGTGAAGCCAGTTGTGATAAGACAAAGACAGAACAAATGGAAAATTAAAAGTGGATCGGCGGTGGCTAGAAAGCCGGTGATGTCGACCACCAAACGCTGCCCGAACAAGGAGAAGGACCGACTTTGGCAGAAGTCGTGACAGTTACTTATCCTCTTGCTCTTTTGCACCCCAGTATCTCTACTTGCACCTCATCATCTGCACATCACTCCAGTGTTAATGCTAAATTGTAATTATTTTGCCTCTATGGTCTATTTATTGTCTTACCTCCCTACTCTTCTACATTTGCACACACTGTACATAGATTTTTTTATTGTGTTATTGACTGTATGTTTGTTTATGTGTAACTCTGTGTTGTTGTTTTTGTCGCACTGCTTTACTTTAACTTGGCCAGGTCGCATTTGTAAATGAGAACATGTTCTCAACTGGCTTACCTGTTAAATAAAGGTGAAATAAACAAATAATAATGAAATAAAAAAAACATGGACGATACATTGAAGATAATATAAAAATGTATTGGTAACAATAGAACTGTCACGTTCTGACCATAGTTCTTTTGTGTTTTCTTTGTTTTAGTGTTGGTCAGGATGTGAGCTGAGTGGGCATTCTATGTTGTGTGTCTAGTTTTCCCGTTTCTATGTTTGGCCTGATATGGTTCTCAATCAGAGGCAGGTGTTAGTCATTGTCTCTGATTGGGAACCATATTTAGGTAGCCTGTTTTGTGTTGGGTTTTGTGGGTGGTTGTCTTCTGTCTTCGTGTGTCTGCATAAGACGGAACTGTTTCAAACTAATTTGTAATACAACTTTAGGTATTTTTTAATGTAAATAATCAATCAAATTGAAGACGGGATGATCTGTGTTCAATACAGGAGGAAAACAAACTGTAGCATGCTTTCTGGTCACGTGACTCTATCTAACAGTACACTTCAAGTTACCCTCGTTCAAGGTGGCCGTACTTCTTCATTACACAAAGGAAAAACCTCAACCAATTTCTAAAGACTGGTGACATCCAGTGGAAAGGGTAAGAACTACAAGAAGGTCCCTTAGACATCTGGATTCCCAATGAAAACCCATTGAAAAGAGAGTGACCTAAAAAAAAATCTGAATGTTTTGTCCTCGGAGTCTCGCCTGCTAAATAAGTTCTGTTATACTCACAGACATGATTCAAACAGTTTTAGAAACTTCGGAGTGTTTTCTATCTTTTCAAATATACTAATAATATGCATATCTTATCTTCTGGGGATGAGTAGCAGGCAGTTGAATTTGGGCATGCATTTCATCCGGATGTGAAAATACTGCCCCCTGTCACCAAGAAGTTAAAGGCAATGCTACCAAATACTAATTGAGTGTATGTCAACTTCTGACCCACTTGGAATGTGATGAAAGAAATAAAAGCTGACATATATATTTCTCTCTACTATTATTCTGACATTTAAAATAAAGTGATGATCCTAACTGACCCAAAACAGGGAATTTTTACTAGGAATAAATATCAGGAATTGTGGAAAAACTGAGTTTAAATGTATTTGACTAAGGTGTATGTAAACTTCTGACTTCAACTGTGTATATAGTATGTATACACTGGATGTATAGGTCTAAGTGTTGTTGTTTACTCCAATTAAGGGAGCGGTGGTAGGAATACAAAGTAATAAAGGAAAATATATATTTTTAAAGATGTGTATATAGTACCAGTCAAAAGTTTGGACACATCTACTCATTCAAGGGTTTTGATTTATTTCTACAATTTTCTACATTGTAGAATAATTCTTTGAAGACATCAACACTATGAAATAACACATATGGAGTCATGTAGTAACCAAACAAGTGTTAAACAAACAAATATATATTTTACATTGTGCAAATGGTAGCAACTTTGAACAATCTTGGCATTCTCTCAACCAGCTTCACCTGGAATGCTTTTCCAACAGTCTTGAAGAAGTTCCCACATATTCTGAGCACTTGTTGGCTGCTTTTCCTTCAGTCTGCGGTCCAATTCATCCCAAGATCTCAATTGGGTTGAGGTTGGGTGATTGTGGAGGCCAGGCCATCTGCAGCACTCCATCACTCTCCTTCTTGGTCAAATAGACTTTACACAGCCTGGATGTATGTTTTGGGTCATTGTCCTGTTGAAAAACAAATGATAGTCCCACTAAGCGCAAACCAAATGGGATGGCATATCGCTGCAGAATGCTGTGGTAGCCATGCTGGTTAAGTGCGCCATGAATTCTAAATAAATCACTGACAGTGTCACCAGCAAAGCACCCTCACACCTTCTCCATGCTTCACTGTGGGATTCACACATGCAGAGATAATCCGTTCACCTGCTCTGCATCTCACAAAGACACGGCAGTTGCAACCAAAAATCTCAAATTTGGACTCATCAGAGCAAAGGACAGATTTCCACCAGTCTAATGTCCATTGCTCGTGTTTCTTGGCCCAAGCAAGTCTCTTCTTATTATTGGTGACCTTTAGCAGTGGTTTCTTTGCAGCAATTCGACCATGAAGGCCTGATTTCACGTGGTCTCCTCTGAACAGTTGATGTTGAGATGTGTCTGTTACTTGAACTCTGTGAAGCATTTATTTGTGCAACCATTTTTGAGGCTGATAATTCTAATTAAATTATTGTCTGCAGCAGAGGTAACTCTGGGTCTTCCTTTCCTGTGGTGGTCCTCATGAGAGCCAGTTTCATCATAGCACTGGTTTAGCGCTGATGGTTTTTGCGACTGCACTTGAAGAAACTTTTTTATTTTTTTATTTTTTTATTGAACCTTTATTTAGCTAGGCAAATTCTCATTTACAATGACGGCCAAGGAACAGTGGATTAACTGCCTTGTTTAAAAGTTGTTAATATTTTCCGGATGGACTGACGTTCATGTCTTAAAGTAATAAAGGACTGTTGTTTCTCTTTGCTTATTTGAGATGTTCTTACCATAATTTGAACTTGGTCTTTTACCAAATAGGGCTATCTTCTGCATACCAACCCTACATTCTAACCCTACAACCCTACAAGGAACACCTGTTAATTGAAATGCATTCCATTGAAAGGAAGCTGGTTGAGAGAATGCCAAGAGTGTGCAAAGCTGTTTCTACATGATTTCATGTGTTATTTCATAGTTTTGATGTCTTCACTATTATTCTACAGCGTAGAAAATTGTAAAAAATAAAATAAAAAAAGAATAACGGCCTTATTCTAAAATTGTTTTTTTTCCCTCATCAATTTACACACAATACCACACAATGACAAAGCAAAAACAGGTTACTATACATTTTTGAAAATGTATTAACTATAACAAACTTTACATAAGTATTCTGACCTTTTACTCAGTACTTTGTTGAAGCCCCTTTGGCAGCGATTACAGCCTCAAGTCTTCTTGAGTATGACGCTACAAGCTTGGCACACCTGTATTTGGGGAGTTTCTCCCATTCTTCTCTGCAGATACTCTCAAGCTCTGTCAGGTTGGATGGGGTGTGTCGCTGCACAGCTATTTTCAGGTCTCTCAAGAGATGTTCGATCAGGTTCAAGTCTGTGCTTTGGCTGGCCACTCAAAGACATTCAGAGACTTGTCCCGAAGCCACTCCTGTATCTTGGCTGTGTAATTAGGGTTGTTGTCCTGTTGGAAGGTGAACCTTTGCCCCAGTCTGAGGTCCTGAGCTCTCTGAAGCAGGTTTTCATCAAGGGTCTCTCTGTACATTGCTCTGTTCATCTTCCCTCGTTCCTGACTAGTCTCCCAGTCCCTACCACTGAAAAACATCCCGACAGCATGATGCTGCCAACACCATGCTTCACCGTAGGGATGGTGCCAGGTTTCCTCCAGGCGTATAACTTGGCATTCATGCCAAATAGTTTAATCTTGGTTTCATAAAACCAGAGAATCTTTCAGTTTCACATGGTCTGAGAGTCCTTTAGGTGCCTTTTGGCAAACTAAAAGCGTGCTGTCATCAAATCAAATCAAATCAAATGTATTTATATAGCCCTTCGTACATCAGCTGATATCTCAAAGTGCTGTACAGAAACCCAGCCTAATGTGCCTTTTACTGAGGAGTGGCTTCCGTCTGGGCACTCTACCATAAAGGCCTGATTTGTTCAGTGCTGCAGAGTTGGTTGTCCTTCTAGAAGGTTCTTCCATCTCCACAGAGGAACTCTGGAGCTCTGTCAGAGTGACCATCAGGTTTTTAGTCACCTCCCTGACTCTTACATGGAATACTGTACGACAAAGGGAGTCTGTATTGAAAACATCCCCACGTCAGGGCAAATACCCATTTAGGCAATCCCTAGCTGCTGGGCTGCTCAGTACTTGCACTGGTTGTCTGTTGTACTGTTATCACTCTGGCCATGGCATAACACTTGAAACCACTAATGAATGTTTCACTAAGATCCTAAAGCTGAGTGGGGTGTGTTGGGTTGGGGCGCTACAGGGCCATGGACCCCTAGGGGCAGGACGGCTATATTGTGTGCATGTAAAAATAACTCTACTGTACTATTAGGCCTATAATATTAATTATATGGAGGGTGTACTGTTTATGTGTGTTAGAGGGAAAGATGAGACAAAAAAAATGGGAAGGAAGTTGTGTTGGTGGGAGTTCAGCTATAGACTAGACTGGTGAGGGTCAGGCGTTTAGGGGCCTGGGTTGGCTGGGCGGTTTGGCAGAAATTTGATATAGAGGATGTCTTAAAGTTCACGCAGATGAATGTTAAGTCTGTATTTTATTTGTAAGATTTGTTCATTTGTTAGGCTATTGGTTAAAAGTGCAACACAATTTTGATTATTGAATTGTCATGGATCTAGTTCAGTCTTATCATCACAAACATATTTAATAATCTCTTACCTAGCTTGATTACGGTGGGCATTTTTGCTTACTTTTTTGTTGTTGTAAATAGATGACTAGAAGGGCCATGGGTCATATTAGATTGTGTAGAAATGCAGGAAATATACTATAGATTCCCCCCAAAATGGGAGGACCCCCAGACTCCCATGTCCCCCTTTGCGAATAGCACTGCTGGGTGATTTAAAAAGACATAGTCAGTCAATCAATAATATAATAATACTTTTGTAAAACACATTTGTATTTAATTTACTTTATGTAGAAACTATGAGATTAGAAAGGTTCAGAACTTTTGTGAAACAGCACAGATGAAAAATATATGCCAAATACTGGATGGTGTTCAGAGATAAATGGGAGGGGTTAAGTGGAGCTGACGGATGGGACTAAAAACAAACAAAAGATAAAATATATATAGTATCTATAAGCTGGAAGTAGAAGCCTAAATGTTGCTGTCCATTAGTTTACTCCAATTAAGGGAGGGATGGTAGGGTTAGGGGAAAATAATAAAGGAAAATATAATTTAAAAAAATATTTTCACAAAAAAATATATGTGGGATTGGAAATGACATTGATGGAAGCTCAGTGGTGGAAAAGTAAAGATACCTTAATAGAAAATTACTCAAGTAAAAGTCACCCAGTAAAATACTACTTGAGTAAAAGTCAAAGTATTTTGTTTAAAATATACTTAAGTATCAAAGTAAATGTAATTGCTCAAATATATACGTAATTATTAAAAGTATGAATAATTTCAAACCAGATGGCACCATTTTCTTGTTTTTTATTTATTTACGGAAAGCCAAGGGCACACTCCAACATTCAAACATGATTTAAAAATGAAGCATGTGTGTTTAGTGAGTCCGAGGCAGTAGGGATGACCAGGGATGTTCAGTTGATAAGTGCGTGAATTAGACTATTTTCCTGTCCTGCTAAGCATTCAAAATGTAACGAGTACTTTTGGGTGTTAAGGAAAATGTATGGAGTTAAAAGTACAATATTTTCTTAAGGAATATAATGAAGTAAAAGTAAAAGTTTTCAAAAATATAAATAGTAAAGTACAGATACCCCCAAAAACAACTTAAGTAGTACTTTAAAGTATTTTTACACTACTTTACACCACTGTGGAAGCCACAATCCATCCCCCCCACTTCTAAAAGGAGCACCCCTGGAGTTTCGACCTCATGGTCTGGTTTTTGCTCTGACATGCAATGTCAACTGTGGGACCTTATATAGGCAGGTGTGTGCCTTTCAAAATCATGTCCAATCAATTGAATTTACCATAGGTGGACTCCATTCAAGTTGTAGAAACATTTCAAGGATGACCAATGGAAACAGGATGCACCCGAGCTCAATTTCAATTCTTGTAGCAAATACTTATGTAAATGTCATATTTATATATAGATTTTTAATAAATTTGTAAAACATTCTAAAAACCTGTTTTTGCTTTGGCATTATGGGGTATTGTGTGTAGATTGATGGGGTAAAAACAACTATTTAATCAATTTAATCAATTTAAAAAAAATATTTGTAATATTTAATCAATTTTAGAATAAGGCTGTAACAACAACATTTGGAAAAAGTCAAGGAGTCTGGGAGTCACACTCCAGAGTTCCCGGAGTACCCTCTTAGGGTAAAAGAGGTTGATGTTTCTAGAATGAGGGCTATCCAGCAGGTCTCCTATCTGGAGGCAGTGCAAATAGCGGAAGGAGCAAGTGGAGATAAGATGAGAGTGATGCCCCACAGCCTGAGATATTAACAGTGACGAAGCTAGACTTTGTTGTGTTTACTGCGCAAGGACAAACTGCACTGGACAAACAAATAAAAAATGGAGTAAACTAGAAATCAGGATCTTCAGGACTTCAGGAACTTGAAGCTCTCAACCTGCTCCACTACAGCCCCATTAATGAGAATGGGGTCATGCTCTGTCCTCCTTTTCCTGTAGTCCACCATCATCTCCTTAGTCTTTATCACGTTGAGGGAGAGGTTGTTGTCCTTGCACCACTCTGTGCTTAGTCCCCTCCCCTACTCCCTGTTCACCCTTCCACTGCGTGGCCAAGCACAACTCCAACAGAATTATTAAGTTTGCCGACAACACAACGGTGGTAGACATTAAGAAGGAGGTCAGAGACCTGACTGTGTGGTGCAAGGACAACCACCTCTCCCTCAATGTGATCAAGACAAAGGAGATGATCGTGGACTACAGCAAAAGGAGGGCCGAACACGCCCACATTCACATCGACAGGTCTGTAGTGGAGTAGGTCAAGAGCTTCAAGTTCATTGGTGTTCACATCACCAACACGCTATCATGGTCCAAGCACACCAAGACAGTCGTGAAGAGGGCACGACAAAATGGTTCTGGTGAGAACTGGCAAAATTTTTCACAAACTCATCCATGTTGAGGGAGCGTGCCCTCCTTGACTCAACACTGAGAATTCCAAGGTGACTTAACCTGTCATCAACCATTGTTGTCCTAAGGTGGGTTTTAAAGCTGAGAAGCTTCTCTCAAGAAGAACTGCCAACTGGTGTAACAACAGAAGTCTTACAAAGTTGAAATAGCTCATGGAAGACCTTTTTATAAGGTTCTAGAAACACAACAAAGTCAAGGAGAGTAGATGGTCTGTCCCTTCCACTTTTCTCTCCTATCAAGAAGCCGCTTGGTTTGATGGACCTCAAAAGGTCCTCTAAATCTGACTTAAAGGTCTGAGCAAAGGCAAACAGACACTCCACGTTCAAGAATGTTGTACTCTTGGAGTTGAGAGACTGGACCCCTTGCATTACCTTATAATTATTCTTTGAAAAACTCCTCTGCAGCTCAGCTGTGAGACTGTCATGCACCTGATAAAAGATAGCTCTTTGGAAGTTCTCATCGTCCCTTTGGTCACTATTTTTCTGTCCTGCAGTGCTCATCATCAATGAGTCGTGAAATCTTAAACTTGCTTTAGGCTGTCTTTTACACACTGTTTATACACTTATTTTACAGTGCTCTGCAATCTCTTCAACCTCTTTCCATAGTTCTCCAAAGTAAACCTCACTTCTGTAGTCCTGTAATGTGTCTGTAAGGGCACCTACTTGATCCACAGCCTTTGCTAGGTCAAGAGAGCTTGATTGGAGCATGTCAGAAAGACATTTGGCATCACCAAGCACTTTACAAAAAGTAACCAAAAGCCCTATGAAATGTAAATCTATCTGAGAAAGAAGGCCCCTTGCCTCCACTGATCTATAAACACTATTTTCAAGTGTGATATCCTGTAGCACTCTCAGAACTGCTGGAAGCCTGTCCCTCAGATTACGGTATGCCATGTATCTGCATTCCCACCTTACATCCGTAAGTCTCTGTAGTTCCCTGGGCTGCTGTTGTGGATACAGCTCTTTCTGAACTGCAAGCCACTTGAGATGAACGTACGAGCCAGATACAAAGTTATAAAGCTTCTGCAGGAGAGCAAACAAGTTAAATGCCTCAGGCACGGATTTTACAGCATCGACAAGAACCAAATTCAAACAATTTGCATTACAGTGCACATAAAATTCAAATCTTGCACTGTTTTTAATCTGTGCAGACACACCAGAATGCTTTCCGCTCATGACGGATGCACCGTCATAGCCTTGCCCCACAAGATTATTTCTGCAGTCCAGATCATGTTTTTCAAGGCAATCAATTATCATTTTTGTGAGACCTGCTGCTTCTAAGCTTTCAGCTGACTGAAAGTGTAAAAAGCTTTCGTGGATGGCCCCGTTGTAATAGTACCTCACAACTGAAGACATTTGTTATTTTTTCTTTAAATCTTTGGTTTCATCTGCAATTACACTAAAAACGTCACTTTCTTTTACTTCTCTTATTATTTAACGTTGTAACATCTAAGCTCTCAAGAACTTCGTTCTGGATTTGGTGGCTTGAGTACTTAGCATTGCCACATGCATTCATCATTTTCTCTATGAAAGGGTCATGCTTTGCTATTTCTTTTAAGATTGTCAAAAAATGACCCTTGTTGTGAGGGTCATCAGACTCTCGATTTACCTCTCTGTGCTATATATTCTGTGTGGCAGTTAATAGGAGAACATCTGAAATTGTTTTAATGTAATGTACAGTTTTCTTCCACTTTCTTTTCAGGTCCTCATTTACAACATCTAACATTGATGAGTTGCTGTTGATAGTCATTTATGCTGATTCCAAGCATACATAGCATTGATATGATGCTCTGCCTTCGAATGGAGCTTAAACCCAGAATCTTTAAACAGCACCATTTTCCAGTTACAAAAACCTGACTGTGATGTGAAGGCAGATTCAGGTGTATTGAACAGAGAAAAATAACTACAGGTGAAACAATATGTCGAATCTTGATATACATGGATGGAGCATAATTTTGCACGCCCAATTTTTCAGTTTTTGATTTGTTAAAAAGTTTGAAATATCCAATAAATGTCGTTCCACTTCATGATTGTGTCCCACTTGTTGTTGATTCTTCACAAAAAAATACAGTTTTATATCTTTATGTTTGAAGCCTGAAATGTGGCAAAAGGTCGCAAAGTTCAAGGGGGCCGAATACTTTCGCAAGGCACTGTATTACCTCGACTAACCTGTACCCTCACACATTGACTTGGTACCGGTATACTTTAAAAACAAACTTTTGTAAATATTTTCTTAACTCTCATTTTTTCTTAACTGCATTGTTGGTTAATGGTTTGTAAGTAAGCATTTCACTGTAAGGTCTACTACACCTGTATTCGCATGTGACAAATACAATTTGATTTGATTTAAGGCACATCAGTCATCTAGTGCAGGACAACCTGGACACCTAAATGTATGATTTTGTGATGAGAATATTGGTGAAAATGCAGAAGAATAGATAATATCATGGTGGCAGGTAACCTAGTGGTTAGAGCGTTGGACTAGTAACCGGAATGTTGCAAGATCAAATCCCCGAGCTGACAAGGTAAAAATCTGTCGTTCTGCCTTGAACAAGGCAGTTAACCCACTGTTCCGAGGCCGTCATTGAAAATAAGAATTTGTCCTTAACTGACTTGCCTAGTTTATTAAAGGTAAAAAATAAAAATGACCGATGATCAAGGTAAGAATAGACATAGAGCTATAACATTTGACTTATGTTTGAGGAAACTGTTGCGGCATTATGCTATTACAGTGCCTTGCGAAAGTATTCGGCCCCCTTGAACTTTGCGACCTTTTGCCACATTTCAGGCTTCAAACATAAAGATATAAAACTGTATTTTTTTGTGAAGAATCAACCAACAAGTGGGACACAATCATGAAGTGGAACGACATTTATTGGATATTTCAAACGTTTTTAACAAATCAAAAACTGAAAAATTGGGCGTGAAAAATTATTCAGCCCCTTTACTTTCAGTGCAGCAAACTCTCTCCAGAAGTTCAGTGAGGATCTCTGAATGATCCAATGTTGACCTAAATGACTAATGATGATAAATACAATCCACCTGTGTGTAATCAAGTCTCCGTATAAATGCACCTGCACTGTGATTGTCTCAGAGGACCGTTAAAAGCGCAGAGAGCATCATGAAGAACAAGGAACACACCAGGCAGGTCCGAGATACTGTTGTGAAGAAGTTTAAAGCCGGATTTGGATACAAAAAGATTTCCCAAGCTTTAAACATCCCAAGGAGCACTGTGCAAGCGATAATATTGAAATGGAAGGAGTATCAGACCACTGCAAATCTACCAAGACCTGGCCGTCCCTCTAAACTTTCAGCTCATACAAGGAGAAGACTGATCAGAGATGCAGCCAAGAGGCCCATGATCACTCTGGATGAACTGCAGAGATCTACAGCTGAGGTGGGAGACTCTGTCCATAGGACAACAATCAGTTGTATATTGCACAAATCAGGCCTTTATGGAAGAGTGGCAAGAAGAAAGCCATTTCTTAAAGATATCCATAAAAAGTGTTGTTTAAAGTTTGCCACAAGCCACCTGGGAGACACACCAAACATGTGGAAGAAGGTGCTCTGGTCTGATGAAACCAAAATTGAACTTTTTGGCAACAATGCAAAACGTTATGTTTGGCGTAAAAGCAACACAGCTCATCACCCTGAACACAACATCCCCACTGTCAAACATGGTGGTGGCAGCATCATGGTTTGGGCCTGCTTTTCTTCAGCAGGGACAGGGAAGATGGTTAAAATTGATGGGAAGATGGATGGAGCCAAATACAGGACCATTCTGGAAGAATGAAAAGTCTGCAAAAGACCTGAGACTGGGACGGAGATTTGTCTTCCAACAAGACAATGATCCAAAACATAAAGCAAAATCTACAATGGAATGGTTCAAAAATAAACATATCCAGGTGTTAGAATGGCCAAGTCAAAGTCCAGACCTGAATCCAATCGCGAATCTGTGGAAAGAACTGAAAACTACTGTTCACAAATGCTCTCCATCCAACCTCACTGAGCTCGAGCTGTTTTGCAAGGAAGAATGGGAAAAAATTTCAGTCTCTCAATGTGCAAAACTGATAGAGACATACCCCAAGCGACTTACAGCTGTAATCGCAGCAAAAGGTGGCGCTACAAAGTATTAACTTAAGGGGGCTGAATAATTTTGCACGCCCAATTTTTCAGTTTTTGATTTGTTAAAAAAGTTTGAAATATCCAATAAATGTCGTTTCACTTCATGATTGTGTCCCACTTGTTGTTGATTCTTCACAAAAAAATACAGTTTTATATCTTTATGTTTGAAGCCTGAAATGTGGCAAAAGGTTGCAAAGTTCAAGGGGGCCGAATACTTTCGCAAGGCACTGTATATGTAACTTTAGATCACAAAATGATCATTTGTAGCTGATCTGAGGTTATGCCTTTTAGATAGTTCATCTGCCTTGATATAAATTGTATATATGTCTGAGATAATTGAACAAAAGAAGTTTGTTGAGGGTCAATGTTGTCAAGGTACAACGAGGTAGCTAGCATACTTGTTCCATAAGTGTGCTGCTCGGAAAAGACATTGTGAACCTGGGAGCCTGGCTAGTAAGCTAGCTAGCTAGCTAGCTACAATTGAATGGTTCAAAAATAAACATATCCAGCTAGCTAGCAACTCTTCCTAGAGCTGGCCGCCCCGCCGAACTGAGCAATCGGGGGCCTTGGTCAGGGAGGTGACCAAGAACCTGATGGCAACTCTGACAGAGCTCCAGAGTTCCTCTGTGGAGATGGGAGAATCTTCCAGAAGGAAAACCATCTCTGCAGCACTCCTCCAAGCAGGCCTTTATGGTAGAGTGGCCAGATGGAAGCCACTCCTCAGTAAAAGGCACATGACAGCCCGCTTGGAGTTTGCCAAAAAGCACCTAAAGACTCTCAGACTATGAGAAACAAGATTCTTTGGTCTGATGAAACCAAGATTGAACTCTTTGGCCTGAATGCCAAGCATCACGTCTGCATATAACCTAGCACCATCCCTATGGTAAAGCATGGTGGTGGCAGCATCAGGCTGTGGGTATGTTTTCCAGCGGCAGGGACTCGGAGACTAGTCAGGATCTAGGGAAAGATGAACGGAGCAAAGAGAGATCCTTGATGAAAACCTGCTCCAGAGCGCTCAGGACCTCAGACTGGGGTGAAGGTTCACCTTCCAACAGAGCAACAACCCTAAGCACACACCCTAAGCACACAGCCAAGAGCCTGTAAGTAAGCATTTCACTGTTGTATTCGGCGCACATGACAAATAAACTTTGATTTGAAGGCATCACAGGACATCTGAATGTCCTTGAGTGGCCCAGCCAGAGCCCGGAATTGACCACGATCTAACATCTCTGGAGAGACCTGAAAATAGCTGTACAGCAATGCTCCCCATCCAACTTGACATAGCTTGAGAGGATCTGCAGAAAATAATGGGAGAAACTCAGGTAGGGGTAAGGGTTCCATAGTCGCAGATAGAACAGTTGAAACTGGAGCAGCAGCACGACCAGGTGGACTGGGGACAGCCAGGAATCATCAGGCCAAGTAGTCCTGCGACATGATCCTAGGCCTCAGGTCCTCCGGGAGGCAAGGGAGAGAGGGAGAGAGAGATAGAATTAGAGGGATCATACTTAAATTCACACAGGACACCAGATAAGACAGGACAATTACACGAGAGATAACAGACAGATCCTAGCCCCCTGGCACATAGACTATTGCAGCAAAGATACTCAAGGCTGAGATGGGTGGGTCGGGGAACCCTGTTGCCCCGTCCAACCGTACCCCAGGACAGGGCCAACCAAGTAGGATATAACCCCACCCACTTTGCCAAAGCACAGCCCCCATACCCCTAGAGGGACACTTCTGCGAACAGGCCTTTCTAATCGACCTAACCCGGGTATCCTGGAAGGATATTGACCTCATCCCTCAGTAGAGGATGCCTGGTTGTTCTTTAAAAGTGCTTTCCTTATCATCTTATATAAGCATGCCCCTCTCAAAAAATGGAGAACTAAGAACAGATATAGCCCTTGGTTCACTCCAAACCTGACTGCCCTCGACCAGCACAAAAATATCCTGTGGCATTCTGCACTAGCATCAAATAGTCCCCGCAATATGCAACTTTTCAGGGAAGTCAGGAACCAATACACACAGTCAGTTAGGAAAGCAAAGGCTAGCTTTATCAAACAGAAATGTGCATCCTGCAGCTCTAACTCCAAAAAGTTCTGGGACACTGTAAAGTCCATGGAGAATAAGAGCACCTCCTCCCAGCTGCCCACTGAACTGAGGCTTGGAAACACTGTCACCACCGATAAATCTACAATAGAGAATTTCAATAAGCATTTTTCTATGGCTGGCCATGCTTTCCACCTGGCTACCTCTACCCCAGTCAATAGTTCTGCACCCCTCACAGCAAGGGCCTGTTGTCCGGACCTCTGGCAGTCTATGGGGGTGCCACAGGGTTCCATTCTCGGGCCGACTCTCTTCTCTGTATATATCAATGATGTTGCTCTTGCTGCTGGTGATTCTCTGATACACCTCTACGCAGACAACACCATTCTGTATACATCTGGCCCTTCTTTGGACACTGTGTTAACAAACCTCCAAATGAGCTTCAATGCCTTACAACACTCCTTCCGTGGCCTCCAACTGCTCTTAAAAGCTAGTAAAACTAAATGCATGCTCTTCAACCGATCACTGCTTGTACCCGCCCGCCCGACTAGCATCACTACTCTGGACGGTTCTGACTTTGAATATGTGGACAACTACAAATACTTAGGGTGTCTGGCTAGACTGTAAACCCTCCTTCCAGACTCATATTAGGCATCTCCAATCCAGAATGACATCTAGAACAAAGCCTCCTTCACTCACGCTGCCAAACATACCCTCGTAAAACTGACCATCCTACCGATCTTCGATTTCGGCAATGTGATTTACAAAATAGCCTCCAACACTCTACTCAGCAAACTGGATGTAGTCTATCCCAGTGCCACCCGTTTTATCACCCAAGCCCCATATACTACCCACCACTGCGACCTGTATGCTCTCGTTGGCTGACCCTCTCTACATATTCGTACCCAGACCCACTGGCTCCAGGTCATCTATAAGTCTTTGCTAGGTATAGCGGCGCCTTATCTTAGCTCACTAGTCACCATAACAACACCCATCCGTAGCACGCGCTCCAACAGGTATATCTCACTGGTCATCCCCAAAGACAAAACCTACATTGGCCGCCTTTCCTTCCAGTTCTCTGCTGCCAATGACCGGAATGAATTGCAAACCTCGCTGAAGTTGGAGACATATCTCCCTCACTAACTTTAAGAATCAACTGTCTGAGCAGCTCACCGATTGCTGCAGCTGTACACAGCCCATCTGTAAATAGCCCATCCACCTACCTACCTCATCCCCATATTGTTTTAATTGACTTTTTCTGCTCTTTTGCACACGAGTATTACTACTTGCACATCATAATCTGCAAATCTATCACTCCAGTATTAATTTGCTGAATTGTAATTACTTCGCTACTATGGCCTATTTATTGCCTTAATTCCTTACTCCATTTGCACACACTGTATATAGATGGTTCTATTGTTATTGACTGTACTTTTGCTTATCCCATGTGCAACTCTGTGTTGTTTTTTGTTGCACTGCTTTGCTTTATCTTGGTTGTAAAGGAGAACTTGTTCTTAACTGGCCTACCTGGTTAAATAAAAAAAAATATATAAAATCGACAGACCACCAACCTACTAACCTGAGTATAGCCCACAAAGATCTCATCTACTGCCCGAGGGGCAAAGAATCTGACAGGAAGATCACGTGTGTGACTCAACCCGCTCAAGTGACGCACCCCTTCTAGGGACGGCATGGAAGAGCACTAGTAAGCCAGTGACTCAGCCCCCGTAATGGAGTCAGATGCAGAAAATCCCAGTGGAGAGAGGTGAGCCGTCCAGGCAGAGACAGCAAGGACGGTTCATCGCTCCAGTGCCTTGTTGTTCACCTTCGCAACACTGGGCCAGACTACACTCAATCATAGGACCTACTGAAGAGATGAGTCTTCAGTGTCAGCATTGGACCCAAAACAGAACTTTCGCCATGGAAACCAAAAGTTCCACTGCTTTTTAAAAATGGTTCCCCTCTAATCAGGCACTGACCTGGGACACCAGGTGGGTGTAATTAGACCTGGGACACCAGGTGGGTCTAATTAGTTAAATCAAATCACATTTTATTTGTCACATACACATGGTTAGCAGATGTTAATGTGAGTGTAGCGAAATGCTTGTGCTTCTAGTTCCGTCCATGCAGTAATATCTAACAAGTAATCTAACCTAACAATTTCACAACAACTACCTTATACACACAAGTGTAAAGGAATGAATAAGAATATGTACGTAAAAATATATGAATGAGTGATGGCCAAACGGCATAGGCAAGATGCAGTAGATGGTATAGAGTAGAATATATACATATGAGATGAGTAATGTAGGGTATGTAAACATCATATAAAGTGGCATTGTTTAAAGTGGCTAGTGATACATTTATTACATCAAGATGGCAAGATGCAATAGATGGTATAGAGTACAGTATATACAGTGCAGTGGGGAGAACAAGTATTTGATACACTGCTGATTTTGCAGGTTTTCCTACTTACAAAGCATGTAGAGGTCTATAGTTTTTTTTATCATAGGTACACTTCAACTGTGAGAGACGGAATCTAAAACAAAAATCCAGAAAATCACATTGTATGATTTTTAAGTAATTCATTTGCATTTTATTGCATGACATAAGTATTTGATACATCAGAAAAGGAGAACTTAATATTTGGTACAGAAACCTTTGTTTGCAATTACAGAGATCATACGTTTCCTGTAGTTTTTGGCCAGGTTTGCACACACTGCAGCAGAGATTTTTGCCCACTCCCCCATTTTCCAGATCCTTCAGGTTTCAGGGCTGTCGCTGGGCAATATGGACTTTCAGCTCCCTCCAAATATGTTCTATTGGGTTCAGGTCTGGAGACTGCGTCACAGAAGTTTGAATAACAATGATCCAGGGTTTTGCCAGCCCAGGTCACGCAATCGATATGCTGATAAAATTTAGGGAGCCTTGTTTTCAGTTTAGCCTTGTTAAAATCCCCAACTACAATAAATGCTGCCTCAGGATATGTGGTAGCCAGTTTACATGGAGTCAAATGAAGTTCGTTCAGGGACGTCGATGTGTCTGCTTGGGGGGGAATATACACGACTGTGATTATGATCGAAGAGAATTCTCTTGGTAGATAATGCGGTCGGCATTTGATTGTGAGGAATTCAGGTGAACAAAAGGACTTCCTGTATGTTGTTATGATCACACCACATCTCGTTAATCATAAGGCATACACACCTGCCCTTCTTCTTACCAGAGAGATGCTTGTTTCTGTCGGCGCGATGCATGAAGAAACCAGGTGGCTGTGCCGACTCCGATAGCATGTCTCGAGTGAGCCATGTTTCCGTGAAACAAAGAACGTTACAGTCTCTGATGTCTCTCTGGAAGGCAACCCTTTCTCGGATTTCGTCTACCTTGTTGCCAAGAGATTGGACATTGGCGAGTAGTATGCTCGATGTGCCCTTCTACAGAGCCTGACCAGAAGACCGCTCCGTCTGCCCCTTCTGCAGCGCCGTTGTTTTGGGTCGCCGGCTGGGATCCGATTTTCCTGAGATAGAAGCTGTTTGTTAGTCTCTCGGTCCCAGCTTTGATGCACCTGTACTGACCTTGCCTTCTGGATGATAGCAGGGTGAACAGGCCGTGGCTTGGGTGGTCGATGTCCTTGATGTTTCTGGAAAAACCCTGCTCCTCACAGCTACACAAAACACTGCACAGAGAGTACATAAAGAAACGGAATGGTCAGAATAAAGGACATTTCCTCTCTATTATGGAACTGATAGCCAAGCAGGATCACACAGTCAAAAGAAAAATGACAAGTCAAAGAAATGCAACATACCTTGGGCATAGTCCACAAAACTAAATAAATGATTGCCTGGCTGAAATGGTCCGCACCTCAATAATTAGGGAAGTGTCACAAAGTGAGGCTTTCAGCATTATGGTCGACGAGACCAAAGACATTAGCAAGAAGGAACAGATGTATTTTGTAATTCATTACTATTACAATGGGTCAGTGTGAAAGTTTCCTCACCTTTGAAGCAGCAGAGTGTCTGGTTGCTGCAGAACTTTCACAGGAAATTTTACAAATACTGCAGAAATATGTCCTTGACTACAGAAACCACCTAGAAGGGCAAGCATATGATGGTGCCTCTGTCATGTGTGGAAAGAACACAGGTGTGCAAGCACACGTTAAATGAGAGGCCCCATTAGCTTTTTATGCGCATTGCAATGCACATTGCCTAAATTTAGTATTAGTTGACAGTGTGAAATGCATCCCTGAAGCCTATTGTTTCTTTTCTCTTTTGCAGAAACAATTTGTCTTTGTGTCAGGGTCATATGTGCACCAAAGGTGGCTAGAGGGACAGAGGGAGATGTTTCAGGGGGCCCCGGGAGAGTTACAAAGGCTGACAGAGACACGGTGGGCATGTAGGGACAATGCTTGCAAGACAGTGAGGGACAGACTGCTAGCCATCATACGTCTACTGAAAGAAATATCTGAAGAGAGAAATGGTGACAGAGCTGTAGAGACAAGAGGTCTATTAGTCCAAATAGATCTAGAGTGTGTTGGCCTCCTTGTAATGTATTTCTGTGAGATAAAACATCTGTCAGATATTTTACAGTCCCTACAACTCAATTTGAGCACGGCTGTTACCCTTGTTGATTCTCTTGTTTTACACATTGAACAGTTGAACAGAGAGGGCTCTCTCTTTAATGAGATTTGGGACAATAGAGAGCGCGTTAGGTCACACCAAGCTCTAGGCTTGAAGGGTATTACATTTCCACTCCAATAGTTCAAAGACAGGTCAACACAGATAAGGAGTCATTTGGGGCAGGTTCATTAATTCCAATTATTGGCGTGCTTCTCTCTGAGTTGAAGAGAACATTTTCTAAAGAAAATCATATCATAATGCAAGGTATACGTTGAATCCCTGTAGTCCCACATTTTGTGAGAAAAATGTAGTGTTTCCATTTGCCTCACAATATAACTGCAGCACTGAGGATCTAGAGTATGAGATCCCTCAGCTTAAGCAAACTTCTTAGGGATAGGCGTCCCATCAAGGGGACAGTTGTAAATCATGCAGCTCCTTGTGTCACAATCGCAGATTCTAGAGAAACAACAAATGTCGATACATATAAGTGTCTTATATCGGCTAAAAGCTTAAATTCTTGTTAACTTAACTGTCCAATTTAGAGTGGCTATTACTGCGGGAAAAAAGCCATGCTATTGTTTGAGGAGAGCTCCTAACAACAAAACTCGTTTTCACCGCGATAGGTTTGATAAATTCACCTCTGAAGGTGAAATGTGTACTTACATTCTGAAATCTAAAATCAAATCAAATCAATTTATATAGCCCTTCGTACATCAGCTGATATCTCAAAGTGCTGTACAGAAACCCTGCCTAAAACCCCAAACAGCAAGCAATGCAGGTGTAGAAGCACGGTGGCTAGGAAAAACTCCCTAGAAAGGCCAAAACCTAGGAAGAAACCTAGAGAGGAACCAGGCTATGTGGGGTGGCCAGTCCTCCTCTGGCTGTGCCGGGTGGAGATTATAACAGAACATGGCCAAGATGTTCAAATGTTCATAACTGACCAGCATGGTCCAATAATAATAAGGCAGAACAGTTGAAACTGGAGCAGCAGCACGGCCAGGTGTACTGGGGACAGCAAGGAGTCATCATGTCAGGTAGACCTGAGGCATGGTCCTAGGGCTCAGGTCCTCCGAGAGAGAGAAAGAAAGAGAGAATTAGAGAGAGCACACTTAAATTCACACAGGACACCGAATAGGACAGGAGAAGTACTCCAGATATAACAAACTGACCCTAGCCCCCCGACACATAAACTACTGCAGCATAAATACTGGAGGCTGAGACAGGAGGGGTCAGGAGACACTGTGGCCCCATCCGAGGACACCCCCGGACAGGGCCAAACAGGAAGGATATAACCCCACCCACTTTGCCAAAGCACAGCCCCCACACCACTAGAGTGGTGTCTTGCTCTGATTTATCATCCAAAGGGTCCCAGAGATAACATGTAGTGTCATTTTGTTATATAAAATCCTTTTTCATTTCCTAAAAATGTCCATATAGCATGCACAATTGATTTTGTATTTCCACTCGTTCAATTTGCAACAAAAGGAATCTGTGAAAATCTAACCCTAAACGTTGTTTCAACTAGTCAAATCACGTTCGTATGTATTCCTCAGAGATCCTAGAATGTAACCAGACTTAACTATATCATTAGGGGTGTAGTATATCCTATAGGACACCATATTTGGTCAGAGAGTGACGCCTTCATGGCATGCCGATGATGCGGGCGGTCTTCACTTGAACGACTCTAACTTTATCAAATAAGCCCCAATCGGGGTCAAACAAAGCTAGACACATAGCCAATGAGCTGGGCTTTACGGGAGTATCCGGAAACCTTGTATATGTCGTAAAATGTAGCTACTTTCCTTGTACCTTGAATAGTCAGAGTTATGAAGTTATGAAAACGGGTTGTTTTGCAAATGTTGAACTTATAATATGGCTACTAATACTGGAAAAGCTAAATCAAAGTCCAGGTATACAGATTTGACGATATTCTTGCAGAAAAATGTAATATGAATGCAAATGTCTTCTTCACGATTTGCCCAAATGTACCTGGGTGACTTCACACTAAATGTCATGTAGTTCACTCATACTTCAAGTTATCAGAAAGGTCCCACTACTGCCATCATGTGGGCACCATCGGAATTACAACCAGAGAGATGTCTGGAACTGGGACCTTTCTGTTGCATTTCAAAGATGGTGGTAGAAAAAAACGGATTATATGTATGTATTTTCTTCTACCAGATCTATTGTGTTATATTCTCCTACATTCAATTCACGTTTCCACAAACTTCAAAGTGTTTCCTTTTAAATGGTACCAAGGGCTTCAGGGCCTGAGCTACAGGCAGTTAGATTTGGGTATGTCATTTTGGCAAAAATCGGAAAAAAAGGGGGCTATCCCTTAAGCGGATTCTTGATAGGAAGCAAACTAGTGGCTTGGAAAAACCAACCAGTTTAAAAAAAGTTCACAGTCTTCCTTGAGCCATATAGGCTATCATAAAATGCACATTGTCCATGATGTTTTTGGTTGTATTTTCTTTTGAACATAGCCTACAATATATTTGTTTACAAAAAGACAGCAACAGGTGAATAAAGCTGTATTGAAAAGAATGTAGCCTAAAAAAAATCAGGGATATGGATAGGTTGTGAGAGTAGGCTATAATAAAATGTATATTGTTGTCCATGATTATGCTTTTTTGTTTTGTTTTTCATTTTTAGACATATATAATATGTTTTTGTTTTCAAAAAAGACACAGCAACAGCCAAATAAAGCTGTATTGAAAATAATTGAAGGCCTCTGTGTGGTGTTTTTAAACTTGAGTAGGCTTGTTCCCAGTAATTGTTAATTGTCATGGAACTCAAAATGTCAACTGTACCGGTATTTGTCTATGCACATCAGATAATTAGTAACATTAACTGTAAAATAAGAAACCAAAGTATTTCAGTATGCGATTCCTTAACTCTCATATTGACATAGTTTTCAAATAGCCTATATACAACAACAGCATAATAGAATTCCTGAAATTCAGTTATGGCTTTTGGTTTTGGTGTGCCACGCCAAGATTTTCAGTGGCCCCATCTGGCCACCCCTATGAAACATTTCTGTGGGCGCCACTGCTTGGATCCGGGATGCTCTCTAGCGCCAAGCAGAGGAGGTGAGAGCCCATGGCTGTTTTCACAGCGACTGGAGCATGAATGTATGGGGATAGCAATCCATCCTTATCACGTAATCTGATACTCTTAAGGTCAGGAAGTGTGGGCTTCCCTGGAAAACATTAATGTACTTTGGCATTTAATCTGCTGCTTAGGTGCCTCACTGTCATTCAGGTGCCTCTTCTTCCTCCAGCTCCCAGACTGTCTGACCCTCCTTAATAGGCTAATGAAAAGCTTATTTGTAAAATAAAAATAAAAACATTAACAAGAATGCAACCATTTTCCTTTACTGAGAAGAACGAAAATCTATCCGTTTTATTTTTAGAATCTAAAATAATTAGACACATACCAATCTTATCATTAGACACATACCAATCTTATCATTAGACACATACCAATCTTATCATTAGACATATACCAATCCTATAATTAGACATATACCAATCTTATCATTAGACACATACCAATCTTATAATTAGACATATACCAATCTTATCATTAGACATACTGTAGGAATTTCCCCCCTATTTATTTTATTTTCATAACCATTGCAGAATATATTCCTCACCTTTTCTGCCCGTAATGGGTTTATATTTCCAAATGAGTCATACAACAAATTACCATGCACATCTCTTATTTAATTGGCTATATGTATTTCAAGTTTTGCAATATCACATAGGCAGTGCGGTTTTAATACAGGTATAACGTCTAATTTAACAGATTATATTTCACATTGAAGTAGTCCTATGTATCAAGTTATGTTTTTATTGTCACGTGCACTAGTACAGTGAAATGCCTTTCTTGCTTGCTCTTTCCCAACAATGCAGTAATGAATATCATTAGTACAACGAAATAAAAAGTCAAGAAGAACAAAAACACACAATAAAAATAACTATGACTACTGCAAGTAGGTCTACTATAATGACATTTTTCTTTGATTTCTTAGTCGTATTGTTTCAAGTCGTATTAGTCTTATGTGCAGTACGGGATACGCATGGAAAAGGCCTACATCGTCGAACGACACGCTTACTTGCAGGTTCCTTCCCGACAAAACAACAATATGAAATAATAAAATCAGATAATACAAACATAATTAAATGGCTTGGTAGAATAGAATAAACATCTTAGCATAAGTATAATACAAGAACAAACTATTTACAGTAGAAATATTTACACGTCTATTGGGTAAGAGGGGTGTATAAACTGAGCATTAAAATAAGAGTTTGGTAGCAGCAGTTGTGATGTGTGTGACTTCTGAAGTAAAACAAGCAGGTAATGTATGTTTATTTGTGTGAGCGTGTGCATGAGTGAGCGTATGTGTGCTAAGGTGCAGAGAATCAGAGCAAATGGTGAGTCCAGTTCAAGTGTTCAGCAGTCTGATGCAGTGACGACCTGTCATTCAGGGCAGGTGGGCCAAAATGTTTTATTTTGGGGGATGGGCTTCCTGTTTTGCATGTTATTTTGGGATTAATACATGCCACATATCAGTTTGTAAAAAATATATATATTGTAATGACCTGACGAGGTGATAAAGGAACAATTGTCCAGACTGAGGCTTGAGTTTACGAATTGACGGTATATTAACCCAACTTTACACAGGCTACTGTTTGGCCGTGAAGCCCAGACGTAAGAGCGAGAACAATGGCTAAACCTGGTCTTAACTTCCAATGCTCCATCCCCCTGCCCAACCCCCCTCCACGCCATTCCGCCAACCGCCAGGATGCCCGGCATCAGAACATTCCACGCATTCCCGTAATTGGCAGAGAGCAGGTTGATTGGCATGTCGGACCCCGCGAACACTGGTAAGTACAACACAACCCACTAATAGCCTAACACATAACACACAGATGTCTGTGCGGGTAGCTACAATATATATCATTGAGTTAATAAAGCTGCATACAAACATGGTCTATTTTTTGTTTTCTTGAGTAAGGCAGCTCGAAAATGCAGGTGTTTCAGCCTTGCTCAGTGCTTTATGTGGTGGTGGGGCAAGCCAGCAAAAAATACGGAGTGTTGCTTCGTGATTGGCTCAGTGTTCTGTCACTAATGGGGACACTACGTCACCTGCAAGTCTAAGGGTAGAGCTAGAAAATTCCAGCCTCTTGGGTGCTGCCAAAGCATTATATGGGTGCTGCCAAAGCATTACAGTTGTATTACAAAAGTAGTTTGAAATGTTTTGGCAAAGTTTACAGGTAACTTTTGAGATAATTTGTAGTGACGTTGCGCAAATTGGAAGCTGTTTTTTTCTGGATCAAACGTGCCAAATAAATGGACATTTTGGATATATATCGACGGAATTAATCGAACAAAAGGACCATTTGTGATGTTTATGGGACATATTGGTTTGCCAACAAAAGAAGCTCGTCAACGGCATGATTTATTTCTGCGTTTTGTGTGGTGCCTGCAGGGATGAAATATGCTATTGTCTCTTTGTTTACTGTTGTGCTATCATCAGATAATAGCTTCTTATGCTTTCGCCGAAAAGTCTTTTTGAAATCTGACATGTTGGCTGGATTCACAACGAGTGTAGCTTTAATTTGGTATCGTACATGTGTGATTTAATAAAAGTTTGAATTTTATAGCATTTTTTGTTTATTTGGCGCTCTGTTATTTGGCACTCTGTGAGACATTTGCGTCCTGCCTATCCCAGAGAGGTTTTAACCAGGTAGGCCAGTTGAGAAAACATTCTCATTTACAACTGCGACCTGGCCAGGATAAAGCAAAGCAGTGCGACAAAAACAACAACACAGAGTTACACATAAACAAATGTACAGTCAATAATACAAAATAAAATAAAAATAGAAAAATCTATGTACAGTGTGTGCAAATGTAGAAGAGTAGGGAGGTAGGCAATAAATAGGCCATAGAGGCTAAAATAATTACAATTTAGCATTAATACTGGAGTGATAGATGTACAGATGATGATGTGCAAGTAGATATACTGAGGTGCAAAAGAGCAATAGTGTAAGTAATAATATGGGCATGAGGTAGTTGGGTGTGCTATTTACAGATTGGCTGTGTACAGGTACAGTGATCGGTAAACTGCTTTGACAGCTGATGTTTAAAGTTAGAGAGGGAGATATAAGACTCTAGCGTCAGAGATTTTTGCAATTTGTTCCAGTCAATGGTAGCAGAAAACTGGAAGGAAAGGCGGCCAAAGGAAGTGTTGGCTTTGGGGATGACCAGTGCAATATACCTACTGGAGCATGTGCTACGGGTGGGTGTTGCTATGGTGACCAGTGAGCTGATATAAGGCGGGGCTTTACCTAGCAAAGACTTATAGATGGCCTGGAGCCAGTGGGTTTGGCGACGGAAATGTAGTGAGGGCCAGCCAACGAGAGCATATAGGTCGCAGTGGTGGGTAGTATATGGGGCTTTGGTGATAAAACGGATGGCACTGTTATAGACTAGATCCAATTTGCTGAGTAGAGTGTTGGAGGCTATTTTGTAAATGACATCGCGGAAGTCAAGGATCGGTAGGATAGTTAGTTTTACGAGGGTATGTTTGGCAGAATGAGAGGAGGAGGCTTTGTTGCAAAATAGGAAGCTGATTCTAGATTTAATTTTGGATTGGAGATGCTTAATGTGAGTCTGGAAGGAGAGTTTACAGTCTAACCAGACACCTAGATGTATTCTATGTCAGAACCGTCCAGAGTAGTGATGCTGGTCGGGCGGGAGGGTGCGGGCAGCAATCGGTTGAAGAGCATGCACTTAGTTATACTAGCATTTAAAAGCAGTTGGAGGCCACGGAAGGAGTGTTGTATGGCGTTGAAGCTCGTTTGGAGGTTTGTTAACACAGTGTCCAAAGAAGGGCCAGATGTATACAGAATGGTGTCCTCTGCGTAGATGTGGATCAGAGAATCACCAGCAGCTAGAGCGACATCATTGATATATACAGAGAAAATTGTCAGCCCGAGAATTGAACCCTGTGGCACCCCCGTAGAGACTGCCAGAGATCCGGACAACAGGCCCTCCGATTTGACACACTGAACTCTATCTGAGAAGTAGTTGGTGAACCAGGCGAGGCAGTCGTTTGAGAAGCCAAGGCTATTGAGTCTGCCGATAAGAATGCAGTGATTTACAGAGTCGAAGCCTTTGCCAGGTCGATGAATACGGCTGCACAGTACTGTCTTTTATTGATGGCGGTTATGATATCATTTAGGACCTTGAGCGTGGTTGAGGTGCACCCATGACCAGCTCGGAAACCAGATTACATAGTGAAGAAGGAATGGTGGGATTCGAAATGGTCGGTGATCTGTTTATTAACTTAGCTTTCAAAGATTTTAGAAAGGCAGGGCAGGATGGATACAGGTCTATAACAGTTTGGGTCTAGAGTGTCTCCCCCTGTGAAGAGGGGGATGACCGTGGCAGCTTTCCAATCTTTGGGGATCTCAGACGATACGAAAGAGAGGTTGAATAGGCTAGTAGTAGGGCGGATAATTTTAGAAAGAGAGGGTATTGAGTACATTTCAATTGTCAGTAGAAACCACATTTGTTTAAGCAAGTCAGCCATATCAGCTATGTTTTTTTAAAGGCAGTAAATGAGGCTGAATGAACTGTTTCGCTGCCAGACAAGGCTCCGCTTATAGCCAGGTGTAGCAGTGGTAAGGACTCTGCTGTTGGGACAGCTTTATGTAGGCCCTAACAGTTTGTGGGCACCGTTTGTCACCCTTATAGTGCAATTAATGTATTGTTTAGTGTTGTGCTGTGGCTTTGCTGGCATGCATCACACTTTTTTTGTTTTGCCCCACCAAGATTTACATGCTAAAATCACCACTGGTCTAATGGCATGTAGATAGAAACTGCCTCTGAGCCTGTTGATAGTAGACCTCATGCTCCAATAACATCTGTTGTTAAGGGAGAGGAACTTTCATGGCTGGTGTGTGTGGGGTCCGTAATGATGCTGCGTGCATATATAAATGCACAGGGGATTATGGGGAAAATGGGAGACACCTGGAGGGGGGTGGAGACACGCAGAAGAAAGGTTAAACAGATCAGGGTGTGTCATTTTGTTATGTTACAGCCTTACTCTAAAATGAATTAAATTGTATTTTTCCCTCATCAATCTACACACAATACCTCATAATGACAAAGCAAAAACAGGTTTATAGAATTTTTAGCAAATGTATTAAAAATAACAAACAGAAATATTAAATTTACATAAGTATTCAGACACTTTACGCAGTACCTTGTTGAAGCACCTTTGGCAGCGATTATATTATATTATATTATTATATTATATTTGAGTATTCTTGGGTATGATGCTACAAGCTTGGCACACTTGTGTTTGGGGAGTTTCTCCCATTCTTCTCTGCAGATCCTTTCAAGCTCTGTCCTGTTGGATGGGGAACATTGCTACACAGCTATTTTCAGGTCTCTCCTGAGATGTTATATCGGGTTCAAGTCCAGGCTCCGGCTAGGCCACTCAAGGACATTCAGAGTCTTGTCCCAAAGCCACTCCTGCGTTGTCTTGGCTGTGTGCTTAGGGTCATTGTCCTCCAGAGTGCTCAGGACCTCAGACTGGGACGAAGGTTCACCTTCCAACAGGACAACGACCTTAAGCACACAGCCAAGACAACGCAGGAGTGGCTTCGGGACAAGACTCTGAATGTCCTTGAATGGCCCAGCCACAGCTGACAGAGCTTGAGAGAATCTGCAGAGAAGAATGGGAGAAACTCCCCAAATACAGGTGTGATGTCATACCCAACAAAACTCAAAGCTGTAATCGCTGCCAAAGGTGCCTCAACAAAGTACTGAGTAAAGGGTCTGAATACTTATGTAAATGTGTTATTTCAGTTTGCTGTTTTTAATAAATGTCTTAATGTCTGAAAACCTGTTTTTGCTTTGTCATTATGGGGTATTGTGTGTAGATTGAGGAGGGAATCTAGTCCATTTTAGAATAAGGCTGTACTGTAAAAAATGTGAAAAAAGTCAAGGGGTCTGAATACTTTCCCAGTGCACTGTATGTATGGGGCAGAAAGTGAAAAATGTACGCAAAGGTTATAAATGAGGCCCCTGACCCTTTGTTTCCTGTGTCTGACCTTCTCTAACACCGGCTGTTACACTCTACTTACAAATTACCCAAATCAACAAGTACAGTAAGTTTCTGAGTCTATTAAGTCATTATCTATAATACTCTTTGATACCAGTTTCCAAGTGTACAGTGCTGTGTGGAAGCATTTCACACAGCAGCAGTATTGTAGAATCATGACTATCGTCATAAACTATAGGGCACTGTGTTTCTCCTGACCACGTCATATGACCAGACCAGGGGATTATCCAGGCCCTATTGACAGTTTACACATCACTTGTAACCATTACCCTAAAGCCATTAAAGGGAGACATTTATGAGGCCCAAAACACCAGACACTAACCATTCTGTATACATCTGGCCCTGTAGTTTTAACCTGGATTAAACCAAATCAAATTATTCCAATTATTGTAGTCTTTTAGATGCTTCAGTATAGAACTATGGCCCATACAGACTCAAACACACAACCCTAGTGTTGCAGAACAGATTAGTGGCCATTAATGGGTCTCCGCAGTCCACTAAAAACTGATCTAGGATCAGTCATAGGACAAATCTGCATGTTGTCGAACTTTGGCTCACCAAGGCTCAATCTCCATGTCATGGCAGCCTATTCCCTATATAGTGCACTACTTTCGACCAAGAAGTGCACTAGAGAATAGGGGGTCATTTGAATCTTGGTTAAATAGGAGCTCAAATTGTCACCATTGTTATAATGGTGCTGGTGTGATCATTTTCTTCTGGACTGGCTTTATGGTTCTGGATTACAGGAACCCCCTCGTGGGATTAGGCATCCTGGCCCAGATCAGAAGACACAATGATCAAAATCATGCCAAGAGTCTCCATCTCTCTTAATCTCACACGGCATAAAATGGGTCATATAGGACATGGGTCTTTAACATATTCAGTTTTTCATTAATCATTCTGTGGGATTTTTGCATATCATTCCAAGAATTTGAGAAAATGTGAAGGCCTCAACAGTTTATTCAAATTTCCACCAACGAAGGGACTTTTACCTGTCTGAGCAGCAAATAATTACAATATACAGTATGAACCTCAACTGACCATATTCTAAATTACTAGGTAGAATACACTTGCTGATGACTTTCAACCAACTTACTAAAAATGTCAGCCATGAAATCTACCCAAGAGCATTTTGTCTATGAGTCTCTGACTTCCAGAAACAGTCTGACATTGAAAACGGAAAAGACTAGCAGTGTTTCTAAAGTACCATAGTGACAGAAATCAACCACCAGACAAGCATGACTAACGTCAATCAGAAATAAGTGAGGTAAAGACTGCCCCTGATCCCTTGTTTCATAATTTAATTACTGTTGTACTCCACCACCCACTGCGTAAGCAGTGTTATTGTGTTACTGTGTCCAGCCTGTAGCGCGTGTCCTCAGAGTGTAGCTAGCTGATGTAAACCAAGGCTCTGTGGTAGGAAGCTTTCACAATCAACTGGCTCTGGCCCTAATTAGCAATCACACAGGCCAGTTAACAAAGAACCTGAGGCCAGGAGAGCTTTGATTGGGTTCCGCAGGTACTTTTGATGAAAGAAAAACACCTTGAAATCCAGTAACTGACTCTCGGTTCACTCTGTGTTAACTATTCTGGTTTGGCTTCCTGATGAAGTTGGAAGGGGAAATCTTTCTGATGTATCACTACTCGGACAGGAGCGTCACCTCACAGTTAGCACTCAGTTCAACTTCCTCCTGCCATTTTGAGTCGGGTGCAATCTGCCCGGGGTGGCAGTGCTGGCAACACTAGCTGCAGTAACCCATGGGGAGGGGGTCACACTCAGACATTCAGAGAGGGGGTATATTATTGTGGCACAAAATCAAAAGTCTGACTGCATGGAGATGCTTGGGAATATGGCCATACGGGGGGGACCGTGTTGTGGGTGTTTCAGGGAAAAGGTGTACATTTGACCTCCATCATCTAGGATGTGACAATGGTTAATAAAATCTCTCAATTTCTGATCATTTGTTTTTTTGCACGGTTTTGCAGGCCTTCTCATACAGCTGCAACTGTAAATGCATTTGTAAATCAAGACCTTTCTTGAGTTGGGCTCTGGGATGGTGCAACTGTTGAGAATGTGAGCCTATGGTTGTGTGGGGGAAAGGGTTTAGTGTGTATGAGTGTGTGTGTGTATGTGTGTATCCCACAACTGTTGCGAAGGAGTAAAATATGTTAGAAACAATAGAGGATGAATAGAGGATAATAAATCCTTTTCATAAATTGCCTACATTACTACAAATATTAATAGCTAATTATGGAAAATAAGAAACAGGATTCTTAAAATAAATATATATATATTGATGGCTATATATAATACAAATCGAGGGGAGGGTGATGGAAATGCATTTGGCAGTTGATCTACTTCTGTTCTGTAAATGGCACTGTGTGCTCTTTTCGAAGGATGGATCCCAGTCTTTACAGGACTATGGGATACGGGGGTCGGGGGTGGTCTGCCAAGCGTTGGGATGACAACCCAACTCGGGATGAGGAGGGCTTTTAGAGGATGAAATAGTGGGGACCAATTGGAGGTTTACTTAGTAGCAACTCAAATATCATGGTACAGCTACAGTGGGGCAAAAAAGTACTTAGTCAGCCACCAATTGTGCAAGTTCTCTCACTTAAAAAGATGAGAGAGGCCTGTAATTTTCATCATAGGTACGCTTCAACTATGACAGACAAAAGGAGAAAAAAATCCAGAAAATCACATTGTAGGATTTTTAATGAATTTATTTGCAAATTATGGTGGAAAATAAGTATTTGGTCACCTACCAACAAGCAAGATTTCTGGCTCTCATAGACCTGTAAATTCTTCTTTAAGAGGCTCATCTGTCCTCCACTTGTTACCTGTATTAATGGCACCTGTTTGAACTTGTTATCAGTATAAAAGACACCTGTCCACAACCTCAAACAGTCACACTCCAAACTCCACTATGGCCAAGACCAAAGAGCTGTCAAAGGACACCAGAAACAAAATTGTAGACCTGCATGTTACGGTTTTCTTCCTGGGAAGGAGAGGAGGACCAAAATGCAGCGTGGTTATGGTTAAACATCTTTAATAAAGATGATAACGTGAACAATATACATATACAAAACAAGAAAACGTGGGAAAACCAAAACAGTCCTAACTGGTGCAAAACACAGAGACAGTAAACAATCCCCCATGAAATACCTAAAGAATATGGCTGACTAAATATGGTTCCCAATCAGAGACAACGATAAACACCTGCCTCTGATTGAGAACCACTCTAGGTAACCATAGACTTACCTAGAATACTACACTGAACACAACCCCATCAAACTACAAAACCCCTAGACAAGACAAACACATAATCACCCATGTCACACCCTGGACTAACCACAATAATAAAAAAAAACACAAAATACTAAAAGGCTAGGGCGTGACACTGCACCAGGCTGGGAAGACTGAATCTGCAATAGGTAAGCAGCTTGGTTTGAAGAAATCAACTGTGGGAGCAATTATTAGGAAATGGAAGACATACAAGACCACTGATAATCTCCCTCGGTCTGGGGCTCCACGCAAGATCTCAAAATGATCCCAAGAACGGTGAGCAAAAATCCCAGAACCACACGGGGGGACCTAGTGAATGACCTGCAGAGAGCTGGGACCAAAGTAACAAAGCCTACCATCAGTAACACACTACACCGCCAGGGACTCAAATCCTGCAGTGCCAGACGTGACCCCCTGCTTAAGCCAGTACATGTCCAGGCCCGTCTGAAGTTTGCTATAGAGCATTTGGATGACCCAGAAGAAGATTGGGAGAATGTCATTTGGTCAGATGAAACCAAAATATAACTTTTTGGTAAAAACTCAACTCGTTGTGTATGGAGGACAAAGAATCCTGAGTTGCGTCCAAAGAATACCATACCTACTGTGAAGCATGGGGGTGGAAACATCATGCTTTGGGGCTGTTTTTCTTCAAAGGGACCAGGACGACTGATCCGTGTAAAGGAAAGAATGAATGGGGCCATGTATCGTGAGATTTTGAGTGAAAACATCCTTCCATCAGCAAGGGCATTGAAGATGAAACGTGGCTGGGTCTTTCAGCATGACAATGATCCCAAACACACCGCCAGGGCAACGAAGGAGTGGCTTCGTAAGAAGCATTTGAAGGTCCTGGAGTGGCCTAGCCAGTCTCCAGATCTCAACCCCATAGAAAATCTTTGGAGGGAGTTGAAAGTCCGTGTTGCCCAGCAACAGCCCCAACACATCACTGCTCTAGAGGAGATCTGCATGGAGGAATGGGCAAATGTACCGTTTAGATTCAGTTTTGTGGAAAAATGACTGGGGAGTGAAATATATTTCTCCCATGGGCAAAGAAATTCAAAAGGGGTAATGGTTTTAATTAACAGTAATTATCACAACTTCCGACGAAGTTGGTTCCTCTCCTTGTTCAGGCGGCGTATCCGGTTTTCTAGCCATCATTGATCCACATTTCATTTTCCAATTTTTTTGTCTTGTCTTCCCACACACCTGGTTTCAATTCCATCATTGCATGTTGTGTATTTAACCCTCTGTCCCCCCCATGTCCTTGTCCGGAATTGTTTATTGTAAGTGCTTGTGCATGTTATTGTCTGGTGCGCGACGGGTTTTATATCCATTTTATTGATTGTTTTGTTTACAGTGATTTTATTATTAAACTGCGCCGTTGTAACACAGTTTCTGTTCTCCTGCGCCTGACTTCTCTGCCAGCACCGCAGCATACGCAGCATACGGTCCCCAGTCCGGGGCCTCCGGCGGCGGTCCCCAGCCCGGGGTCTCCGGCGAAGGTCTCCAGTATGGGGTCCCCAGTCCGGGGTCTCCGGCGGCGGTCCCCAGTCCGGGGTCTCCGGCGGCGGTCCCCAGTCCGGGGTCTCCGGCGGCGGTCCCCAGTCCGGGGTCTCCGGCGGCGGTCCCCAGTCCGGGGTCTCCGGCGGCGGTCCCCAGTCCGGGGTCTCCGGCGGCGGTCCCCAGTCCGGGGTCTCCGGCGACGGTCCCCAGTCCGGGGTCTCCGGTGATGATCCACACAGAGAGGGTCCCCAGTCCGGGGCCTACGGCGAGGATTCGCAGTCCAGAGCCTCCGACGATGATCCATGGGTCAGTGATACAAAAGCGGACTCTGAGTAAAGAAGGGGGGGCGGCGTCCAGAACCAAAGCCGCCACCAAGGTTAGATGCCCACCCAGACCCTCCCATATAGGTTTAGGTTTGTGGCCGGGAGTCCGCACCTTTCGGGGGAGTACTGTCACGCCCTGACCTTAGTTATCTTTGTTTTCTTTATTATTTGGTTAGGTCAGGGTGTGGTCAGGGTGTCGTTGTCTTTGATTGGGGACCATATTTAGGTAGCCATATTCATTGGGTATTTTGTGGGTTATTGTCTATGTGTAGTTGCCTGTGTCTGCACTCGTTGTTCATAGCAGACAATTACATTGATGGAAGCAACATTCTTTCCACAATATTAAGCTGATCCACCCCTTACAAAAAAAAGAAAAAAGAAAGAAACATACAGGATGAGGAACATTTATAGGAACTTGTTAAAATTACAATATCACATTACCTTTCTAAAGCTATACACTCAAAGAGAACTCACCCCCGTACCTCTTTCAGTTTGATCCAATAGAGCATTGGGAAGGGATCAAAAATATTTCAGAGCAGCTTAGAAGATGTCAAAAGAGCAGTCTCCATTTTAACTGTAAGCCTGGAAACTGTCTTATTGTCACATACACCGGATAGGTGCAGTGAAATGTGTTGTTTTACAAGGGTCAGCCATAGTAGTATGGCGCCCCTACGGCAAATTAGGGTTAAGTGCCTTGCTCAAGGGCACATCGACAGATTTTCCACCTTGTCAGCTCAGATATTTGAACCAGCGACCTTAAGGATGTGAACATTTGAACCAGTGACTCAGGTGTAAATACATATGTAAATTAAATATTTGTGTTTTATTTTCAATAAATATGCAAAAAATAAATAAAAACAGGATTTCACTTTCACTTTGAGGTATTTTGTGTAGATGGATGAGAGAAAAAATCTATTTAATCAATTTTGAATCCAGGCTGTAAGCCAACATGTGGAATAAGTCAATGGGTATGAAAACTTTCTGAAGGCACTGTATTCACACCCCTGAGTCAATATTTTGCAGAAGCATCTTTGGCAGCAATTACAGCTGTGAGTCTTTCTGGGTATGTCTCGAAGAGCTTTCCACACCTGAATTGTGTAACATTTCCCCATTTTCTTTACCAAGTTCTTCAAGATTTGTCAAATTGGTTGTTGATCATTGTTAGACAATAATTTTCAAGTCTTGCCATAGATTTTCAAGTACATTTAACTCAAAACTGTAACTCAGCCACTCAGGAACATTCATTGTCTTCTTGGTAAGCAACTTCAGTGTAGATTTGGCCTTGTGTTTTAGGTTATTGTTCTGCTGAAAGATGAATTTATCATCCCCCAGTGTCTGGTGGAAAGCAGACTGGACCAGGTTTTTCTCTATGTATTTTTCCTGTGATTAGATCCATTTTGTTTATTTTTTTATCCTGAAAAATTCCCCAGCCCTTAACGATTACAAGCATACCCATAACATGATGCAGCCTCCACTATGCTTTAAAATATGGAGAGTGGTACTCAGCAATGGGTTATATTTGGATTTGCCCCAAACATAACACTTTGAATTCAGGACAAATTAATGCTTTGACACATTATTTGAAGTATTACTTTAGTGCCTTGTTGCAGACAGATTTCAGAGTAGCTTAAAGAGCCTGGACTATAGGAGGCTGATAACTATGCCTGCTTAATTAGTAGCCAATAATGATACCAATGCCCTTCTGGTTGTGGCCTACTGCTTCCAGAACTATGCTGGCAGCCCAGCCCAGGCATAGTAGACATCCAGGGGATTTTCTCCATGTTGGCCCAACACTTCTTATCGCCCCCTCTACCAGTTCCAGCCCATGTGTGGTCAACATGATCTAGCCCAGTCAACTAGAATTCAAAAACGAGCTTGGCCAACATGATCTCTATTTCCCAAGGAACTTCAGAAAGGCAAAAAACAACAATGGAGCAAATTAGTGTTAAGTGCTTTGCACAAGGTCACATCAACAGATTTTCACCTCGTCTACTCGGGTATTCGCACCAGCAACCTTTCGGTAAATCAGCCTTCAGTTAAGCTCAGCGTTGGCTACTATTGTCAATGGGTCAGTCCAAGAAAGGCTTGGCCAACATCACTCTTCACTGATCCAGTTGAATACAAGTCAAACGCCAACATGGTCTCATTAGTATGTAAAAACAGTGGCATTCAACCATTACGTGGTTAAAAAACTCAATCAAAATAAAAAAATAAAACAACCCGCTTCCACTCTGACCTCCTCTCTAGCACCAGACTTCTCTTGTCTTATTGTTAGAGCCAGTAATGAATATGTTATTATAGTGATATAAGTAATATTGTCACCTTGGGTGCATAAAACATTGACATATTTCTAATGAGATATGTCTGTCAGACCACATGTAAACAAACTCCCACTCATTGTTGTTCTACTGTAACCCAAAACAGACAATGACAGTGAGTTGGCAAGAACATGAGTGCATGTAAATGTGATCCAGTTTAATGAAAGTGTTTAAGAAATTTCACCTCTACTGTACCAGGAGTGGCCAATACTCTGTCGGGATTCTCCAAAATTTACCGACAGATTTACCAACATTCAAACAATTCCTTCTTCAATACCAACAAAAAAAGTAAACTGCCACATAAATATTATGTGTTCTAAATGTTCATTTTCTATTATTTTGACATTAATTTGGATGATTTTAAATATTTCAAGAAATAAACACTTTAGAGAAACAAAGCAAATCCACACACAGGCTCTATGGTGATGTGATGGAAGCGGATCATGACTCAATCTGTACGGATGGACAGACAGCCAGAAAGACAAACACCTGATGAGTTACTCTGTCTGACTGAGGACTGGTTTTATGGGGTATAGGCCTACTACATTCATGGCAAATGAACTAAAAATAAAAAATATGAGTATATTCCCTTCCAATAACGTGCAACTCCTCAGAGCCTGTACACAGTCAAACTGAGGTCAGCTTTGTAATTCCTTACTAATATCAGCAATAGCATTCAATATTTCACGTATTAAGCTCTGAGTCACAGGGCATATTGCTGGACAATTACGGTCCAAAACAAGCAGATACGGGTGATCTGGGATTTAATAAGCATTTTTCCTCTTTCCATCTCTCTCTCTCATTTTCTCTCTGTCCTTCTCGATGAAAGAAAAATAACAAGATAACAAATAATATGTCACACAGGAAACCGAATAGGGGTGTGGAGATATGTCGCGCTGAGTGGCTCCCCCTATTACCACAAATAGAAATAAGTGTAAGGACTCTTACTTACAGAAGTTCATTCCATTAAAAAAACAAAAACAGGTTGTGACTTAATACAATATCCTGCATCCTTCATCGCGCAAATTCAACATACATTAAACGATTTTGATATAAAAGCTCTACGGAGAAAGGGATACTTAGTCAGCTGCATAATGACAGTGAAAAGAAGGAAGCCTGTACAGAATAAAAAATATACCAAAAGGGGAAGTTGTACAACTGAATGTATTCAACCGAAATGTGTCTTCCGCGTTTAACCCAACCCCTCAGAATCTGAGATGCAATGGAAGTTGCCTTGATCTACGTCATCGGCGGCAGAACGGCCGATTTCTCCACCTTGCCGGCTCAGGGATATGAACCATTAACCTTTTGGTTACTGACCCAATGCTCTTAACCGCCAAACTACCTACCACCCTAAGCTTTTTCTTTAAGAAAATCAAGATGCATGAATATATACTGTAGCCATTTACGTCTGTGTGTTTTTGGTATTACTATCCTTGTGGGGACCAGAAGTCCTCACAAGGATAGTCAAACAAGGACAATTCAGATAAGTGGGAACACTGAAAAAGCATTGAACATTGAATCACTTTGAGCATGATCAAGCTATTAATTACACTTTGGATGGTGTATCAATACACCCAGCCACTAAAGATACAGACGTCCTTCCTAACTCAGTTGCTGGAGAGGAAAGAAACCACTCATGAGGACAATGGTGACTTTAAAACAGTTGCAGAGTTTAATGGCTGTAATAGGAGAACATTGAGGATGGATCAATAACATTAGTAGTGACTACATAATGACAGTGAAAAGAAGGAAGCCTGTACAGAATAAAAATATTCTGAATGTCTGAACTGAATGTATTCAACTGAAATGTGTCGTCCGCGTTTAACCCAACCCCTCTGTATCAGAGGTGCGGGGGCTGCCTTAATCGACATCCACGTCTTCAGCGCCTGGGGAACAGTGGGTTAACTGCCTTGCTCAGAGGCAGAACGACAGATTTTTACCTTGTCAGCTCGAGGATTTGATCCAGCAACCTTTTGGTTACTGGCCCAACGCTCTAACCACTAGGCTACCTGCCGCCCTGTTTATTAGGATAAAAAATAAAAGGAATAAAGCTAAGCACAGGCAAAATCCTACAGGAAAACCTGGTTCAGTCTGCTTTCCAACAGATACTGAGAGACAAATTCACCTTTCAGCAGGACAATAACCTAAAACACAATGCCAAATATAGACTTGAGTTGCTTACCAAGATGACATTGAACATCCCTGAGTGACCTAGTTCAAAATCTATGGCAAGACTTAAAAATAGCTGTCTAGCAATGATCAACAACAAACTTGACAGAGCTTGAAGAATTTTTAAAAGAATAATGTGTAAAAATGGTTCAATCCAGGTGTGCAAAGCTCTTAGAGACTTACCCAGAAAGACTCACAATTGTAATTGCAGCCAAAGGTGATTGTAACATGTATTAACTTAGGGGTGTGAATACTTATGTAAATTAGATACAATGGGCTCTAAATGTCAATTAAAATGTTATTTGTCACATGCGCCGAATACAACAAGTGTAGACAAATTCACTTATATGTGTATTAAAGTAGTTGAAAGTTAAGTATTTTGTCCCATATTCCTAGCACACAATAACTACATTAAGCCTGTGACTGTACACACTTGTTGGATGCATTTGCAGTTTGTTTTGGTTGTGTTTCAGATTATTTTGTGCCCAATAGAAATAAATGGTAAATAATGTATTGTGTCATTTCGGAGTCACTTTTATTGTAAATAAGAATATAATGTTTCTAAACACTTTACATTAATATGGATGCTACCATGATTACAGATTATACTTATGCCTCTGTAACTTTCTCACTCATCATTATTCACGATTTATTCAGGATTATCTGTAATCATGGTGAATTTGTCCCAAAACCTTTGGACCCCTAAAATGGTGGACTATGTACAAAAAGTGCTGTAATTTCTAAACGGTTCACCCGATATGGATGAAAATACCCTCAAATTAAAGCTTACAGTCTGCACTTTAACCTCATAGTCATTGTATCCTTTCAAATCCAAAATGCTGGAGTACAGAGCCAAAATAACTGAACATGTGTCATTGTCCCAATACTTTTGGAGCTTACTGTATTTCTGTACTTAATTTTCAATACATTTGCAAAAATGTCTAAAAACATGTTTTAACTTTGTCATTATGGGGTAGAGTGTAGATGGGAGATATTTTATTTATTTAATCCATTTTTAATTCAGGCTTAACAAAATATAGTCAAGGTATGAACACTTTCTGAAGGCACTACATAGTTTTGTTATTGTACAGTTAGTTCTGATGGCTGGAGTTTATTTGTTGCAAAGATGATTTCTTTAGACAGTGATTCTGCCATAGAGAAACCCATGTCCACATTTCACTGCTGTTTATAGTATGGAGTAGAGGTCGACTGATTAATCGGAATGGCCGATTAATTAGGGCCGATTTCAAGTTTTCATAACAATCGTAAATCTGTATTTTTGGGCGCCGATTTGACCATTTTTTAAATATATTTTTTATTTTTTATACCTTTATTTAACTAGGCAAGTCAGTTAAGAACACATTCTTATGTTCAATGACTGCCTAGGAACGGTGGGTTAACTGCCTCGTTCAGGGGCAGAATGACAGATTTTCACCTTGTCAGCTCGGGGGATCCAATCTTGCAACCTTACAGTTAACTAGTCCATCGCAATAATGACCTGCCTCTCTCTCGTTGCACTCCACAAGGAGACTGCCTGTTACGCGAATGCAGTAAGCCAAGGTAAGTTGCTAGCTAGCATTTTTTTTAAATGCCTTCCTAACCATCTTAAATAAACATGCCCCATTCAAGAAATTTAGAACCAGGAACAGATATAGCCCTTGGTTCTCCCCAGACCTGACTGCCCTTAACCAACACAAAAACATCCTATGGCGTTCTGCATTAGCATCGAACAGCCCCCGTGATATGCAGCTGTTCAGGGAAGCTAGAAACCATTATACACAGGCAGTTAGAAAAGCCAAGGCTAGCTTTTTCAAGCAGAAATTTGCTTCCTGCAACACTAACTCAAAAAGTTCTGGGACACTGTAAAGTCCATGGAGAATAAGAACACCTCCTCCCAGCTGCCCACAAGATAGGAAACACTGTCACCAATGATAAATCCACCATAATTGAGAATTTCAATAAGCATTTTTCTACGGCTGGCCATGCTTTCCACCTGGCTACTCCTACCCCGGACAACAGCACTGCACCCCCAACAGCAACTCGCCCAAGCCTTCCCCATTTCTCCTTCTCCCAAATCCATTCAGCTGATGTTCTGAAAGAGCTGCAAAATCTGGACCCCTACAAATCAGCCGGGCTAGACAATCTGGACCCTTTCTTTCTAAAATTATCTGCCGAAATTGTTGCCACCCCTATTACTAGCCTGTTCAACCTCTCTTTCGTGTCGTCTGAGATTCCCAAAGATTGGAAAGCAGCTGCGGTCATCCCCCTCTTCAAAGGGGGGACACTCTTGACCCAAACTGCTACAGACCTATATCTATCCTACCGTGCCTTTCTAAGGTCTTCGAAAGCCAAGTCAACAAACAGATTACCGACCATTTCGAATCTCACCATACCTTCTCTGCTATGCAATCTGGTTTCAGAGCTGGTCATGGGTGCACCTCAGCCACGCTCAAGGTCCTAAACGATATCTTAACCGCCATCGATAAGAAACATTACTGTGCAGCCGTATTCATTGATCTGGCCAAGGCTTTCGACTCTGTCAATCACCACATCCTCATCGGCAGACTCGACAGCCTTGGTTTCTCAAATAATTGCCTCGCCTGGTTCACCAACTACTTCTCTGATAGAGTTCAGTGTGTCAAATCGGAGGGTCTGCTGTCCGGACCTCTGGCAGTCTCTATGGGGGTGCCACAGGGTTCAATTCTTGGACCGACTCTCTTCTCTGTGTACATCAATGAGGTCGCTCTTGCTGCTGGTGAGTCCCTGATCCACCTCTACGCAGACGACACCATTCTGTATACTTCCGGCCCTTCTTTGGACACTGTGTTAACAACCCTCCAGGCAAGCTTCAATGCCATACAACTCTCCTTCCGTAGCCTCCAATTGCTCTTAAATACAAGTAAAACTAAATGCATGCTCTTCAACCGATCGCTACCTGCACCTACCAGCCTGTCCAACATCACTACTCTGGACGGCTCTGACTTAGAATACGTGGACAACTACAAATACTTAGGTGTCTGGTTAGACTGTAAACTCTCCTTCCAGACCCATATCAAACATCTCCAATCCAAAGTTAAATCTAGAATTGGCTTCCTATTTCGCAACAAAGCATCCTTCACTCATGCTGCCAAACATACCCTTGTAAAACTGACCATCCTACCAGTCCTCGACTTTGGCGATGTCATTTACAAAATAGCCTCCAATACCCTACTCAACAAATTGGATGCAGTCTATCACAGTGCAATCCGTTTTATCACCAAAGCCCCATATACTACCCACCATTGCGACCTGTACGCTCTCGTTGGCTGGCCCTCGCTTCATACTCGTCGCCAAACCCACTGGCTCCATGTCATCTACAAGACCCTGCTAGGTAAAGTCCCCCTTATCTCAGCTCGCTGGTCACCATAGCATCTCCCACCTGTAGCACACGCTCCAGCAGGTATATCTCTCTAGTCACCCCCAAAACCAATTCTTTCTTTGGCCGCCTCTCCTTCCAGTTCTCTGCTGCCAATGACTGGAACGAACTACAAAAATCTCTGAAACTGGAAACACTTATCTCCCTCACTAGCTTTAAGCACCAACTGTCAGAGCAGCTCACAGATTACTGCACCTGTACATAGCCCACCTATAATTTAGCCCAAACAACTACCTCTTTCCCAACTGTATTTAATTTTTATTTATTTATTTATTTTGCTCCTTTGCACCCCATTATTTTTATTTCTACTTTGCACATTCTTCCATTGCAAAACTACCATTCCAGTGTTTTACTTGCTATATTGTATTTACTTTGCCACCATGGCCTTTTTTGCCTTTACCTCCCTTCTCACCTCATTTGCTCACATTGTATATAGACTTGTTTATACTGTATTATTGACTGTATGTTTGTTTTAATCCATGTGTAACTCTGTGTCGTTGTATCTGTCGAACTGCTTTGCTTTATCTTGGCCAGGTCGCAATTGTAAATGAGAACTTGTTCTCAACTTGCCTACCTGGTTAAATAAAGGTAAAATAAAATAAAATAAATAAAAATTAAACTTATCTTATAAAAAACAATCAATCATAATCACTAGTTAACTACACATGGTTGATGATATTACTAGATATTATCTAGCATGTCCTGCGTTGCATATAATCTGACTGAGCATGCAAGTATCTAAGTATCTGACTGAGCGGTGGTAGGCAGAAGCAGGCGCGTAAACATTCATTCAAACAGCACTTTCGTGCGTTTTGCAAGCAGCTCTTCATTGTGCGTCAAGCATTGCGCTGTTTATGACTTCAAGCTTATGAGGCTGGTGTAACCGAAGTGAAATGGCTAGCTAGTTAGCGCGCGCTAATAGCGTTTCAAACATCACTCGCTCTGAGCCTGTGGTTGTTTCCCTTGCTCTGCGTGGGTAACGCTGCTTCGATGGTGGCTGTTGTCGTTGTGTTGCTGGTTCGAGCCCAGGGAGGAGTGAGGAGAGGGACAGAAGCTATACTGTTACACTGGCAATACTAAAGTGCCTATAAGAACATCCAATAGTCAAAGGTTAATGAAATACAAATGTTATAGAGGGAAATAGTCCTATAATTCCTATAATAACTACAACCTAAAACTTCTTACCTGGGAAAATTGAAGACTCATGTTAAAAGGAACCACCAGCTTTCATATGTTCTCATGTTCTGAGCAAGGAACTGAAACGTTTGCTTTCTTACATAGCACATATTGCACTTTTACTTTCTTCTCCAACACTTTGTTTTTGCATTATTTAAACCAAATTGAACATGTTTCATTATTTACTTGAGGCTAAATTGATTTTATTGATGTATTATATTAAGTTAAAATAAGTGTTCATTCAGTATTGTTGTAATTGTCATTATTACAAATAAATAAATACAAATCGGCCGATTAATCAGCATCGGCTTTTTTGGTCCTCCAATATTCGGTATCGGCGTTGAAAAATCATAATCGGTCGACCTCTAGTATGGAGTCATAGTGAGTGTGCATAAAGGCTCATTGATGATCTAAGAAAGATGTATGCTGCATGTCCCCTTCGCAAAATCAGCCAATGTTCAGCCTCTTTATGAGTCACTACCATTAGATCCAACCCTGACCAGCCTTCTGTGGGTTCAGGCTCACTTCGGTCCACCTGTCCCGGGTTACTGTCCATCTCCAGGCAGCTCTGAACAAAGAACAATAGTTATTTGAATAGGATTATTGAGGTGACCTCAGCAGGCAGGCCCAGGGCTGTGTTTGGTCAGCTCTCTCTCTATCTTCTCCTGTAGTTTATGAAAGGAGGGCCTTTTCTTGGGCTCGGCCTCCCAGCAGCCCCTCATCAGGGCGTAGACACTGGGGGGGCACTCCTCTGGAGCATCCATACGGTAACCCTGCTCCACCCGCTCCTTCACCTCCTTCACAGACTGAGGGAGACGAGGAAGGAGATAGAATAGGAGAAAGACAGAAAAAGAGATGGCGCATGAGATAATGCCACCCCCTCTTAATGGGTCGGTTCACTTTTTAGTGGACAGAAAATAAAAGGTCAAACGTTCAGCCTACATACTGTATCTGTATGTTAATCACCTGGATTAAACAAGTACAGTACAACTCACTCATTCTAATTATATGGTTAGACACTAAGCATGCTTTAAGTCATTCTACCTGATCCCCCCCCCAGGCTGTCCCTATATCCCCCCCTGACCTACCAGGCAAACAGGGACAGGGCTAGATGGGTACAAAGGATTGACAGTGAGACTGTGTGTCACAGGAGAGTGTAAGTACCATAATCTCCCTTCCCCCATGTACAAACACAAAATACGCACAAAAGGACGCAAGTACACACACTCACACTCTCTCTCACATCCCCACCCCTCCCCTTCGCTCTTCTTTTTGGCTGGCTGCCATCAGGAGCTGTTGCCTTAGAAACGCAGCCTACAAGCACTAATCCTGGTTTATCTCTGCTGTTATTACCTGGTTAGTGCCATTGCTTTGATTCTCTGCTTTACATACCTGTGGGGGGAGTAACAGACTCCCTACAAACAGATACAGCATGGAAAAAGGGGATTTTAAGTATGGAGTAAATAAATAAATACACACGCCCTTCCGTTTCACTCCAGTTAACTGCCTTCTGATCACAGCAGAGTTTGTTCATCGGCGCTGCTTCACTAAGACTGAAGTGTGTCTCTTCAATTGAACACATATCGACAATGAGTGTCAATGAAAATATAGTGCTACATAAACAGAGGTCTGGGCCAGATTACAGTATGTGACACCATGGGAAAGAAATAAAAACCTACTCATGGGGTCCTCTTACTGGTATAACATCATGACTACACATAGAAGAACCCCATCTTATGAATGCTCAAATTTCACCCCCGACTCCTATTCAGGGTAGATCAAATGAGCCCGGGGCAAATCCATGTCCTGACGCACTAACCTGCCTTTAATCTTAGGGGAAGTTTCTTTAGTTTCAGTACCATAAGTCTATCAGTGGATAAAGCACTGCTGACATAAACTGGATAATGGGTCATAGAGGGATAAGGGTCAAACAAACCCCATTTTCCATGACCTGCCCTAATAGATCAGGTGTTTTATGTAACCTGAGATTATGGTCATTTGGAGAGACGCACTGGTGCCAGGATGTCAATGGTGTTTTCAGTTAGTAAAAACTACTGGGTTGCCACTGATCAGCGGTAAGATGAGGGCACTGGACGCTGTGGCAGGCATCCTGAGAACAGCATCAGTAAGCTTTATTGTACTGTGGCTCACCTCTCACGGGCAAAGACCTCTGGAACACCTGCTGAGAACAGAGGACCTTGCAGCTTCCATGAAGCACAGAGAGCTATGGCATGCCATCATTCAGCGCATTGCACCACCATAATAAGCAAGTGAGCAACTGGGTCAGACTGCCTTGATAATAATTTTCAAAGCAGCCGTTCATATTTTTGTCACACACTAATTTCTGTTGCATTGTTGTGCCAGTAACTCAGAACTATACATCAATGTTCATAAAGATCAGTAAAGTCAGGACTCACCATCTTGGGGTAGGGCTGTCGACCGTAGGAGAACGTCTCCCAGAGGAGAACACCATAGCTCCATACGTCTGACCGCATGGAGAATTTCTGAAGGACAATCACACATGACCACAAAAGCAATTCAATGACAAAATTCCACTGATGGCTGCTCGACATGCTAGTTACTGTGTAATAGCCACATAGGCTAAAAAAACAGACTCCAAACCTTATAGTTCACATACAATTCACATGAATTACACATACTGTTAAGTCTGTAAAGTGGGCGTCAGTAACCGGAAGTTTGAATCCCTTAGCCGACAAATCTGTCGACGTGCCCTTGAGCAAGGCACTTAGCGCTAATTTCTCCCACACTCCGAAGGTGTCTCAGGGGGAGTTGGGATATGCAAAAAAAACTTTTACAATTCACACATTTGCATTAATACACACTTGTGAAATAGGACAGATAAGCACCCACCTAATTCATATTTTATAATAAACATGTCTGTACTATAAGCATGATAAACACTAGATGTTAGAGGTAAACATGATCCTACCTCTTTCTTCAGGGCCTCAGGGGCTGTCCATTTGACTGGTAGTTTAGCATTGTCCGAGGCCTTGCAGTCCACCTTGGTCAACCCAAAGTCACTGACTTTGGCCACGCCTTCGTTGGAGACCAGGATGTTACGGGCAGCTAGGTCTCTGTGAACCAACCTCTTAGACTCCAGGTACTCCATGCCCTCGCACACATCTCTGAACACACACATACACACACTCTTACTGAAATACACAGAAATGCAAAGCTTCTAATAAAGACTCTCAAAAAGAGGCTTTCAGTAAAGTTGGTAATGTGGCAATGTTTTAATGTATAACATATAAAGTTATATTAAATGATATACTCCGAGTCAATATTCATGTCATAAGAAGCAATTCCCTACGACTATGCCCACAAAAATAGGTGAAACACATTCTTTCCCATTGACCGCCATTGTAAAAGAGCCAACTTCATCGTCAATGTTTAGTTAGTGCATTCGGAAAGTATTCAGACCCCTTGACTTTTTCCACATTTTGTTACGCTACAGCCTTATTCTAAAATTGATTAAATTGTTGTTTTTCCCTCATCAATATACACACAATAGCACATAATGACAAAGCAAAAACAGTTTTTTAGAAATGTTTGCAAATATAAAACTGAAATATCACATTGACATAAGTAAGGTATTTAATTGTTATTTTATTTTATACATTTGCAAGAATTTCTAAAAACCTGTTTTCACTTTGTCATGATGGGGTATTGTGTGTAGATTGATGAGAAAATAAAATATTTAATACATTTTAGAATAAGGTTGTAACGTAACAAAATGTGGAAAAAGTCAAGGGGTCAGAATACTTTCAGAATGCACTGTACAGAAGTAACAAAACATGCTGAAAAGCTGCTGTGTTGTTCAATGTACATGTAATCAGGTCAAAACTCCAATCCTACGGTTGCCTCGGGAGCAGGTAATATTGAAAAGTAGTCTTTAGACATGCTGCACTTTTCTTAAATGTAATTTTGTACTTGACTAAAACAAGCCGATAACAAGAAAATTGTGTTTGAAAAATGTCAGTTTTTTTGCTGTGGGCCAATGGGGTAACCTAGGTTGATTTCCCCACAGGCGGGCAGGGCCACGAAGTTCTATCAAATACCGCCTGGGACTGTGGTGGGGCCTCACAGTGCAAAACGTAGAAGCTGGCCAGTGCTAATGACAAAACGGCCCCTCGTCCGGAGGAAGTTCACCAGATTACCCTGCAACACACAAATAATACAGTTGGATAACAGTTGTGTAATCTGAATTAGATGAGTAGATAGTCCTAATTGTTTGTTTGTTACAGATAATTGTTTTGCATCAACAAGCTGTTGGGGCTTGTCTCCTGGACTGAGATTAAGCCTACTCCTAGTCTGTTAGTTAGTCTTGATTGACTGTGATGACAGATTGATGGTACTGAAGTCACGGCAGCAGAACCTTGGCCATGAGCTCTGTGACGATGTGCAGTCCATTGTCTACGATCACCCCCAACAACCGCACCAGGTTCTTATGCTGCAGTTTCCTAGTGGAAAGTTCGTAATCAGATCAAAAACAGATCAAAACAATAAAATGAAAAAAAGAAAGGAACAAAGGTCAGACAGTCGTTACTCCATTTAATGAAGTTAATTAAGAAACTGTGTCGCCACTCTGGACTCACGTCATAACAGTGGTCTCTTCTAAGAATGCCTGTGCCGTTACATCACATTTGATGTTCTTTACTGCCACCTTCTGGCCAATGTAGTCTCCTTCAAACACCGCTAGGGGACAACAAAATAAGACCAAATTAAATCTGTAACAGAATCAGGGTTCAACTCAAGGTTACAATGGTCTACCGGCTTATTTAAAAAAAAACTCCACCGACACAATTGAGGAAATTGCAGCCTCACCTCCAAACTCCCCCTCTCCGATACTCTCTCCCAAGGTCAGCTTCCTGATGTCCAGCAGCCATCCCGCTGTGACACACAGAGATACCAATCTAAAACGGTATCTTTTTTTCTCTCTCTCACTTCTAAAGAAACAGGTAGCTTTTACATTTATCACTCTCACTTCTAAAGAAAGTCACATTAACACCCCACCACCACATCCTCCCACATACAGAATACCCTTCATCCCCCTCACCCAGGAAGGGTTCTCCGAGCCTTAAGGAGGCCAACTCTGACACATCATGAGAGTGTAAAGACCAAGCCCTTACTTTTAGACAGTTCCAACTCAGCTGACTTGGTGCCCTCCTTATCTTTGGGCTTCAGAAGTTTGGTGGCGATAGCTCCCTTGTGCTTGGAGTGGAACTACAAAGATGGCCATTATTATTATTAACCTTTATTTATACAGGGTGGGTCCCCATTGAGACCAGGTTGTCATTTACAAGGGAGCCCTGTGAACATGAATATACACAATAAAATGTAACAACATAATGTAAAATAACAATACCAATACAACAAGAATAATCAAATCAAACAGAACTCTCACATATCACCTCCCTTAAAACTTGATCTAAACTTTCCAATGAGACCAGCGAGTCTAGCTTCAAGGTGGCCTGAAGGCTATTCCATGAGCTGGGGGCATAAAGACTAAAAAGCATTTCTCCCCCAACTAAGTGGAGACCCACGGGACCTCCAGAACCATCCAGTCCAGAGAGCGGGTCAGCTTGTGACAGCTTACGGTATATTAAGAACAGAGAATGAACTATGCTGTCGTTGACACTTAAAAGGGTCGGTATGAGGCTTTGATTGCTTAGTTGGTTGCTAAAACTCACAACACCAGTAGAGCTGATTCCTGTATGGGCAACATACAGTATACCAATTGTATGTACAGTATTTACTGTTAGTTATTCATTCTAAAACTAGAACAATTAAGTACTGTCAAAAAGAAAACAGAATGATGGTAAGGGGAACTGTACACAACAAATGCATTTTTTACAAATCCAATAGTCCTGTGTGTCAGGAAGCAGCTGGATTCTCCCTTTATTTCCTCACAAGAGTAAGTCAGCGATATGAGTCAGGACTAAAGACTTCTGTGCTCCACAGATAAGGGAGTGGTGAGGCATCTTTAGCCTTTACAGTCACCCGTATCTCCAAACTCCTTAATGACTGTCCTTCCAATAGCTCGGAAACTCACAGGGACAACATAGATAAACCTTAAAAGGTCTGCTAAGACCTTTCTTTTAAACTGTAAGCAATTAATGACAGTTACTTTCTATGGGTGACAGTTTGCCGTGGTTAGGTTCAAATACAATTCTGAGTGATTCTTTTTCCATATAGAGGCTGATTATGAACATTAGCTCCTCAGTATAAAGATGTAGGCAAGACATTTGTATGGAAATCCTGTATTTTCATACACTCCTCTTTTAAATGTGACTCTACTATACTACCCTACCAAGCAAAAAGGCAGTAACTCCTCATTTGGTCAAAAATGAGTTAGTCATTTTTGCTATATTAAATACATGCTTAAATATATATGCCCCCCCAACCCCTCTTTCTGTTTACCATATATGCATAGTCACTAACTATACATTCATATGCATACTACCTCAATTAGCCCGACTAAATGGTGCCCCCACACATTGGCTACCCGGACTATCTGCATTGTGTCCTGCCACCCACCAACCACTCTTTTACACTACTGCTACTCTCTGTTTATAATATATGCATAGTCACTTTAACCATATCTACATGTACATACTACCTCAATCAGCCCGACTAACCGGTGCCTGTATATAGCCTCACTACTGTTATAGCCTCGCTACTGTTATTTTTCAACTTAAATTGCACTGTTGGTTAGAGCCTGTAAGTAAGCATTTCACTGTAAGGTCTACACCTGTTGTATTCGGCGCACGTGACAAATAAACTTTGATTTGGACAAGTATCCTGCCTCTATTTTATTGTGTTTGTGAGAAAATGGGGGTCATGTTAGCAGTAACTGCATAAAGTTACTGTGAAACCAAGGTAAATAAAAGCCATTTTTCTCAGTTCCACACTATGAGCAGTTACTGCCTTTTTGCTTGGTAGGGCAGTGTATAATCTAGCATTTTTTATTTGAGGTCAAATGTTTACTATGAGGCCGATGTGAGTAAGAACTTTAAACAGGTTAAACACATTCGTAAGGCTGTGGGGCCAGAATGAATACCAGAGCGCTTAATCAGAGCATGCGCTGACCAGCTGGCAAGTGTGTTCACTGACATTTTCAACCTACCCCTAACCCGGTCTGTAATACCAACTTGTTTCAAGCAGAACAGCATAGTCCTCATGCCCAAGAATGCCAAGGTTCACATCTATAGCCATGAAATGCTTTGAAAGGCTGGTTATGGCTCAAATCAACACCATCATCCCTGACAACCTGGACCCACTCTAATTCGCATACTGCCGTAACAGATAGAATAGAATAAAACTTTATTGGACATTTTTCTTTGGCATCACCTTCATTAAAAGAATCACATACACATTCATTTTTTATTTATCTGTTATTTTACCAGGTAAGTTGACTGAGAACAATTTCTCATTTGCAGCAATGACCTGGGGAATAGTTACAGGGGAGAGGAGGGGGATGAATGAGCCAATTGTAAACTGGGGATTATTAGATGACCATGATGGTTTGAGGACCAGATTGGGAATTTAGCCAGGACACCGGGGTTAACACCCCTACTCTTACGATATGTGCCATGGGATCTTTAATGACCTCAGAGAGTCAGGACACCCGTTTAACATCCCATCCGAAAGACGGGTGAATGGGCAAGACAAAAGATTTAACTATCTTTGAACAGGGTATGGTAGTATCTGCCAAGCACACCGGTTTGTGTCGAGAACTGCAACACTTCTGAGGTTTTCATGCTGAACAGTTTCCTATGATGTCAAGCAAAGAGGCGATGAGTTTGACGGTAGGCCTGTAAATACATCCACAGATACACCTCCAATTGACTCAAATGATGTCTATTAGCCAATTAGAACCTTCTAAAGCCATGACATAATTTTCTGAATTTTTCCGAGCTGTTTAAAGGCACAGTCAACTTAGTGTATGTAAACTTCTGACCCACTAGAATTGTGATACAGTGAATTATAAGTGAAATAATCTAATCTGCCAACAATTGTTGGAAAAATCTAAAGAAATCAGCCAAGACCTCTGGTTCATCATTGTGGGATCAATTTCCTGACACCTGAAGGTACCATGTTCATCTGTACAAACAATAATACGCAAGAATAAACAACATGGGACCATGCAGCCGTCATACCACTCAGGAAAGAGTTGTGTTCTGTCTCCTAGAGATGAACGTACTTTGGTGCGAAAAGTGCAAATCAATCCCAGAACAACAGTAAAGGACCTTGTGAAGATGCTGGAGGAAACAGGTACAAAAGTATCTATATCCACAGTAAAACGAGTTCTATATCGACATAACCTGAAAGGCCGCTCAGCAAGGAAGAAGCCACTGCTCCAAAACCACCATAAAAAAAGCCACACTCCGGTTTGCAACTGCACATGGGGACAAAGATCGTACTTTTTGGAGAAAGGTCCTCTGGTCTGATGAAACAAAAATATAACTTTTTGGCCATAATGACCGTTGCTTTGTTTGGAGGAAAAAGGGGAAGGCTTGCAAGCCGAAAAACACCATCCCAACCGTGAAGCACAGAGGTGGCAGCATCATGTTGTGGGGGTGCTTTGCTGCAGGAGAGACTGATGTACTTCACAAAATAGATGGCATCATGAGGAGGAAAATTATGTGGATAAATTGAAGCAACATCTAAACACATCAGTCAGGAACTCAAAGCTTGGTCGCAAATGGGTCTTCCAAATGGACAATGACCCCAAGCATACTTCCAAAGTTGTGACAACATGGCTTAAGGACAACAAAGTCCAGATATTGGAGTGGCCATCACAAAGCCCTGACCTCAATCCTATAGAAAATTTGTGGACAGAACTGAAAAAGAGTGTGCGAGCAAGGAGGCATACAAACCTGACTCAGTTACACCAGCTCTGTCAGGAGGAATGGGCCAAAATTCACCCAACTTATTGTAGGAAGCTTGTGGAAGCCTACCCGAAACATTTGACCCAAGTTAAACCATTTAAAGGCAATGCTACCAAATACTAATTGAGTCTATGTAAACTTCTGACCCACTGGGAATGTGATAAAATGTAAAAAAGCTGAAATAAATAATTCTCTCTACTATTATTCTGACATTTCACATTCTTAAAATAAATTGGTGATCCTAACTGGCCTAAAGACAGGGAATTTTTACTTGGATTAAATGTCAGGAATTGTGAAAAACTAAATGTATTAAATGGTTAAATGTATTTGTATTAAATGTATTTGGTGTTTGTAAACTTCCGACTTCAACTGCAGCCATGTTATTTTTACTCGTTATTGTTATTCAATCTGCATTGTTGGAAAAGGACCTGTAAGTAAGCATTTCACTGTTCGTCTACACCTGTTGTTTACGAAGCATGTGACAAATACAATTTGATTTGATAGTACAGAATGTCACCTTTGTGGGTATTTTTTATACATATCTGTTTTACCTTTTAGAAATGAAAGCACTCCATGTATCTAGTCCCCCCATTTGAAGAAGTCATAAATATTTGGACAAATTCACATATAATGTATTAAAGTAGAAAAAAGTGTAGTATTTGTTCCCATATTCCTAGCACTCTTTGACTACATCAAGCATATGACTCTACAAACTAAATAACAAATCCATCTCCGCCTCACCTCTATCATGTCTATGAGGTTGTAGAAGTACTGGGTGTTGTCGATGGTCAGTTTGCTGTGCTGGTACATGACTCGGTAGTGGATGACCTGGCTGGAGTAGCCGACACAGAGCACATAATCACCAGGGTGGCGGATGGACTCCCGCACCAGGAACAGGCCATCCTCTACAGGCCGCAGCTTGGACACCGCCTCGGGACCTGAGATCTTCCCATGGAACCAGCTGACATGGACCAAAAAATTATTCGTAGAAGCAATTAATAAAGAGACATTCCACAAAGTGTATTGCACAGGGCTAAGGATTTTGTTCTGGTCAAGTCACCTGTTCAGGAAATCACCTGGCCCTAGCTATATAAAACCCTCTTAGGCCTCACTCCCCCCTATCTGAGATATTTACTGCAGCCCTCATTCTCCACATATAACAACCGTTCTGCCAGTCATATTCTGTTAAAGGTCTCCAAAGCACACACATCCCTGGGTCTCACATCTTTTCAGTTTGCTGCAGCTAGTGACTGGAACAACCTGCAACAAATACTCAAACTTGACAGTTATCTCAATCTCTTTATTCAAAGACTCAATCATTGACACTCTTACTGACAGTTATGGCTGCTTTGCGTGATGTATTGTTGTCTATACCTTCTTGCCCATTGTGCTATTGTCTGTGCCCAATAATGTTTGTGCCATGTTTTGTGCTGCTACCATGTTGTGTTGCTACCATGTTGTTGTCATGTTGTGTTGCTACCATGGTATGTTGTTGTCATTGGTCTCTCTTTATGTAGTGTTGTCTCTCTACTCATGATGTGTGTTTAGTCCTGTATTTAAAAAAATATATATATATTTTTTTAAATCCCAGTCCCCGCAGGAGGCCTTTTACCAGGCTGTTATTATAAATAGGAATTTGTTCTTAACTGACTTGCCTAGCTGAATAAAGGTTAAATATTATTTTTTAAATAGCTCTAAGCTTACATAACTGGAAAAAAATCCCCATCTAAATTATATTATAAACTGCTAGTACAAAAAAATGGCACGATGAGGAAGTGTACATATCAGTCCTTCTGTGGAAGACAGTGTGGATATTATGGAGAAGAACAAAAAGGAAACAGAAAAAAACACAAATGCTTAAATTGCACAATATACATGGTGGTCAGTCATATGACTGGGGATAAAGGAAAAATAATGAAATCCAGACTGATAGCCTTAACGTAGACTTACGGCATGAGACTGAGACTGGGGTCGACACGAATGGCCTCTCGCTCTCGCATGTTGGTGGCAAAGATGAGTCCTTCCTCTCCTGTGGTGTTGTGTCTGGCCTTGTAATGTTCTTTCCCCTAGAAAACAGCAGCAGAACAGCTTTCAGTAGAATCATGCAAATAGATACATTTTTATCTCAGTTCAGTTCAATTATATTTATAGAGCCCCCACCAAAGCAGACAGTGCACAAAGATCATGGGCAAGCTTTTATTTTAATTTTAGAAAAGTACATTATAAATGATGTGCTTACATTTGTATACGATCACATATCTCTCTCTATTATGCATGGGAATATTTTGGAACAGATTACCTAAATAAAAATATCATGGAGCTTATTTGCTGGTGTTTTTACAGTCTCTTTTTGCTCAGAAAACTTGTGGGGCAAAATAAAATCGCCTGCGCGCCAAATTCGGCCTGTTGCCGCAAGTTAGGGAACCTTGCTATAAATCATTACATACCATTCCTGTTCTAATAATAGTGAGGATGTCTCCTTTGCGATAGGCCAGTTCACCAGTTTTGGGCTGGCTGTGGTCACTCTTGGCAACACATTGTGTGCCGAACACCAAACACTTCTGTAAGGGAGAGGTCAAAAATGCAAAGGCCTGTGAAAGAACTTTGACATTTACAGCATCGGTTGGTTCAAAATTCTAAAATTAGGACATTTCTCTGAAATGTGTACACTACATTTAACAAACATTATAAACTGGGTGGTTTAAACCCTGAAGGCTGATTGGCTGACAAATCAAATCAAATTTATTTATATAGCCCTTCGTACATCAGCTGATATCTCAAAGTGCTGTACAGAAACCCAGCCTAAAACCCCAAACAGCAAGCAATGCAGGTGTAGAAGCACGGTGGCTAGGAAAAACTCCCTAGAAAGGCCAAAACCTAGGAAGAAACCTAGAGAGGAACCAGGCTATGTGGGGTGGCCAGTCCTCTTCTGGCTGTGCCGGGTGGAGATTATAACAGAACATGGCCAAGATGTTCAAATGTTCATAAATGACCAGCATGGTCGAATAATAATAAGGCAGAACAGTTGAAACTGGAGCAGCAGCACAGTCAGCCGTGGTATATCAGATCGTATACCACGGGTATGGCAAAACATGTATTTTTACTGCCCCAATTACATTGGTAACCAGTTTATAATAGCAATAAGGCACCACGGGGTTTTGTGGTATATGGTCAATATACAGTACCACCGCTAAGGGCTGTGTCTAGGCACTCCGCGATGCGTCGCACTTAAGAATAGCCCTTAGTCGTGGTATATTGGCCATATACCACACCTCCTCGTGCCTTATTACTTAATTATTGTTCAGACACTGGTGATTGTACATTATGAATTACGATAAGTTATTTCTCAGGCGGTAATGAATCACACTACTAACAGATAAAGAAGCTTGTGTCCTGACAGAAAGATGGCTTTTATCTCCCGGTGAGTGACCCTGTAGTGACCCAAACATGGAATGGATACATACCGTTGCCATCCTCAAGATTGGAATATGCCTGGGTGGATGTAAATTCATAAGTAAAGAGAACACCTGTTTAAGGAGAGCACATTATGCAAAACCTCATATGGAAAACGTTCAACACAAGTCTAGCAATAATAGTAGGCTAAATAAACAATATGTTATTTAAGAGTAACAGTAGCCTCCCACTGGGAAAAAAAAATGGTTGAATTAAGGGTTGTTTCCACGTCATCCTTTTTTTTTTTTTTTTTTTTTTTTGTATCTGATGACCTTGAATCAACGTGGAAAACTGATTGGATTTGCAAAAGGTCATCAACATAAGGGCATTTTGTATTTTTTTTCACACAATTCTTTTTATCTAAATGCAGTGTGTCATGGTGAAATTTTTTGCAGTGGTGGAAAAAGTACCCAATTGTCATACTTGAGTAAAAGTAAAAGATACCGTAATAGAAAATTACTCAAGTAAAAGTCACCCAGTAAAATACTACTTGTGTAAAAGTCAAAAGTATATTTAACACCAAATAATTTAAGTATCAAAAGTAAAAGTATCAATCATTTCAAATTCCCTGCACCATTTTCTTGTTTTATTATTTACGGCTAACCAAGGGCACACTCCAACACTCAGGCATAATTTACAAACGAAGCATTTGTGCTTAATGAGTCCACAAGATCAGAGGCAATAGATGACCAGGGATGTTCTCTTGATAAGTGCATGAATTTGACAATTTTCCTGTCCTGCTAGCCATTCAAAATGTAACGAATACTTTTGGATGTCAGGGAAATTGTTTGGAGCAAAAAGTACATTATTTTCTTTAGGAATGTTACGTTAGTGAAGTAAAAGTAGTTGTCAAAAATATAAATAGTTAAAGTACAGATACCCCCAAAAACGAGTTAAGTAGTAGTTTTTGTTAATTTCACGTAGTTGACAACTTATGTGCAGTGGGCTACCACTGCTCATTTCCCTGTCATTAAAATATATACATTCCTGAAAAAATAAGCCCTTTTTGAATTATCAGTTCAATATAATTATTAAAAGAAAGGAAAAAACAAAGTAGGCAACAGCATTAACAGACGACTGAGGGTGGGGCATCATATGGCAGTGGCAGTCTGTATACCTGTGGCTCAGCAATGTAGCAAAATGTTGCCTAATGTGGTCCAAGGACAGATGTGATCAGAGCGCTAAGAGTATACAGGTTTTTGGTGACCAGTCAATAGACACATGAACTAACACCATTTCCTGACAATGAGAAGACAGTTGAAGCCATAACACAGCTATAACGCTGCATTTGTACGACCTGTTACATTTAATCATTGCAGTGTCGAGTGGGTAACCAATCGCTGCGATTCATTACAGGCTATTCCGTAAAAAAAGGAAATCGAGGTAGAGATAACTGCTTACTTCTTCCTTAGGTCAGACGTCAAGAACGGAAAGGTTAAGCAGACGCATCTTCGAATAATAGACAGCGCTTCATGCACTATTATTCATCATCACTCACAATAGTCCATCTCATCGCCCCCTTTCCAATCATGAATATTCAATAAGCCAGAGGGGTGTTCTAGGATATGTGGAAGTGCTGACAATTTTTTCAATGACATGACTGGCAACACATTTTAAAAAGGTTCGTGGGGCGCCAGTTCCGTCAAAAATAATAAATTATTCATTCACACAATGAGAAAAGTATACATGAGTTATGTCTAATATTCATCCTTGGTTTCAGGCAGCACTACAAAGACGTTCAAATAATATTACAGCAACGTTAACTCACCTTTTAACAAAAAGTTGATTGCAACATGATCCAAAGACCAAAAGTTAATTAAAATGGCTATTGTGAAGATGCTCTTTGAAAATAACATCAAAAGCGTTTTTTTTATTTTTTTTTACAAAAACCATAATTCAAAGATATCTGCATTTTTCCTCATTCATCACAATAAGACGTTCAAAATATTGCATGATACAGTATTGATTTATTACAATGTTCCCCTTTTAGAACTGTCAGTCCATATCACTCCTCCTCGCCTCCCCACCTGATGTGTGGTGAGCATTCTGGCCCAAATCGGTTACTGTGCATCACCCAAGTGGGTGTCACACATTGGTTGTGGATAAGGTGAGCTTCCCCCTAACTACAGTTGAAGTCAGAAGTTAACATAAACGAGTTTTAATGACTCCAACCTAAGTGTTTCAATCACTCCACAAATTTCATGTGACCAAACTATAGTTTTAGCAAGTCGGTTAGGACATCTACTTTGTGCATGACAAGTAATTTTGACAACAATTGTTTACAGACAGATTTCACTGTATCAGTATTCCAGTGGGTCAGAAGTTTACATACACTAAATTGACTGTGCCTTTAAAACAGCTCAGAAAATTCCATAAAATGTCATGGCTTTAGAAGCTTCTGATAGGCTAATTTACATAATTTGAGTCAATTGGAGGTGTACCTATGGATGTATTTCAAGGCCTACCTTCAAACTCAGTGCCTCTTTGCTTGACGACATGGGAAAATCAAAAGAAATCAGCCAAGACCTCAGATAAAAAAAAATTGTAGACCTCCACAAGTCTGGTTCATCCTTGGGAGCAATTTCCAAAACGCCTGAAGGTACCACGGTCATCTGTACAAACAATAGTACCCAAGTATAAATACCATGGGACCACGCAGCCGTCACACGACTCAGGAAGGAGACGCATTCGGTCTCCTAGAGATGAACGTACTTTGGTGCGAAAAGTTCAAATCAATCCGAGAACAGCAGCAAAGGACCATGTGAAGATGCTGGAGGAAACAGGTACAAAAGTATCTAGATCCACAGTAAAACGAGTCCTATATCGACATAACCTGAAAGGACACTCAGCAAGGAAGAAGCCACTGCTCCAAAACCGCAATAAAAAAAAGCCAGACTACGGTTTGCAACTGCACATAGGGACTAAGATCGTACTTTTTGGAGAAATGTCCTCTGGTCTGATGAAACAAAAATATAATTGTTTGGCCATAATGATCATTATGTTTGGAGGAAAAAGGAGAGGCTTGCAAGCCAAAGAACACCATCCCAACCGTGAAGCACGGGGGTGGCAGCATCACGTTGTGAGGGTGCTTTCTACAAGAGAGATTGGTGCACTTCACAAAATAGATGGCATCATGAGGAGGAAAATTCTGTGAATATATTGAAGCAACATCAGTCAGGAAGTTATAACTTGGTCGCAAATGGGTCTTCCAAACGGACAATGACCCCAAGCATACTTCCAAAGTTTTGGCAAAATGGCTCAAGGACAACAAAGTCAAGGTATTGGAGTGGCCATCACGAAGCCCTGACCTCAATCCCATAGAAAATGTTTGGGCAGAACTGAAAAAGCGTGCGCGAGCAAGGAGGCCTACAAATCTGACTCAGTTACACCAGTTCTGTCAGGAGGAATGGGCCAAAATTCACCCAACTTATTGTGGGAAGCTTGTGGAAGGCTACCCAAAACATATGACCAAAGTTAAAAACAATTTAAAGGCAATGCTAACAAATACTAATTGAGTGTATGTAAACTTCTGACCCACTGGGAATGTGACGAAAGAAATAAAAGCTGAAATAAATCACTTTATCTACTATTATTATGACATTTCATATTCTTAAAATAAGGTGGTGATCCTAACAGGGAATTATTACTAGGATTAAATGTCAGGAATTGTGAAAAACTGAGTTTAAATGAATTTTGCTAAGGTGTATGTAAACTTCCAACTTCAGCTATATGTAAAGCGCTATGTAAATCCAACCAATTAATTATTTGAAATCTCCAAACACACTCCACAAAAGACAGACTTTTAAATGCAAAGAATATGGCTGCATATAATAACTCATTTCATAAGAGCTTTATTCTCATAGCATGCTAGACAGACTGTGCAACATAGGAGCGATCTGTCAACTCCTCTTAAACAAAACATATTCTAGAACCCTGTGATTTCCTTAAAAGCGTTTTGTGGTGCAATCAATCACATCTTCAAAAATGCAGATTTTTTTTTCAGGTGTCTGACAAATTTATAGACATCTTTAGACTACACAGAGAGAGTGCTTTTCAAAGCGCTGTTTTCAGAGTGTTGCTTTACAGCTTTAGCATTTTATTTGTCATTGCCTGCAATTTTGGCACAATGAACTGTACATTTTTAAAACTTACTTTAATGTACTAATGTCGGTCTTTAAAGGGGGGCTGAACTTGGTTTCAAGTCTCATTAGAAAATGCGACAGAACGGTTTCGGAGGCGTGCATTGATGTGGGTTACTCGTCTGTGTTTGAACATGGGAAGTATTTGTACTTTTACTATGCCAAAACAGTAGTTACATTCACTCACCCTTCTAGATAACTTGAAACAGTCTAACCATGTCTCAAAGTAGTCTTGCTAGTAAGTTAGCCAACTTCTTTCACCAAGTCGCTTCAGCCGCCTGGTGTGCAACTGTGGCAAAATTGGGTTGACTTTGGATTGCCTGTCTGTGGAGCTAGTTAGGGACTGTCAATAAATTACACAATGTAAATGAGACAATAACTTCATGTTGCACACCTGTTCTCTTTAAATTATTTCAATATTTGTATATTCATTTCTAAAATGTATAGTTGGTTTGATGTCAAGTCATTGAAATTTGGAGCTATTGATATTTTTAAATGTTGTCCCATGTACATTGTGTAATTTACTGATGGTCCCTAACTAACCCCATAGCGATATCGAATGTCAAACCAAATTGACCATGGGCATTACGATCTAGTCCTGTGCAGCTGCGCTCTGAAGTGATGATTATTTGGGTGCTGCCAGCTATGGGCAGGATGATAATAAACCCAATATATGTACCTAAATTAGTAACTCCTGCAGTCTTCAGTATATAACTGGCCTGTACAGTAAATGATTACATCTTCTCTTCAATAAGAAAAGCAGGGGGAAAAAGTCCTTACAGTACATACAAAACAATGTAAGGAACAGTGGTTGGTACAAGTACTGTAAATGGCAGGGCTTCAGAAGTTGAGTGGGCAAATATTCTGGAAATGGAATGATGCAATCATTTAGTCTGGTTCCAGATCCGTATGTGCTTTAGCAAACTCCTCTGATGATTGTTGTCATGAAGCACATATAGATCTGGGACCAGACTATCAGTCATTAGCTCCTAGAAACCTCAGTAAGTCAGTCTGACGTTAAAGCCAATTTTCAGCACAATTTTAAGAGTAAATCATCTTTACCTTTCCTATCCCATTCCCTCTAATGGAGACATACATGTTACAACTAAGTCAGTTATATTCATATAGATTCTGAAAATTAAAAATAAATGTAAAGGATGTGACATTCTGCCAGTATAGACGACTAACCTGCTATAGCCTGGGTGCTGATATGTTTGTTTTACTCTATCATTATCATGCCAACATTAGAAGCAAAACCAGACTGCCATCCAAGCTAACACTGCTCTGTCAGAGATCAAGCATCCACCTCTTCTGTATCCTCCTTCTTGTCTTTCTTGACCTCCCCTTCTCCAGTCTCGCTCCCGTCCCTTCTGCGCTTGCGGTTCCGAGCGCTGGCCTTGGACACCGGCAGGGAGTCCATCCCCAGAACCTTGTGGATCTGACGGAACGCCAGCAGTCGCAGAGCATGCTGGAATCAGAGACGAGAGGAGGATCAGTGGACTTCAAACACATTCCATTGTCACACATATCAATGGGTAAAAATCAAAGACGAATGAAGTGTAATTAGAGCTAGCATAATGACTAGGGGTTTAAGTTAGAGGGATATGAGTGTACAAAACTTTAACACCTGCTCTTCCATGACAGACTGACCAAGTGAATCCAGGTCAACGCTATGATCCCTTGATTTATGTCACTTGTTAAATCCACTTCAAATCAGTGTAGATTAAGGGGAGGAGACAGGTTAAAGAAAGATTTTTAAGCCTGGAGACAATTGAGACAATAATTGTGTGTGCCATTCAGAGGGTGAATAGGCAAGAGTAATGTAAGTGCCTTTGAACAGACTGTTAGTAGGTGCCAGCCAGGCGCACTGGTTTGTATCAAGAACTGCAACGCTGTTGGGTTTTTCATGCTCAACAGTTTCCCATGTGTATCAAGAATGGTCCACCACCCAAAGGACATCTAGCCAACTTGACACAACTGTGGGAAGCATTGGAGTTAACATGGACCAGAATCCCTGTGGAACATTTGACACCTTGTAGAGTCCATGCCCTGACGAATTGAGGCTGTTCTGAGGGCAAAAGCTCAAGAGGTTGCAACTCAATATTAGAAGCGATCTCAGTGAGATTGAAAGAGGAGTCGCAAAGAAACATAGGGGGTTTAAAGATTGTGTGTACACACACACACCTTATCCATGATTTCTTTACAGAAATTCATATTCAATGTCTTCTGTACGCAGCACAGTTTCCCAGTCTAAGATGGTAGACCACCAAATGTTAAAGTTGATTATACCAATCACATGGTGAGAGTGTGGTAGTGAGCATACCTGTGCACTGGCAGTAATGTCTTCCCTGGCTTGTTTGGTCATGCTCCACAGAGCATCGGTTTGGTGTTTCTCACAGGGGTCCAGCAGCCCAGGACCATCTAAGAAAGAGGAACACAAAATCAGTACACACACACACTGATTTGTTTAACACTTTTTTGGTTACTACATGATTCCATATGTGTTATTTCATAGTTTTGATATCTTCACTATTATTCTACAATGTAGAAAATAGTAAATATAAAGAAAAACTCTGGAATGAGTAGGTGTCCAAACTTTTGACTGGTACTCTGTGTGTGTGTGTGTGTGTGATATATATATCACACACACATCCTACTGCCACATTATTTAGATTGTTCCACTCACTGTTCATTTTCGTACTGGTCCCCTAGGGGTAAGTATCAAACCCACAACCCTGCCATTGCAAGCGCCATGCTCTACCAACTGAGCCACATGGGATCAATGTGATGTGGTGGTGATTCCCCCCCTCCCCCTGGCCTAACAAATAGATGTGGGGTGAACCTGGCCTAACTAATAGATGTGGGGTAATCCCCCTGGCCTAACTAATAGATGTGGGGTGATTTCCCCCCGCCCTAACTAATAGATGTGGGGTGAACCTGGCCTAACTAATAGATGTGGGGTAATCCCCCTGGCCTAACTAATAGATGTGGGGTGATCCCCCTCCCTGGCCTAACTAATAGATATGGGGTGATTTCCCCCCCCGCCCTAACAAATAGATGTGGGGTGAACCTGGCCTAACTAATAGATGTGGGGTAATCTCCCTGGCCTAACTAATAGATGTGGGGTGATTTCCCCCCCCCCCTAACTAATAGATGTGGGGTGATCCCCCTGGCCTAACCAATAGATGTGGGGTGATCCCCCCTCCCCTGGCCTAACTAATAGATATGGGGTGATCCCCCTGGCCTAACCAATAGATGTGGTGATCCCCCGGCCTAACCAATAGATGTGGGGTGATCCCCCTGGCCTAACTAATAGTAGATGTGGGGTGATCCCCCCCCCCTGGCCTAACTAATAGTAGATGTGGGGTGATCCCCCCCTGGCCTAACTAATAGTAGATGTGGGGTGATCCCCCCTGGCCTAACTAATAGATGTGGGGTGATCCCCCCTGGCCTAACTAATAGATGTGGGGTGATTCCCCCCCTGCCTAATGAATACTATAACTCCCTCACCTGGCAGTAGGATGCCAGTAGCGATACATTCCAGGACCCTACGCATGGCTTCCCCTGGGCTGAGGGGCCCTGTGGCACTGCTGATGGCCTTCTCTACCAGCAGCTCCATAGCCTGAACACAGGGAAAGGACACACACAAACACACCACGTAAGACACAATTGACACAATCGAAAACATCAATTATCATCAACTAGCTTCCTTAGAAAAGCTCAACACTGAGACAGAACATCCTCACCCAGGATGGCATCTTGCCCCAGGTTGGCACTCGCTGGCAAAGATCCCGTAACACTCTAATGATGATCACACATGACTGAAGACCATTGGCACGAGCCTGTAGATGCCACACACACACACACCTGTTACAGTACAGTGTTACACAGAGGCTAGCCTGGAGTACTTTGTAGTTAGCCTGAGTCCCAGATCTGTTTGTGCCGTTAGGCCAACTCCATTGCTGTCATCGTCATGATCCAGGACTCCAGCTAGTTTGAAGTGATCCATTGTACATATTGTCTTTACCTGGAACCACTTGGCATGTCTCAGAGCAGCTAGGTATTCCAGGCACTTGTTCTGGTTCAGAACATCAGCAGGGTCTTTCTCAGGCACCCCTAGAGTAGGAGAGAAAGGACACACTGGCTCATTGATTACTGATCGATCACTCATATGACTGTCCAGCAGTGCCACCTACAGTTCTGTTTCACATAGATTTATGGGTTATGGCCCAGTATTAACAACAGAGAGATATTTAAATATTTAAGTGATTGCACTGGATGTGTTGATTAACAAAAGATAACAAACAGGATAATTCAACAAAATGATTATGTCAGACTGTCTTCCCACAAATCTGTTCCATGGTAAGACGATGTGCCTACAATGCGCCTACAATGCATTCAAGTTGGGAACTCAAGGAATTCTGTTTTGGGACTTGATGTTCTTAATGCATTCATTGCCATGTCATACTATTTATCAATAGACAGACATATTGAACTGAGTAGACATATGGAATGCCAAATGGTAACTTCTCAGTAATTTCACAAGATAAGCTACAGTAAGCAGTACCATGGGGCTTTCCATACTTCCATGTTCCTAGAGACTGTTGTGGCAAAAGTGGTAGACACCTTACCGCAGGGGTGGACAAACTACAGCCCGTGGGCCGGAACTGGCCAACGAGCCTATTCAATCCTGCCCGATGGAGGTTTGAGTAAAAAAATGTGTGTGTGTGGGGTTAAAAAAAAACACTTCAGGCCACTCAAGCATCTAAAACCAGATAGAAAGTAAGTAGAAATTATAAACGGACATACACTACCGTTCAAAAGTTGTGTCACTTAGAAATGTCCTTGTTTTTGAAAGAAAAGCACATTTTTTGACCATTAAAATAACATCAAATTGATCAGAAATAACCATAAAACTTAATTAAAAAGTACCCGCAAAACACCAGTCTCAACGTCAACAGTGAAGAGGCGACTCCGGGATGCTGACCTTCTAGGCAGAGTTTCTCTGTCCAGTGTTCTTTTGCCCATCTTAATCTTTTCATTGGTCAGTCTGAGATATGGCTTTTTCTTTGCATCTCTGCCTAGAAGGCCAGAATCCCAGAGTCACGTCTTCACTGTTGAGACTGGTGTTTTGTGGGTACTATTTAATGAAGCTGCTAGTTGAGGACTTGTGAGGCGTCTGTTTCTCAAACTAGATAGTCTAATATACTTGTCCTCTTGCTCAGTTGTGCACCGCGGCCTCCTACCCTTACTATTCTGGTTAGCCAGTTTGCGCTGTTCTGTGAAGGGAGTAGTACACAGCGTTGTACCAGATCTTCAGTTTCTTGGCAATTACTCGCATGGAATAGCCTTCATTTCTCAGAACAAGAATAGACTGACGAGTTTCAGAAGAAAGTGCTTTGTTTCTGGCCATTGAGCCTGTAATCGAACCCACAAATGCTGATGCTCCAGATACTCAACTAGTCTATAGAAGTCCAGTTTTATTGCTTCTTTAAATCAGAACAACAGTTTCCAGCTGTGCTAACATAATTGCAAAAGGGTTTTCTAATGATCAATCAGCCTTTTAAAATGATAAACTTCGATTAGCTAACACAACGTGCCATTGAAACACAGGAGTGATGGTTGCTGATAATGGACCTCTACATAGGCGTACAGATATTCCATTTTTAAAAATCAGCCATTTCCAGCTACAATTTACAACATTAGCAATGTCTACACTGTATTTCTGATCAATTTGCTGTTATTGTAAATGGACAACAAAAAAAAGTGTTTCTTTCAAATACAAGGACATTTCTAAGTGACCCAAACTTTTGAACGGTAGTGTATATATTTCAAATAACTGCCATTTTTCAGGCCCGTAAATTGCTTTTGACAAACAATTCGGTCCGTAAAAGAATCTGCGTGTCCCTCCACAAAATTTGGTAATCCCAATGTGGCCCTTCAGCAAAAAACATTGCCCACCCCTGCGTTAGATCCTCTGGTACAGGGGGATATACATGTACATACTGTATGGTTGTCTAGGTCTGCTGATACAGGCAGACACACTGATCAACAAACCCAAACACAACTTAAGCAATGGGAAATATAATTTGTTTTCCAAGTAGTGTATACAGTAATAGAAAAAGGTGAAATCAGCTCAAATAGGTGAGGGAGTGTTTTACATCTCACAATGGTTCTAACAGTGTGCTGCACTGCATCGCAGCCTAATCAATTCATAAATCTCGTCGCAACTTTAATAGAGACCATTGTGTGGGGATAGAATTACACTCCAACACCGTGTCAACCAATACTTTGATAATGCCGTTTCAGTTAGCAGGCATGAGAGACGGAAGTGTGGGAAGGTCATGGGACCTTGTGAAATCCCTTAGCAACTATTGACCAATTACATGACAGAAATAGACATGGCGATCAATGGTAACAAAATAAAGTCATTAATTTCAGAAAAGTGTTAAATGCACCCTTAACCCTGGGCATCATCTTCACATAGCTCAGTACTTCCATTGTTGTCATGGTTTCATGGGGCATATCTGGGCATGTTTAGAGAAACATACACAAAAACCTTAATGGCATAGAAAGGTCGGAGAGCCCGGCTTTAGATTTCCATATCAAACAAAGTGAAAAACAACTGGTACTACAAATAATGGATAAATTAAAACAAGAGACAGAAACAAAATGGTGAGTCAATTCACTTCATATCATCGGTGTCCGGGATGGGAGAAACAAAAGTATTATTCTATGATATCTACCACATTTGGATGAAATAGTCATTATGTGCTTGGTTAAAAGTCCCATTTGAGTTTTTTTTGGTTCAGCTTGAGGTTTGGGGGACACACAGTGCATTTATTGGACTGAAAGCTTGGCTTCTCTAACCTTTCTCAGCCGCTTTGTCTCCTGCCTTTTCCTCCTTGTCAGGGGCAGGGTCCTCCCTCATCAGTGGCGAGGTTAGAGAGATGGTGACCTGCATTTTTGGCTCCTTGCTCGAAAAAATCACGATGTTGGCTTCCTCAGGGTGAGCCTTCACCTCATACTGATCTTCAGAAAATGGCTGCCGGTTAAAAGGACACTGGATTACTCACTACAGAGGAGGGGGTTATCTTTATGGACTGGGGGGCAGGGGAGATTAGTTTGATAGGGCACTGGATTCATGTATTTGGCCCCAGATATTCAAATAATTTCTTAATAGCTGCATTTAGCTTTTAAAAAGGCCAATTTAGATAACCTTGTGCTAGTGGACAAATGCAGAATTATATATTTTTTTTTAGACAGTAGTTGTCAATACATGGGCACAAATGTTGTTTTTAATCAATGGCTTTATGTAACCTTAGGGGAGTAAATTTTAACTATAGCCCCACTCTCTCTGTAGGGTTCAGGTGTCATAACCAGGCAGTGGCACTAAAGATCAGTCAAATGCACTACTAATGAAACACTTATTGTAGCAGAACTTCAGGAGGGAGGAAGGAAATGCAACACACACCACAGGTTTAATCTACACCTGGGCTCAACAAGTATTTGTTTTCTTTCAAATGCTTTGAACATTTAGTTAAACCTGCTTGGAGTGCCAGATGTGCAGAATTTGCACTCACTTGTATTTGATTTGTTTTACCATTTCATTGTTTCCATTGTGCCAGACAAGCTCATAGCTCAATCAAGCGCAGCCAAAGTATTTGAATGAAAACAATTACTTTAAGCCAAATCTGTTTGGTATAGGTCCTCTCCTTAACTGTTTCGTTTTGAATAGCCTTGATGTCCATCTGTATCCACTCTCCTTTAATAATTAATGATACAGTGTGATCTTCCAATTAGTTCCTCCTTCAGTGTTGGTGCCGATTTCTTTCACTTTAGCCCTGATGACAACCTCACGACATGAAGTCAAGCGTTGTAGTTCGTATTTAAAATGATCAGATTTCCTCTGTTGTGACACTTTGCCTAACAAATATGATTGGGGGGGCTGCTTATAATGGTTGATGTGATTAATATTTCTGGTGTGTAATCCAACTGTATGTAGAAAATCCCACCTCCAACACATAGACAGTGGATCCCAAAAGACAGTGATTCCACTAAAGGAAAGCTGTCTGTGGTCTTACCGCCATTTCTTTGGGCAGCTGCTCAGCAATGTCCTTCAGCAGAGAGAGGGTGGGCTTCTTGGCAGCCAGCAGAATGAGCTCCACGTTCCTATCCCCATGGAGCAGCAGGCCCTTGGCCAGGATGCCCACCCTCATCACCCCCTTCAGCATACGGGCCGCCTGGTTGTCCGGTCTATACACCAGGGATCAGAGGACCAGCAGGAATGAGTAAAGAAAAAGCTACAGATCAGGCTACATGCCCATGGCCCACACCACGAGGGATCAGCGTTACAGAACTTTCAAGTATAAATGTGTTGTAGAGAACATTGTGTGAATGATGTAGTGCACTAGTACAGACCCATACAGCTCTTACCCTTTCTCTCCAGCATCAGCCTCTGTAGCAGCCGATGGAGCAGCCGACGGAACAGCCGACGGAGCAGCCGACGGAGGCTCTTTCTCCAGCAGGGAGACAGACACCAATTTGAGGGCTCTCTCAGTGTGGGAGACGATCCTCTGCACCGCCTGCAACTCCTCCTCCACAGGGTAGATGGTGGAGTGTTTGGCCATGATGTGACGGTCGTCTGGGGAGTCCGGCCGACGCACAGGCTGCTAAGGGGAAAAGAGAAGAGCTCAATAAAACCAGGTGCCCTCTTAAAACTAGCCACTTCTGGAAACAAACTGAAAAGCTAAAACACCAGTTTTTTTCTCTATTGATCAAGTTCATATAAATGATTGATTGAATCATTGATTCTCACCAGTAGGGGGGGAACTGGCATGCCGGGCCGGCTCATGAGTGGAGGGGGGGCCATCATGTGCCTCTGCTCCCCCCAGTACAACTGCTCCTCCTCCCTCCTCCTCCAGTACATGTCCTCCTCATAGCGGCTGGCAGAGGACACACATACAGAACAGGAATATTAAATATTCTGACTGGGTAGATTTTTCTGCTGAGATACCCGTCTCTGTCAGGTGAAAATGCTGATCAGGAGATAAGGAAACATCTTTGAGACAGTTAGAAAGCAGTTTGCAAAATTATGCAGGGGGAATGAAGAGAACTTCTTGATCAACAGAAAGCAAATTACAGACTCCTTTTTCAATCTGCGTATTCCCTCAAATCTCAGTTGTCTTGAGTCTGCGCAGAACTTTCAGGACCTAGAATCAATGGAGAAACTCAAGTTTTTAATCCTGTATCTATTGGACACATTCACAAAAATAGTTATGGCCTCTAAACCCTCAAGATGCATAGCGGACCCTATTCCAACTAAACTAATGAAAGGCAGGCCAAGCACCGGAAGTAGCTCTCTGTTGAACATAATAAATGGCTCCCTATCCTCCGAATGTGTACCGCAAACGACCACCCCTCATCACTGTCAAAAGCACCATAAAATGGCTTCCCGGGTGGCGCAGTGTTCTAAGCCACTGAATCGCAGTGCTAGCTGTGCCACCAGAGACTCTGGGTTCGAGCCCAGGCTCTGTCGCAGCCGGCCGCGACCAGGAGGTCCATGGGGCGACGCACAATTGGCCTAGCGCCGTCCGGGTTAGGGAGGGTTTGGCCGGTAGGGATATCCTTGTCTCATTGCGCACTAGCGACTCCTGTGGCGGGCCGGGCGCAGTGCACGCTGACCAGGTCGCTAGGTGTACGGTGTTTCCTCCGACACATTGGTGCAGCTGGCTTCCGGGTTGGATGCGCGCTGTGTTAAGAAGCAGTGTGGCTTGGTTGGGTTGTGTTTCGGAGGACGCATGGCTCTCGACCTTCGTCTCTCCTGAGCCCGTACGGGAGTTGTAGTGATGAGACAAGACAGTAACTACTAACAATTGGATACCACAAAATTGGGGAGAAAAAGGGAGTAAATGTTGTTTTTTAAGAAAAGAAAAAAAGCGCCCTAAAACACTTCAGCGAGCAGGCCTTTCTAATCGACCTGGCCTGGGTATCCTGGAAGGATATTGACATTCCATCAGTACAGGATGCCTGGGTATTCTTTAAAAGTGCTTTCCTCACCATCTTAAATAAGCATGCCCCATTCAAAAAATGTAGAACTAAGAAAAGATATAGCGCTTGGTTCACCCCAGACCTGACTGCCCTTGACCAGCACAAAAACATCCTGTAGCATTCTGCATTAGCATTGAATAGCCCCCGCGATATGCAACTTTTCAGGGAAGTTAGGAACCAATATACACAGGCAGTTTGAAAAAGCTAGCCTTTGCCTTCCTAACAGAAATTTGCATCCTGTAGCACAAACTTCAAAAAGTTCTGGGCCACTGTAAAGTCCATGGAGAATAAGAGCACCTCCTCCCAGCTGCCCACTGCACTGAGGCTTGATCTTTATCTTGGCCAGGTCGCAGTGGTAGATGAGAACAAGTTCTCAACTGGCCTATCTGGTTAATAAAGTTGAAAAAAAATGGAAAGAAATAAAGCACTAAATAAAGTTAAGTTAGTGTTAAAACCTCTTACGGATAAGCCCGTTTCCCCCCCCAATTTTTGCCTAAAATGACTTATCCAAATCTAAACACTGCTGATAAATTCTTGACAAGAACAAAAAAAAAAAATGTGATCATATTACTCCAGTGCTAGCCTCTACACAGGCTTTATGTTAAGGCTAGGGCTGAGTTCCAAGGTTTTACTGTTAACCTACAAAGCATTACATGGGCTTGCTCCTACCAATCTCTTCGATCTGGTCCTGCGTTAACACCTACACCTGCGCTACGGTCACAAGACGCAGGCCTCCTTATTGTCCCAAGAATTTCTAAGCAACAGCTGGAGGCAGGGCTTTCTCTTATAGAGCTCAATGTTTATGGAATGGTCTGCCTACCCATGTGAGAGACGCAGACTTTAAGTCTTCTCTTGAGTAGGTCCTAACCTGTACCCCAATACATTGACTCGGTACCAATACCCCATGTACAGTGTGGCAAAAAAGTATTTAGTCAGCCACCAATTGTGCAAGTTCTCCCACTTAAAAAGATGAGAGGCCTGTAATTTTCATCATAGGTACACTTCAACTATGACAGACAAAATGAGAAAAGAAAATCACATTGTAGGATTTTTTATGAATTTATTTGCAAATTATGGTGGAAAATAAGTATTTGGTCAATAACAAAAGTTTCTCAATACTTTGTAATTGCCAACAAAGCGTATATAACAGAGGTCAAACATTTTCTGTAAGTCTTCACAAGGTTTTCACACACTGTTGCTGGTATTTTGGCCCATTCCTCCATGCAGATCTCCTCTAGAGCAGTGATGTTTTGGGGCTGTTGCTGGGCAACACGGACTTTCAACTCCCTCCAAAGATTTTCTATGGGGTTGAGATCTGGAGACTGGCTAGGCCACTCCAGGACCTTGAAATGCTTCTTACGAAGCCACTCCTTCATTGCCCGGGCGTTGTGTTTGGGACCATTGTCATGCTGAAAGACCCAGCCACGTTTCATCTTCAATGCCCTTGCTGATGGAAGGAGGTTTTCACTCAAAATCTCACGATACATGGCCCCATTCATTCTTTCCTTTACACGGATCAGTCATCCTGGTCCCTTTGCAGAAAAACAGTCTCAAAGCATGATGTTTCCACCCACATACTTCACAGTAGGTATGGTGTTCTTTGGATGCAACTCAGCATTCTTTGTCCTCCAAACACGACAAGTTGAGTTTTTACTAAAAAGTTATATTTGGTTTCATCTAACCATATGACATTCTCCCAATCTTCTTCTAGATCATCCAAATGCTCTCTAGCAAACTTCAGACGGGCCTGGACATGTACTGGCTTAAGCAGGGGGACACGTCTGGCACTGCAGGATTTGAGTCCCTGGCGGCGTAGTGTGTTACTGATGGTAGGCTTTGTTACTTTGGTCCCAGCTCTCTGCAGGTCATTCACTAGGTCCCCCCGTGTGGTTCTGGGATTTTTGCTCACCGTTCTTGTGATCATTTTGACCCCACGGGGTGAGATCTTGCGTGGAGCCCCAGATCGAGGGAGATTATCAGTGGTCTTGTATGTCTTCCATTTCCTAATAATTGCTCCCACAGTTGATTTCTTCAAACCAAGCTGCTTACCTATTGCAGATTCAATCTTCCCAGCCTGGTGCAGGTCTACAATTTTGTTTCTGGTGTCCTTTGACAGCTCTTTGGTCTTGGCCATAGTGGAGTTTGGAGTGTGACTGTTTGAGGTTGTGGACAGGTGTCTTTTATACTGATAACAAGTTCAAACAGGTGCCATTAATACAGGTAACGAGTGGAGGACAGAGGAGCCTCTTAAAGAAGAAGTTACAGGTATGTGAGAGCCAGAAAACTTGCTTGTTTGTAGGTGACCAAATACTTATTTTCCACCATAATTTGCAAATATATTAATTAAAAATCCTACTATGTGATTTTCTGGATTTTTTTCTTCTCATTTTATCTGTCATAGTTGAAGTGTACCTATGATGAAAATTACAGGCCTCTCATCTTTTTAAGTGGGAGAACTTGCACAATTGGTGGCTGACTAAATACTTTTTTTGCCCCATATATAGCCTAGTTATTGTTGTCATTTTCTTGTGTTACTTTTGGATATTTATTTTTTTAAAGTTTATTCAGTAAATATTTTCTTAACTCTATTTATTGAACTGCATTGTTGGTTAGGGCTCGTAAGTAAGCACTTCAAGGTAAGGTATTGTATTCGGCGCATGTGACAAATACAATTTGATGATTGAGTGTCCAGTTTTGTGCCCCCTCAGTCTCGTGCAGTGGAGGAGATCTTCGTGGGCTATACTCAGCCTTGTCTCAGGGTAGTAAGTTCGTGGTCTGTTGATATCCCTCTAGTGGTGTGGGGGCTGTGCTTTGGCAAAGTGGGTGGGTTATATCCTGTCTGGTTGGCCCTGTCTGGGGGTATCGTCGGACGGGGCCACAGTGTCCTTCAACCCCCCCATCTCAGCCTCCAGTATCTATGCTGCAATAGTCTATGTACCTGAGGGCTAGGGTCAGTCTGGTATATATGGTGTAATTGTCCTGTCTGATCTGGTGTCCTGTGTGAATTTAAGTATGCTCCCTCTAATTCTCTCTCTCCCCCCAGAGGACCTGAGCCCTAGGACCATGCCTCAGAACTACCTGCCTGATGACTCCTGGCTGTCCACAGTCCACCTGGCCGTGCTGCTGCTCCAGTTTCAACTGTTCTGCCTGAGGCTATGGAACCCTGACCTGTTCACCGGACGTGGTACCTTGTCCCAGACCTGAGGTTTTCAACTCTCTATCGCACCTGCTGTCTCGACCTCTGAATTCTTTGCTATGAAAAGCCAACTGACATCTACTCCGGAGGTACTGACCTGTTGCACTCTCTAAAACCACTGATTATTATTTGACCCTGCTGGTCATCTATGAACGTTTGAACATCTTGAAGAACAATCTGGCCTTAACAGGCATAATATTCTATTACTGAAGAAGGCAGGGGATTCCCCTTTTGGTTGAACCAGTGTGACAGCGTGGGTTGCAAAACTGCATGGGGAGTTTACCCAGCACCCACAAGTGGGGTTCCCCTGTCTGCCTTCCTCTGGCATCATCAGCAAGAAACATAGGAAGAATGACTAAGCACAGCTCAAACCTTAACCCCAAATGGATGAGGCTAGGATTTGGGGAGGGTAAGCTTGATCCTAGATCTGTGCCTAAGCAAGGGCTCTGACCTCATCTCTGTGTGCCAGCTGCCGTCTGGCTCTGACCTCATCTCCAAGTGCCAGCGCTGCTCGTCATCCCGCTGTCTCTTCAGCACAGCCTTCTGCTTCCTCAGTTTGCCCTCTTGCAGCTTCCTGGCCCGATTACTGGGCTTGATCTCCACCGACAGCTCTGGGTTCACCTTCTTCTACAGGAGGGGATGGAAGGGATAGTAAACAATGTCAAGAGCTGTCAAACATACATACATAAAATACATACATAACACACACCCAGTGAGTGAGTAGCAGGCTCTCCAACTGAGAGGTAGGCCTATAGCCATCATCCAAATAAATGATTATATGATGTGTCAAGGTATTCATAATTCAACAGATGACCAAATTACAAGGGGGCTACAGGACATCAAGCAATGTCTACATCCTGCCTAAATAAATTCTGCCATCTAGTGGCGCTAGTTTTGCAGTGACTTGACATAATGCTTGTACAACAGGGCTCAATGCCTAAGTTGCAGTCAATTAATTTTGGCAGTACAATAAGTGCATTGTAGTACGTAGCTGCTAGCTCTAGAAACATCTTGCGAAAAGATAATGCATCGTATGTAGTACTTTCTTACCTTGTACTGCAGCCGGTGCCTGCGTCCCTTCAGGTGCATGTCTTTAGCATTGGGGTCATTGAAACTGCATTCACAGAGTTTACAGTGGAAGCGAATTACCTTCCCATCATCATTACGCACCTGAGGATAAAAATGTAAACTTGCATTACAACATACCTTAGTATCTTTAACAACATGGTTAGTGAATCAATTAAATAAACAAGAAATAAATGAACTCCTACCTCCTCCACATAGTCATGTCCTACAGGCTGGACGTCGCCCTGCCTCCCCACTCCATCCCCGTCCTCATCGTCACTCGTGGTCTCACTCTTTGACGCTGTTGCTGACTGCTTGGCTTCATTCTCCTTGGCTACTGGAGGGGTGGCCGGCTTGTTGGCTGTCAAGAGAAAGTCCAAATATAAGTATGGAGCATTTTGGCATTGTAGCTTGAGTCCAAAATTACTGCTTAAATGAAACATTATTGGTTTATTCTGTCAGGACAGATATCATAATTCCAACTAATAAACACTGATTCCTTGGAAGACTTACCAAGAAGGGTTATTTTGGGTGCGACTGGCTTCTTCACAGGTGCTGGGGCCTTGGTGGCGTTTACGACCACCAGTTTGGGTGGCGCTACCGGAGCAGTTGCCGTAACAATGATAGGGGTTGTCTTCCCAGCTGTCGACGTTGAGATAATTGGAGCATTGTTCACTAAAACAGGCTCAGTTGAAGGTATAGGTTTGCCTAGTTTGGTGTGGAGCTTCACCACCTACACAGGGTTAAGAGGGAGAGAAATAAAACTAAGGCATGCACAATACCAGTATCGCAATATTTAAAACACGAAGGAGAGCAAACTCTTTGGTCCTTTAAAAACCTGCTGTATGTAAAATATTGTGCTATAGCTTGGAAAATAAATACATGTGACTCTGGATGACAACAATGTTTGTTTCCAACATTAGGGCTGTTTTCCTAAAGAAGTTAAATCTGCTTTGTGTTTAGTTTGCCACGATACTAACGAGTATCATGATACTAGTATCGTCCCGGCCCTAAATAAAACATCATAATACATTGACTCCCTGGAAAACATTGGCAACTGTTACGGAGTGGGCTATACAGGCTAAATAAAATAAAAAGTAACAATAAAATGGATGTCACATAAATGCCTGATTAAAAAGTGTTATACTAAAGACATACCAACTATCACAGAGCTGATCTAGACAAATTAGCTAGCTAAAGAGTGCATCAATTAGCTAGCTAAACGGTGCATCAATTAGCTAGCTAGTTGCCTGATGTTACTCCTCCTGTCAGTGCAGCTGTGCTGACCTTCTGGTGCTTGGCCCCTCGGATATGGGCAGCGTACGCGTCTACGCCAGTGCAGGCAATGTCACATAGTTCACAGCGTAGCTGGGTCTGAATCCCCCGGGGCCCGTTGCTCCCCCCCGCGCTGCCAGACTTCAGAGCTGCATCCTTCTTCTTGTGCTTCTGGCCCTCGAGGTGCTCTCGGTACGTCTGCAGAGAAAACAATTCAACAACAGTTAATTAAACTTATCTACAACAGCAAACCTTCAACAACAAAAAAATTGTACATCCTGTGTTGCTACAGTATGTCTCCTCTTAGGCACTTTGTTTAACTGTTGTATGTTAAAATACTGTACATTCATTTGAGTCTAAAGTGCTTATGTCCATTGCCGACAAATAACCTGTCCCTCATAACGCATCATCCACAAAGCGCCGCTACCTGCGGTCCAGCACAGCTGATCTTGCAGATGTCGCAGTAGTGCAGCTGGGGTTGCTTGGGCGGTGCTTTCGGCTTCTGAAGCTTGTTCTGGTGGAACATGGGCTTCTTGTAGGCGTTGACCGTGGGAGCAGCCACCATGTTGCTGCCCGCATTGCTCCAGGAGGAGCTGGTGAGCTGCTTGGGAGGCGGATGGGACTGCTGGGGGGGCGGCTGGGGCTGAGGAGGTGGTAGCTGGGCAGGCTGGTAGTATGAGGGGTGGAAGTGTAGCCACTTGAATCATAAGTAGAGTAGCTGACGCCTGAGAGGTAAAAAAAAAAAAAAGAGGAGAGAGAGTTGAGACGGGGAAAGAAGGGTGGGGGGGAATCACACTGTAAAAACATACACTGCGACAAATAAATATATTTCACAAAGGTTGATTCTTGGCTGTGTGGGGATATGTTCTTGTTCTTGCCAGAGTAGGTGCCAGCTGTGGAGCTGAAGGACGAGCAGGGGGTGTAAGACGAGATGGGGGGCTGCTGTACACTGGTGGACACTGGGTAGATGTTGTAGCTGGTGGACGCTGAGCTGGCAGGGGCCAGAGGCTTTAAAGTTGTGACATGCCTCTGTGGTGGTGGCGGCTGGCTGTATACTGTGCTGACTGGACTGTAGCCACTCTTCACGCCTACAGGGAAGGAAACCATCACAGAGTGTTGTTTAACAGGCTTGGTTCCAATTCAACGATATTCAATACACTGGCTTTTGTAGTACACCAGCAGCCAAGTTCTTTTGCACAGTGTAGGTGTTTAAATGAATAGTGTATAAACACAGTAATAACGATGTACTGTCAGATGAGAGAACATTTCAAATGAATAATTGGCTTTTGTATTAGTGTTATGACAATTTATGTGTGATTATGCGTGGGAAGAAGGTTGGCAATGACTCTGACCTGTCTGGTAGTAAGCTTCTGTTGGTGTCCGATGGGCTGGAGCTATACTAGTCTGGTAGTATTGCTTAGTCTCATAACTAGTGGCTGCAGGCAGGCGTCCGTAACTGTAGTTATCCTGAAAGGTTGTTTTACAGCATGAACATGGATGGCAGAAAAGTGTAAATAGTAAGCAAAATAGATTGTGACTTTAACAATCTAAAATTCTCCCCATGTACTTGAATTTATATACAATAGCTCAGTGGTCACCAACCTTTTCTGAGTCAAGCAAGCCGAGATCTACAGCACAGATTTTTAAAACACGACTTAACTGTAACATTAACCTAATAAAAACGGTTCTGTAGGAATGAGGTTTGTGTAGTAGGCCTAATAAATTATCACATCCTATTGGCTATATGCATGGTCTGCCAATATTGTTCTTCTTAGACCATATACTTCAAAAGTCGAGCTTTGATAACAAAATAGATCACTTGGTGTAGCACTTGTTACGCACAGCGGAGAATCAATTTTAATAATTTGCTTCTTTATTTTACTGGACTGATGGTACCTGCATCTGATGGTCATGGTGCTTTCAAGACAACTGGGAACTCGGGAATAAAAAGGAGGTCAATGATCTTTAGATTGGAAAGTCGGAGTTCTAGAAAGAGGCCCAAGTTCCGACTTGGAATTCTGAGTTGGATGACCGTTCAAAGCGATTTTTCCCCAGTTGGTGAGACTGACCAGAGTGAGGGCACACCGTCTCCACCTGATGGCGAAACTCGAGTCGCACCGCGTCTGCCTCATGCATAAATTCATGTTGTTCCTATGACCAGAGAAAGTGAAATATTCCTCGATATTAAAATATAGACAACGAGCTGCTGCTAATAATAATATTAATAATCAAAACGCAGGGCTAGCTACACGTGTGCACCTACTGCTAATAGCGCAACACACAAAAAAGAGCACAAGCCTTTATCGTTGGCTTTTCTACAGACATGTTTGGTGATCTACTAGGAATTCCTTGACGCTCGACCAGTCGATCGTGATCGACCACTGCAATAGCCAATAGATAAAAAACACGACAACAGCATGCAATGGGATGATAAGGAATGGAATTGTGACTTACCGTTTCAGTGTATATCGGTAGCTGGTATGTCTGTGGGGTGGTGGTGGGTTGGGGCGTGGGGTCCGGCTGCCGGTAGCCATAGTCTGGGGGGGTAGCGTGGGTCTGGTAGGCCACCGGGTAGGCAGAGGCAACGGGCCTGGCTGGTTGTGCAGGGGCAGGGGCATAGGAGGCAGTCACTGCATGGGCCACGGCAGGGGCCGGCTGGACATTGTAGCTGGCTGTGGTGGGATGGGCATAGGCTGGTGGAGGCTGAACGCTGTGGGGACAGAGACAAGATGGAGGGAAGAATGAGGCACATGAAACAAGGTAAGGAACTTGTCTGTCAGCCCTACATTAAAGACCAAAATTGGTTAAAGAAAAATGGTGAAAAATAAAGTACACCAGTTGAATTTAAGAACCAAAAAAAGTACAGCTGCACCATACAGGTTGCAAAAAGAGATTTGATGTGCAGATTCTATGGCACAAGGTTTATGAACTGACAAAAACTCTGCCTAGCTCTGCAGATTTTGCTGTTTAGAGAATCATTAGATCACTTGTTTTGATACTGCCCATATGTAGCTTTGTTTTGGTCGCTGGTAAAGGAACGGCTGAAGAATTGCAACATTTACCCGGATCTCTGCAAATAGCACTCCTGGGTGACTTGAAAAGCCATAGATCAATTGATCAATAATACTCTCAGTAAAAATGTTAATCTTTAATTTACAATCTGTAGAAATAGAAATTCTATGAGAATAGAAAGTGAAACATTACAGCACAGTTGAAAAAAGATATGGCAATTAGAAATCAAAACTGGAAGGTTTTCAGAGATAGATGGGAGGGGTTGAGGGTAGCTGAAGGGTGGGACTAAAAACAAATTAAAAAAGATAACTAATGTAAAATATTCAGTGTCCGTAAAATGTATATAGTATGAATAAGCTGGAAGTAGAAGCATAAGTGTTGTTGTCCATTAGTTTACTCCACACACACTGCCTTCGGAAAGTTCAGACCCTTTGTCTTTTTCCAGTCAGGTTACAGCCTTATTCTAAAATGTATTAAATCGTCCCCCCCCCCCACTCAATCTAGACACAATGCCCCATAACGAACAAAGCAAAAACAGGTTTTTAGAAATGTTTTCTAATTTATTAAAAGAAACGGAAATATCACATTGACATAAGTATTCAGACCCTTTACTCTGTACTTTGTTGAAGCACCTTTGACAGTGATTACAGCCCTGAGTCTTCCTGGCGATGATGCTACAAGCTTGGCAAACCTGTATTTGGGGATTTTCTTCCATTTTTCTCTGCATTTCCTCTCAAGCATGGTCAGGTTGTATGGGTGCGTTGCCGCACAGCTATTTTCAGGTCTCCCTAGAGATGTATGATTTGGTTCAAGTCCGGGCTCTTGCTGGGCCCCTCAAGAACATTCAGAGACTTGTCCCGAAGCCACTCCTGCGTTGTCTTGGCTGTGTGATAAGGGTCATTGTCCTGTTGGAAGGTGAAGCTTCACCCCAGTCGGAGGTCCTGAGCACTAGGAGCAGGTTTTCATCAAGGATCTCTGTACTTTGCTCCATTCATCTTTGCCTCTATCCTGACTAATCTCCCAATCGCTGAAAAACATCCCAACAGCATGATGCTGCAACCACCATGCGTCACCTTAGGGATGGTGCCAGGTTTACTCCAGATGTGATCCTTGGCATTCAGACCAAAGAGTTCAATCTTGGTTTCATCAGACCAGAGAATCTTGTTTCTCATGGTCAGAGTCCTTTGGGTGCCTTTTGGCAAACTACAAGCGGAGCTGTCATTTGCTGTTTATTGAGGAGTGGCTTCTGTCTGGCCACGATACCATAAAGGCCTGATTGGCAGAGTGCTGCAGAGATTGTTGTCCTTCTGAAAGGTTCTCCCATCTCCACAGAGGAACTCTAGAGCTCTGTCAGAATGACCATCAGGTTCTTGGGTCACCTCCCTGAGTCTTGGTGGTTCCAAACTTCTTCCATTTCGGAATGATGGAGGCCACTGTGTTCTTGGGGAAGTTCAATGCTGCATTCAATTTTTGGCACCCTTCCCCAGATCTGTGCCTCGACAGAATCCTGTCTCAGAGCTCGATACACGTGTGTGTGTGTGTGTGTGTGTGTGTGTGTGTGTGTGTGTGTGTAGCAACAGTCAAAAGTTTGGACAGAGCTACTCATTCAAGGGTTTTTCTTTATTTTTTACTATTTTCTACATTGTATAATAATAGTAAAAGACATCAAAACTATAAAATAACACATATGGAATCGTGTAGTAACCAAATCAAAATACACTGCTCAAAAAAATAAAGGGAACACTAAAATAACACATCCTAGATCTGAATGAAATTTTCTTATTAAATACTTTTTTCTTTACATAGTTGAATGTGCTGACAACAAAATTACACAAAAATTATCAATGGAAATCAAATTTATCAACCCATGGAGGTCTGGATTTGGAGTCACACTCAAAATGAAAGTGGAAAACCACACTGCAGGCTGATCCAACTTTGATGTAATGTCCTTAAAACAAGTCAAAATTAGGCTCAGTAGTGGTGTGTGGCCTCCACGTGCCTGTATGACCTCCCTACAACGCCTGGGCATGCTCCTGATGACGTGGCGGATGGTCTCCTGAGGGATCTCCTCCCAGACCTGGACTAAAGCATCCGCCAACTCCTGGAAAGTCTGTGGTGCAATGTGGCGTTGGTGGATGGAGCGAGACATGATGTCCCAGATGTGCTCAATTGGATTCAGGTCTGGGGAAAGGGCGGCCCAGTCCATAGCACCAATGCCTTCCTCTTGCAGGAACTGCTGACACACTCCAGCCACATGACGTCTAGCATTGTCTTGCATTAGGAGGAACACCGGGCCAACCGCACCAGCATATGGTCTCACAAGGGATCTGAGGATCTCATCTCGGTACCTAATGGCAGTCAGGCTACCTCTGGCGAGCACATGGAGGGCTGTGCGGCCCCCCAAAGAAATGCCACCCCACACCATGACTGACCCACCGCCAAACCGGTCATGTTGGAGGATGTTGCAGGCAGCAGAACCTTCTCCACGGCGTCTCCAGACTCTGTCACGTCTGTCACATGTGCTTAGTGTGAACCTGCTTTCATCTGTGAAGAGCACAGGGCGCCAGTGGCGAATTTGCCAATCTTGGAGTTCTCTGGCAAACGTCCTGCACGGTGTTGGGCTGTACGCACAACCCCCACCTGTGGACGTCGGGCCCTCATACCACCCTCATGGAGTCTGTTTCTGACCGTTTGAGCAGACACATGCACATTTGTGGCCTGCTGGAGGTCATTTTGCAGGGCTCTGGCAGTGTTCCTCCTGCTCCTCCTTGCACAAAGGCGGAGGTAGCGGTCCTGCTGCTGGGTTGTTGCCCTCCTACGGCCTCCTCCACGTCTCCTGATGTACTGGCCTGTCTCCTGGTAGCGCCTCCATGCTCTGGACACTACGCTGACAGACACAGCAAACCTTCTTGCCACAGCTCGCATTGATGTGCCATCCTGGATGAGCTGCACTACCTGAGCCACTTGTGTGTGTTGTAGACTCCGTCTCATGCTACCACTAGAGTGAAAGCACCGCCATTCAAAAGCATTCAAAAGGCCTGACCAAAACATCAGCCAGGAAGAATAGGAACTGACCACTAGACCGCCAGCATTCAAAAGTGACCAAAACATCAGTCTGAGAAGTGGTCTGTGGTCACCACCTGCAGAACCACTCCTTCATTGGGGGTGTCTTGCTAATTGCCTATAATTTCCACCTGTTGTCTATTCCATTTGCACAACAGCATGTGAAATGTATTGTCAATCAGTGTTGCTTCCTAAGTGGACAGTTTGATTTCACAGAAGTGTGATTGACTTGGAGTTACATTGTGTTGTTTAAGTGTTCCCTTTATTTATTTGAGATTAGGGCTGGGCGATATGGCCAAAATCTCATATCCCTATATAGGTCATTTCATATCCCGATAATGATACCTATCACGATATAGCACATTTTCTGTAAATTCAATGAATAAATAGTTTATATAAAATGACCACATGTAAAGGCCCATTTCTTAATACATTTTGAATTATACTCAACAAATAAAAGGTACTTACTCATATTTGATTATTTCTCCTTTTATTTAGGACCTTTGAGCAAATTTTCAATTAAGCATTTAACAAAATATATGAATGTATAAAATCTAAAATAGGTAAATAGAAAACACTTCAACTGTAGTTGCAAACAAAATAAATATAGGCCTAAAAAAATATTTATTTTTGGGGGCTTGCCTGTTTTGAATGTTATTTTGGCATTAATAAGTGTCACATATCAATTTGCATTTGGTACCTTGGGTCGAGTGTTGCACCGACTCATGAAACCCCCGTTTCTCAACCGTGTAAATTTGGGCCATGTCTTTGCAGATGTAAGTTGTAATGGCAGCTGTTATCTCCTTCCATCTTCGTGATTCTTTGCCATATGGTGCGCCGCGGTAAAAGCCTGAGTCGTGGGTTTGTTTTGAGCACTCTACTGTACTTTTTTGCATCTCATCCGTAGACTCGCCATACTGTTTCACATGATTCTTGCGTAGGTGGTAAAATAGGTTAGTGATGTTTGAACCGATTGTCGGGACCGTTCTGCGGCATATTTTGCAGAGGACGGTTTTCTGGTCCGTGTCAGACTTTTCATACCTAAACCACGTCCATGCGACCGAAGTAGCCCCTCTTTTAGGTACGGGCTCCGTGCTCTGTGTCACGTTCACACTCCTCCATGTTTGTTTGTGTTGCAAATTCCCTTTTACATGGCACGTGTGGAAGAACGCAAAACGTTGCCCAAAATATTGCCGTAAAGAATGTGATTTGCGACACAACGAAATAAACAATAGAGCATATGACACTATAGAGGTTTTTCTATCGTCACATGATGTACAGTCATATCGCCCAGCCGTATTTGAGATTCTTCAAAGTAGCCACCTTTGCCTTGATGACAGTTTTGCACACTCTTGGCATCCTCTCAACCAGCTTCATGAGGTAGTCACCTGGAATGGATTTTAATTAACAGGTGTGCCTTGTTAAAAGTTCATTTGTGGAATTTCTTTCCTTCTTAATGTGTTTGAGCCAATCAGTTGTGTAACTAAAAACCCTTGAATGAGTAGGTGTGCATACTTTTGACTGGTACCAATTACATTGATAGAACCCACAATGTATCTGCAATATTAAAGCTGATCTACTATAATATATTAAAGCTGATCTACTATAATATATTAAAGCTGATCTACTATAATATATATATATATATATATATATATATCAACAATGGTCAGCACTGTCCAAAAAGCAGGGCAGTGTGTGCTGTAGGCAAATGCATGATGATGTTTAATAGATGGCCTATCTCTGGCCATCTATTAAACATCATCATCCATTTGCCTACAGCACACACTGCCCTGTTTTTAGACAGTGCTGGCCATTGTTGAGCCACCTATCTACTGAAACATCAGTCTGTTTTAAAAAATGACTCAAGGAGGAGTACTGAAATAAGAAATCACCACCCACAATAAAAGCAATACTGCAGACTACAGCACTCTACATTTAACATTTAAAGAATGGAAAATCTATTTTCTGCAGAACATGCAATGCCAAAAGGATGACCTTGCAAACATAAAGCAACAGCCCTATCATTATAATGTATTTTGATGCTAACAGACCGCCTTTCTAAAATCATCTTTGTCAGCATTTTGTCTGGAATAACCACAATTTGTTTAATGAGGGACAAGGAAAGATCAAAGTAATAGATTATGGGGGGAATAAATACAAATGAAATCTGTGAAGAAGTTTAGGCTGTTCCTCACTCGTACTGTACTGATATACAACGGCACAAGCCAGCAGACATTGCAAAATGGAACTGACCAAAGAAAGCAATGTTCCTATAAAAGGAGAATGCAGTGACATCACAGTCAAGTGAGCCTGATTTATTCTAAAAAAGAATCAACTGAGAATCTACTGAGAGTGACAGCTGTAGAATGAGCTGGCAACTAGCAGCTCTAGGCTGCCATGTAAACATCAGGGAATAGTGTGAAAAAAATAATCTATGGTGATAGTTAAAAACAAGGCAAAAGTAAACATGTTGTCCCCCACAAATGATGCAGCCCCCCGGGCCAATTGAGAAATTGCATGTGACTAACATTTCAGGTAATTAGTATAGCTCCCATCTTGGGTCAATCAGTGTCATTTTTGTAAATGCCGGACCTCTATGGCAAGACGCATCATTCACCCAAGTTTGGACAAAATCGTCCAGCACAGTGTGATGAACTACTATTGTATGGAAGAAAAAAATAACTAAAGTCCCTTCACCGATTTCATCATGTGGGACAACAAAGTATTCTAACTAGTGATGCACCAATGAGACATTTTTGGCCGGTACCGACGTCCAACATTTTCCTTGCCAAAAAATACGATACCGATACTTAAAATTTTTGCGACTTTTTAACTATTTAATTGTACAAGAATGCTTAACACACACACACGGATGCAGCGGTCTAAGGCACCGCATTTCAGTGCAAGAGGCGTCACTACAGTCCCTGGTTCGATTCCAGGCTGTATCACATCTGGCCGTGATTGGGAGTCCCATTAGGGCGGCGCACAATTGGCCCAGCGTTGTCTGGTTTTGGCCGGTGTAGGCAGTCATTGCAAATAAGAATTAGTTCTTAACTGACTTTCCTAGTTAAATTAAGGTTACCCACACAGACACACACATACACCAACCACACTGACCAAAAAGTTATTTTATTGGCATTACACATGTCCCCATTACCAGTAAAACATAATCAAAACCTATTTCCTTCACTTACTTGCTGTGCCGTTTCATTGTTCAGTCGTTTCATTCTCAACCAGGATTTCTATGGAACGCCGTTTGGGTCTTTGCGTGTCAAAAAATATACTGTTTAACACTATTTGACTTGTCAAATAAGTTTGTAGACCAAACAGGACCTGAATATGACTGCACGTCACATAATAATTTAACGCCTTCATTCATTTTGTACGTAGTTATTACACATTGATTACACTACCACTCGTATTTCATGTTACAACGAATTATAGATAAATATGCTATGATGCCGGTAAAGTAGTCTAGCTGGTCATTAAAAAAAAACTTAGCTAGCTCATGGATGCAAACAATATTCTTCCACAAAAAGATAGCAAAACGACATCTGTTTCAGTAGCTATAGTTAGCTAGCTAACTATATAGCTAGGTGTCATCTAAAATAACCCTAATTTAGAAGACAGTTCTTATTTGATTAATGGTGGTCGGACCCATCTATGTGAAACTAGCCACAATACTGGCCTTCAAAATAAAAGTATTGCACAATTCTACTACTATTCTACTCATTAGCATCACTGTCAATGACATACTTTAATTTTGAAAGAAAACTGCAAATTCCACTACTGTGCCTATCTTCACAACACATAACCCCGTCCGGTTGAGCCTCACTAGCCAGATGAAGCTAGCTGGCTGCTTATAACATTAGCTTTGGGCAACAGGGTGAAGTAGCTAGCTAGCAATTTAATTTCATGAACTGAAGTTCAATTTCAATAGGCGAACAACAATACTTACAAGGACTCCTAAATCATTGCTAAGAATAATGAAAATGAATGCAGTTTCTACTGGTCATTGTTTTCAGGCTGGTTGTATTGGTGCTAACTAGGTAACGTAGGCTAACCCCATTCTGTACAAATGGGCGCAACCGCGACATTCAAACGAGGCTGCAAAGAAAACTAATGGGACTGTAGCGACTGTGTTGACATCAAAATTTGGGGTGTGGACTACGTTTCTATGCAAGCGTTGATTGACATAGTAATGGCTCTATAGTATTGGAGAAAAGTTGGGGAAAAAACTGACCCCCCCGACGTTGTACGTTACATCGTGACGTGTCATGACGTAACGTACAGCACTCATAAAGCAACTAATTCTGTCTTACAGCCTCTCTCCACCAGATGTAGCACTTCTCTCACCGTTTAAAAACAAGAAAGGGACAGGGTAAGGGGGGGATACCTAGTCATTTTTTGTGTCATCACTGCAAGCTATCATGACTCTCAAAAGCCGCTGTCTACTTCTGAAGATCAGGTTTTTAGGGTGGTGCTAAAGTGATTCAAATTTGACACAAACCTTCAAATAGGTATGTAATGGCACATTATATAAACTCTTTATAGCGTTTTATTTACATTTTAGAGGCAATAAGGTGATAAGTTGGACAGATCAAGTGAAAAAAGCTGTTTCCCCAAACGACATCCCTCTTTCTCACTATCATGCCATAGGTTTAGCTTCCCCACCCGCCATTTTAAAAAATTAAAAAACGACGGAGCTCATTGCCTTCTTGAATCATGCAGAGATAGGCATCATGAAGGTCTCGTCCTTGATTTTGTTGGAAAGGGGAGAAATTGTGCTTTACATTGGTATTGACATTACAGTTGATCTGGAAGCATTACGTTTTTTGGGCGCTAAAAGAAGGTCAATTGTACAGACCAGCACAATGTACAAAAGTGAGTGAGTTTACGTCACCAAGCTAAAGCTTGCTACCCCAGAAGATGCGGTCGAGCAAACAATGCTTTATTACCAACGCGGTATTGTAAATACATCGTTTGTGGCCTGGGTTTGCTGACTTTTTTGTACAGCTTTATCAGTGCTACTGTATATTTTTTTGACACGCAAAGACCCAAACGGCGTTCCATAGTATGTACAGTGGGGCAAAAAAGTATTTAGTCAGCCACCAATTGTGCAAGTTCTCCAACTTAAAAAGATGAGAGGCCAGTAATTTTTATCATAGGTACACTTCAACTATGACAGACAAAATGAGAAAAAAAAATCCAGAAAATCACATAGTAGGATTTTTAATTAGGTTATTTGCAAATTATGGTGGAAAATAAGTATTTGGTCAATAACAAAAGTTTCTCACTACTTTGTTATATACCCTTTGTTGGCAATGACAGAGGTCAAACATTTTCTGTAAGTCTTCATGCCGTGGAGAACGTTCTGCTGCCTGCAACATCCTCCAGCATGACCGGTTTGGCGGTAGGTCAGTCATGGTGTGGGGTGGCATTTCTTTGTGCCAATTCAAGACAATGCTAGACCTCATGTGGCTGGAGTGTGTCAGCAGTTCCTGCAAGAGGAAGGCATTGATGCTATGGACTGGCCCGCCCGTTCCCCAGACCTGAATCCAATTGAGCACATCTGGGACATCATGTCTCGCTCCATCCACCACGTTGCACCACAGACTGTCCAGGAGTTGGCGGACGCTTTAGTCCAGGTCTGGGAGGAGATCCCTCAGGACCATCCGCCACCTCATCAGGAGCATGCCCAGGCGTTGTAGGGAGGTCATACAGGCACGTGGAGGCCAAACACACTACTGAGCATAATTTTGACTTGTTTTAAGAACATTACATCAAAGTTGGATCAGCCTGTAGTGTGGTTTTCCACTTTAATTTTGAGTGTCACTCCAAATCCAGACCTCCATGGGTTGATAAATTTGATTTCCATTGAACATTTTTGTGTGATTTTGCTGTCAGCACATTCAACTATGTAAAGAAAAAAGTATTTAATAAGAATTTTTCATTCATTCAGATCTAGGATGTGTGATTTTAGTGTTCCCTTTATTTTTTTGAGCAGTGTAATGATTTTAAGAAAGGCATTGGTGTTTATGGTTAGGTAAACATTGGTGCAACGACAGTGCTTTTTTCGCAAATGCGCTTGTTAAATTATCACCCGTTTGGCAGAGTAGGCTGTGATTCAATGATAAATTAACAGGCACCGCATTGATTATATGCAATGCAGGACAAGCTAGATAAACTAGTAATATCATCAACCATGTGTAGTTAACTAGTGATTATGTTAAGATTGATTGTTTTTTATAAGATAAGTTTAATGCTAGCTAGAAACTTACCTTGGCTCCTTGCTGCACTCGCGTAACAGGTAGTCTGCCACGCAGTCTCCTAGTGGAATGCAATGTAATCGGCCATAATCGGGGTCCAAAAATGCTGATTACCGAATGTTATTAAAACCTGAAATCGGCGCTAATTAAATTGGCCATTCCGATTAAAATCGGTCGACCTCTACTTTCAAATGACTGCTTGACTTGTTGACTACTCAATCAGCAGACATTGTGGGTCTATAAGTACCTAGGTGTCTGGCTAGACTGTAAACTCTCCTTCCAGACTCATATCAAACATCTCCAATATAAAATCAAAACTAGAGTCGGCTTTCTATTCCACAACAAAGCCTCCTTCGCTCACGCCGCCAAACTTACCCTAGTAAAACTGACTATCGTACCGATCCTCGACTTCGGCGATGTCATCTACAAAATAGCTTCCAATACTCTACTCAGCAAACTGGATGCAGTTTATCACAGTGCCATCTGTTTTGTTACTAAAGCACCTTATACCACCCACCACTGCGACCTGTATGCTCTAGTCGGCTGGCCCTCGCTACATATTCATCGCCAGACCCACTGGCTCCAGGTCATCTACAAGTCCATGCTAGGTAAAGCTCCGCCTTATCTCAGTTCACTGGTCACGATGGCAACACCCACCCGTAGCACGCGCTCCAGCAGGTGTATCTCACTGATCATCCCTAAAGCCAACACCTCATTTGGCCGCCTTTTCTTCCAGTTCTCTGCTGCCTGTGACTGGAACGAATTGCAAAAATCGCTGAAGTTGGAGACTTATCTCCCTCACCAACTTCAAATATCTGCTATCGCTGCAGCTGTACATAGTCCATTGGTAAATAGCCCACCCAATTTACCTACCTCATCCCCATACTGTTTATATTTATTTACTTTTCTGCTCTTTCGCACACCAGTATCTCTACCTGCACATGACCATCTGATCATTTATCACTCCAGTGTTAATCTGCAAAATTGTAATTATTTGCCTACCTCCTCATGCACACAATGTATATAGACTCTTTTTTTTCTTTCCTACTGTGTTATTGACTTGTTTATTGTTTACTCCATGTGTAACTCTGTGTTGTTGTCTGTTCACACTGCTATGTTTTATCTTGGCCAGGTCACAGTTGTAAATGAGAACTTGTTCTCAACTAGCCTACCTGGTTAATTAAAGGTGAATTAAAAATAAATAAAATAGTTTAGAAAAGCTGTTTGCATGTATAGCGCAAAATTTTACGTGGAGTCATTACATCATGTACCTTCGTTATATAGGTATGCACGTCAGCTTTGACATCGGTTTTGCACATCGGACGTTAAACTAGACATCGGCCGATACCTTTGTTGGTATTTTTAGCTAATATAGGACAAATATATTTTTTGCCTTTATTTAACTAGGCAAGTCAGTTAAGAACAAATTCTTATTTCCAATGTCGGCCTAGGAACAGTGGGTTAACTGCCTTATTCAGGGGCAGAAGGACAGATTTTTACCTTGTCACCTCGGGGATTCGATCTTGCAACCTTTCGGTTACTAGTCCAACGTTGTAACCGCCCCAAATGTTTGCCGATATATCGTGAATCCCTAGTTCTAACGGTAAAATAAGTTGGCAACATTATTATAGACTGGTGACTAATTTATTTTGAAGTTGCCAAGTACCTCAACTCATCTAAAAGTTGAGTTTACCTGAACCTTCGACTCCTTTGAGTTGCTATGCGTCTATACTTAAATGTAAATTCTTAAACCTTTACTGTGTAACGTTACCTGTTTGTCCTCTGTTGTTGCATAACTGTTTGCTGAAATCCATATTATTAATAAGATGTTAATTCAATCGACTGTTTCCTCATTGTTGCTACTCTAAATCGGCTATTCAGCTCATGTGTCAATTGAATCTCAAGAAGGAAACAGTCGGTTTGTATTTGATCAATGTTTTATTAAGTATGGATTACATCCGATCTGTCGGCTCTATTCATGGTATTTATATCTGCATCGTTTGGCAACTGAAAGTGGCTCAAGTTTTCAGCAAATTCACTTTGCCCAAAACGTGACAGGTAGATAGTTTCAAAAGGATCAAACTGACCAGAAACTTGCTTTCAGCTAATTCGTGCGTCCCTGCCGCTAGAGAAAAAGATAGCTAGCCATTATGCCAAAGTAAGATACTGGTTGTTTCTGATTGTTACACAAATAATGTAAGCAAGCTAACGCTATAACTAATATTTGGCATATTAAATGAGACAGTTTGAGGTTTCATTCTATTCCAAGTGCGAAGAAAGCGCTCCTTAGCCGGGTAAGACTGGAACCTGCTTGCCTGGCTACCTTATTTCGCTAGCATATCCATTGCAATGAACTCCCAAGGCCTCGAGCTTGCAATATCGCACAAGCAATGAGGCATAGCTACTCGTCGCAATAAGACGGGACGACGACTCGAGATGAGTGCATGCTACCCATACCCAGAATCGATGTAATTACCTGTACTGAGGACCGGCACCATGCGTGAATCCATAATAATTGCTTGCAGCCATCTTGGAATCTACTGTACTGGGAGTCCGGGACAGACTTTCTGTCACGTGTCCGTCATCTACAATCGCGCGCATGCTTCGACATTTAAAGGAGCAATTCGCAGTTAAAACAATAACAAAGCAAAGCTCCCGCCTCTGTTTTGATTTGAGGGATGGGCCTGGAGAAATAGAGGGATGGGCCTGGAGAAATGGAACCACTCTCAAATTAATAGACAGAGCTGTGGATGCAATAACTCTATTATATAAACATTATAGTTTTTACCATTATTTGAGGCCATTGTGGTTTTTTACATTTACATTGTTTACAAACATTGGAGTAAAACAAGCATATATTTTGGGTTGCGATAGGGTACGACAGTTGAACTAAACTCATGAGGCATTAGAAGTTATTCAAGAAATCGACGGGTATATATAATTAAGCTAAAATAATGGATGTAACAACTGCAGATTGCCATTTTAACTCTAGATGCGCTGGGACAATGTATTTCACAATTTAAAACTATAGCTATATATGTGTAGCCTACTCTGTTTGCATGAAATTCTGTTCTAACAGTCTCAGTTTCTCGATACATTGTTGCAATAATAAACCGGTATGCGTGTAGCCAACAGTAGCTTCTGCGACTGAGATCGGGTGGTTTGCGTAACCAAGTGCAAAATGTAGGCTATTAGAAGTATAGAGGTAAGAATCATGCAAATATCCATCCTAAATAGAATGGTGAAATGTTGTGTTGGTAGCCCATCAGTGCACTGTGTAGAGCAAATGAGTTTTAGTTTAAATCAGTTTCAATCCGTATAGGCCTATATAGCTTCTGAACATTTATAGTCTATTCTGTTTAAAATCTACAAGCTGTGCAGAGTCCATACTGATGCAACTAAACTAGTGGTGAACGAAGTGTGTATTAAGGGTCAGACAAGTGCCACATATAGACCTTATGACCTCCCACCACCACTGCTGCCTAGGGCAGAAAGCTCCATAGAGGGAAAGTCCAGTACTGCAGCTGGGCATAAAAAGGGGAGAAGGAAGGACAAGAATGGGTGGAGCATAAGCAGCCGGGTGAGAAATCTGTGGATGAAAGGGGAATATGATTGGTGGAGAGAACTGAAGTGAGAGAGTGAGACTGAATAAGTGAGTGTATGGGTAGGGGATGGGAAGGTGATGTGTTGCGTGTAGAGAGAGAGAGAGAGAGATGCTGTTGCCAGGGAACAGTCGGCATAGAGGACCATTCACAGCAGCTCATGGAGTAAAAACACAAAGAGAGACTTGATATATTTGTGGTGTTTTTAGAATAAACAGGCAGATAGGAAAAGGAGGAGTATCCCAGTATGGACTGGAATAAACCAACATGAGCAGAGAGGATAGTACAGTATAACTGCTGAAGAGGAATTGGCACAGATGAAATAGCTATTATGGGATGGAGAGAGGAGGGATTATCACAAAAGGATTTAGAGTATAAATAGAATTACATGGGCAGAATAGACAACCAGAAACAGTCAAAATGATACCAGCATTGATGCCTTCAATTTAAAGGGTTGAGTGGAACTCTAAAGGAGCCTGTCACTTCAGTCTTCACGGCCAGTCTCTTTCACATTCTCCTTCCCCAACAGAGGTGGCCAGGGGGTTTTAGGGAACAGAGCTGCCCCCTGTCTTCAGACACCTGCTGCTGCCTTGACACAGGGGATGTAGAGAGAGGGGGGCGCCTCACTAGACCCATGCATCAACCCTGGTCTGGAGGATTACAATTCCTAGCTGTCCAATCTTTACATCAGTGAGTAAGGAGGGTGGACGCACAGGGACGCACAGACAGACGGAAGGAAGAGATTCAAAGGATCTCTTATTGCCCATGTGAGTACTACGGCCGCTCAGACCAGATGCCCTTGCGTTCTTCCTCTACCCTCTTTATTACAGACTCCTTGTACAGTGTGTGTGTGTGTGTGTGTGCGTGCGTGCGTGCGTGCGTGCGTGCGTGCGTGCGTGCGTGCGTGTGTGGTAAATGTATAGTAGCTCATGAAAACCATTGTCTATCAACTCAGTAGGATTAAATGTAAAAGAGGAATGTTTCCATTGTATTCTGTCTTGCATTTTCCTTGCAGGTGCATACTGCACACTACTACAATTCCTCTTCATTTACTCAAATGCCTGGCAGAATACTGAATACCCTTCCTGCCTACAGGCATAGCCTCCATTTGTATGCCCTCCAGAGAAGTAGTACCATCATTTCATTGTCAGTGTCCTACCTTAAAGTATTAGGATCCTATAAATATTTATGCATGGACATTATAGTGAGGGCACAAAACAATCCATAGTGTTTTATAAATGAAAGATGCGGGCAATTGATTACTTTGAGCACCTCTCATGCTAGTTTGTTTTTCTTCTTCCCTCCATCGTGATAACATGCCAGCTCTCTTTTCATTTGTGTGGATAGGATACTGTATTACTTCACTAGGCACAGACAGTTGGGTGTAGGAGGGTATGCAAATTATTCTGGCCACACAATAAGGCTCACGGTTGCACACTCAATCGAAGTGACATGTTTTGTGGGTTATGGCTGGGGTATTCTGCTATGCCCTTGGATATAAAGGACACTTCCCTATAGCCTCTGAGAGTGTGTATGGTGTAGATGTATACATTATATATATAGAGCCTGACCTACCTAACCACTCCTCTATCTTTGACAATTAATATGATTTTACAAAGACATTATAAAAACATAGTACATCTTACAATGCATTTGAAAGTATTGCCGGACAACAACATGATGTAAACAATCATTGAAACATTGTGATGTGTGTAGGACATTGCCTTACAAATCGTAGTGTTATCTCATTTATTTGTTCTGTATTTGTGTTGTGTGAATTCTCAGAGTAAGTGTTGCCACTTACCCACAGATCGGTACTGTACTTAAGGGGCCCTCCGTCAGTGAATATGTTTCTATAAATATGTCCACAGCTGACCTAGGGAACTTACTGTATGTCACTCAGTACACCCCCAGTACACCCCTTTGTTGATTTTCTACATGAGTGAAGAGGTACAAAGAGAGGAGGACTTCAATTCCATTAAACAACATTGGTCCCATTCTAATGCAATGAACCATACAACCTCAGCAGTAATTATACTGTGTATCTGACTCTTAATAACATTACATTGCCTCATTCTTATTCAACACCGTGGATGATGCTAATGAAAACTGAAACCTACGTTACACTTACAAATTTCCCTTAAAAACAGAATGTCAGTGATTACACTACGGTGCACTAATTAACATGATGTTAACACAGCTTGAGCTACCTGTAGGCAGTATTATTACGCTGTAGGCCTGTCACTGTCTATTTGAACTAGTGGCAGACAGACAGGATAAACCTGAACACATCAAAAAGTTGGCAACTGGGCTGAGGATTAGTAGCTGAGGAGGAGGGATTCAGAGTTGATTTCTCCTGGACTCTTGGATTCCACCTAGGAAATTCCTTCATTGTGATTGACTTTGAGTGAAGCTGCAAGGGAACCTGAGTCACATGTTCCTCACATGGTACATAGAGGGATAAACGCCCCGTGGCCTAGATTAAGCCTCTCAATTGAAATCATAAATACCGATAAATGAAATAAAAATCCTAATAACTGTACCATTGTTCCTTTTGTACAAACTCATTATTGCCTTATAATGTCTTATAACGGAGGAATTATCTGTGTTACACAAAACATGGGCTTATTGAAGTTGCCACTTGCACTTCATACCTGAGGATTGTTTTGATTTGGTTTGAGGTAGTTTGATAATATAATAATAGTAGTGATGGTGATCAGTGATCATTATAATTGTGATGTAGCACTTTTCCAAAGCTCAAAGTGCTCCATTGTAACAAGTGATTGATTGATTATTGTTGGTTAGTTAATTATGCATGGTCTGTCACTGTGTGCCACAGGCCCCTCTCCTCCCCTCCATGGAATGAGGCGACTGTAAGAATGGATAACATGGAGTATAAAGACGAGTGGCAGGATGATGACTTTCCCAGGTGGGTGTCAGATGACATTGATAATGCTGTACTTTACAGGGTACTTATTACTGTGTGTCAAGTATTGTAATAACTCACCGTTACATTGTACTTACAGCAGTAATCCAACAGTATGTAACAGTATACATAGCCTAAAGTGTAACCACAAAGATTACAATTAAGCAATAAGGCCTGAGGGGGTGTGGTATATAGCCAATATACCACGGCTAAGGGCTGTTCTTAGAAATGATGCAACGCGGCGTGCCTGGAAACAGCCCTTAGCCGTGGTATATTGGCCATATACCACAAACCGGTGTCTTATTGCTGGTGCCTTATTGCTATTTGTTGTCATGGCATTGTTCAATACTTGTTTCTGATTGGCTTGAAGCGCATTCTAGAGCATGCATTATTTCCCTATAATGCACAGCATATTTTCAGGTAGAATTCAATGGCTATAGTTCATTCTTACATGTTCTATATTTGAGTTGCTTTTGAAAGCAAAAGTTTAATTGAAAACATTATTTGCATTGTAGATTTTCATAATGGCAAGCTAGGACGGATGGTTTGGTTAGCTAAACTAGCAAGTTGATTTGTTTGGTTACCACGGCAACTACTGTAGCTATCTAGTAAACTTGCTAGCTACAGTCCTTCAGGGATGTTGAACACATTTCCACTGGCAAATTATAACATTTCTAGTGGCAAATATGTTCAATTATAGCTACAGTATAAAAGGGACAATCAACTCGGGGTGCTATGTGTTCTCTGGAAAATAATGCAACACCATGGAAGGTCGGGGAACACACCTTCCACGTTGTTCATTATTTTCCACAGAACACATAGCCCCTCGTTGACTATCCCTTACATAAACTGGTTACCAAGGTAATTAGAACAGTAAATAAGTTATTTTGTGTCAGCCAATCAGCATTCAGCATTGTGTTTACTTTTTTTATCACCTGGGCATCAGTACTGAGGAGATGTGATGGGTGGATGGCATTTCATCACAACTGGTAGATGACAATGACTCATGTTTGCAGTGATGTTTGTTGATGAATTACTATGATCAGCTTCAGCAAAATGTGCTTGAGGATTTCCCAGTGGGCTAGCCCCGTGCAGCTGGTCTAATTATAGACTGGGATACCCAGCAGATACCCCCATCTACTGAAATCAACCTTCTCTGAAATTACAATAGCTATATCACAATAGTATGTGCCTTAAACATTGACAAACACTGCATTGATAAAGATTAATTGGCCCCCAATAACTGAAGATTTACGAAGAGAACTTGATTTAGGTGTGATATGTCCCTTTATTGTCCCTATGAGGTGTACGGAGATCAGATACTTGCTCTGTAGGCGTGAGAGTGAAAGAGTGAAAGAGTGAGAGTGCGAGAGAGAGAGAGAGAGAGAGAGAGAGAGAGAGAGAGAGAGAGCGAGCATCCTGACACCAGGCAGCATCCTTTCTCTCTCGATCTGCAGCCTGGTCACATAGACTAGACGTAATATAGTAAAAGTAAATCCAGGACACACAAATTAGTACGATATGTTACAATTGGTATGTTACATAAGACAGAAGGTTACTAAAAGCAAAAACAAAAGTAGGGTGTTTGTTTGGGGTGGATGTATAACGCAAACGTCTAGAAACCCAAAGGTTAAGTGTTCAAATCTAATCACAGACAACTTGAGCATTTTAGCTAATTAGCTACTTTGCAACTACTTAGTGTGCTAGCTAACCTTCCCCTAACCCTAACCTTAACCATTTAATCTAACTCCTAACCTTAACCAGTAACCCTAATCCCTAGCCTAGCTAACATTAGCCACCTAGCTACCATTAGTATTAGTTATCTAGCCACCTAACTAATGTTAGCCACAACAACTTGGATATTGTAACATATAATAACATTTGCAAATTCATAACATATTGTATGAATTGCAATTTGGAAAATATTGTATGAATTGCAATTCATAACATATCATACGATTTGAAAGTCATTACATATCATACGAAATCAATGATGGACATCCACAAATTAATACATACAGTTCCATATGAAAGTAACATATCAGACTAATTGGAGTGTCCCGGATTTACATTTACTATGTTGCGTCTACCCCTGAGTCCAGGTTTCCATCTGAGGGAGTGGAGGCAGGGAGCAGCTCTCATTAAATGGCAGTGGGCTATGTCATGTGATGCAGCCAGGAGTCAAAAACACAGCATCACCAGGAAAATGGTGGCAAGTCAGCTTTAGGGAAGAGGAGGAAGAGAAAAGCAGCAGCTCTGAAGGATGATGTGCCTGAGGCTCGCTATAATCGACTGAGATAAGGAAATGCATAATAATATAGGATCTAGGGTTGTGAAGTCAATTATTTGCCTGGATCATCTTTGAAATCATCCTTCTCCTTTTTCATAAGGTAAGCTCTTATGATATGTTATTTCAGCCCTCGTCTTCTTAGGAGAAGAATATGGCCTGACCGCTTGACATTTCGGATTATAATACCCTTTGTTAGATATCAATCCTATTTAATTTAATCTTCATGGATTTCATTTTATGTAGGAAAATGGTTATTGAACAATGGGAGCTTGTCAGTAGTGATAGCAGTAGTCTGTCTTCAGGGACACTAGGTCGGACACCATGCAGTGTAACGGATGCTCTTGTCATTTGTTATTGCCAGTCATGTTGTTTTGGCAACACTCTGTTCTGGACTTTCTGTTCACCCTGGGATGTTAGGAAGAAAGGATACCTTAGGCTTATGCAGCAAAGCAAAGTGGAACTGTATACCTGTTACGGTTTTCCTCCGTTGAAAGAGAGTCGGACCAAAATGCAGCGTGGTTAATACGATACATGTTTAATGACGAATAAACACGACAATACAAAAACAAACGAAATGTGAAAACCTATACAGCCTATCTTGTGACAACTAACACAAAGACAGGAACAATCACCCACGAAACACTCAAAGAATATGGCTGCCTAAATATGGTTCCCAATCAGAGACAACGAGAATCACCTGCCTCTGATTGAGAACCACCTCAGGCAACCATAGACTTTGCTAAAACACCCCACTAAGCCACAATCCCAAAACCTACGAAAAAACCCCAATACACAAACACACCACAAAATAAACTCATGTCACACCCTGGCCTGACCAAATAAATAAATAAAACACAAAATACTAAGACCAGGGCGTGACAGAACCCCCCCCCCCCAAGGTGCGGACTCCCGGCCGCACACTTAAACCCATAGGGGAGGGTCCGGGTGGGCGTCTGTCCACGGCGGCTCCGGCTCGGCACGTGGACCCCACTCCAACCAAGTCTTAGTCCCCCTGTAACGCGTCCTTTGATTGGCGAACCTCGCCGCCGACCTTGGCCTAATAACCCTCACCAAGGACCCCACTGGACTGAGGGGCAGCTCGGGACTGAGGTAGAAGCTCGGGACTGAGGGGAAGCTCGGGACTGAGAGGAAGCTCGGGACTGAGGGGTAGCTCGGGACTGAGGGGTAGCTCGGCACTGAGGGGAAGCTCGGGACTGAGGGGAAGCTCGGGACTGAGGGGTAGCTCGGCACTGATGGGTAGCTCGGCACTGAGGGGTAGCTCGGCACTGAGGGGAAGCTCGGCACTGAGGGGAAGCTCGGCACTGAGGGGAAGCCCAGTACTGAGAGGAAGCCCAGTACTGAGAGGAAGGTAGTTGGCTCTGGCAGATCCTGGCTAGCTGGTGGTTCTGGCAGATCCTGGCTGACTGGCGGTTCCGGCAGATCCTGGTTGACTGGCGGATCCTGGCTGAATGGCGGATCCTGGCTGAATGGTGGATCCTGGCTGAATGGCGGATCTGGAAAATCCTGGCTGACTGGCAGATCCTGGCTGACTGGCAGCTCTAGCTGCTCTGGCTGCTCCATGCAGACAGGTAGCTCTAGCTGCTCTGGCTGCTCCATGCAGACAGGCAGCTCTGGCTGCTCCATGCAGACAGGCAGCTCTGGCTGCTCCATGCAGACAGGCAGCTCTGGCTGCTCCATGCAGACAGGCAGCTCTGGCTGCTCCATGCAGACTGGCAGCTCTGGCTGCTCCATGCAGACTGGCAGCTCTGGCTGCTCCATGCAGACTGGCAGCTCTGGCTTCTCCATGCAGATTAGCAGCTCTGGTTGCGCTGAACAGGCAGGAGACTCCGGCAGCGCTGGAGAGGAGGAAGGCTCTGGCAGCGCTAAACAGGCGGGAGACTCCGGCAGCGCTGGAGAGGAGGAAGGCTCTGGCAGCGCTAAACAGGCGGGAGACTCCGACAGCGCTGGAGAGGAGAAAGGCTCTGGCAGCGCTGAACAGGCGAGGCGCACTGAAGGCCTGGTGCGTGGTGCTGGCACTGGTGGTACTGGGCCGAGGACACGCACAGGAAGCCTGGTGCGGGGAGCTGCCACCGGAGGACTGGTGTGTGGAGGTGGCACTGGATAGACCGGTGTGTGGAGGTGGCACTGGATAGACCGGACCGTGCAGGCGCACTGGAGCTCTTGAGCACCGAGCCTGCCCAACCTTATCTGGCTCGATGCCCACTCTAGCCCGGCCAATACGAAGAGCTGGTATGTACCGCACCGGGCTATGCACCCGCACTGGAGACACCGTGCACTCCATAGCATAACACGGTGCCTGCCCGGTCTCTTTAGCCCCCCGGTAAGCACAGGAAGTTAGCACAGGTCTCCTACCTGGCGTAGCCATACTCCCTGTGAGCCCCCCCCCAATACATTTTTGGGGCTGACTCGCGGGCTTCCATCCGCGTCGCCGTGCTGCCTCTTCATACCAGCGCCTCTCCGCTTTCGCCGCCTCCAGTTCATCTTTGGGGTGGCGATATTCTCCAGGCTGTGCCCAGGGTCCTTTTCCGTCCAATATCTCCTCCCAAGTCCAGAAGTCCTGTGATCGCTGCTCCTCACAATAAATAGGGGGAGTTGGCTCAGGTCTGAACCCTGACTCTGCCACACTCTCCCTGAGCCCCCCCCCCCCGATACATTTTTGGGGCTGACTCTCGGGCTTCCTTGCCAACCGTGTTCCCTCGTATCGCCGGCTCCTATCTCCGGCTGCCTCTGCTCTCCTAAGTGACTCCACCTGTTCCCATGGGAGGCGATCTCTTCCAGCCAGTATCTCCTCCCAAGTGTAACAACCCTTGCCATCCAAAACGTCTTCCCATGTCCATTCCTCTTTTCGCTGCTCCTGCTGTCGCTGCCTGTCACCACGCCGCTTGGTCCTGTGGTGGGTGATTCTGTTACGGTTTTTCTCCGTTGAAAGAGAGTCGGACCAAAATGCAGCGTGGTTAATACGATACATGTTTAATGACGAATAAACACGACAATACAAAAACAACAAACGGAACGTGAAAACCTATACAGCCTATCTTGTGACAACTAACACAAAGACAGGAACAATCACCCACGAAACACTCAAAGAATATGGCTGCCTAAATATGGTTCCCAATCAGAGACAACGAGAATCACCTGCCTCTGATTGAGAACCGCCTCAGGCAACCATATAGACTTTGCTAGAACACCCCACTAAGCCACAATCCCAAAACCTACGAAAAAACCCCAATACACAAACACACCACAAAATAAACCCATGTCACACCCTGGCCTGACCAAATAAAGAAAGAAAACACAAAATACTAAGACCAGGGCGTGACAATACCTTATATTTCCTCTGTGCCTCTTGGTATTTGGTTGAAGTTGTTGTTTCTCCCTGTTATACCCTTGATTCCCCTCCTCCTTCACTTTGTTTCACATTACAATAGGTGACAAGGGAAATTACACCTCGTGTTAAGGGGTAACCTAACAGTGTGTCTGCCTCCCTGTACAGAGAACAGGGGGTTTTGACATACCACCGCCTCTCCCTCCCTCCTCTCAACATGGCAGTGCTATCATCTAAAGAGCTCCCTGGGGAGATGCTAATAACCATCCAGCCTCTCTCTCTGTGCTCCCTTTGTGGTGCTGAGCCAGATCACTGACAACCCCACTGACATGATTCAAACCAAATCAAATCAAAGTTTATTTGTCACGTGCGACGAATACAACAGGTGTAGACTTTACAATGAAATGTTTACTTACAGGCTTTAACCAACAGTGCAAAAAAGGTATTAGGTGAGCAATAGGTTGCTGGCATATGTTAATTTTGCACCATCTGCAATGATGTGATACTGTACTAGTGTGCTTCCAGGACTATTTGGGGTTTGGTTTATTTGAATCAAGTCTGACTGGCTGGCTTTAGGGTTCAGTCATGTCATGCTATTGTGTGTGGCTGTGGCTCTGACAGAATGCTGTGCCACTGTGTTGATTTTTCAGACCACTTCCTGAAGACGGTGACATGGAGTCTTCCTGTGGTCTCACCGATGACAAAGCCTGTGAGTAACTTTAAAAGACTATGTGACTGGCATTAAGTACCTCAATTAACTTACACTACATGGCCAAAAGTATGCGGACAACTGCTCGTCGAACGTCTCATTCCAAAATCATGGGCATTAATATGGAGGTCCCCCCTTTGTTGCTGTAACCGCCTCCAGTCTTCTTGGAAGGCTTTCCACTAGATGTTGGAACATTGCTGCGGGGACTTGCTTCCATTCAGCCACAAGAGCATTCGTGAGGTTGGGCACTGATGTTGGACGATTAGGCCTGGCTCGCAGTCGGCGTTCCAATTAATCCCAAAGGTGTTCACTGTGGTTGAGGTCAGGGCTCTGTGCAGGCCAGTCAAGTTCTTCCACATCGATCTCAACAAACCATTTCTGTATCTACCTCAGTTTGTGCACGGGGCCATTGTCATGCTGAAACAGTAAAAGGGCCTTCCCCAAACTGTTGCCACAAAGTTGGAAGTACAGAATCGTCCAGAAGGTCATTGTATGCTCTTGTGTTAAGATTTTTCTTCATTGGAGTTAAGGGGCCTAGCCCGAACCATGCAAAAACAGCCCCGGACCATTCATCCTCCTCCACCAAACCTTACAGTTGGCACTATGCATTGGGCAGGTAGCTTACTCCTGGCATCCGCCAAACCCAGATTCGTTGGTTGGACTGGCAGATTTGTATTTGTATTTATTATGGATCCCCATTAGCTGCTACCAAAGCAAAATTAAGACAGTTGTTGAAGCTAAGTGAGTGTTGCGACTGAGGACAGACGATTTTTATGCACTACGCGCTTCAGCACACGGCGCTCCTGTTCTGTGATATTGTGTGGCCTACCACTTCACGGCTGAGCCATTCTTGCTCCTAGATATTTCCACTTAAAGTTGACCAGGGCAGCTCTAGCAGGCCAGAAATTTGAAGAACTGACATGTTGGAAAGGTAGCATCCTATGATAGTGCCACGTTGAAAGTCAGTGAGCTCTTCAGTAAAGCCATTCAACTGCCAATGTTTGTTAATGGACATTCCATAGCTGTGTGCTCGATTTTATACATCTGTCAGCAACGGGTGTGGCTGAAATAGGGGAATCCACTAATTTTACGGGGTGTCCACATACTTTTCTGCATACAGTGTAAGTAACTTCAGTAGTATTACTTTATGAATAACATGTATTATCCAATTGTCATATTTTGCTGATGATTGTTATATTGTTAAAAAGGCCACTAAATATATTGTTAAAAAAAATAAAAAAATACTTTATGACAATAAGCCTTGCCTCACACACTGATGCTTTAAACCCTTTTTTTCACATGCTACTTCATAAACCCTGCAACTGTGAATTCAACTGGATGTTATGTGTGTACACTACCAGTTACTAATGAGTCTCACCTCCTCTGCCGCAGCTCCCCCCAACTCTCTGAATGTTAGTGCAAGTGGAGGTGGCGGAGGTGGAGTAGTGTCCACTCATCGCAAGCGCCGTACGTTAGTGGCCCCGGATATCAACCTGTCCCTGGACCACAGCGAGGGTTCCATGCTGTCTGACGACTTCCTGGATACGCCCGACGACCTGGACATCAATGTCGACGACATCGACACCCCCGACGACAACGACTCTCTGGAGTTCATCACCAATGGCAATGAGCTGGAGTGGGAAGGTGAGTAGGGCTCATGGGGCATGGATTAATGGTAGCCCTGGTATCAGCCTTCAGCCCTGGTTGCCAGCCTGGTAGCCTGGGTGCCAGTCTTTCTGCTTTAGACAACCTGTTATTTGGCTAAATGTAGTCTGGCACGGTCTGGCACCCACTTCTGGTAGATAAATAGCTGCATAGTACACTAATGTTTATGTCCACAGCCAAACAGCAAAAAAGCTAAGATACTGAAGAGAAATACAAAAGTGGATGACATAAAATAAATAAATGTTGTCTCACTCATACAAATACATTAGCTTCACATTGTAGCATAAACACCTTTCAACTTTCCACTATGTATGTCCAGATGATACCCCGGTGGCCATTGCCAAAGCGGGGCCTGGTGACGGAGTGGAGGAAGACTGTGCTGATGGGACGGGGGGTAACGGGCGCCTGTGGAGGACCGTGATAATCGGGGAGCAGGAGCACCGTATCGACATGCAGGTCATCAGGCCGTATCTCCGCGTCATCACCCATGGGGGTCAGTATCCAGCCAACAGCATCCAGCCAGAGCCATAGATACTGTATACGTATTTATTTTATTTTTTATTTCACTTTTATTTAACCAGGTAGGCCAGTTGAGAACAAGTTCTCATTTACAACTGTGACCTGGCCAAGATAAAGCAAAGCAGTGCGACACAAACAACAACACAAAGTTACACATGGAATAAACAAACATACAGTCAATAACACAATAGAAAAGTATATATACAGTGTGTGCAAATGAGGTAAGACAAGGGAGGTAAGGCAAAAAATAGGCCATAGTGGCTAAATAATTACAATTTCGCAATTGAACACTGGAGTGATAGATGTGCAGAAGATGAATGTGCAAGCAGAGATACTGGGGTGCAAAGGAGCAACAACAAAAAAAACAGTATGGGGAGGAGGTAGTTGGATGGGCTATTTACAGATGGGCTATGTACAGTTGCAGTGATCTGTGAGTTGCTCTGACAACTGGTGCTTAAAGTTAGAGAGGGAGATATGAGTCTCCAGCTTCAGTGATTTTTGCAATTCGATTCGACATAGTTAAACTCATTAACATTTAATTGTCTATGAACTTTCTCTGCCAACATGGTGCCAATTATTAAATCTCAAACTGAGTTTACATCTGTAAATGGCTGTGCATCCAACATAGTGACACCAACAGAATGAACTAACAGGCTCTACTCTCCTCCTGCAGGTTACTATGGTGAGGGTCTGAATGCCATCATAGTGTTCTCAGCCTGTTACCTGCCCGACAGCAGCTGTGCAGATTACCACTACATCATGGAAAACCTCTTCCTGTGAGTAACTGTGTTATTAAAAATATGACGTTGCACCCATCAGAAAGCCTTGCTATGTAGTGATATTTGAAACTAGGTTATCATGCACAAAATGCTATCATAAAAAAAACATTCTTCAGAGAGAGCATGTCATACATCATGTAGGAATGTTGGATTGAACATTTACGCTGCCAGACAATATAACCTGATTGAGATTTCATTAGTGCTTGCAATGGCAGCAATAAAATGAACCTCAATATTTTTCCCTTCCACATTGCCATCTCAGGTATGTGGTTAGCAGCCTAGAAATGCTGGTGGCTGAGGACTATTTGATCATCTACATGAATGGAGCCACACCGCGGGGCAAGATGCCAGGCATAGGATGGCTAAAGAAATGCTATCAGATGATTGATAGGAGGTAAGGATATTTATATTTTATACTAACTACTGAACAACAGCTTTTTTAATTCGATCGTTCATGCTGTTGACATAGGATGGACGTGCATGACATAAATATCAACTGAGTTTAAGAAAAGTTAATGGCGCTACTGGCAGTCAATGGGAAAGGGATTCACTCATACTAAGCTGTATTTCCTTATTTCAACTGCCGGCAGGTAACCTAGCGTTTAAGAGCGTTGGGCCAGTAAACAAAAGGTTGCTGGTTCAAATCCCTGAGCCGTCTAGGTGAAAAACATTTAGATGTGCCCTTGAGCAAGACACTGAACCATAATTGCTCTGGATAAGAGCATCTGCTAAATTACTAAAATGTAACTGCTTAAATCTGTTGTCTCTGTAGGCTCAGGAAGAACCTGAAGTCTCTGGTCATTGCCCACCCCACCTGGTTCATCCGCACTGTGCTGGCCATATCCAGGCCCTTCATCAGGTGACAACACAACGACACATTAATAACACAGTTATAGTATACATATCGTCACTGACAATTTATAGCTGTACACAAAACATAAATATAACTTGTTGTTGCTGTATCCTGTTGTTATTTGCAGTGTGAAGTTTATGAATAAGATCCAGTATGTACACAGTCTGGATGAGCTGGCAGAGATTGTCCCCATGGAACATGTGCAGGTCCCAGAATGTGTAATGCAGTAAGTATCATCAACCATCATGGTTAGTAACTGACTCCCACCATCATTCACAGACTTGCAGTGATTTACAATTTTGCTGGAGTAGACTAATAAATGATGTAAACTTGCAAGAAAATAATTATTCCTTCAGTGAAAAGACGTGGATGCCTGGCAGAGACTTTGAGGCAGTAAAGAAGTCATAGAAGAAGACATTTAAATATCAAAGTTTTTCAAATGGGAATTGATATGTTAATTATGTTATTCTCAGCCAAGGACTACATTTAAGATAGGTTCTGTATTACAACTTGAAAAGGACTTGGATAGGAATAGGAATCGTATGATTTTTCTTTCTTTTTATAGATTTGAGGAGGAGAGGATCAAGGCTCGGAGAGAAAGGTAAAATACATTTACATCTGATTTACACTACCGTTCAAAAGTTTGGCGTCACTTAGAAATATCCTTGTTTTTGAAAGAAAAGCACATTTTTTGTCTGTTAAAATAACATCAAATTGATCAGAAATACAGTGTAAACATTGTTAATGTTGTAAATGACTATTGTAGCTGGAAATGGCAGATGTTTTTATGGAATATCTACATAGGCGTACAGAGGCCCATCATCAACAACCATCACTCCTGTGTTCCAATGGCACGTTGTGTTAGCTAATCCAAGTCTATCATTTTAAAAGGCTGATTGATCATTAGAAAACCCTTTTGCAATTATGTTAGCACAGCTGAAAACTGTTGTGCTATTTAAAGAAGCAATAAAACTGGCCCCCTTTAGAGACTAGTTGAGTATCTGGAGCATCAGCATTTGTGGGTTCGATTACAGGCTCAAAATGGCCAGAAACAAAGACCTTTCTTCTGAAACTCGTCAGTCTATTCTTGTTCTGAGAAATGAAGGCTATTCCATGCGAGTAATTGCCAAGAAACTGAAGATCTCATACAACGCTGTGTACTACTCCCTTCACAGAACAGCGCAAACTGTCTGTAACCAGAATAGAAAGAGGAGTGGGAGGCCCCGGTGCACAACTGAGCAAGAGGACAAGAACATTGGAATGTCTAGTTTGAGAAACAGACGCCTCACAAGTCCTCAACTGGCAGCTTCATTAAATAATACCCCCAAAACACTAGTCTCAACGTCACCAGTGAAGAGGCGACTCCGGGATGCTGGTCTTATAGGCAGAGTTCCTTTGTCCAGTGTTCTTTTGCCCATTTTAATATTTTATTTTTATTGGCCAGTCTGAGATATGACTTTTTCTTTGCAACTTTTCCTAGAAGGCCAGCATCCCAGAGTCGCCTCTTCACTGTTGACGTTGAGACTGGTGTTTAATCAACAAATTAGGCACATTTGGGCAGTCTTGATACAACAATTTGAACATAAATGCAATGGTTCATTGGATCAGTCTAAAACGTTGCATACACACTGATGCCATCTGGTGGCCAAAATCTAAATTGCACCTGGGCTGGAATAATAGTACATTATGGCCTTTCTCCTGCATTTAAAAGATGGTACAAAAAAAATACAAATACATTTATTTGTATTATCATTTACCAGATCTATTGTTTTATATTCTACAACATTCCTTTCACATTTCCCTAAACTTAAAAGTGTTTCCTTTCAAATGGTACCAAGAATATGCATAACCTTGCTTCAGGGTCTGAGCTACAGGCAGTTAGATTTGTCATTTTAGGCCCAAATTTTTTTTTTAAAGGGGCTTATTCGTAAGAGGTTTTAACACTAATCAGTACAACAGTTTTCAGCTGTGCTAACATAATTGCAAAAGGGTTTTCAATTAGCCTTTTAAAATGATAAACTTGGATTAGCTAACACAATGTGCCATTGGAACACAGAAGTGATGGTTGCTGATAATGGACCTCTGTATGCCTATGTAGATATTCTATAAAAAATCAGCTGTTTCCAGCTACAATAGTCATTTACTATATTATCAATGTCTACACTGTATTTCTGATCAATTTGCTGTTATTTTAATGGACATTTCTGTCGGGGAAAATCATGTCTGACATGTCTAAGTGTAAATTACAAACATCAGAAGCCTTTTTAAACCTCAAATACACTACAAGTTTTAAATTTCCTCCAGGGTGATCAAATGAAGATCCTACATCTGTATTGTGTCCCTCTGCCTGAACAGGATGGAGCAGGAACAGCGGCAGCAGGAGCAGCAACATCAGCACCAGGCAAACCCACAGGAGTCTTCTTCAGCCAAGGCAGAGAGGTAGGGAGTAGACAGTTGCACTACAATGGCCTGTGTGTGATAGCCAAATTAAGCAATAAGGGAGGAGGGGGTGTGGTATATGGCCAATATACCACAGCTAAGGGCTGTACTTATGCAGGACGCAAAGTGGAGTGCCTGGATACAACCCTTAGTCATGTTATATTGGCCATATACCACAAACCCCTGAGTGGCCTTATTGCTATTATAAACTGGTTACCAACGTAATTAGAGCAGTAAAAATAAAGGTTTTGTCATACCCGTGGTATATGGTCTGATATATCACGGCTGTCAGCCAATCAGCATTCAGGGCTTGAACCTCCCAGTTTATAATATCGTATAGACCAGGGACCTTTAACTCCCTCTTCAGTCTGGATACCCAGTAACTCTCCGGGACCAAGGTTGGAGATCCCTGGTATAGACCAAGCAGTAGTCAACATGTCCATATGGTCAAGCAATATTTCCTGTCACTAGCAATATAGAAGGGAATGATGGGGAAACAATGTTACAGAGACATGTTTATTCATAGTCATGTGATTTGCAGGCCCAAGTCAATGATCGCAGAGCAAGGAATCTGAAAAGGACCTCTTCCTCTATGTTCATCTCATGGTAAATACATAACACTCCACTGCTTCTCTCATAGGGACCACAAGGTGGCACTGCATTCATAAATACACTGCATATTGTGCATATAGTATCCACTGGCAGCCTTTGGCAGGAGCCAGGCTCATAGAAATCCTGTTAAATTAGTTCTAAGATATAATTCTGTGGTCGTTAAACCACTTAAACAGATGTTAACCACCAGCACCATTTGAACGTCTACTGTTATGTAATGTCCACTTGCTCAGTTTTTTAAGAATCAGACCCTGTCAGCCCACAATGCTATTATAAAGGAATGACCTATCAAGTGCATACAGCCAAGTCTAATGAGTGGACGTGTGAAGAGTGTGTGTGTCTCACTGTGTCATCATGGGACTTTCAGGGGTTAAGGGGTCATGCATGTTGCAGCCCCATTCATTTTTCAATAAGGCCAGCTGTATTGAATGAACTGCTCAGTCTGCCGTGTTGAAAAGTGTGTTCTTGTACAAGTTGTTTAAATCATTAGCCTCCTTCTTAATGACAGTGTCTTTTTTAATCTGTGCAGTTGCTGAAAGAAGTTTGGAGCATGAATACAATGTTTTATAAGAAGCAAGAGGAAGGCCAACAAATCTAAGAATACTTCCTAATTTATCAATATCAAGCTGAAGAAAGAATAATGATTTTTCCATCGTGATGTGAACCGACCTGACCCCCAGCACACACACACACACACACACTCCTCTGAAGATCTTAGGTTGCAACTGATTACATCAGGACATTCCAAGGAAGGCAAAGTCCCAACAGGTACTCTCGCTGTTACAAAGACTGTACAACTGCATATGTTACTTAATTTTTACGACTGCTTGAGGCAGTTACTTTTGAACCCCCAGGTTCCCACCATGAGTTTTGTATCCATTTCAAATATAGATACCAGTGTGACAGTGAAATCCCTTTGCATTAGTCAAGATGTAAGGAAAACGTACAAGAATATTGAAGAAAATGTTCCACAGGACATATTGTAACTGGTGTAAGCTGTCAGTAGCAGGCAGGCTGGTAACCAGACCTGTTTGATGTGTTGGAGGCTCTTGCGGGGACCATGGTAGGCTAGACTTGAGGATGTAGTGTATGCTGAGAGGAGGATATGATCAAAGAGGAGAAGAAGAGAGAGTCAAGCAATGCTTCCCAGAGAGCTCAGCAATGGTGTATGCTGTGGCATAATAAACTATCTTTCACCCATTAGCGCAATGCTACTCCTTGTGTAGACCAGAAGGCTTTGCGAGACATCAGATGCCTTCACCTTTGCTTTGTTTTTGCCTCATAATGTCTCCTAAAACAGGCCTTATTTTTAATCTGCTGCGTTGCATGAATCATTTTGATGCCATTGTTCCATATTCCTAGATTGATCTGGGGATCATTCAGTACCCAACCAACCCATGTACCTTACATTCTGAAGTGCCGCACAAATTATGTCTGTACATGAATATGAAGGCACACTGAAAGTAAGACCAACAAGATATTTGCTGTTTTTTCAAGAGGACAGCATTTCGTTTAAATTACTTTAGTCATTCATGTTGTGATTTAATCACATAATTTTTCCATTGTGCTTTGTTTTTGGTACAGTCAAAGCATGTCAACATGTTGCCAGCCTGTAATGTCCCTTCAGATGTCCTATAAGACAATAGACTAGCTGTAAATCTTCTATTGGATACTCACCTAATGGATGGTAAAGGGGAGGTAGTGTTAGAGTTTTTATTTTTGTAAGAATTACATACATGATGTTTTGCCAGTGTAATGTAAGTGTTGTTTTGCACTATTGAATTTGATTGTCATTAAATGGTTAGCATAGAATCTATCTGTGTATATTTGGGGACAGGTTGGCTTCCTAATACTGTATGTAACTCAAGATGGATTTTTGTGTGCTGTTGACATTTTTGTGCATTTAGTATGTACAATTTCATGCATTTTTGGTTACCTGTCTAGGCATGCACCTCTATAGCAAGTATGATGATGAGAAATGTCTAGATGTTTCTGAAAAGCCATCCACCTTCAAAATGTTACTGTACATTGATTCATGTAAAATTGAAGATAGACATTTTCTGTGGACTGGTATTGTGCAGCTGATCATGGGCTGGACTAGAGGTTACCGATATTCAAAGGACAGAGTAAGAAAATGTCTTCAGAAAAGTTTACGAAACATTCCGAACACTGGAACGTTTATTTTGCCTTTGAAATACCTATCCCACCAAAAGGTAGGCCTAAACAAGGCACATAATTGCAGGAGTTCTTCTGTAGTCTCCCAATGTTGCTGGGGATTGTGCCCTTTTCTAAGGAATGTCAGTTCTTCTGAGTGCCTATCTATCTTTCAACCAAATTCTACACAGAAAACTATGATGTGGAACGTAAAAATATATTCTCTTAACACTTAGTTGACTACTGGGACTTTTTCCAAGTCATTGGTAGTAAACTGATTTTGTTGACAGTAGTGTATTTTGTTTTGGTAAATGTTCTCCATGGATAGCAACCCTTGAGCATCCAAAAAAGGATATGAATCATATTTTCAGTCTTTAAAAGCACAATATGTTATTACACTGGATGATTTGAAAGAGATCAGTGGGTAATTTGTCTGCTAGCATACTGTATGTAGTTTATTTAAAATAAAAAATGCAAAGCTTAAAATGGGGATCAAAGATTAGCCTTGTTCTTTAGATTGTGATGGTAAATTCTTCCATGTAAATAAAAAAATTAACTGTTCCACCCAACAATCTCTCTGTGACCTGTATTCTTCAATTTCTAATTGACAAATTGCTGTAATGAATATCTTTCACACATTCAGAATGTATGGATAGCTTTCACTTGAATCGAACTTGTTGAGAAAATTACAGTTACATTTGCATTACCATAAAAGTAAGGGTGTCCAGGTGTTCACTGAGTTGACTTGAAGCAATGCTGGACTTCCCGAACAGGTGCTTGTTGGGGTTCAAATGAAGCTATTAATACACAGTCGTGACACACACATCTACATCCACTCTAACGAGTATCACATGAGCCTCCCGGCTCTGTTTAAAAAAAAAAGGACAGTTACATCAGCTCAGCTGTATTAGTGACAGAGGCAGAGTTGGTCACTGGTCAGTCACACACATGGATCTAAATTAAGAATGGCCTTCAGCAAATGACATGTGCAGCCAATTACATTGTCCTATCAAAACAATTGCAGTCACGTATGACTCGCAACACAAATACTGTATCTGTTTACTCATAGTAGTGAGAAGTATTGTGGTGTTTTGAACTAACGCATATGCAATGGCCTTGGTAGGCTATCATATGTGGAGAATGGAATACAGAATTTTTTCTACATGAAAGACTGGTACAATACATTTTGTTCTGAATGTTTTGATTCACAGTACCTGTCAAATGTTTGGACTTCTACTCATTCAAGGGTTTTTCTTTATTTTTACTATTTTATATACTGTAGAATAATATTGAAGACATCAAAACTATGAAACCAAAAAAGTGTTAAATAAATCTAATTATATTTTACATTTTAGATTATTCAAAGTAGCCACCCTTTGGTGGGAACTCCTTCAAGACTGTTGGAAGTGCATTCCAGTTGAAGCTGGTTGAGAGAATGCCAAGAGTGTGCAAAGCTGTCATCAAGGCAAAGGGTGGCTAGTTTGAAGAATCTCAAATATGAAATATATTTTGATTTGTTTAACACTTTTTTGGTTACTACATTATTCTATATGTGTTGTTCCATAGTTTTGATGTCTTCACTAGTATTCTACAATGTAGAAAAATAGTAAAAATAAAGAAAAACTCTGGAATGACTAGGTGTGTCCAAACTTTTGACACGAGCAATGGACATTCGACTTGTGGAAGTCTGTCCTTTGGTCTGATGAGTCCAAATTTGAGATTTTTGTTTCCAACCACTGTGTCTTTGTGAGACGCAGAGTAGATTAACGGTGGATCTCTGTGTGTGTGGTTCCCACCATGAAGCATGGAGGAGGAGGTGTGATGGTGCCTTGCTGGTAACACTGTCAGTGATGTATTTAGAATTCAAGGCACACTTAACCAGCATGGCTCCCACAGCATTCTGCATTGATATGCCATCCCATCCGGTTTGGGCTTAGTGGGACTATCATTTGTTTTTCAACAGGACAATGACCCAACACACCTCCTCGTTGTGTAAGGGCTATTTGACCAAGAAGTAGAATGATGGAGTGCTGCATCAGATGACCTGGCTTCCACAATCACACGACCTCAACCCAATTGAGATGGTTTGGGATGAGTTGGACCGCAGAGTGAAGGAAAAGCAGCCAGCAAGTGCTCAGCATATGTGGGAACTACTTCAAGACTGTTGGAAAAACACTCCTCATGAAGCTGACGGAGAGAATGCCAAGAGTGTGCAAAGCTGTCATCAAGGCAAAGGGAAGAATCTCAAATATATAATACATTTGGATTTGTTTAACACTTTTTTGGTTACTACATGATTCCATACGTGTTATTTCATAGTTTGGATGTCTTCACTATTATTCTACAATGTAAAAAATAGTAAAAATAAAAAAAACTTATTAAGGTGTAATAACTATATTTGGTAATTTTTTTGTTTATGCTTTCATTCCTTGTCAGTTCAGTTCCTTTGACATTTAGGAAGTGATAGAGCCATAAACAAAGTCCCCATACAACCATCACTTAGTGCCACAACGCCATTCATTGGGGAATTAATGTAATTATATATTTAGTGAGTGTGTGTGCGTGCGTTGTTAACATCTGCCTAAGTTACTGCCCAGATCTTCCAGTCTGGATGACCAGACGACGGTTCTGGAACGGCTATCACAATCCGGACACCCGCTGCCCATCCTTGTGGCGGCCTGTTCCATTTGCAGAAATCCTACCAAGGTAAACCACCAGAGGCGGGGACCGCAACGGCGATCATCAACCAGGACATCCCCTGGCCATTCCTGTGGTACTTTGCAACTTCCAGGAAACCCACCAAGGTAAACCACTAGAGTGGGACCGCAACAGCGATCACCAACTGGACATCATTGTGGTGGACTGCTCCGCTTTCAGAAAGCCTACCAAGTTCAACCACCAGAGGGGGACTGCAACGATGATCTACAAACGACATCACATGGTCATTATTTTTATGTTGATTTGTAACTTGCAGGATAATCACAAGATCCAAACCACCAGGGGGGAACTGTCATGACGTGGCCCTTTCTGAGTGTAGGTCGTGGCTTCCCCCTCTCTCACTGACTTCATGGAGGAGAGGAAACACACATAACTATATCTCTGAATGTGTACTTTTCTCAATTATGGGGTTTGCATCTAATTCTTCTATAAAATCAATGAGTAAAGATGAAACTATTTGTGAAATGATGTCACGTGATGTTAACCTTTTAATTTGAGAGAATTGAATTCTCTGTAGTTTCACTAGTCAGCAGCCATGCCCCCGTGAGCACAGACATGATCAGGCGTCATGGAACTGCCCTTTTCTATTGTTACGAATAAAAACCCATCCTGAGGAAATCCTCTTCAGACTAAGCAAACCCACAGCGTGAGCTGTGATTGCGAATAGTTGAGTACCGAGACTAGAAAGCCATACCACGTGGTGCATTGGCTACACGGCTGGCAATGGTTAAACTCTGAGACTATCGATCCCTACAGAATAAGAGCAAATCTTAGATACTAATTACTAGTCTGCAGCTAGAAATGATGTAAACATGGGATGCAAATGCCGGCAACCGCCGAAACATCTATTCTAAGAACAATGGACGCCTGACGTACCCATTACAACAGACACTATCAGGAGCCGCCGATAGACCTTCATCCACTCTCTGATGAACTGACTCTCCAGCAGACGGACCAACGATTCCAACAGAGAAGACAACAATGACATATGAGCGTAAATATATTGATTGGAATCATTCCCGAATGAGCGAGCGTTCATGTGCAAAGGATTAGCATTTCAATGAATATAATTATCCACTGTGTAGTGAAGCCATTTTGTCTTTCCCGCTCCTTTATTGGTCCACACCCCCTTTCCTTTGTCCACCAAGACGTCATACCGGCTTAGCCCATTAGGGAATCTTCCCTATCATTGTTAGTAACCAATATCTACTGTTTGTTTGTTTATGCATTTGTGATTATTTAGTTAGTTAGTAAATAAATGATTTAGCCAATTGGTGTATGGATGATTCATGGTTTAGGCTGGATTCGTACAGATAACCAAGAATTCTTTGAAATGAGACTGACGGAAGTTAATAATAATTAATTAATAGAAGAGTAATTGATCAGATATTAAAATATCTGAAGAGTTATATTCGGAAAATTCTAAATTTGTAATCTGAAGATTTTCCGTGGTGGCCCGATTTCCTAGTTAATTACATTTACATGATTAATTTAATCACTTAATAATAATTACAGAGAATTGATTTGATAAAATAACAGTATTCACCTTTAATTATACTAAAGACACAACACTATTTGTGTTGTGTTATGTCCACTATATGAATACGTACCAAGTGTCTTGCAGTGTTGTGTAACCTGGAGACCATACCGTGAGGACGTGATAGGTGTCGTTGTGTGAACTGTACTCTCAACACCAACATGGACCCTGCTAAGATTTCTACCGATCTCATGGAAATATACACATGTCCATGGTACATAAGCCAGCTTTAATCAGCATTTCCACACACCCTACAGTAACAGTGCTTGAATTATTCAACGCTGCTTTACAGTAAGGTCTATATTAAATCTTAACCTAAGCAACAACAAATCCTGTCTAGACAATTTCCTGGAGGAACTTTTCAGAGGGAAAAGTGTATAAACTCTGTTGTACATCCATCATTCTATTTGTGCCTGAATAGCATCTACAGTACACAACATTCTGTATTAAATCAAGGGGAAACTGCATGCCAATAGTTTGTGGTATGATGTTTGGCATATGGTTAAGCTATTGAAGCACCAATACAGACAGTTGTATGGTTTTAATAATGTCACTACATGACCATGGTCAGATCATCATTAATTTATCATTTGATACCCTGATGAAGACAGCTTGGCTGTCGAAACTTTGGTAATTAAATTATTGCATCTGAGCTCCTAGAGTGTGCGGCTCTCTTTTATTTCAAGTTTTCTACTCCGCTAGCCAGCACCTCGTCTTAATAGCTGTGCGTTTCTTTTTATTCTAGACGGATCATCATTTATAGCTACCAAGCTTGTCAACAATTATAAGAGTCATTGTTATTATACCACAATGAAGTACCAAAAAAATTCTGAACAAATGGCTAAACTGCACCTTGTTTGAAATGAATATAAATATCTGATTACAGATGACAAGAGGAGCTGTTTACATAGAATATTGTCTGGTTTCATCACTTGTTTAATTTATGGCAACACTTTACAACACAGAATAAAGTGGTAAGAACATGGTAATAGTATGGTTTCTTATAGCAACTTCTCACATCTAACAAAGTGACATTCCTGAGTTCTACCTGCTATGCTACCTGTAACCTGTGCCCTATTGAAGCCCATGTATCAGGTATGAAGGTAAGACCCAGATGCAGACAACGTCGAATTAACAATGGTTTAATAATCCAACAGGGGCAGGCAATATAGGTTAAGGCAGGCAGGGGTAAGTAAACCAGAGGTGGGGCAAAGGTACAGGTCGGCAGGCAGGCAGAGTGGTAAGGCAGGCGGGCTCAGAGTCAGGACAGGCAAGAGTCAAAACCGGGAGGGCGAGAAAAGAGAGACCGGGAAAATCAGGAGCTGAGACACAAAACCACTGGTTGACTTGACAAACAAGACAAACTGGCAACAGACAAACAGAAAACAAAGGTATAAATACACAGGGGATAATTGGGAAGATGGGTGACAACTGGAGGGGGGTGGAGACAATCACAAAGACAGGTGAAACAGATCAGGGTGCGACACCATGACCTTAAATAAAACCTGTTGACAGAGGGAAGGGCTGTGAGGAAACTGTAGGAGACCTACGTAGTAACCACCTGTTGACATGCATCCAGTTGTAGCCAGCTGACCCTGCAATGGTTGCCCTCTGGAAGACAGACACATTGCTGGAAGGCTCTGAGTGCTTCTGGACATAGGCAGGCTGTGTGTTTATAATGAGCTGGGATTCACGCAATGTCAGGGGAGGAGATATATTACTTTTACAAAGATGGACACCCCCATGCTCTTATCCACAGCATAACTGGCCTGTTGCCCGAAGCTACCCTCCTGACTGACAGGTAGCTCCCTAGCCTGCCTCTTGTCCAGCCACAATGCATCAGAGGAGGACAAAGCAGGGGAAGGGGAGGCTCTAATGAAGCCACTTCACACCCTTTCAATTAAGTATATAATGAGTGGAAACAATTACGCACAATAACCCACTTGCCTTTCCATGGAAACCCATGGTATGGTAACCTATCGTCCCTATCCTCTGTCCCTACCCTCTGTCACCTTGCACAACATATGATGATATATGAGTTATATTGACACTGAGCTGTTTAATAAATGGTATCACACAGAAGTTGTCATGGAGTCATTGTAGGCACATGTGCAATAGCTTACATAATCCTCTTGCTATTCATCTTGCAATTCATATCACACAGGCATTCATACTGTATTTTACTGTACTGTATACCGCTATGGGACAGGGCCAATTAGCACTCTTCACTGCAGACTATTCTAAGATTTCTGCACTGTAACATATCTGATGTGAAGGCTTCATGTAACAGATCTGACGTGTACAGTAACAGATCTCTGAGGCAGGAAGAGTTCACACTGTTCGACAGCATCCAAGACTTCCATGGTGATATAAACTATATATACAAAAGTATGTGGACACCCGTTCAAATGAGTGGATTCGACTATTTCAGCCACACCCGTTGCTGACATGTGTATAAAATTGACCAAACCGCCATGCAATCGCCATAGACAAACATTGGCAGTAGAATGGCCAAACTGAAGAACTCAATGACTTTCAACGTGGCACCATAAAAGGATGCCACCTTTCCAACAAGTCAGTTTGTCAAATTTCTGCCCTGCTAGAGTTTCCCCGGGCAACTGTAAGTGCTGTTATTGTGAAGTGGAAGGGTCTAGGAGCAACAACCGCTCAGCCTTGAAGTGGTAGGCCACACAAGCTCACAAAATGGGGCCGCTGAAGCGTGAAGAGCGTAAAAATCTCACTAGCAAATTCAACCTGCCTCCTGAAGCAACGTCAGCACAAAAACTGTTAGTCGGAAGCTTCATGAAAAAGGTTTCCATGGCCGAGCAGCCACTCACAGCCTAAGATCACAATGTTCAATGGTTCAGGCTAGGCCCCTTACTTCCAGTGAAGGGAAATCTTAACGCTACAGCATACACTGACATGCTAGACGATTCTGTGCTTCCAACTTTATGTCAACAGTCGGGGGAAGGCCCTTTCCTGTTTCAGCATGACATTGCCACCGTGCACAAAGAAGGTCTATACAGAAATGGTTTGTCGAGATTGGTATGGAAGAACTTGACTGGCCTGCACAGAGCCCTGACCTCAACCCTATCAAACACCTTTGGGATGAATTGGAACGCCGACTGCAAACCAGGTCTAATCACCCAACATCAGCGACCAACCTCACTAATGCTCTTGTGGCTGAATGGAAGCAAGTCCCTGCAGCAATGTTCCAACATCTAGATGGAAAGCCTAACCATAAGAGTGGAGGCTGTTATAGCAGCAAAGGGGGGACCAACTCCATATTAATGTCCATGATTTTTGAATGAGATGTTCGACAAGTAGGTGTCCACATACTTTAGGTCATGTAGTGTATGGCAAATCATCATGAGCCATTGAGTAAGATACCAATCAGTTTCACGGTCTTATGTAACGACAGTTCACGTCTGGGTAAAGTCATGTATTTAAAACCTTAAGCATAGGCATTGGCCATCTGAAAGACTGGCATTGGCATTATCATTCAGCAGTAATTCCCTACTCTGCACAATTTGCAATACTCCCTTGAAAATGGATAAATAATTATCTTGCCATTTTTACTTGGCAGCTTATTAAAGTGAGACACTAGGGAAAAGCTTGATAAGATGTGACTGTAGGTTAGTTCCATTTCATATGGGCAACATTGGAACCAAGTTCTGTCATTGGGATTTGTAGTTAATTGTAGAAGATTAGCCTGCTGTTTGGATTATTGTTGAGTAATAAGATTGTTAATTATAAGGTTAATAAAATCCATTATGGATTGAGATCGAAAGATAGAGCTTTATTTGAGATGTACTTCACCTTGCATTTGTGTATAGCCACTCCGTTGTGTGTATATCCATGATGGGTTTGGTGTCCCAATGCGCTTTAATGCTGAACTACACCTGACGTTGGTAGCCACATGTATTGTAGAGTTTACCAGTAGTTTCCTTTCCAAAGAAAACAAATCAAGTTTGGATGAAGTACAAGGAAGGTTTTGCAACGTTTTTTAATTAGTCCTCGGGGGCTGCGGACATCACCTCCGTTATCCTTCATTGGAGTGCACAGAAGAACACGCCATAAAAAGTGAAAGGTATGGTAACCACAAAAAGTAAACTACATAGTTGAGGTAAGTTACATGGTCAGATGTTTGTATTACAAATCTCTGCTGTGACCTTTAAATACCTGGTTTGACCTGAAGGCATAGGCCATATGCCTACTTTTTATCTAGTGTGCCAATAAAAACATTTGTTTTACATGTTTACATGTGTTTTGATAGACCACAAACTTAATTTATTTAATTACTTACTACTTTATTTCGCATTCAACTCGAGGTAGAATAACTGGTGACCAGTTGAACAACGTGGTCTGTTGCTTTTATACAACGGATGCAGCCTTCTTTAGAACGACACTGTGGTAGACTTGACGATAGGTCGTATGGCAGGAATTGTGTAGTTTTCCTTAACCAGGTCAGGCGCAATGTGTTTTTTTAAACTCAGTAAATACTTTCCCTATAGGCCCACTGCCATCAGGTGGCAGACGTGAGGTAATCGAGGGACCAGAGTGGAGAGTCAAAGAGAAACAGAACTCGATAACCCCTATTCTTATCCCTCAGCTGCATGGTTCTGTATTTCAGAGAGGTGGTGTGAGGTAATACAAGGCCCGCCCCACTGTGTGCTTTTCCAATGTGGCATTTACCGTTAAAATAAACAGGGTGAATGGATCTCAAAGAGCCATGCAGCAGCAGTGCGCGCCACCTGCATGTGTGCTTATTTTCATGATGCAAATAGCACCTATTATAAAACACATTTTCTATTCCCCTATTATGAAGGTTTCAATTTAATCCACGTATAGAACGTATTGCTTATGATGACTATCAGTCAGTTGTTGTGAAGTTCCCAATTGCCAAGAGGTCATTGCGTCATGACGCAAAAGAAATAGACAAAAAAGTTGGATGACTAATCAGGGACACATTTGTTTTTACTAAAACCACTTAATTAAAAAAATATGTAACTTGCATTTTCAGCAAAAAATCTCAACGTGCTCTGAGAAAGGGCTACCGCTTATGCGGAAAATGTACTTATAGGCCTACTGAACAAATAGCCTAGTTGTAATAGCACGCCCGATATGGTGACGAAACGGTTAAGTTAAACATGGTGTCTGTAAAATAAGCCCTTGCCCCTCTCTGTGCATGCGTAGACAAACTAATTATATGAAAGTGAGTGCCTACATTTCCACTCCAAGTAGTTCACCTGAATTTCACTATGGAGATGTGGTGCGCAACTCCCTGACAGAATCAAGTGTGTACAAAACATCACCCGTACCCCAGCATCACTTAGATTACATTTTTACTGAAGTAACAAATTTACGAAGTGTTTTGTGTAGTTGCAATACTTTTTGCCATGGAGAGGTTTTCTTTTCTACTTTTTTGCCTGCTTTGTGTTCTGGTTAGTTTAAGCACTGGACAGCACCATTTACGTGCGCGAATGGGGCCATGGAGACACAGAATCCAATGGGAGAACAACGGTCGGATGTATAGTTTACTCAGCACGGGGTCTGAATATCTCGCACCGGCACAGGCGAGGAAACTACCTGCTCAGCTCTATCTGACCACCAATAATGATTTCTATATACGTCACCCACCTTCCCCGAGGGACACGGTGCCGGTGGCGGGATACCCAGGAGCGCGTCCCCCTCCCCAAGGAGGCACCGGTTCCAATTCCAACGGTACTGATTCCGGGTCTCTCCAGGAGTTCTCAGGCAGTGGGATACCGAGGGTAGGACGAAACACTACTCGGGTTGATGTCAGCCTGCCGGTTCCGCGACAGGTATCTGTGTCACCGGTCAGAAGCGCAGAGAATGCGCATGATCAGGGCACGAGCCAAGCGCGACATGAGATCCCAGAAGCATCAGCCCACCCACCCACATCTGGCTACGTGAATAATTCCGAGGATGCAGACAACAGACAACGTGCCCAGCGCATTGCCCAAGCAGCGGATTCTACTCCCTCATCCAGACGCATTCCAGCTCCAGAATCAAATACATCTCCAACTGCCCTGAGTGCGCTTTCTAACAATGGCGTGGAGGCGCACATCACTCGCTCGCAGCCCCAGCAACCGAGGAGGGTTGAAAGTAATAATATGATAGGTGATTATGATGATGATCGCACGGACCCAAATAAAAACCACCAAAATTCTGTTTTTTATAACGGAAGAACCAGAGAACCTGTGCGTCTTCCACCGGGAACAGGCTATGGCACCAGATTATTTCATAACGGTAAGGTAGACAGTATGTGAAAATTAGGCTAGCTTTTCTATGTCTTATATAGTAGGGTGTTCTATTTTACCCAGGGCCATTTGCTTTGCATTGCATTATGCAGACATATTTTTACATCCAGATAAAAGTACAGAATATTACAAACAATACATAAAACACTTCAGACTCTCTTGTTGATAAAAATACAAATGTGGTAGGTTACAACAACCCTCACACACCCTTGTAAATCATACAGCTAACACGGATGGATTGTGATTCCTTTTCCCCAGGTCTCCCAGACCTTGTCCCTGACCCCTACTATATCCAAGCTGCTTCTTATATTCAACGGGTACAGATGTATGCCCTGAGATGTGCAGGAGAGGAAAACTGTCTGTCACGGTAGGAGTTCATGTTTTATTATTGATTACACATATCAATGTGTAAGATCAATACCACTAAAACATTTATATTGGCATCATCAATGTATTATTACACAAATTGATAATATTTGACATATACAGTCATTTGTTTGATTAGTGGTAGACATCAGGCAGGTTGTGTCGACCAGACTTCCTTGGCACTGGGCCCATTTGGAAATAACAGTATAATGACAGTACCATACAATCTGGCAGCCGACCTCGATTTTCCCTCTGTATCTCTGCTCTGCCAAGTAAAATAAACTTCAAATGAAAGGCTGTGGATTCCTGAGGTGAATATTAAACTGTCCCAAATACACCTCAAGCCTCCTCCTCAATGTCTTCTAAAGCATAATACGTGAACTGTTACTTACTTCTTATTAAGCTGTCATTAATGATAATTCAAATGACGGTCCATGCCCTTACCTGTAATAATTGGGGCCAGGAGTTTTTTCTGACCAAGAAAGTTATGGTCAGGTGACATTGTCAGGAAAAACTCCTGACCCTAGTCATTATGTACAGTCTGTTATTTGTATTTTTAATTTCTCTCCCCCAAGGTCAGCGTATCGACCAGGTGTCAGAGACATCGACTACAGGACTCTACTGAGGTTTCCTCAGAGGGTGAAGAACCAGGGGACTGCCGACTTCCTCCCAGTCAAACCCAGACACCAATGGGAATGGCACAGCTGCCACCAGCACTACCACAGCATGGAGGCCTTCAGTAACTATGACCTGCTGGATGTCATCACAGGCAGGAAGGTGGCAGAGGGACACAAGGCCAGCTTCTGTCTGGAGGACACGAGCTGTGACCCGGGAGTCCGCCGACGCTTCGCCTGCACAGCACACACACAGGTTCTGATAGTTTGATCAATTGATCAACCAATCAGTTTGTTATATGTTTTTAATCACATGTTTGGTACAGGGATTGGGTCCTGGTTGCTATGACACCTACAATGCCAACATTGATTGCCAGTGGATTGACATCACAGACGTGCCACCAGGAAACTATATTCTCAAGGTAACACTATAGCCACTTTAAGGAAGAGACAGATATACAGTGCGCTACAAAAATATTGGGGCAGTATTAGCTCTGTACTTCAGCACTTTGGATTTGAAATGATACAATGAGGTTAAAGTGCAATGAGGTTAAAGTGCAGACTGTCAGCTTTAATTTGAGGGTATTTTCATACATATCAGGTGAACCGTTTAGAAATTACATCACTTTTTGATCATAGTCCCCTCAGTTTAGGGGACCAAAAGTATTGGGGGAAATCCACTTATATGTGTAGTAAAATAGTCAAAAGTTTAGTATTCGGATAGTCCTGAATTAATCGTGAATAATGATGAGTGAGAAAGTTACAGACGCACAATATCATACCCCCAAGACCTGCTAACCTCTAACCATTACAATAACAGGGGAGGTAAGCATTTTTGGGGGTTATGATATTTGTGTGTCTTTCATCATTATTCACAATTAATTCATGACTATCTGTAATCATGGTAGCATCCACATTAGTGTAGAAGTGTTTAGAAACATATTCTATTCTTATTTACAATAAAAGTGACTCCAAAATGACACAATACATTATTTCACATTTGTCAGGACTCCTCTTCCGGTTCGGGTGGTGCTCAGTGGTCGTTGTCGCAGGCCTACTAGCTGCCACTGATTCTTTCCTCCCCCTCCTTGTCTGTTTATTGGTTACACCGGTTATGCGTTTGTGGTGATTAGTTGGGCTTTATTAGTCAGCCGGCCCGCCTGTTTCTTTGTGCGGGATTGTTTGTTGTAACATTTGTGTATGCTGGAGACGAACGTGTTTGTTCCTGTTCGTGGGTTTTTCTGGACTGTTTTAGTCCCCGTGTTTGTTCCTGTTCGTGGGTTTTTCTGGACTGTTTTAGTCCCCATGTTTGTTCCTGTTCGTGGGTTTTTCTGGACTGTTTTAGTCCCCGTGTTTGTTCCTGTTCGTGGGTTTTTCTGGACTGTTTTAGTCCCCATGTTTGTTCCTGTTCGTGGGTTTTTCTGGACTGTTTTAGTCCCCGTGATTGGGGCATTTGTTTTTTAGAGCCCAGTGTTTCATGGGGTGGCCTATGTTCGCCGTGTGTGCATTAAAGAGCACTACCTTGAACTCTCTGTTTCCTGCGCCTGACTTCACACCCACGACACCTAGATCGTTGTAACATTCATTTCCATTGCGCACAAAATAATCTGAAACACAACCAAAACAAACAGCAAATGCATCCAACAAGTTTGTAGGGTTACAAGCTTAATGTAATCATTACGAGCTAGAAACATGGGACCAAATACTAAACTTGACTACTTTAATACACATAGAAGTGAATTTGTCCCCATAATATTGGTCTCCTAAATGGGTGGACTGTACACAAAGTAATTTCTGCTTTAATTTCTAAACGTTTCACCCGAAATTGAGGAAAATACTGACCATCTGCACTTTAAGCTCATATTCATTGTATCATTGCAAATCCAAAGTGCTGGAGTACATAGCCAAAACAACAACAAATATGTGTCACTTTCCCAATACTTTTGGAGCTCACTGTAAACCAGATAGATACAGCTCTTTGTCACTGGCATTTTTCAGTTGTCCAAAACATATAGCAAAACTAGCAACATGTCATTGACCCGTCTTGTCTCACGATGTATCTCAGGTGACGGTAAACCCAGCTATGCAAGTGCAGGAGTCAGATTTCTCAAACAACATAGTGAAGTGTGACATCAGGTACACAGGAAGCTATGTCAATGCCAGGAACTGTAGGATCACTGGGTAAGTCACAAGACTTTCTGTATATAATTGATATACACATTTAATTTGTGATACTGTGAAATATGTGTTTGTTTATCATTGGTTTGTGTTGATTCTACAGGAGTTAACCCTAAATTGCTCTGATGGAGGGGACCATTTTCTGCTACCATACGCCTGCCAATGATAACCAAGCCAGACGAGTAACATGTATGGATTTGAATCAATATTTTTTGTTGAAGTCAGTATTGACACCTGTCTTTCCTTAAGCACTTTCTGGCTTTTTAAAATCATCCAATGCATATGTTCTTAGGTGTGAGCTGTGATGTACTTAGCTACAGTAAGTATTTAACAAGTTATCCTCTTTGTAATAAAGACATGCATGTTCTGCATGAAAGCAGCGGAGGTTGTATACAATATGTCAAAGTTACAGTAGTATAATGCTAAGCTAAAATGTATACTATGGTGCTGTGCAAACATAGACATAACAAGTCTTCGAAAGGCCATTTCAAATCAAACAAATTTGTTTGTTTTGTGTCCCAAGTTGACGGTTATTCCAAGAAGGTCAATGGTGCTCTTGTCTCCTTTAGGCCATTTCTATTTTGATGGAGAATAAATGCAGTAAACCAGGCACTGACCCTAAAGTTTATGCTTATTGAAATGAGCCACACGTATGTACTTTATTTATGTGATTATATGTACCATATATTCCTATGGATGGGTAATAAAATGCATGGATTTCTTTGCTTTCTTTTATAGATTCAAACTACTAAAGCAGGCATAAGAACACTAACTGCTACTGTCAAACAGTATATATACTGGGTTTAAAAATATATACAGTATATTTGGTTATTTTGTAATGAAAATAGATACTGTATGTTTTTGAGGAAGTTGTTCAGCAGTTCTTAGTTTGAGAATTTGTCTTTTGTAATAAAGTTTGCCTAAAAATGTTGAGAAAAATATAAAATATGACTGGAGCCTTATTTAAAACTCAGCAACAACAAAAAAGTCAATTTTTCAGGACCCTGTCTTTAAAAGATCATTCTTAAAAATCCAAATAACAAAACACATCTTCATTGTAAGGGGTTTAAACACTGTTTCCCATGCTTGTTCAATGAAACATATACAATTAATGAACATGCACCTGTGGACCGGTCGTTAAGACACTAACAGCTTAGAGACAGTAGGCAATTAAGGTCACAGTTATGAAAACTTAGGACACTATAAAGAGGCCTTTCTGCTGACTCTGAAAAACACCAAAGAAAGATCCCCAGGGTCCCTGCTCATCTGTGTGAACCTGCCTTAGGCATGCTGCAAGGAGGCATGAGGACTGCAGATGTGGCCAGGGCAATAAATTGCAATGTCTGTACTGTGAGACGCCTAAGACAGCGCTACAGGGAGACAGAACGGACAGCTGATCATCCTCACAGTGGCAGACCACGTGTAACACCTGCACAGGATCGGTACATCCGAACATCACACCTGCGGGACAGGTCCAGGATGGCAACAACAACTGCCAGAGTTACACCAGGAATGCACAATCCCTCCATCAGTGCTCAGACTGTCTACAATAGGCTGAGAGAGGTTGGCCTGAGGGCTTGTTGGCCTGTTGTAAGGCAGGTCCTCACCAGACATCACCGGCAACAACATCACCTATGGGCACAAACTCATCGTCGCTGGACCAGGCAGGACTGGCAAAAAGTGCTCTTCTCTGACGAGTCGTGGTTTTGTTTCACCAGGGGTGATGGTCGGATTCGTGTTCATTATCGAAGGAATGAGCGTTACATCGAGGCCTGTACTCTGGAGCGGGACCGATTTGGAGGTGGAGGGTCCATCATGGTCTGGGGCGTTGTGTCACAGCATCATCGGACTGAGCTTGTTGTCATTGCAGGCAATCTCAACGCTGTGCGTTGCAGGGAAGACATCCTCCTGCCTCATGTGGTACCCTTCCTGCAGGCTCATCCTGACATGACCCTCCAGCATGACAATGCCACCAGCCATACTGCTCGTTCTGTGCGTGAATTCCTGCAAGCCAGGAATGTCAGTGTTCTGCCATGGCCAGCGAAGAGCCCGGATCTCAATCCCATTGAGCACGTCTGGGACCTGTTGGATCGGAGGGTGAGGGCTAGGGCCATTCCCCCCAGAAATGTCCGGGAACTTGCAGGTGCCTTGGTGGAAGAGTGGGGTAATATCTCACAGCAAGAACTGGCAAATCTGGTGCAGTCCATGAGGAGGAGATGCATTGCAGTACTTAATACAGCTCGTAGCCACACCAGATACTGACTGTTACTTTTGAACCCCCCCCCCCTTTGTTCAGGGACACATTATTACATTTTTGTTAGTCACATGTCTGTGGATCTTGTTCAGTTTATGTCTCAGTTGTTGAATCTTGTTATGTTCATACAAATATTTACACATGTTAAGTTTGCTGAAAATGAACACAGTTGACAGTGAGCGGACGTTTCTTTTATTGCTGAGTTTATAAGAACCAACGCTGATGATGAGAAGCAGGTATGTCTCCGGAGTCTTTCTTTTTCCCAACGCAGTTAAGCCAAAACCACGCTCCGTTATTCAGAGAGGCGTTCTACTACGCTCCCATTGGCTAGCTAGCGTTGTCTCACTCACAGGCGATCAGCGCAGAGACAGTGACCTTCCAAGGTAAGGATGGAAAGTGTAATTTAACAATTATTTGCCTACCATAATGCAGGCCTATTATTATCATGTTTGGTAACATTTGCCCATGAATTTATTTTCAGAGTTTCAATGAGTTATAAAAATGTCTCAGAACTCTGCTGAATTCCCTAAATTGACGGTCAGCTAAGTTAACGTAGGCTACTTAATATTACTAGCTAGGTATTTGAAGTTGTTATATTATCATTAGTAGTCTATTATCAGGTAAAAGCATATACTTATTATTCCTAATTTCTCAAATATTTATTAGCTAATCATTCAGGTGAATATGCTATGCTACACAGCCATTGAATCTGTCTTTGAGTATTAACGAACATTAATGGCTAGCTCGGTCCAGGATATTGTTATTATATTTTTCAATCTTGAAATACCAGGGCAAATGTTATTAATCAGTGACTGAAATTTCGCACTACGTGATACTCACTTCTGGACTTGGAGACTTGAAGAGCACTTAAAGCGTTGTAGAATGCCCCTCTGAATAACAGGGCGTGGTTTTGACTTAACTGCATTGGGAAAAAGAAAGACGCGGTATGGAGAGTGAACATTTAATTAGCACAGACATGGAACAGGACAGGAACAGCATCAGAACAGGTGATTGAGTCCAGGTGAGTCCAATGATTCACTGTTGTGTGTGATGAGTGAAGCAGGTGTGCGTAATGATGGTGGCAGGAGTGCGTTTAACTCAAGCTGAGCTCAAAACCATTTGAGGGCAGAGAAGTTGATTTCTTAAATTATTTAAGAAAACACGGCATGCCTCAGAAATGTATGAAATGATCTAACTTAGCACATTGTGTTTCTTGGAAAGGGAAAGAAAAATTAAAGGCTTGAGCGTGGAAGCTGCTCTTGCGTGTGTTTTGCCATGTCAGTATGTCATTAAAGCTGTCTAGAGGACCCACTCCCCTGGTGTCAACTCCATGTCAAGTGCCTCTTGAAATGTGTTTACATTCAGCCGCAGTGTTCAACCAGAGCCTCTGTCTGATGGGTCCCATTCAGGAATGGAAAAGATTTAACGAGTTACGAATACCCTAGAATTATTAATGATAACAATTTGGGTGAGTTAATGTAACAGGTCGTGCCTGTTCTTGAGTTTATAACAGGGGAATACTGAGCATGAGTTAAATTGAAAGGACTACACGTTAAGCACATTGCCTCATGTCCTTGTCATCTTAAACATGCCATGGAAATAAAAGAGGCTCTGGTTTGTTCAGCTGGATGGAGCTAATTTATTAAAGGCAAATGGTCTATGGAATGGCTCTGTTGCCACTGCTTAACTTGCTCCATGAAAATACCTGCTCCATGAAAAACCATCAACACATCCCCTTTAAGAACTTGACAAGAGGAAATACCTTTGTAGTATTTATGATAACCTTCTTTCAAAGATGTGGAGGTCACAGAGTGCATCTAGTATCGCCCCATATCCTTAGTGAAACAGTGAAAAGCTACTTATTTTTATCATTAACCCTATTTTGTAACAAACCATCCTTCAAGAAACACATGAATAAGTATAAGGGTTACTCACTCTCAATGGGTACATAGGGAAACTGTGTGCTTGAACTCCGTCCACAAACCACCAGAGGGATATTTCTGTCATCTTCCATCCAAAAATGGCCTCTCAGTTGTAGCTCACGCCATCTTTGGTAAAAACAGAGGTGCTGATGTGAATTGAAGTGTGACAGAATGTCAGAGAGAGAGAGCGGTGGTGCCGGTTGTTTGCCCAGGGAGCCCAACGTGCTAAGTCTCAGTAATGTGCTACAGTTTGGACTAGAGAAATTTCACGGCTACAGTGTCAGCCAGGAATCAGGCCAGATGACTGCTGAGATCAGCAGCAGGACTGATCCATCCTTCACGTACTTTACTGTACACAGCCATCCCAGAGCAGACCAGACCTGGGGGAGACATTGGTCAAACATACAGTAGTGGTTACTATACTGTCAATGTACAGACAACATCCTCAAAGATAATCAATATTTGGGCTTGGGCTAAATGGGTATACAGTACCTATATGATAGGCTTGGGCTTTCAATAGGCTATTACTCATATCAGTAAGAATATAAAAATAAAAGAATTGCACCTTTTTGTAGAATATCTAGAAAACATGGAACATTGGGAACTCATGGTATTTTTAAATGTAATAAATGTTTCTTATTTGTTTCTTTAGAGTTAAACAGCTGAGTGTCTGATGCTTCAAAAAGAGAGTGTTTACTTGGGCAGAACAAGGGATTCTATTGGTTAAACCCATTTGCACATCAATATAGTTTAACAAGTAGCCTGTTTGAAATAGAAAAATGTGCACTTATTAATGTCCCTGTGCAAATACCAAAGAGTCAATATGCCATCAGGGTCATTTATACCATGGTAAAATCCTGTTATTCTATTATTTTTGGGCAGGGAAGAGGAGATGGGTGGGGAGACCAGCAGGATGGGGCTGGGGGTGGTGGGGAATTCTTCAAACTGAACTGAAACTAATGATCCTGTTATTTTTTGTTTATATACAGTCCTAAATACTAGTGTTGTTCCACATTTATAGCATACAAATGCGCGTCTGCCAAGAAGTCTCCCATCTGTCTAATACGCTCAATGAAGAGGGCCATAGAGTCAGGTGAGTGCTGCCCTTGTGTCTTGCTCATTCTCTTGCTCTCTCTCAGACATAGCAGGGTAGTGCTGAAGTGAAGACACGCAGGTTTGTTATTGAGCTTGGACAGGAATACACTTGTTTAGAAATACCCTAATTGTTAGCTTTTGGAAGCAATAAGAAAGTGTGACTGTTCTTCTACACACAAGCAGTGTGCATTGTATTCTTGCCGTTCATTCTGTCACATCCTATGGCCCTCGCCATACATCATCACCACATGAATCATGGACAAAGATCACAGTGAAGTATCCCTGAATTAGCAGTGCAGTTTCAGCCAGTGCACATGAGGAACCTGAAACAGGCTGGCCTTCTATAGAGTGGAGGGAGAGGGGCTTGTAGGGGTGAGTGTATGAAAGTCTCAGACAAGACTTAAATAAACAGAGACGCTGGTCAGTGCAGATCCAGAAATACATACAGTGCCTTGCGAAAGTATTCGGTCCCCTTGAACTTTGCGACCTTTTGCCACATTTCAGGCTCCAAACAAAGATATAAAAGGTGGCGCTACAAAGTATTAACTTAAGGGGGCTGAATAATTTTGCACACCCAATTTTTCAGTTTTTGATTTGTTAAAAAAGTTTGAAATATCCAATAAATGTCGTTCCACTTCATGATTGTGTCCCACTTGTTGTTGATTCTTCACAAAAAAATAGTTTTATATCTTTATGTTTGAAGCCTAAAATGTGGCAAAAAGTCGCAAAGTTCAAGGGGGCCAAATACTTTCGCAAGGCACTGTACAGAGTCAACTGCTATACCACTGTTATTTCCTATTACTATAGAACCAGGGAAGATGGGTTCATAATGTTGAATAGTCTACTTTCACAATATTGGTTTTAACATTTTCTTTACATTAACACTTTAAAATATTTTTTTATATTAAAAGTGGTAGAATTCTTGCAAAGACCGTTGAACTATTCATAATTGACCTGTGGACTGTGTTTTGGTTTTCTCAATGACTTGTAAACAATAAAATACAATAATATTTGATCTCAATGAGATCAAATAACAAACAATCAAGTAAAATAGAGGATAAATAACCATAAACAAAAAGGTTGAAACGTGTGGGTTCTCCTGTAGATGAACTTCAGAACAATCAACTTAGTCACCAGTGCAAGATAAGACAAGAAAACAGCCTCAGTATTTTTAGAAAATGGCGCCCTCGTGTGGTGAAAATGAACTATCAGGGAACTAGTGTTTTAGTACTATATCTCTTGACACAATGATGAAAATAATCATGGCCTCTAAACCTTCAAGCTGCATACTGGACCCTATTCCAACTAAACTACTGAAAGAGCTGCTTCCTGTGCTTGGCCCTCCTATGTTGAACATAATAAACGGCTCTCTATCCACTGGATGTGTACCAAACTCACTAAAAGTGGCAGTAATAAAGCCTCTCTTGAAAAAGCCAAACCTTGACCCAGAAAATATAAAAAACTATCGGCCTATATCGAATCTTCCATTCCTCTCAAAAATTTTAGAGAAGGCTGTTGCTCAGCAACTCACTGCCTTCCTGAAGACAAACAATGTATACGAAATGCTTCAGTCTGGTTTTATAGACCCCATCATAGCACTGAGACGGCACTTGTGAAGGTGGTAAATGACATTTTAATGGCATCGGACCGAGGCTCTGCATCTGTCCTCGTGCTCCTAGACCTTAGTGCCGCTTTTGATACCATCGATCACCACATTCTTTTGGAGAGATTGGAAACCCAAATTGGTCTACACGGACAAGTTCTGGCCTGGTTTAGATCTTATCTGTCGGAAAGATATCAGTTTGTCTCTGTGAATGGTTTGTCCTCTGACAAATCAACTGTAAATTTCGGTGTTCCTCAAGGTTCCGTTTTAGGACCACTATTGTTCTCACTATATATTTTACCTCTTGGGGATGTTATTCGAAAACATAATGTAAACTTTCACTGCTATGCGGATGACACACAGCTGTACATTTCAATGAAACATGGTGAAGCCCCAAAATTGCCCTCGCTAGAAGCATGTGTTTCAGACATAAGGAAGTGGATGGCTGCAAATTTTCTACTATTAAACTCGGACAAAACAGAGATGCTTGTTCTAGGTCCCAAGAAACAAAGAGATATTCTGTTGAATCTGACAATTAATCTTAATGGTTGTACAGTCGTCTCAAATAAAACTGTGAAGGACCTCGGCGTTACTCTGGACCCTGATCTCTCTTTTGAAGAACATATCAAGACCATTTCAAGGACATCTTTTTTCCATCTACGTAACATTGCAAAAATCAGAAACTTTCTGTCCAAAAATGATGCAGAAAAATTAATCCATGCTTTTGTCACTTCTAGGTTAGACTACTGCAATGCTCTATTTTCCGGCTACCCGGATAAAGCACTAAATAAACTTCAGTTAGTGCTAAATACGGCTGCTAGAATCCTGACTAGAACCAAAAATTTGATCATATTACTCCAGTGCTAGCCTCTCTACACTGGCTTCCTGTCAAAGCAAGGGCTGATTTCAAGGTTTTACTGCTAACCTACAAAGCATTACATGGGCTTGCTCCTACCTATCTCTCTGATTTGGTCCTGCCGTACATACCTACACGTACGCTACGGTCACAAGACGCAGGCCTCCTAATTGTCCCTAGAATTTCTAAGCAAACAGCTGGAGGCAGGGCTTTCTCCTATAGAGCTCCATTTTTATGGAACGGTCTGCCTACCCATGTCAGAGACGCAAACTCGGTCTCAACCTTCAAGTCTTTACTGAAGACTCATCTCTTCAGTGGGTCATATGATTGAGTGTAGTCTGGCCCAGGAGTGGGAAGGTGAACGGAAAGGCTCTGGAGCAACGAACCGCCCTTGCTGTCTCTGCCTGGCCGGTTCCCCTCTTTCCACTGGGATTCTCTGCCTCTAACCCTATTACAGGGGCTGGGTCACTGGCTTACTGGGGCTCTCTCATGCCGTCCCTGGAGGGGGTGCGTCACCTGAGTGGTTTGATTCACTGTTGTGGTCATCCTGTCTGGGTTGGCGCCCCCCTTGGGTTGTGCCGTGGCGGAGATCTTTGTGGGCTATACTCAGCCTTGTCTCAGGATGGTAAGTTGGTGGTTGAAGATATCCCTCTAGTGGTGTGGGGGCTGTGCTTTGGCAAAGTGGGTGGGGTTATATCCTTCCTGTTTGGCCCTGTCCGGGGTGACCTCGGATGGGGCCACAGTGTCTCCTGACCCCTCCTGTCTCAGCCTCCAGTATTTATGCTGCAGTAGTTTATGTGTTGGGGGCTGGGGTCAGTTTGTTATATCTGGAGTACTTCTCCTGTCCTATTCGGTGTCCTGTGTGAATCTAAGTGTGCGTTCTCTAATTCTCTCCTTCTCTCTTTCTTTCTCTCTCTCGGAGGACCTGAGCCCTAGGACCTGAGCTCCAGGACTACCTGACATGATGACTCCTTGCTGTCCCCAGTCCACCTGGCCATGCTGCTGTTCCAGTTTCAACTGACCTGAGCCCTAGGACCATGCCCCAGGACTACCTGACATGATGACTCCTTGCTGTCCCCAGTCCACCTGGCCATGCTGCTGCTCCAGTTTCAACTTCCACCTGACTGTGCTGCTGCTCCAGTTTCAACTGTTCTGCCTTATTATTATTCGACCATGCTGGTCATTTATGAACATTTGAACATCTTGGCCATGTTCTGTTATAATCTCCACCCGGCACAGCCAGAAGAGGACTGGCCACCCCACATAGCCTGGTTCCTCTCTAGGTTTCTTCCTAGGTTTTGGCCTTTCTAGGGAGTTTTTCCTAGCCACCGTGCTTCTACACCTGCATTGCTTGCTGTTTGGGGTTTTGGGCTGGGTTTCTGTACAGCACTTTGAGATATCAGCTGATGTACGAAGGGCTATATAAATAAATTTGATTTGATTTGAACTATCGCAGAGAGATACTGATTGGAGATTTAGATTTCTGCAGGGTGAAAAAGAACAATAAATTAAACTGTTTAACCACATATGTGTTTGTATTTGAAAACATCAGGAAGTTTCGCGTATTTGAGAGCAAAAACGTGTTTTTCACTAATTCCCTCATCACTTGAATTATTTTGAGTTCCCTGTGACGACACTCGGCAGAGCACTCGCATGAGTTATCGGTCAGTAGCAGCAGAACAAAATGGCGCAAAATAACTTTGCATTTATTGCTTTGTTGGTTGTAACGTCAACAGTTATATTGGCTAGTGCTGATGAACAAACGAAAACTGTGGAATTCAACGTAAAACCCGGCGGAATGGTGCACACGTTCTCTGAGAAAATGGTAAGCAATATAGCTAGCCACAACATCCAGCCAACAAACAGTATTGTACTACTAGACAGCTAGTGAAGTCGTGTATGTTGCATTGTAAGGTTGTAAGTGGCACAAATATGCATACGAATTGCCGAGTAACGTTATAGTTCCCTGCAAACTATCTTGCTGTTTGTTCACATATGGTAGCTAATTCAAATAACAACCAAGAACATGATGGCACCGCTCACAAATTGAAACTCTATGTAGATTAAAAAAATAAAAATCTTAAGTCTCTGGTCGTCGCATGATGATGAGGAAACGACCTCTGATATGTTGACACGTCAGTACCGGAGTACCACAAGGAGGCTATTCATTGGTCTAGAATATATCTACATTTTCCGACAGAGACGCAATCCATGTTGTCTTTATGTTAAATCACAAATATTGAAAATAAAGTGCCCCGTTGTATTACAAATTGCAGATGTTTGAAATAATAATGAGCTATAAATTGTTTGACTCCCAAACACCCGATTTGACTTCCAAACACTTAGGCCTACAAATAAATAATGTGTTTTGTCTTTTAATGATCATTCCAGTTTCAATTTAATCATCAAGAAAAATGTGCAGACTACTAATTCCTCCTACTTTCACAGAGAGAATATGAATGTTCATTCACGTATGCATCACAAGGGGGAACCAACGAGGTAGGTTGTATCCTGATCTAAGTTTCAACCTAATAAATAGGACACTTCATTCTAGTCTAGAGTAGAAACATATGCTACCTGCAGTAAACGGATTCATAGGTTTTAGTGTGCAGTTTAAAAGTACATTCCAAAGTAGATCAACAGAAAGTACATTTTAACCTGTGCCATGCTACTCACATACCTAAAGAATACATAATCAAAATAATAATATAACATGTTTTCATGTTATGTTGTTTTAACAGCAATGGCTGATGAGTGTGGGCCTGAGCGACGAAGACAGTCTGTTCTCCTGCTCTTTGTGGAGGTAAACTGTAATCCCTGGTGTGAGGTCACACTGAACAATCGAAGTTAGACTGCAGAGATTTCCATGTACACTGAATTACTTATTCATTCAACTGTCACTTGGTGGTCATTCACCTGAGATATCTCAGGTCAATCAGTTCCAGTTTTTCATCTTGGCTTTGCCTAGTGAATAACTAACAGCAGAGTCAACAATTGTGCTTTATCTTGGCCATGTCACAGTTGTAAATGAGAACTTGTTCTCAACTGGCCTACCTGGTTAAATAAAGGTGAAATAAAAAAAATCTAATAAAAACGTCAGTGGTGATTTAATCCCTATCTTCATTTGTGTTGATTTCTCTCTTCCTCTTTGTTAATAGACCCCAAGGGAAGTCCTACCTGTTTTTCACACAGTTCAAGGCTGAGCTGAAAGGAGCAAAGATTGAGTATGCCAATGCATATGTAAGTATCCTTCATATACAGATGGGTCGTGTAATTTGCTCTCCTATCAGCATTTCTACATCATAATGCATTGGAGCACAATCTTTGCTAACATGTTTTTGTGGTGTAAAGTAGATAAGGTATATGTCCAATGTCAGCATATTGTCGTAGCAGCATTGATCCGTCTTCTCCGCTGGTCTCCTGGTTGAAGTGCGCTTCTGTCTGTCTCAGTGATAATGATGTAGAACTGCATATCCCAATGGAAACATGTCTTCTACATTGACTGTATGTACCTACCTACACATTTTTACACTTCGGTCTGTTTTTATCCTGATTTACTGGCAAGCTACAGTTGAAGTCAGAAGGTGACATACACTTAGGTTGGAGTCATTAAAACTAGTTTTTCAACCACTCCACAAATTTCTTGTTAACAAACTATAGTTTTGGCAAGTCGGTTAGGACATCTACTTTGTGCATGACACAAGTCATTTTTCCAACAATTGTTTACAGACAGATTATTTCACTTATAATTCACTGTATCACAATTCCAGTGGGTCAGAGGTTTACATACACTAATGTAACAGTATAACTTTAGACCGTCCCCTCGCCCATACCCGGGCCCCTCTGCACACATCAACAACATCTTTACAAACAATAGTATGCAAGTATAAACACCATGGGACCACGCAGCCGTCACACGGCTCTTGAAGGAGACACGTTCTCTCTCCTATATCCACAGTTAAACAAGTCCTATATCGACATAACCTGAAAGGCCGCTCAGCAAGGAAGAAGCCACTGCTCCAAAACCGCCATAAAAAAGCCTGACTACGGTTTGCAACTGCACATGTGACAGAGATTGTACTTTTTGGAGAAATGTCCTCTGGTATGATGAAACAAAAATAGAACTGTTTGGCCATAATGACCATCGTTATGTTTGGAGGAAAAAGGAGGTAAGGCTTGCAAGCCGAAGACCACCTTCCTAACGAACGATGAAGCACAGGGGATGGCGGCAGCATCATGTTGTGGGGGTGCTTTGCTGCAGGAGGGACTGGTTCACTTCACAAAATAGATGGCATCATGAGGAGGAAAATTATGTGGATATATTGAAGCAACATCTCAAGACATCAGTCAGGAAGTTAAAGCTTGGTCGCAAATGGGTCTTCCAAACGAACAATGGCCCCAAGCATACTTCCAAAGTTGTGGCAAAATGGCTTAAGGACAACAAAGTCAAGGTATTGGAGTGGCCATCACGAAGCCCTGACCTCAATCCCATAGAAAATGTTTGGGCAGAACTGAAAAAGCGTGTGTGAGCAAGGAGGCCTACAAGCCTGACTCAGTTACACCAGCTCTGTCAGGAGAAATGGGCCCAAATTCACCCAACTTATTGTGGGAAGCTTGTGGAAGGCTACCCAAAACGTTTGACCCAAGTTAAACAATTTAAAGGCAATGCTACCAAATACTAATTGAGTGTATGTAAATTTCTGACCCACTGGGACTGTGATTAAATAAATAAAAGCTGAAATAAATAATTCTCTCTGCTATTATTCTGACATTTCACATTCTTAAAATAAAGTGGTGATCATACCTGACCTAAAGACAGGGAATTTTTACTAGGATTAAATGTCAGGAATTGTGAAAAACTGAGTTTAAATGTATTTGGTGTGTGTAAACTTCCGTCTTCAACTGTAAATCAAAGCTAATATAGGGCTCTATATGGGTAGAGATGATAAAATAGATTGTCGTGGCAACACACTGTACCATTCAAAAGTTTGGACCCAGCTACTCATTCAAAGGTTTTTCTTAATTTTAACTATTTTCTACATTGTAGAATAATAGTGAAGATATTAAAACACATCTGGAATCATGTAGAAACAAAAAAGTGTTAAACAAATCAAAATATATTTTATATTCTTTGAAGCAGCCACCCCTTGCCTTGATGACAGCTTTGCACACTCTTGGCATTCTGTCAACCAGCTTCACCTGGAATGCTTTTCCAATTGTCTTGAAGGAGTTCCCACATAGGCTGAGCACTTGTTGGCTGCTTTCCCTTCACTCTGCGGTCCAACTCATGATTGTGGAGGCCAGGTCATCTGATGCAGCACTCCATCACTCTCCTTCGTGTTCAAATAGCCCTTACATAGCCTGGAGGTGTGTTGGGTCATTGTCCTGTTTAAAAACAAATGATAGTCCCACTAAGAGCAAACCAGATGGGATGGCGTATCGCTGCAGAATGCTGTGGTAGCCATGCTGGTTAAGTGTGCCTTGAATTCTAAATACAGTGGGGCAAAAAAGTATTTAGTCAGCCACCAATTGTGCAAGTTCTCCCACTTAAAAAGATGAGAGAGGCCTGTGATTTTCATCATAGGTACACTTCAACTATGACAGACAAAATTTGGAGAAAAAAATCCAGAAAATCACATTGTAGGATTTTTAATGAATTTATTTGCAAATTATGGTGGAAAATAAGTATTCGGTCACCTACAAACAAGCAAGATTTCTGGCTCTCACAGACCTGTAACTTCTTCTTTAAGAGGCTCCTCTGTCCTCCACTCGTTACCTGTATTAATGGCACCTGTTTGAACTTGTTATCAGTATAAAAGACACCTGTCCACAAACAGTCACACTCCAAACTCCACTATGGCCAAGACCAAAGAGCTGTCAAAGGACACCAGAAACAAAATTGTAGACCTGCACCAGGCTGGGATGACTGAATCTGCAATAGGTAAGCAGCTTGGTTTGAAGAAATCAACTGTGGGAGCAATTATTAGGAAGTGGAAGACATACAAGACCACTGATAATCTCCCTCGATCTGGGGCTCCACGCAAGATCTCACCCCGTGGGTTCAAAATGATCACAAGAACGGTGAGCAAAAATCCCAGAACCACACGGGGGGACCTAGTGAATGACCTGCAGAGAGCTGGGACCAAAGTAACAAAGCCTACCATCAGTAACACTGCTTCAGGCAGTACATGTCCAGGCCCATCTGAAGTTTTCTAGAGAGAATTTGGATGACCCAGAAGAAGATTGGGAGAATGTCATATGGTCAGATGAAACCAAAATAGAACTTTTTGGTAAAAACTCAACTCGTTGTGTTTGGAGGACAAAAATGCTGAGTTGCATCCAAAGAACACCATACCTACTGTGAAGCATGGGGGTGGAAACATCATGCTTTGGGGCTGTTTTTCTGCAAAGGGACCAGGGCGACTGATCCGTGTAAAGGAAAGAATGAATGGGGCTATGTATCGTGAGATTTTGAGTGAAAACCTCCTTCCATCAGCAAGGGCATTGAAGATGAAACGTGGCTGGGTTTTTCAGCATGACAATGATCCCAAACACACCGCCCGGGCAACGAAGGAGTGGCTTCATAAGAAGCATTTGAAGGTCCTGGAGTGGCCTAGCCAGTCTCCAGATCTCAACCCCATAGAAAATCTTTGGAGGGAGTTGAAAGTCCATGTTGCCCAGCAACAGCCCCAAAACATCACTGCTCTAGAGGAGATCTGCATGGAGGAATGGGCCAAAATACCAGCAACAGTGTGTGAAAACCTTGTGAAGACTTACAGAAAATGTTTGACTTCTGTCATTGCCAACAAAGGGTATATAACAAAGTATTGAGAAACTTTTGTTATTGACCAAATATTTATTTTCCACCATAATTTGCAAATAAATTCATTAAAAATCCTACAATGTGATTTTCTGGATTTTTTTTCTCCAAATTTTGTCTGTCATAGTTGAAGTGTACCTACGATGAAAATTACAGGCCTCTCTCATCTTTTTAAGTGGGAGAACGTGCACAATTGGTGGCAGACTAAATACTTTTTTGCCACACTGTTTATCACAGACAGTGTCACCAGCAAAGCACCCCCACACCATCAGACCTCCTCCATGCTTCACGGTGGGAACCACACATGCGGTGATCATCTGTTCACCTACTCTGCGTCTCACAAAGATACAGCGGTTGGAACCAAAAGTCTCAAATTTGGACTCATCAGACCAAAAGAGAGATTTCCACCAGTCTAATGTCCATTGCTCATGTTTCTTGGCCCAAGCAAGTCTTCTTCTTATTGGTGTCCTTTAGTAGTGGTTTCTTTGCAGCAATCTGACCATTAAGACCTGATTCATGCAGTCTCCTCTGAACAGTTGATGCAGAGATGTTTCTGTTATATGAACTCTGAAGCATTTATTTGAGCTGCAATTTCTGAGGCTGGTAACTCTGATGAACTTATGCTCTGCAGCAGAGGTAACCCTGGGTCTTACTTTCCTGTGGCGGTCCTCATGAGAGCCAGTTTCATCATAGCGCTTGATGGTTTTTGCAACTGCATTTGAAGAAACTTTCAAACTTATTTAAATTTTCCGAATTGACTGACCTTCATGTCTTAAAGTAATGATGGACTGTCTTTTGTCTTTGCTTATTTGAGCTGTTCTTGCCATAATATTAACTTGGTATTTTACCAAATAGGGCTATTCTGTATACCACCCCTACCTTGTCACAACACAACTATTTAGCTCAAACGTAGTAAGAAGGAAAGAAATTCCACAAATTAACTTAACAAGGCACACGTGTTAATTGAAATGCATTCCAGTTGACTACCTCATGAAGCTGGTTGAGAGAATGCCAAGAGTGCACAAAAGCTGTCAAGGCAAAGGGTGGCTACTTTGAAGACTCTCAAATATAAAATATATTTTTATTTGTTTAACACTGTTTTGGTTACTACCTGATTCCATATGTGTTATTTCATAGTTTTGATGTCTTCACTATTATTGTAGAATGTAGAAAATAGTCCAAATAAAGAAAAACCTTGAATGAGTAGGTGTGTCCAAACTTTTGACTGCTACTGTAGGTATTTGAGAGAACATTATATTGCAGTCAGAGAGTACATTGTTACCCATGTTGCATTCAGATCTAACCATGTATTCTTCTCCCAAGTGAATGCTGCTGTGTTCAGAGTACAAACAACTCTCAGACTAGTGTCACATCACATGTAAGTTGCACACAGTTCTAAAAGGCAGTGGTTCCTAAACCGGTCTGTGCTGTGTCTGTCCCACCATAAGTTTTTTTATATCTCCCTCTGATCTACTATGTAAACTAGACTGTTGTTAGTCATGATGCAGTTTATTGCCACATCTTCACACAAATCAATGGCAACCCACCAGTGTTTACCAAAACACCATACAGGGAAACACTGTTCTGAGGAGTCTGTCAGGCGAGGAGGCTTTGTACATCGCCGCACATACACTGCTCTCCCACAGGCCTCTTGACCATCCTCCCTCGCAAGGACAAAGCCTCAGACAGATGCTGTCGTCAGAACAGAACCGTTCAACCTCTCCTCCTGACGGCACTGTCCCCTGTGAAAAGACAGAGAAAAAAACAACACTCACTAAACATTGGGATAAAAATAACCAGCACTCCTGAGAAGCAGAACATCTCCTCGACCTTGTCACTCCACTATAACTCTCCTTGCCTCTGTCGTGATGAGTTTCTCTCTTTTCCATTCACACTTTCATCCCCTTGTTTGTTATCCCTTTTCTTGTCAATCCCCTGCTCCCATCTCTCCCCGTCATCGTCTCCACAGTCCCAGACTGTTGCGGGGGGACAGAGGGATGTGACTTTGAAGGAAGATGAATTCACTGTGGGGGATTCTACAGGTGAGATGACTAGTCTGCTTACTACTGAGCTCCATTCCCATATGTCTGTCACAACAGATCAAAACTATTCTTGTTTTTTACCTATTTGTCTGGAATGAAGTGTTTGCGACAAAAGTAGATAGCATTGATGATGAATCTATGGTATGCCACTGTCTACTACTGAATGTTGTTTTTTCATTGAATGTTGTACTTGTGTTATGACGTTGTAGTAACTCCATTCCTCTCCCATCACCCTTCCAGTGACCCACAAAGATGGGAAGTTCCGCGCTGAGCTCTCCAAACTGACTATTATTGGCCGGACACGACGCGATGAGCTTTGATTGGCTGGAAATCCGAATGACTGTTGTAATATCATCAAATGGTGACATCCAGGCGTGCTCTCAAGGCAGGCCATTGTGCTCTAATGTCGACAACAGTGGCAATTGAAGGACGATATTCAAGCACGAAGGACGATACAGTAATGAGTGACAGCCTTAGACCTTGGTGGTCTACAAATATGCTGTTGAATAAATCTATTGTTTTTTATTTGGAGTATTATGGCTTTACATGGAAAATTCATTATGTTCCATACTGTATGAGAATGCATATTGGGATGTCTGATCTTAACGGGTGTAGAGAGATATAGGTTCAGAGGATTTATTGGTCTTATGCTAAGCCAGGGAAATGTGAGTAATCATTTGTCTTCATCGTGTGCACGTTAAGATATATACGTTTTTCCAATCTGCTTATTCTCTAAGCAAGTGAATGGTTAGTACAGATAATGTAGAGCATGGAGCCCCAGTTTCTATGTTCTTTTGATCTAGATAGAGCACCTGATTCAACCAACCAATCATCATTCAATGCAGTTGATTTAGTTTTTCTCCCTCCTCTCTCACTCCTACCAACAGTCTTAATGAAGCTAGGTGGAGCTTTAGAACAGATGCTTATTTGGCCTACCAGGATTAGAGACATATTGCCTTGATGTAGAGGATAGTTAGCTTTCCAGCACATACCAGGTTCATCCCTGTCTGTCTAGAGGAGGCCCTCACTCAGCGTTGATAGTGGAGTCCCTTGGCTCCCAAAAGGAAATACCACCGGGCACTTGTTTTTTTTATATTTTATTTTCTACTCCTTGGATTTCTAAATCACAATGTGCAACTGATGCTCCAATAAAAGTCATATTGTCTGGGAATGTGAAATGTGTGTTCTCATTTGTTTTGACGCAGCTAAGATTTCACACTGCTGTCCATGTTCAGGTTTGATGGTTTTCAGCTTGGATTACTTTCAGAGTTCTGTGTGCTGATCTCATGCTCTTTTTTTTATATTATTAGGACACACATTTTCAGTCCAGCAGATTCCAACATTATTACGATCCATATGAAAATGTAGCTATAACACAAAGATGAAATTCGATGTGCATAAGGTTTTTGGACCGTTTGCAAACAATGTAAAAAAAATAATGATAAAATCGTTGAGTTAATAAAGCCGAATACAAACATGGTCTCTTTTTTTGCTTTCTTGAGTAAGGCAGCTCCAAAATGCAGGTGTTTCAGCCAAGCTCAGTGCTTTCTGTGGTGGTGGGGCATTCAGCGGAAAACAAACTCCCATATTCAGGATCCTGTCTTTCAAAGATAATTTGTCAAAATCCAAATAACTTCACAGATCTTCATTGTAAAGGGTTTAAACACTGTTTCCCATGCTTGTTCAATGAACCATAAGCAATTAATGGACATGCACCTGTGGAACGGTCGTTAAGACTCTAACAGCTTACAGACGGTAGGCAATTAAGGTCACAGTTATGAAAACTTAGGACACTAAAAAGGTATTTCTACTGACTGAAAAACACCAAAGAAAGATGCCCAGGGTGTGTGAACCTGCCTCAGGCATGCTACAAGGAGGCATGAGGTCTGCAGATGTGGCTAGGGCAATAAATTGCAATGTCCTTACTGTGAGACGCCTAAGACAGCGCACAGGGAGACAGGACAGACAGCTGATCATCCTCGCAGTGGAAGACGACGTGTTACAACACCTGCACAGGATCGGTACATCCAAACATCACACCTGCTGGATAAGTCCAGGATGGCAACCACAACTGCCCGAGTTACACCAGGAATTACACCACAATCCCTCCATCAGTGCTCAGACTGTCCGCAATAGGCTGAGAGAGGCTGGACTGAGGGCTTGTAGGCCTGTTGTAAGGCAGGTCCTCACCAGACATCACTGGCAACAACGTCGCCTATGGGCACAAACCCACTGTCGCTGGACCAGACAGGACTGGCAAAAAGTGCTCTTCACTGACTAGTCGCAGTTTTGTCTCACCATAGGTGTTGGTTTGATTCGCGTTTATCGTTGAAGGAATGAGCGTTACACCGAGGCCTGTACCCTGGAGCGGGATCAATTTGGAGGTGGAGGGTCCGACATGGTCTGGGGCGGTGCGTCACAGCATTATCGGACTGAGCTTGTTGTCATTGCAGGCAATCTCAACGCTGTGCATTACAGGGAAGACATCCTCCTCCCTCATGTGGTATCCTTGCAGGCTCATCCTGACAAGACCCTCCAGCATGACAATGCCACCAGCCATACTGCTCATTCTGTGCGTGATTTCCTGCAAGTCAGGAATGTCAGTATTCTGCCATGGCCAGCGAAGAGCCCTAATCTCAATCCCATTGAGCACGTCTGGGACCTGTTGGATCAGAGGGTGAGGGCTAGAGCCATTGCCCCAGGAAATGTCCGGGAACTTGCAGGTGCCTTGATGGAAGAGTGGGGTAAGAACTGGCAAATCTGGTGCAGTCCATGAGGAGGAGATGTACTGCAGTACTTAATGCAGATCGTAGCCATACCAGATACTGACTGTTACTTTTGATTTTGACACCCCCCCCCATTTGTTCAGGGACACATTATTCCATTTCTGTTAGTCACATGTCTGTGGAACTTGTTCAGTTTATGTCTCAGTTGTTGAATCTTGTTATGTTCATACAAATATTTACACGTTAAGTTTGCTAAAAATTAACACAGTTGACAGTGAGAGGACGTTTCTTTTTTTGCTGAGTTTACGTAGCGTAGGGGTTGTTAATGTTCTCTAGTTGCGCCGTGATTGGCTCAGTGTTCTGTCACTCATGGGGACACTACGTCACCACCAAGTCTAAGGGTAGAGCTCAAAAATTCAAGCCCCTTGTGTGCTGCCATAGAGTTACATTACAAGAGCCCATCCAAGAAGGCTCAAGGTCATTGGCCACAGATAAAATTACATCAAATCATGTTATATCTACAGTACCTTTGATTGGACTGATCATGTCAACATACTTTCAAAATCTTAGCTCGCAGTCATCATCCTGAATCAAGTTGACAATCTACTGGCAAATCTTTTTTTAATCCTTGTCATATGAAGGGAAATAATGAGAATTTATAGATAAAACATATCGGTGCTCATCAACCATCAACCATTGGACATCAACATTACACAACAAGTCGGAAGTTGCAAATTCAACAATGAGTGGTTTGGAAGGAATCAGTAGCTAACTGCAAGCATTGCAAAGCAATCACTAGCCTGCTATTCAGTGGAGTGACTGTGTGGTCCCAAGTCTGGGTTTCAGGGTCTCTTATCCAAGCTTAAAATTATAAACATTCAACATTGGCCATGCTGTCAATGAAGCATGATTTGTGCTGCGCTCAAAACAACTTAACTTGGACTGGGAAATCTGACTTCAATGAGTTCAAGACAACTGGGAACTCGGGGAAAGGCCCTTTCCTGTTTCAGCATGACACTACCCCCATGCACAAAGCGAGGTCAATACAGAAATGGTTTGTCAATATCGGTGTGGAAGAACTTAACTGGCCTGCACAGAGCCCTGACCACAACCCCATCAAACACCTTTGGGATGAATTGGAACGCCGACTGCGAGCCAGGCCTAATCGCCCAACATCAGTGCCCGACCTCACTAATGCTCTTGTGGCTGAATGGAAGCAAGCCCCCGCAGCAATGTTCCAACATCTAGTGGAAAGCCTTCCCATAAGAATGGAGGCTGTTGTAGCAGCAAAGGGGGGACCAACTTCATATTAATGCCCATGATTTTGGAATGACACGTTTGACGAATAGGTGTCCACATACTTTTGTTCATGTTGTGTATCTGTGACCAACAGATGCATATCTGTATTCCCAGTAATGTGAAATCCATAGATGAGGGCCTAATGAATTCATTTCAATCGACTGAATTCCTTATATGAACTGTAACTCAGTAAAATCTTTGAAATTGTTGCATGTTGCATTTATATTTTTGTTCAGTTTATGAACAGGTTGTTACTATTGGCCATCTGTTACTACTATAACTGTTGACTTTAACTTCCCATCAGAAAACATAGCCAACTTTGTCTAAAAAATTGTATTGGAAGGTATTCCTAAAATCCCTAAATTTCCAGTACAAATGTATCTGCTGAAGTACATGTCAAGTCCACAAGATGGTATCAAATTAACTAAAAATACAAATGATCTACAACATGCAATAGCACATTACAACCACTGTGATACAGGCAGATTGATTCTGAACTATGGGCACCATGATACGACCCGATGAGTGCGTCATCATTTCTCTCTTTTGAATGCTCTCGGCCAGTTTGGACTGCGTTCCCCCATCTCTCTCTCTCTCTTCCTCTGTATTTCCTGATTGACATTTACAGGGAACAGATGGAGCTTGTGGATGAGGAGGGTTAGGTTAGGAATCACCACCAAGGGCCCTTTGAAGGGTAGGACTAATGGCCAGCTGCCCCACTGTCTCTGTCCCCCTCTCCCCTATCTCCCTCAGACACACTTCCAAGCACTGGGTGACCAAGTCAGCCAAGAGACATGGTACGCCAAAGAGATGCTCTCACTTCCTATTTGGTTGTGTCATCATTCTGCTAAGTGGGCATCTGCATCGGGCCCTAGTAGTTACAAGTGCGCCGAGCCAGGTGTTGCTGTCTCTTATCCTGTCTCTTATCCCTGGTCAGAGCCAAGCCAGAAAGGTGGAAAGGGTGTCAGGAGAAATGCAGCAGAACTCTGCTGACATATACCTACCCTGAGACACCTCTCATCACCTTGGAAACGTGGGCTCTGCTCAAGTTGGCGAGCCTTAAATCACCCTCTGCTCCCTCAGCTCTGTGGTAGTTGCTCCATTAATCCAACCACCTCCCTCTCACACCGTGGTCGAGAGCAGTTTTCTCTTCACAGGATACGGGGGAGCCTTCTTGGGGTCCTTGCCTTTACTTGCCCCCCGATCAAAGTGCCCATCGTGCGGGTAAGGAGGCGGCTTGCGGCCCTTGGGCCCTGGAACTCTCCCTGGGCCGTGTGGGACTGTCTGGCCCTGCGTTAGCCCCAGCGATCTAGCAGATGTTGTCCTCACTCCCTCCACCATGGTCTGGGTCTTACGGGCTCTGGGTGGGCTGACAGGGAGAGGTGACCTCATGGGTGACCCTGTTTGGGTTTCTAAGGTGACAGAAGGACCGAGAGCAGAGGGGTGAGGAAGGGAACTTATTTCATGAGGGGGAAGTCCAAGGATGTGAAAGAGAGCAGAGTTAGAGGCATGGTTGAGGGGGTAATGTAAACTCTTGCTCTTGACTGAGGGATCATGGGTGTTGGGGTGAGGTGGGTTGGTACTGATGGGGGACAGACCAGAGGTGGGAGGGCGAACAGGGCTACTCCTGTGAGGCCTGGGAGCAAGTTGGTGGGGAAGGCGGACCGGGCTGGAGGCAGGGTTGTGACGCTGGGGTGAGTTAGTCCTGATGAGGGAGGACAGAGCTGCGTCCCCCTGCCTGGCCTCCTCACCCCCTGGGCCTCTGGGCCTCTGATGGCTACTGCCCATCGTGACTCCACTGGAGGTGGAGCTACTGTCGCTGGGCAGGCTGGGGCTGGCTTCTCCTTCACTCAGGTCAATGGACGAGGTCAGCAGCTCAATCTGCTGCACCACCTGTGAAAGAGATTA